>NC_090006.1:6630261-7254706 GCF_036417845.1 Apteryx mantelli | reverse complement strand
GAGCACAGAAGGAGCGGAGAGCAGAGCACAGAAGGAGCGGAGAGCAGAGCACAGAAGGAGCGGAGAGCAGAGCACAAAAGGAGCGGAGAGCAGAGCACAAAGAGCAAGGCAGAAAAAGCGGAGAGCAGAGCACAAAGAGCAAGGCAGAAAAAGCAGAGAGCAGAGCACAAAGAGCAAGGCAGAAAAAGCAGAGAGCAGAGCACAAAGAGCAAGGCAGAAAAAGCAGAGAGCAAGGCAGAAGGAGCAGAGCACAAAGAGCAAGGCAGAAGGAGCAGAGAGCAGAGCACAAAGAGCAAGGCAGAAGGAGCAGAGAGCAGAGCACAAAGAGCAAGGCAGAAGGAGCAGAAAACAAAGAGCAAGGCAGAAGGAGCAGAAAACAAAGAGCAAGGCAGAAGGAGCAGAGAGCAGAAAACAAAGAGCACAAAGAGCAAGGCAGAAGAAGCAGAGCGCAGAGCAAGGCAAAATCAGCAGAGAACAGAGAGGAGAAAGCAGAAAACAGCAGAAAAAAAGGAGAAAATAAAAAGCAGAAAAGACAATAAAGAGCAAAGAGCAGAAAACAAAGCAGAGAATAAAGAGCAAAGAGCAGAAACAGATTAAAGAGCAAAGCAAAGAGCTGAAAGCAGAAAGCAAAGTTAAGCAAAGGGCAAATGGCAAGGCAAAGAGCAGAAAACAAAGAACAAAGGGCAAAGCACAAACTGGGAAGCAGACAATTAGGCAGAGAGGAAAGAGCAAACAAAGATTAAAGCAATGAGCAAAGCAAAAAATGCAAACCAGGATAGCACAAAGCAAAGAATAAAGAGCAAAGAGCAAAGCACAAAACTAAAGTACAGGTAGAGTGGAAGACTAAAAAGTAAAGACTAAAGACAGAAAAGTAGAGAAAAACAGGGGCAAAGCAAAGACAAACAGGAAGAACATAGAGGAAAGAGGAAATGAGACACAAAGAAATAACAAAAGTAAGAAAAAGATTTTTCTTTTTTAAAAAAAAAGAAACAGAGGACAGATGAGGACCAAGATTAAAATATAGAGGATAACAAAAAAATTCTGTCTTCCTCTTATTTTAAAAGCAGAAAGGACCAAGAGCAAAGGGGAAAACAGCAAGAGCAAATGTGTGGCGCAGATACTTCAAATAAGACAACAGAAACAAACAACAAAGACATCTTTGTGTCTGCTTTCAAATAAACTCAGGCATCTTTATCATCTTTATTATCTTTATTGCTCAAAAAATTCAAAACAATCTCTTTATTACAGCATCATGAGCAAATCTTCGCCTTCCATCACCACAAAACCAGCAGCCTTCCCTTCCCCCTACCAGAACTCAGCATCTGCACCAGCACAACAAAGTTACATTTCAGTTACACAATCCATTACAAAGCAACAGACAAAACATCACAAACAAGCCCACACTCTGCATCAGCTGCACATACTCTTCAGCATACACCCCTACAATCTCACCACTACCACTCACATCCACCTGCACATATTCTACCTTCCTACAGTAAAAAGCAAGCACCACAGGTTTTTTAGACAGCCCCCAGTAACAGGGTTACCGAGTGCCTCCAAAAACCATCCTGCCTAGAAAAACCCCAGCCCCAAGCCAAAACTCTGCAGCAATATTGGTGATGATCATCACCTCGCAGAGTGGCCGGGACCAGGGAAAATAAAACCCAGCCAGGGGGAAAAAAAAAAAATCCCCCAGCTGGGTTTTTTTTTTTAAATAGTTTAAAAATTCTAAATGCTAACTCCACCCTAGAGGAAAATAAAATAAACACACATGCATACAAAGTTAGACACACTCATACAAAGTTAGACACATTCAATACCCAGCCCACCCAACAACCACACAACTGCCCACTCACTCCCACCATCACTACTAATAAGATAACCACCACCTTCCATCACTTTTTTAAACACAACACTGTATCAGCACGAATAAGAACTCCCCAAAATGCCCACACCAATCAAGACAATTTAATTTTTTTTTTTTTAAACAATACTTTTACACCTTACTGAAACCCCTCAAAGTTTCATGGATACATTACTCTGCTCTGGCCACAACCATTACCACACCCACAAACAAGGCAGCTCCAACCACAGACACATACACACAGACACTGAAAGAAAAATGGCAGTACAGAAGATGCTGCCAGCCAGAAAGCCCTATGAGGCCACAACCACATGGCTCTGATGCTCTGGGCGAGCCCAGAAAAGAGTCAAACGCCACTGCCCGTGACAGAAAGGGCCCAGCAAAGCCAGGCAGATCAATGCAGAAGAGGCCAGCAAGAAAGACCTAAGGATGTGACAACACAGGGAAGAAAACCCTGAAAGGAGGCCAGGAAGACGCAAAACAAGGGCGGCCTCAGAAGAAGAGCGGCCAACAAGGCCTCGATGAGGACCACGGAGATGACCGACCACAAACGGCCATGATGCAAAGACGGAGCAACGGATGGCCCCTTCTAGCTGGCTGCACAGAACAAGACGCCATCCATTAGCAAGACACTGATGAGTCAGGCCAGCCAAAAGACAACGGATGCCTACCTCACTAGCGCTGCACAGTGTGGGCTGTGCTCCTAGAGCACAAAAGAGCAGAGCAACATCAAGACCTGAGCAAAAGATAGCACAGCTACAACACACACCACATAGACTACACAACAACACAGACACAGGCTGGAGCTGCCCTGCCTAGCACACCCTCACCTTCTGCCATGCACACCCCACCGCCTCTGCCTCACACACAGCACTCATCCAGAAGAGCCCTCCATGCTGTACTCACTGTCAGCACACACACGCAGTCAAGGCACACCAACACCCAGGGCCCCTCAACTTAGCTTCTGCAGTGCTCTGGGTCACCATCCATCCTCAAGAGGCATCTGCAATGGCAGCCGCATCCTCTCCGATCTTCCTCCAGTCACCACATTCACCTTCATCACCTGCCAAAACAGAGCACAAGTGGTCACCCCCAGGCCAGGCAGCTCCAGCCTCATCTTCAAGAACACCCTCCACACCAAAGCCCCACTGGCACTGCACTCACCTGCACTGTACCAATCCCAGACTCCAACATTGTGGCTGGGGGGACACCCATGGCACCTGCAAAAAAACAAAACAAAATTTCTCCTCTGCCAGGCAACACTCACCAACCCCACAACACCCACCACCAGGCAACATTTCAGGCCATCACTACTCTCCCCTGCACACTACCATAGCTAAAACCCACAGCCAAGGCAGCTCCAGCCCCAAACAGACACACACAAATATCAGACACAGACATGAAGGAAAGCCCTACACAAAAAGAACTATTCCGACGCATAAGACGCTGCCAGTCAGAAAGCCCTATGAGGCCACAACCGCATGGCTCTGATGCTCTGGGCGAGCCCAGAAAAGAGTCAAACGCCACTGCCCGTGACAGAAAGGGCCCAGCAAAGCCAGGCAGATCAATGCAGAAGAGGCCAGCAAGAAAGACCTAAGGATGTGACAACACAGGGAAGAAAACCCTGAAAGGAGGCCAGGAAGACGCAAAACAAGGGCGGCCTCAGAAGAAGAGCGGCCAACAAGGCCTCGATGAGGACCACGGAGATGACCAACCACAAACGGCCATGATGCAAAGACGGAGCAACGGATGGCCCCTTTTAGCTGGCTGCACAGAACAAGACGCCATCCATTGGCACAAAGCTGATGAGTCAGACCAAGCAAAAGACAACAGATGCCTACCGCACCAGTGCTGCTCAGTGTGGGCTGTGCTCCTTGAGCACGAGGAACAAGAGCAACATCAAGACCTGAGCAAAAGATAGCACAGCTACAACACACACCACAGACTACACAACAACACAGACACAGGCTGGAGCTGCCCTGCCTAGCACACCCTCACCTTCTGCCATGCACACCCCACCGCCTCTGCCTCACACACAGCACTCATCCAGAAGAGCCCTCCATGCTGTACTCACTGTCAGCACACACACGCAGTCAAGGCACACCAACACCCAGGGCCCCTCAACTTAGCTTCTGCAGTGCTCTGGGTCACCATCCATCCTCAAGAGGCATCTGCAATGGCAGCCGCATCCTCTCCGATCTTCCTCCAGTCACCACATTCACCTTCATCACCTGCCAAAACAGAGCACAAGTGGTCACCCCCAGGCCAGTCAGCTTCAGCCTCATCTGCAAGAGCACCCACCACCAAAGCGCCATGGGCGCTCCACTCACCTGCACTGCACCAATCCCAGACTCCAACATTGTGCTTGGGGGGACACCCGCAGCACCTGGGAAAAACAAAACAAAATGACTCTTCTGCCAGGCAATACTCACCAACCCTGCAACACCCATCAGGAATCTGCTCACCTGACATCCTCAGCCATGCCTGGGAAAGGCCCACGCAGTACCTGAAAAAGCAGAGCAAAAACCATCACCAACAGGCAGCCCACCACTACCCACCGCACAAGAAACCTCTGACCCAACAAGCACCTCCTCTCACCTGCTCAGGCTCTTGTCAGCACTCAACTTCTCTCCACAACTTCCTGCAAAACCTGCAAACACAAACAGCAAGCACTCAGGTCACACCTGCAAAACCACAGCCCATCCACATCAAGCATTTACTCCCACACCTTCACCTGCTCTGCTCACCCATCCCAACTGCCATGCTACAGGTCACCACACCAAGGCCTGTCATGCACCTGTAAAACCAGAACAGCAGTGGGCAATGGGGACAGCACCAACAAGACAACAGCCCTATGCTAGGCTCTGCTTCCACTCTCAGACTGACACTCACCTTGCTGTGCTCCTCCCGCACGCAAGTGACCCACTCTCCATGTTGCTCCACACCTACAAGCACAAAGCAAAAATTAACCAGGGAACCGCTGACCACAAGACTCTGCTTCCAGCAACAAATCTCTAGCTCACCTTCCTGGGGCATGAACCTTTCTTCCTCCATCTCCCTCAGGCACTCCAACTGCTGCGCCACATCTACAAAAAAAAAAAAAACCACACACATCACACAACATAAAGTGGAGCACACAGGTGCTGACCAATCACCATTCCATCACTACTCTCCTCTGCACACTACCATAACCAAAACCCACAGCCAAGGCAGCTCCAGCCCCAGACAGACACACACAAATATCAGACACAGACATGAAGGAAAGCCCTACACAAAAAGAACTATTCCGACGCATAAGATGCTGCCAGCCAGAAAGCCCTATGAGGCCACAACCACATGGCTCTGATGCTCTGGGCAAGCCCAGAAGAGAGTCAAAAGCCACTGCCCATGACAGAAAGGACCCAGCAAAGCCAGGCAGATCGATGCAAAAGAGGCCAGCAAGAAAGACCTAAGGATGTGACAACGCAGGGAAGAAAACCCTGAAAGGAGGCCAGGAAGACACAAAATGAGCGGCCTCAGAAGAAGAGCTGCTGCCAAGGTCTCGATGAGAACCACAGAGATGACCAGCCACAAACAGCCACAATGCAAAGACAGAGTGACAGACAGCTCCTTTTAGCTGGCTGCACAGAACAAGACACCATCCATTGGCACAGGGCTGATGAGTTAGGCTAGCCAAAAGACAACAGATGCCTACCGCACCAGTGCTGCACAGTGTGGGCCGTGCTCCTTGAGCACGAGGAACAAGAACATCATCAAGACCTGAGCAAAAGATAGCACAGCCACAACACACACCACATAGACTACACAACACAGACACAGGCTGGAGCTGCCCCGCCTAGAACACCCTCACCTTCTGCCATGCACACCCCATCACCTCTGCCTCACACAAAGCATTCATCCAGAACAGCCCTCCACTCTACACTCACTGTCAGTGCACACATACACACAGTCAAGACATACCAACACCCAGGGCCCCTCAACTTAGCTTCTGCAGTGCTCTGGGTCACCATCTGTCTTCAAGACACATTCTCAATGACAGCCGCATCCTCTCTGATCTTCCTCCGGTCACCACATTCACCTTCATCACCTGCCAAAATGGAGCGCAAGTGGTCACCCCCAGGCCAGTCAGCTCCAGCCTCGTCTGCAAGAGCACTCTACATCAAAACCCCATGGGCACTCTTCTCACCTGCGCTGTGCCAATTCCCAACTCCAATATTGTGCCCAGAGGGAGCCCGCAGCACCTGCAAAAAACAAAATAACAAAGTGACTCTTCTGCTAGGCAGTGCTCACCAGCCCTACAACGCCCAACACCAGTCTGCTCACCTGAAATCCTCAATCATGCCTGGGAAAGGCCCACGCAGTACCTGAAAAAGCAGAGCTAAAGCTGTCACCAACAGGCAGCCCAGCACCACCCATGGCACAATAAACCTCTGACCCAACAAGCACCTCCTCTCACCTGCTCAGGCTCTTGTCAGCACTCAACTTCTCCTCTCCACAACTTCCTGCAAAACCTGCAAACACAAACAGAAAGCAAGCACTCAGGTCACACCTGCAAAACCACAGCCCATCCACATCAAGCATTTGCTCCCACATCTTTACCTGCTCTGCATGCCCATCCTGACTGCCATGGCCCACAGGCCACCACGCCAAGGCCTGCCACCCACCTGTAAAACCAGAACAGCAGTGGGCAATGGGGACAGCACCAACGAGACAACAGGCCCATGCTAGGCTCTGCTTCCACTCTCAGACTGACACTCACCTTGCCGTGCTCCTCCTGCACACGAGCGACCCACTCTCCACGTTGTTCCACACCTACAAACACAAAGCAAAAATTAACCAGGGAACCGCTGACCACAAGACTCTGCTTCCAGCAACAAATCTCTAGCTCACCTTCCTAGTGCATGACCCTTTCTTCCTCCATCTCCCTCGGGCCCGCTGGGAATGCTGCACCACATCTACAAAAATAACATAAGGTGGAGCACACAGAAGCTCACTAATCACCATTCCAGTTCATCACTGCCACACTCTGCACATTACCACTGCTAACACCCACAGGCAAAGCAGCTCCAGCCCCAAACAGACAGACAGACACACACAAATATCAGACACAAACATGGAGGAGAGTCCTACGCAAAGAGAACTATTCTTATGCATAAGAAACTGCCGGCCAGAAAGCCGTACGATGCCACAACCATGCAGCTCTGATGCTTTGGACAAGCCCAGAAGAGAGTCAAACGCCACCGCCCGTGACGGAAAGGGGCTGGCAAAGTCAAGAATATCGATGCAGAAGAGCCTGGCAAGAAAGACCTGAGGCCGTGACAACACAGGGAAGAAAACCCTGAAAGAACACCATAAACACATGGAAGAAGAATGGCCAAGAGGATCTCAAAGATGGCTGCAAAGATGACCAGCAACAAACAGCTACGATGCAAAGCCAGTCCAACAGACTGCCACTTCTAGCTGGCTGCACAAAACAAGACGCCATCCATTAGCAAGACACTGATGAGTCAGGCCAGCCAAAAGACAACGGATGCCTACCTCACTAGCGCTGCACAGTGTGGGCTGTGCTCCTAGAGCACAAAAGAGCAGAGCAACATCAAGACCTGAGCAAAAGATAGCACAGCTACAACACACACCACATAGACTACACAACAACACAGACACAGGCTGGAGCTGCCCTGCCTAGCACACCCTCACCTTCTGCCATGCACACCCCACCGCCTCTGCCTCACACACAGCACTCATCCAGAAGAGCCCTCCATGCTGTACTCACTGTCAGCACACACACGCAGTCAAGGCACACCAACACCCAGGGCCCCTCAACTTAGCTTCTGCAGTGCTCTGGGTCAACATCCATCCTCAAGAGGCATCCTCAATGGCACCTGCATTCTCTCTGATCTTCCTGCAGTCACCTCATTTGCCATCGTCACCTGCCAAACCAGAGCACGAGCGGTCACCCCCGGGACGGTCAGCTCCAGCTTCGTCCACAAGAGCTCCCTCCATCAAAGCCCCACGGGCGCTCCGCTCGCCTGCTCCGTGCGGATTTCAAACTCAGACATTGGGGCTGGGGGGATGCCCGTGGCACCTGGAAAACCAAAGCAAAGTTTCACTGTGGCCAGGCAGCACTGACCGGCCCTAGAACAACTGAAACGCCATTCTGATCACCCATTCTACCTTACCTGAAATCCTCAAACATTCCTGGAAAAGGCCCACACACTACATGAAAAAGCAAAGCATACAGCCCCAAAAGCCAGGGTAGAAGTCAGAAGCAAAGCCACCAAAGACCATGTGCCAGTGACTTCAGGGCCATGAACATAAGAAAGGAGCTGGCAAGCAACACTGCCCATTGTTCCTCCTGCTCCACAGAAGTCCAGCACTTAATTCACTCTCAGTGCTGAGGCTTGGTGAGGAAAAGAGCTGAGCTCGTTAGCTGTGTGTAGGTTAGTTTCTGAGCCCTCGGGGCACATGGGCTTACTCAGTTGCATTTGGAGTCCAATGACGTGACTTCTTTTCTCATCATACTGCACTTAAAGGGTGGGAGGGTGCTTCCATCCCTCTTCAGATAAAGTCGGGACTCTTCCGCGAGTCTACATACCACAAAAATCCCACACAGTTTCTCCCTGAACAGGGCTGACAGTATTTCTGAGGAGCAGCAAATCATCTACCAAGTGAGCCAAAAACCAGACTAGCTGATGACACTGATACCTCACACACATCCCAATTACTGCAGATACTTAAAAAAACAGACACCACACACACACACACACACGCCACAAGGATATAAATATAGAAGAAAAAGTTTTCCCAGGACCTCTGCTGTGTGCTCTTGTCTGCAGTCTCAGACAGGGACAAACAATTCTTCAATTCCGATCATCTTCAAAGAGTCCAGTGATGAAGCTGTGTCCCTTCCACAGTAAACACAAAAACACCAGAAAACAATACTGACAAGTAACAGAACATAAAACTGGGCATTCACAAGCCCTCTTCCACCCCTGCACACCCCACACTGAGACACTAACCCCCCCAAAAAAATGCCTGCTACAAGCAGTTCTTTGGCACACTCACAACTCCAGCTTGAGTCCTTCCCTTGCTCTTACATTAAAGATAGGTCTTTGCTTCTCTAAAGACAGCAATAAATCTTCCTTGGTAGCTTTACTTCCTCAAATGCTGTTATTTGCCAAGGCAATTCCAGAGCACTACTCCCATAGAAGAACAAAAGCAGAATGAACTCTCTAGCCAGGGACCCTGGGTTTATGTAACCCAAGCCCCACCCACTCTCCTACCCACAAACCCTGGGAAGGGGAGGGGCAAACCAATGGCACCCATAAATACATAGGGCTAGGCAGAAGCAAGGTTTTTTCCTCCCCTCAGTATCTAGAATGGAGAGCACAAAAAGGATAAACAGACCTCTTCAATGAAACAAACCATCTACTTTGTTACTGGGACTTCATATACTATATCCATAATATCAGCAGGTATGTTATCTTTTTACCCTAACTAGCACTAGCTTTTGCATTAAAAACTAGAAATCAGTTCTGCTTATGCTTAAGAATAAAGCTACAACATTCCACATAACCTATAAAGGGCACACTATACCACAGTCCTCTAATTGGTTCAAGCCTGCAGATAGTACAGCTGTTCTAGCAGGGCAGCATTTCCTGTAGCATACCAAGGTATCAAAATAAACTCCTGGAACAAGCCTGCTGCTGTAATGTGAGTACTTCCTAAGAGGGATGTTTCCTATATAGTACCTAGAGTAATTAGAAAAAGGAGTCAGTGGGCAGAATGGGTAGATCTCCAGGGGAACATCACCCCTGTTTCTCTAAATGAATGAGACATACAAGACAAGAACGGTGCTAACAAGACTGCAGAACCACCACAGGGCTCTAGGGCACAAAAAAGGCTTCCAGAAGGGGTTCTGAAGCCACTATATGGTTCCTAAAGCTTTAAAGGGCCAAAACAGAGCTTGAGAACAAAAGAAATGCTGAAAGAATAGTCCAGAGTAAAATAAAGGACTTCCTCAGAGCTCTACAAGACCAACAGAGACCTATGCAGAACAGCAAAGCTCTAAAGAGGAATCCAGAACAGATTAGACATCTCTTATGGAAACTAGAGAGCAACTAAAAGAAGCCAAAAGAGAACAACCAAGGTCTCCCAAAGAGTCCAGAGGAAAACAGGGGTACTGAGGCAGCTGAATGATGAAAAGAGCACTATAGGGCATAAGAAAGGCCTCGGAAAGAGTTCTGAGAACACTGCAGACATCCTAAGGAGCTAAAAAGCCAAAAGACAACTATAGGGAACAAAGAAGGCAAAAAAGGTAGTCTAGAACACACTAGAGAGCTTCTAGGGGGAATCAATGGCCAAGAAATCAAAATAAGGTAACAAGACAGACCTCCAGAGGTGCTCTGAGGGGACAGAACGGGTACTATGGAATGGGGATGGCAAACATAGCACTTGAGAAAACAACAAAGAACTTGGGAGGGGTTCTGATAAGAATACACAGGCCCTAAGGAGACTCAAAGACCATAACACAGCTCTTGGGCACAACCAAGGTCTCCAGAGGAATTCTGGGGGAACAAGAAGGGTCCAAAAGGGTCTATATAGACAAGATCCAGCTCTGGGGCAGCAGGAAGACTGAAACAGTAGTCGAGAGCATACTAGGGGGGTGCTAAGGGGTCTACATGGCCAAAACATGACTCTGGGGAACAAGGAAGACATCTGGAGGGCTTCTGAAGAGACTAGAGTTCCAAAGGGGGCTCTGGGGCCAGAGGACAGCTCTGGGGCACAAAGAAGGCTGAAAGATATTCCAGAGTACACTGGAAGGATCCCAAAGGGTCTGGAGGGCCAAGAGAGGCCTGTGGGTGGAAACAAAAAGGCCAAAGGAGGGAGCCAGAGCAGAACAGAGGGCTGCGAAAGGGGCTGGAGGGCCAACAGAAGGCTCCAGGGCATGAAGAAGGGCTCCACAGGGATTCTGAGGGGACTACAAGGGTCCTAAGGGGTCTTGAGGTCCAAGAAACAGCTCTGGGAAACAAGGCCCAAAGAGTAGTCGGGAACACACTAGAGGGGTCCTAGGGGCACTAGATGGGCCAAAAAGTAAAAAGGGGGAGCAAGGAAGATGTGCGGAGGTGGTCTGAGGGGACAAGAGAGGTTGTGCAGGGTGTGGAGGGCCAGAAGACAGCTCTGGGGCACAGAAGAAAGCTGAAATGTAGTCCCGAGTGCACAAGGGGGATGCTAAGGGGAGCAGAGGGAAAGAAAAAGGTGGAAGGAGGGGGCCAGAGCAGAACAGAGGGCTGCGAAAGGGGCTGGAGGGCCAACAGAGGGCTGCAGGGCATGAAGAAGGGCTCCACAGGGATTCTGAGGGGACTACCAGGGTCCTAAGGGGTCTCGAGTTGCAAGAGACAGCTCTGGGAAACAAGGAAGGCCCAAAGAGGAGTCGGGAACACACTAAAGGGGTCCTAGGGGAACTAGATGGGCAAAGAGTAAAAACCGGGGAGCAAGGAAGACCTGCGGAGGTGGTCTGAGGGGACAAGAGAGGTTGTGCAGGGTGTGGAGGGCCAGAAAACAGCTCTGGGGCACAGAAGAAAGCTGAAAAGGTATTCCCAAGTGCACAAGGGGGGGACTAATTGTCTGGAGGGCCAAGAGAGGCCTGTGGGTGGAAACGAAAAGGCCAAAGGAGGGGGCCAGAGCAGAACAGAGGGCTGCTAAAGGGGCTGGAGGGCCAACAGAGGGCTGCAGGGCATGAAGAAGGGCTCCGGAGGGATTCTGAGGGGACTACCAGGGTGCTAAGGAGTCTACATGGCCAAAACATGACTCTGGGGTACAAGGAAGACATCTGGAGGGCTTCTGAGGAGACTAGAGGGTTGTGAAGGGGGCTGGGGAGGCAGAGGACAGCTCTGGGGCACAACAAGCACCCCAGGAGGGGTTCTGAGCACACCAGAGGGCTCCGAAGGGCACTAGATGACCAAGAATTCCAAACAGGGTAACAAGAGGGACCTGCAGAGGTGCTCTGAGGGCACAGGAGGGGTCCTATGGGAAGTGGAGGGCCAAAAGAGGGCTCCAGGACACAACAAAGACCTCAGGAGGGGTTCTGAGCAGACTAGATGGGTCCTAAGGGGACTCGAGGGCTACAAGACACCTTTGGGGCAGGGCAGAGGCCTTCGGAAGGGTTCCGAGGGGACTGGAGTAGTCCTAAGGGGTCTAGACGGCCAAGAGAGGCCTGTGGGTGGAAACTAAAAGGCCGAAGGAGGGGGCCAGAGCAGAACAGAGGGCTGCTAAAGGGGCTGGAGGGCCAATAGAGGGCTGCAGGGAATGAAGAAGGGATCCACAGGGATCCCTGTAATCTTGCAGGTTCTAGACAGAAACAAGGACTTCTTCAGGGACAAGAGAACAAACGCAGTGCCTTGGAGTACCCTTAAAATCAAATAGGTAGGTCCTGAGGCAAATAGGGAGCAGATGGCTGAGTCCTGGGGAGACAAGGGGGAAAACTGAAGATTCTGGGGCATTTAACTCACCCGCCATAATCTTCCTGCTTGGACACTGTCTCTTACCTCTGAGAAGTTGGCCTTTGCTTTCATTCCACAGGCAGCTGTCAGCTGTTGTGTAGTCCTGGCAGACAAGTTGGGGACCACTGCCCAGGCAGTCGTGACCCGCAACACCACATGCTCAGAACAGTTCTCAGGAAGTCATGCAGATTCATAACCTGTAGGGCAAAAGCAAATATCTCTTAAGCACAGTTTTCATTTCATCATAGGAGCAATTTTTCCCTCTCTTCTCTACTGTACTGCATCTAACAACACACCTTCCTCATCACCATTTTCCCCCATTACTTCTACTCCTCTCAGTTGCCCCTGTTGCATCTCAGTTGCATCTTAGTCCTCTAAAGTAGCTGTTTCTCATCCACATGTACTTTCATGCCCTGTCACCGATTCCCCTTCCTGTTTGTCCTATAGCAAGCAGCCGAGACACCCTGACCTAGTGCTTAGCCGCACACCCCTTTTTATCTGGCCAGCAGCTCAAATAGAGCAGAGGGCAGCAAGAAGGGTGGATCTGAACATAGTAGACCTGGGCACTGAGCAACACAGAAGCAGCAGCAAGGCATCAAAGAGATCGCATCTTTGTAAAGAAAATACTTATAGTTCCAGGTCCTTAGAGGCAACTGGGGATTCTCTGTACCTGTGCCCAGGGCTCCTGCAGGCTCTTTCCACCCAGTTAAAGGTACCTGAACACGGTGACCTTGGGAGGCTGTGACGTGGTGTCCCTAGGGCTGCTGCGGGGTGCCTGTGGCTGTTCCAGGGGTGCTCAGGCTGTTTTAGGGTCCTTGGAGAGAAACACTGCTGGTCACTTTTCCTTGAGGACTTTCTCTTGTGCTGCATAACAGGACAGCTCTGCACCGAGCCCTCCCAGCATCACCGCTCCTCATAGCTGATGCCTAACTGGCCCCAATCCTGAGCAAAGCTATGACTATCAGGAGCCTGTACAGCCCCTCACACTTCCCCTTGCCCTCCCCATTGCCAAGAGGAACAGCCCCAGCCCCTGGGGACAACCCTGCCTGGTCACACCAGAGATGCAAAACACTTCCTGACCTGTATGAGGGAAAAATACAGAAATTCCACTGTCCCCGATGACCTATGGGGACTCTCACGTGAGCAGCACATGTCCAGTAAGGACCAGACACAGCAGGCCACTGCTGCAGGGCGGAAAAGGCGCAGGCACCTGGAACTACAGCTGCTGGCCTGCCACAGAGCACAACGCGGAGGGCTGCTGGGAATCCCGCTGACAGAGAACTGCACCTCCTGCCACCTCGAGAGGCACTACATGGTCTCCCAGAAGGCCAATATAGGGAGACTACACCTCCCGGCATGCCCTACAGAGTAAAATGGCCACCGGGAAAACCATTGCTAAAAGACTATGCCTCCCAGCATGCCGTGCAGGCTAAAATGGCCGCCCGGAAGCCCAGTGCCGGGAGACTACTGCTCCCGGCATGCCGCGCAAAGCAACATGGCCGCCCGGAAGCCCAGTGACAGAAGACTACTGCTCCCGGCATGCCCTGCAGAGCAAAATGGCCACCGGGAAAACCATTGCCAAAAGACTATATCTCCCAGCATGCCGTGCAGGTTAAAATGGCCGCCCGGAAGCCCAGTGCCGGAAGACTACTGCTCCCGGCATGCCGCGCAAAGCAACATGGCCGCCCGGAGGCCCAGTCCCGGAAGACTACTACTCCCGGCATGCCGCGCAAAGCAACATGGCCGCCCGGAGGCCCAGTGCCGGAAGACTACTGCTCCCGGCATGCTGCGCAAAGCAACATGGCCGCCCGGAAGCCCAGTGCCGGAAGACTACTGCTCCCGGCATGCCTCGCAAAGCAACATGGCCGCCCGGAAGCCAAGTGCCGGAAGACTACTGCTCCCGGCATGCCGCGCAAAGCAACATGGCCGCCCGGAAGCCAAGTGCCGGAAGACTACTGCTCCCGGCATGCCGCGCAAAGCAACATGGCCGCCCGGGGCCCAGTGCCGGAAGACTACTGCTCCCGGCATGCCGCGCAAAGCAACATGGCCGCCCGGAAGCCCAGTGTCGGAAGACTACTGCTCCCGGCATGCCGGGTGTGTGGGTGTGGGTGTGGATGTGTGCGCGCGCGCGCAGCGCCTCGTGAGATTTGACCCTCTGGCGATTCCGTTTCGACCCTCCCCTATTCCCCCCCTCCGCCTGCCCTCGGGACCCGGATACCGCCGCAAAGTCGGGAGCGCGGCCCCGCAATCCCCAACACCAGCCCCGGACTCCCACGACACCCCCGCGACCGGCCCCGGGTCAGTTCCAACACTGCCCCTGCCTGCCCCCCCCCCCCCCCGCAATTCTCCCCAGGGATTCTCTTGGGATCCCTCCTCCCGCTCCCGGACACGCTCCCGGTCTGATCCAGGACCGCCCCCCCCCCCCCAGCTCTTCCGACCGCACAATAAACCCCACCACAGCCCCGGCGCACCCCCTTCCTACCCCCCCGCACCACCAAAGCCCTGGCGTACACTCTCCCTCCCCACTCTCCGTGGCCCCAGTGCACTGCTCTTCCCCACTGCGTCCTCGGCCGGCCCCCACTGCCCCGGTGCACCCTGGTTGTGCCACGTTGCCCGGGACACTCCCGTCCGCCGGGACCCCCTGCACATGGGGGAGCCGCAGCCCCGAGCGCGGACACCATTGCCCTGCTCACCTCCTCCGCAGTGCAGCCACCGTGCTGGTCCCAGCGGGCGGTGCTCGGTGGCAGCTCCATTGTCCCAGACCGGCCCCAGCGCAGGCTTCCCCCAACTGCAGCCTCAACCCTGGTGCACACCCACTGTTGCCATCAGCCCCACCTGGGGCTCATCCTGCCCCCCCAGCCCCACCTGGGGCTCGTCCCAGCCCTAGGGCCCACAGCTGCAGCCCATCAGGAACTGGGGAGGGGAAATGGCTATCAGCCCCATCACAGATAGCTGGGGCTCCCAGGGTAGCAGAGGCACCCCCAACTCCTGAGAGCAGGTTGCTGAAACCTGAAGGGAGACCCCTGGGGTGTACAGAGAGGAAAAGGAAGTATTCAGGGGACAAGAGAACAAATCCAGAGCTGTGGGTGCAACAAAAGTAAAAAAAGGCAATGATAGAGCAAACAGTGACTCTGGGCGCACCAAAAGGCAAAGGGAGGGCCCTGGGGCACACCAAGAAGCACCCAGAAAACTCTGGGACAGGGGAGAAAGCTAAACGGAGAACTTTGAGGCATGCTGCAAAGCAAACACGGGGCCCCGGGGCACACTGAAAGGCACACAGGGGGCTTGGGGGCAACCCAAAATGTGAATTGAGGGCTCCTGAGGGCATCAGAGGGCAAACACAGGGCTCTGGGGCAAACCAAAATACAAACGAATGGCCCTGGTGCACACAGAAGGGGCCATAAGGCACATCACACGGCTCGAAGTGGCTGATGGGACGGTGCCTGCAGGCTCCCCCCATCCCCACAGAAACTATCTCCCAGCTCCAGGCACACAGGCCTCATCCCCAGACACACAAGGGACATGGTGAAGTGCTGAAAGCAAATCCGGAAGCAGCCTGGGGACCTCAAGCAGCCCTGGAGGGGCCCTGGCTGCCCCCAGGATGATGAGAAACGCCACCAACACCACCCCAAGGTCCAGGCAATGCAAGGGAAATTCCCCACCGCCCTGCGAACAGCACTGGGTTCCCTGGGAACCGCAGGGACACCAAAGTACGAGGGACTTGGGGACCAGCTCCCAGCAGCACACACAATGTGTAACCTCCTCCCCTGAGCATTATCTTCAGGCAAAGCGATGGCAGGAACCACAGACATGAGTGTAAAGAATAAAGCAACTGTTTATTGTTTTACTGAACAGAAACAACACCTGGGCGTGAGTCTGCCATGCTTCCCCTTATCCTGTGACACCCGAAGAGTCATGACCACACCAGCGTTCATCCATCTGTCAGGGAAGGGTCAGCTCCTGCTGCTGCCCCTGACGTGGCAGGTTTCTGAGTAGTCAACAACCTACCCCCTCTGCTCTTTCCTTCAGGGATAGGATCCAGCTCTGAGAGTTGAGAGGAAAATGCCTGATCTCGCCTGCCTGTGCTTCTGCCCTACCCCAGACTAGAGCCCTGCAGGACACTTTCACAGTGCTCAGCTCACCCATCGCATCGCCAGTCTCGGTGTGATGGGCCTGCTCCGCATGAAACCCAGACCTCAGGTCAGCGTGCAGAGCTGAATACTGGGTACAGGGGAAGGTTACAAACCTCAAAGGAGGGTTTGCAGCCTGCTGCTTAGGCTTCAGGGCTTACAGTTTATTATCCAAGGATTTAGCCCTTTTCGTTTATCAGTAAGCTGTAACCCCTAAGTGACAAACTGCAAATCTTGGAATGCAAATGGTTGCCAAAGCTTTAAAATTTAGGGATGAGGTTGGATTTTAAATTCTGCGCCCTGATTCCTAAAT
Organism: Apteryx mantelli; assembly: GCF_036417845.1. Lineage (NCBI taxonomy): Eukaryota > Metazoa > Chordata > Aves > Apterygiformes > Apterygidae > Apteryx > Apteryx mantelli. The sequence continues at coordinate 7,237,897 of NC_090006.1, read as the reverse complement.
GAGCAAACTGTAAACTCTGACTGATAAAGACTGAGCCCCACAAAATGAAGTAATACACTGTAGCGAATGATGGCATGGACTCAAGAAGTGGTGCATCTTGAGACATTTATTGTTTGCTTCTAAGCATATTTATACTAAGAAGTTAGCTGCTTCAGTGGTTTCACAGATACACTTTGCTAAGCCAATCATCATGCAGATTATGTCACAGGTAGCCAATCATTACACTGATCACACATGCAGCCATCATGTCTTGTACCTTGCTACTTGTTTAGAAAAGCTGTCTTGCTCTTAACCTTGGTTCCCACTGGCTTCTGCTAGTTTATCTGTACTTTCTCAGGATGTATCATTCCCAGCTGCACCAGTGTCCTTGGGTATGTTTGTCTGAGGCTCCTGTTGCTTGCTACTTGCAACTTTCCACCAGTTTAACCCTGTCATGACCCTCCACAATACACCATAACCCCTGAGTGACAGACCCTCAACAACAAACTAAACAATAAACCTTAAGTGAAAAACTTCAAACCCTCAGCTTTAAGCAAGAAACACCAAAGCACCCATGAGCATGAGAACAGTACAGAGAAGCCAAGGGGTTTTGCCCACAGTTTAAGAAGTTTCCCCTTCATTTAGAAAGGCAGCAGAACAGGAAGACATGCACCAAAATCACGTGACAGTTGCTGTTTATAGGCTTGGTTTTAGCCACCGTTCAAATGTGAGCATGTGCAAGAATCATGCCACTGGACTGTACTAAGCTGCACTTCCACTGAACCTACCTGAAACAATGCAAGCACTAATTCATCTGTGTTACAGACAATTACGTTTTTGGTCCTCTCAGCTCCATGGGCAAACATCCACAGCCAATGACACCAGTAACCACCTAGGGCAAAACCAGCTTCCACCTCCTAGCCCTGCTCACATACAGTGCAGCCCCAGGACTTAGCTGTGTCAACGCTGCAAGTCAGAGCTCATCCTCCATGGCCAGCCGCAGATCTCCACAGAGCTTCCAGCTGTGTCAACACTCCTTCGACTGCTGGACTATGCTTCAGCACCTGCAAAGCAGCCAGAACAGTTACTGAGAGGCACAGCCCTCCTAAAACTACTCCCTAGTCCAAGGCCCATAATTGTTTCCACAATTATGACTGACCCTCTGTGCTGCTTCACTCACCCTCTCTGGCTCCATTTCATCGCAGGGATGTCACAGCAACCCTCACATACAGTCAGGCTCGGTCAGTCACCTGACCACCTCCAGCCTTTGGTAGATGATACTCCTCAGAGAAACTGCCGCTCACAGACACCCTCAGAAAGCACTGTCCAGCCAAGGCAGGATAAAAACTAAGACCTCCAAAAACTCCAAACTCTGGAGAGAGTGAGCTAATGGGAAACTGACTCTGGCCAGGACAGTGACAGGAGGAGGATTTTGCTTCACTCGCTCAGGCTGCCTAGTGAACAACACAAGTGGCCCAAGTCAGACAGATACTGCTGGAAAGCCCTACGACATAACAGTGTGCCAGAAAGCAGAGTCGAGCACAGGCTCCTGGAAGAGCAGCAGAGCAAGACTGATGTAGGGAAGACACCAGCTTGCATAAATGCAGACCTGACAGAAAAGCGGGCTCGATGCCAGCGTCGCGACCACGACTCGAGCTGCGCCGCGCAGCAGCCCTGTCTGCGCACAGGCGGACAAGACGCAGTAACTGCAGGCTGCGCTGACGAGTAGGACAGACAACAGCAGCTCCAGACCGCCCTACCACGAGCACCTGTCTTAACACCCGAGTACTCGGAGCCTCTGCTGCTCTCTGCCTCCGTGACACCTTCCTTCCCCAGGAGCCTCTTCACTGCCTACTATGTCCCCCACCACATCTCTGGCCCATTAGTGCCCTCCCACTGCACATCCACAGCCCTCTGCACGTAGAGTCCCTGCAGAGGTGTCTCACGTAACCCGAGCCAGGCAGATCAATGGGACCCACTGGTCACTGCTGGCACTGGACCGAGTGACAGGGAAAGAAAGAGAACGGTGGCAAGCTGGACAGAGGGACAGGGAGCGGAACCAGATGGATCCCGTCAGCCCGGAACAGCTCTCACCACACTCCAGCACCACTTGCCCGCCGAGCGCACAGAGCGCTCTGCACACCGCTGTGCCCAAAGTCCACTTGCGGGCCTGCTTGCCTGTTTCCCTACAGCTCCAGGGTGCCTGCGTCTGCCAGAGCGAGGGTGCGCACACAGGTCCAGACTGGGAAGGAACCTTGTGTTCAGTGACGGTATTTCACTGCTCCTTGCGCCTTAGCCCCTTTCATTGGCTTGACCCCAAATTCTCTCAGCCCTTAACAACTTCAGTATGTTCACGGCACCTAGTTTTTCCACACGCTCCAATCTTCTGTGCTCCTTCCTGTCTTGCTCGAAAACCCTCCCAGACCCCGTCTGTACTTACGTGCTTCCTTAAAACAGTATCACCAAAATCAACAAAATGGGCTGAGCTGCTCCTCTTCAAGTTGCCGGCCCTCAGAACATTAGCCTGCAAATGAATCAAACCACCAAGGTCACTGGGAGAGTCTCGTTTTGGAGCTTTTTTTCCCCCCAAAAGCTGTAATGATGGTCCCCCAACCCGGGCAAACGCAGATCCTCCCTTAAGCACTGTAACAGTTTTTATTCTGGGGTCCCGAGTTGCTGTTGCGACATTAAGCAACAAAGCAAGGCAGAGACAGGTGGGGTCACAGCTTACCCATCTAGCCACGAAAATTCTTATTTGAGGCCTCGCTGCTTATTCCAGGTAAATGGACCAAAATAAAGCTCCAAAGAGGCAGGCGAGGCTTCAAACGGGCCTTGGGGCCCTGCTAGCAACAGCAATGCCGTAGCGACTGGGCTACCGGTCGCTATTCCTCTCCTCCTTTGCTGGTCCGTGAATTGTGGCTTATTACTCACAAGTCCGGTAAGGACCCTGCCGACCCTCCTACAGCCGAAGACTCCTCGTCAGGACCAGGCAGAGAACCTTTCCCCTGGCATTTGGATTCTCCTGGCCGCTCTTGACGCATGATAACTTACAAAGGTCTGGGGGTGGTAGCCTGTAGTTCTTCACGGCAGCATACAGTCGTTCCCCGATGTTCTGAACGCCTAGGATTAACACAGTTTATAAATACAAAAACACTACCACTATAGGGTGTAAAGCCAAGCTAAAATTTCTGCAAGCAAAGAAAACCTCTTTGTGTCTGACAGAACGAGCCATGTGCATCAGCGCCTATAGCTCAAGGCTAGCAACCCTTCCTGGGCAATGTTCTTTTGGCAGGCTGCGTACCTGAACTCCTCCGTCTCGCCTAAGAGTCTCCGTTGGGACATGACATAACTTTGCCAGCCAGCACTTGTTGATGGAGGCATAGTAAAATCCATCATCCTACAAAAGTATAAAGCAAAGCACAAAACAAAAAAAACATTCAAAGCTCTGCAGGAAATCATAAGAATTCAAAGTTGTTTCTAAGCACAAAAGCGGATCTAATACACACACACACAAGCAAGGTAAACGAGAATACGCAAGCCACAAATACCGCTTCCCCCAATCCCCTGTTTTGGGAGCTATGACAACAGTCAGGTTTGCTGTGAAAGGGAAGTTGGACTAAGTAGCCGCTAGAGATCAATCTTTCAGAAACCTTCTGTGTCCACATTTTTGGCACAACCGTGCTCTGTCAATTCAGACCCGCACAAGAAGACCCACTTCTTGTAACGTTTGCACAGTAACCCCCCCACCCCGCTCGTTAAGATTAGTGCCCCCTGTGCCACTTGGATAGATGATACTCCGCTGTCTCTTTGCTTCCCTGACATTAGCTACTACAGAGGGAATTGAGCAGATGGGATTGCCTCAGTGCTCTCAAAGGGAAAAGCCTCAAAGACAGTTACAGCCCAGATGGCTGCTAAACAGTCTTTCTTGCGGCCGGAGAATTTCTGTTGTGGCCCCAAAGGGGATGTGAGGATTAATTAACCTGGGGGCGCGCTAACCAAGCCTTCCTGAAAGCGATCTCTTAATTTTACAATTCGGACACTTCTGTCTCTCTGTCTCTTCAGAGACTCTGACCACTTGACCACCATTCCCCCAAGATAACAGTTTGCTGTCTTGTAGCTCTTAAAGTATGATGCCTTGTATACACATAAAGTCACACGCGCAGAAATATACGTACGTAGCATACTTTTCGTAATGCATACAGACCTTCAGACCTTATATGTTGGTGATCTATTATTCCGATCACTATTAATGGTGATCTTTCCTCACCAGGAGGAACGTGCTTTCCCTTTTTGGACGATGGAGACAGCTCTCAGTTGGTTCTGTTTGATTTCATTACTTCAGCTTGCTTACGTTTTTCTGGTCTCTTCAACTTCAGCCATGGCAATCAATCTAAAAATTAAATATGACATCTTTCCCTTTCTACATATGCACGTACGATAACGAAACAAAACAGAAACAACCAAAGCAAAACTAAAGCAGATACAGTGAACAATATCCATGGGGTGGGAACGGGTTACTTAGTCCTCAGTGCTGCCTTCGGGAGGCCGAAATAACTAACAGTCATTATCAAGAGTTACCCTAGTTACCCATGCCAGAACACCTCCTACTGTCGCAGTTTCGGGTGCTATCAAGGGTCCGCTAAACTGCATTCTTGCTTCCTTCTTTCATCCCGTCCCTTCGGTATTAATCACCAAAAAACTGCTTGTCCAGCTTTTCTCTTCGTCAGCATTTGCTATCATTGGTTCCATCTCTGTAACAAAGAGAGAAACTTGCATTTTATTTGCCATGAAACACTTCGATTTATGCATGTTCTTTTTCTCTTTACCGCGTTCTTTTTTTTTTCTTTCCTTTTCCTCAAAGGAAAGGTCTCAATATAGCACTTTGCATCATACTTGACAGGGTAAACAGTTTGGAAAAACTACATACAGCGATTAGGGCTAGGTTATTAGACAGGCAGGCACATCACCTAATACTTACCTACGCCATCTTCCATGAAACCTGATTTTTATTCTGCTTCGGTATTATTGTTACTGTTCAGTATCCTTTCTCAAACCCTCGTATACACACGCTTAACTGACAAGCCTCTCAGTCTTTAGCCACGCAGAAGAATGATAACGCTTGATTTGTCTGTCTCTGTTTCAAACCTATTACCTTTTTGATACAGCTCCTAGATTCCTCTTACGCTCGGATGCTGGCCTCACAGGTGATGACCAAAATGAACACCTGGATCACTAGGTCTAGCTGCTTCTCTTCAAGATGTCCCCCTTTGGTGGACTACCCTGCCAAACAAAGAGGGGATTGTTGCTTGTTGAAACTTTACACATAGTCCATAACCTGCTATGCATCATTTCTAGTCCCTTCTGCTTTCCCAACACTTTCGGTAATTAAAGATGGGAATTAATAGCACCCATTGTCCTATAGGCTGGAGTAAGACATTTCTCCTGCTCTGAGGAGGTGCCTAAAAGCCGTGCTGTTTTCTCTAGCATCGCTGGGGCTTCCCATAGCCCATCAATGTTCTCTTAGGCTTTTCCCGAGACTTTTATTTTTTTAGGGTATTCCTTAGCCTGCAATTTTATGTTAATGTTCTCCTTAAGCATTGCACACAGCACGATTATCCCAGACCAGCCACGTCTTGCACGCACAGAGGGTTCTGAGAGGCAGCTCATAAGAAAAGACAGAAAAATCTGCTTGTCACCTGTGCACCCACCTGTCAACATTCTTCACCAAGAAGTGCTGTAAATTCCCTTTTCTCTAAAGTGGGACCGAGTCAAGGGGGAGACACAGATCACAGCCCCATATTTATTAGAACACCTCGCTGCTGGGGGCACTGGGTCTGGGAGTGGTTTTAGGATTGTTTGGGGCTTTGGGACCGAGTTTAGGGGGAAGGTCTGGAGTCAGTGACAATGTTGCGGTGGGGTTTGGAGGCATTTGGGGGTCTGTGGGGGCAGGATTTGTGGGTGGTTTAATGGCTTGGGGGGGGCTGGTTGCAGAAAGGGTGGGAATCTGCAGGGCCCTCAAGGCGGGGGTGCCATCCCAGATGTGCACTGAGTGCATAGGGGTGCTGCATGTGGCTGTCAGCATTGCAGGAGGATCCATGAGCTTGCAGAGAATGCCAGAAGAGGCAGCAGGGAACTCACCAAGGGCTCCATATCCTCCTGGAAAGAGCTGTGAAGGACCCCGTATCCCAGACAAGAGGAGGTGTCAGGCCGCTGTGCCACTGCTGGAGACATGCAGACCCCTATGCAGAAGATGGGTGCCCGGGGAGACGTCAGAGGCAATGGAGGACCCATTGCCGCATACTGCACTGGGGAAGCTCAGCGGGGCTTTCAATCATTTGGTGCCCAGGTTGGCTGGGGCCCACAGTCTGCACCTGGGGGTGGAGGAGGCCTCCGGGTGCCTGGGAGTGTCATTCTTCTATCCCTCTTCTTGCTCACCTAGCCACAATTCTCAAGCAAATAACCAGGGGCTGCACTAATCGTACCTGACTCAAATTGACATTCAGCCTGCTTGGTCCAGAGCTTCTAAACCTCCTTGTGACTTACCAGCACTCTCGGGCATGCCTGCTGCAACAGAAGCCATGCCATAACCCTGCTCCGGGGCCTGCCTGCCTCCCCGCTCCTCCCCAGCCCGTGCTGCGGAGGAACCGGGGCCCTAAAGGTAACACATGGAACAGGGAAAGTCAGACCGCGCTCCAGCACACCCTGCCCCGCGCTCCCGGCACGGCGCCGAGCCAGGCCCCAGCCCCCCCCCCCCCTCGCCCCACACCGCCGGCTCCACGCACCGACGGCCGCAGCGGGCAGGACACAGCCCGCCGCCCGCCGCCACCTGAATGCACGCGCTCGCCTCACCAGGGCCCCCAGATCCTCGACTCCAGGCGGCCCCGGCCCTCACCTGCCGGCGCCGCCGAGCGAAAACGCCGGCCCCGCTCGCTGCCATGCTGCTCGCCGGCGCCGCCATGCTGCTTGCGGCCACAGCCTGGCGGGGGGGGGGGGGGGGGGGGGAGGCCTGCCGCTCGAGCACCGCGCATGCGCCAGCTACAGCTGGCGGGGGGGGCCTGCCGCTCGAGCACCGAGCATGCGCCAGCTACGGACCGAGCGGGAGGGCCGGGGCGGGGGGAGCAGGAGGGAAGCGAGAGTCGCAATGGCGCCCTCACGTGCTCGCGGCGCGGCGCTGCAGCCGGCCGGCTCACGCGTGCGAACCGCAGCCCACCGCGGCCCCGCGGGGCTCACACCGAGCGCCCCGAGAGCGCGGCGGGCATCAGCGAGCAGGCTCTGGTGCTGCACCGGTGAGAGAGTACCGCGGAGCAGCTCCGAGACGGCACTGCCTGTCCCCGCGACACCAGGAAGCACCAATAAAGAAGAGCGCTCTGCGGCACGGGTCCATGAGCACCGGGAAGGGGCGACGAGCACGGCCCATTCGCTTACCCGTTACCGAAACAGCGGAGAGTAGCGGCGAACACGGCGACCGGCACCACGCGTGTGCGCGCCGGCTGGCTGTAGTATTCTCTGTATGCAGGGGAGGCCACTCATGGCTGCAGCAGTGAGCGCGGCAGAACGCAGTGCGCATGCGCCGTCCCCTTGCGGGTGCAGTACCGCTTTTTCGACACGAGAGGGCAGCAGTGAGCACAGTTGAACGCAGTGCGCATGTGCGCCCTCGCTGAAGCGACTGGGGATTCTCTGTACCAGGGGCTCCCACAGGCTCTTTCCACACAGTTAAAGGCACCTGAACACAGTGGCCTTAGGAGGCTGTGACACGGTGTCCCTAGGGCTGCTGCGGGGCGCCTGTGGCTGTTCCAGGGTCTCTCAGGCTCCTTTAGGGTCCTTGGAAAGAAACAGTGCTGGTCACGTTTCCAGGCTGGGAAGACTACACCTCCCAGCATGCCGTGCAGACGAAAATGGCCGCCCGGAAGCCCGGTGCCGGAAGACTACTGCTCCCGGCATGCCGCGCCAAGACAACATGGCCACCCGGAAGCCCGGTGCCGGAAGACTACTACTCCCGGCATGCCGCGGGGCGCAACGCTCTGTGACGTTTGAACCTGTGGCTAATCCTTCCCGTCCGTCCGCCCGCCCTCGGGACCCGGATACGGCCGCAGAGCCCGGAGCGCGGCCCCGCGATCCCCAACACCGGCCCGGGACCCCTCGCTCCTCCCGGACACTGCCGCGACCGTCCATGGAGGGACTGTTTTTTTCGGCACGCGAGGGCATCAATGAGCGCGGCGGAACGCAGTGCGCATGCGCATCCCTCTTTCGGGTGCAATACCGCTTTTTTGACACGCAAAGGCAGCAATGAGGGGCGGAACGCAGTACGCATGCGCTTCCCCCTGTCGGGTGCAATACCGCTATTTTGACACACGAGGGCAGCAGTCAGCGCGGCAAAACGCAGTGCGCATGCGCCTCTCCTTTTTCGACAGTCGGGGGAGGGGGACGCCGTGCGCACTGAGGAAGCAATGCGCAGCTGCGCGCCCGCTCTCTGCTGCACTGCTTTGGTGACACGCGAGGGCAGCAGTGACCACGGTGGACCCCGTGCGCATGTGAGCCCGCGCTGGGTGCAGGACCGCTTTTTCGACACCAGGGGGGAAGCCATAAGCACTGTGATCCCACTACGCATGAGGGCCTTATTGGGGGGCAGTACTGCTATCTCGACACCCGCGGCAGCAGTGAGCACCGCGGCAACACTGCGCAGGTGCTGCAATTTACTGGCTTTTCGACACGCGAGGGCAGCAGTGAGCACGGGGGGACGCGGTGCGCATGCGCAGCCCACTGGGCGCCGTTCTGCTTTTTCGACACCCGAGGGCAGCGGTGAGCAATGGTAAGTCAGTGCGCATGCGCGAGACTCTGTGCTGTACTTACGGGCCCTCACCTGTGGGCAGCGGTGAGCGCGGCTGTGAACTACTGCGCATGCGCACGGGTCCTCTGCTGTACCGACTGGTCGTCATCCGTGGGCAGCAGCGAGTGTCGCGGCGGGCGGGGCACCGCGCATGCGTCACATCCATTCTGTGCTCGCACGGAAGAGCAATACTTCGATAGCAGCTGTGATGACGACTTCGCATCCTGTAACTACGTGCCAACATGCAACTTCAGCACTGGCCTTTGGAGATATTTCACTGCTGTTGCCTAATCTGATCTACTGTTATTTACAGGGCCTGCTGCGAGGCACAGAGTCTCTGTATTTCATACTCAAGCAGTTTCTACTAGAGGCTTTATTAACAAGGCTTTAATCTGAACGTTGCAAAATACTCCCCAGACAAAAAATATTCAGAGGCTGCACTAAAAAACTCCCACCACCATTAAACAAGCAGCGGTCTTCTTTAGGACTTTCAACCTCTTGCCTTTACTGATTGTTAAACAAAATAAACAGCCCAAAGAAAGCTGCGCTATTTTCTTGACGGACTGCTCAGTTTTTATTATTAAACAGTAAGAGATGTTTGCACAGAGAACGTCTACCACGTTAAAGCATGAAAACATTAGTATTCTGATCGCCTTTTGTGGTACTACAGGAAACAAGCTAAAAAGGCTTGTTCCGTTCCTAAAATAGCTGGACTTTTATAACAGTGATCACAGCCTAAAGGCTATTACTATGTGGAAAAAGATTAATGCCTTGATCACCTGTGTACCACTTACCTGGCTTGATTACTACAGGTATTAGTAATGAAAGTGCATAGCCTTCTATAAAAGGTAAATACGGTCTTTTAAACCCTTCCAGTGACTCCACAGAATTGTCATTGCTTTTGATTGGTAGCCAGCTTCTTCAAACCCAGCTGCAAGAAACATTTTGCCTCCAAGTCACAGCTTTCTGCTCCCCAGGGGCTGGTTAAAAGGAAACCTGGCATTCGCTACTATCTGTCAAAATGTACAGTAAGCCCTGAAGTACAGGACAAGACACCTTCTCTAAGGAAACTGGCTACTATGTCTCCTTCACTGCAGGTCCCTCTTAGTATTGTGGTCCATTCAACAAACAAAAGAGTGCAATAAATGTTTTAATCTGCTCTAAGTGCTTTCATATAAGAGAACAACATCAAAAGGAGTTATTATGGGATTTAGTCTTCACTACGCACGCTACCCCAGTGCCATGGACTTGCTTTAAAGGATCGGTAATGTACACGTTTTTGCACTAATATTCACAGAATGAGTAGGCGCTTGATTGAGTAGGATTGTTCATAAAAAAACTCTGACAATGTGTCGCTGGGTAACAAGCCTAGACAAGCAGTTATTTACTCGGATCCTTCGGCTTACATTTCTTCAGCTGGATGTAGTCAAAGGTGTCTTTTTCACGTCCCACTGTCAGGGCCTCCTCAGCAATTCCTGCAGCAACTCCCCCCTCAGAAGAAACAACTGAAGGACATACATAGTCTTGTGAAAAGAATGGGGAAACCAGTGCATGCTGTGCATGGCACTCAAAGACCCAATCTATAGGTCAAAAATAAAACTCTCTAAAATAGATCAGGTGGGCCAAAGAGGTCACTTTTCTGTGCCAGCGTTCCTTGCACATATGCAGGCTGCCTCTCCCTGCTATAATGGTATCCCGTACCAGCAAGGACACGGTGAAAAATTTCAGAAACTACAGTATTTACCAGAAGCATTTCCAATACCTTGGAAAAACAGTTGAAGGAGAGACTCACGCAGGGCGTGTAACTGGAAAGAAAACTCTGCACAAAGGCCTAAAATGACCGGCCCAGAGCATTGATCCTGTGGTCTCCAGGAGTGCAGGAGTTCTCATGTTCTTATTGAATATATATCGCTGCCTGTGAAACACAATACACTGCAGTAATACTGATTGTTGGAAGTAAGCCTGGAATAAGAGTGAAAGAAAAGTACACGTTGAGGACAAATATGAAGTTACAAGCCCCTTGCAATTCAGACACGCTTCTAGATTTACCGCCTATTTAAAGGCGCACCTTCTGGAATTCTGTACAATTTATTTTTCCAGAAGCCTAATACAAGGATGAAATGCATATCAAAGACAGGTACAGCATAACTGCTCTGGCCTATAAATTACTGGTTTCAATCACTGCACAGTTAAAGCGCTAGCATTCCTGCCAAGAAATAATGTCAAAGCAGACTGATGAAGTAGGTCATAATTCTGAAAGTGGGCATAAAGGAGCCTCTTTGGCAGTCACGAGTTGAAATACAGCATTCTCATTCTCACTAATAACCTGCTGTAGAGACTGGCAGCTGTACAGTGGCTTCTACACTACGCAAAGGAATTAGATACTGGGCAGAGGCCACGTTCTGAACGTGGAGCGATAGATCTGAACGCACAGATTTAAACAAATGCCTGTCACGTACCAGAGGTCTAGCGTATTTACATTTACCATATATGAGCTCTCCTGTGTGGACAGGCTGTTCCATCTTCTTTATTTGTTAGCTGACAGACGCCCTATGAGAAAGCAAAGAAAGGAAGAAATTCAAAATGAAACTAAACAGATTAGAGGTGGCCTCAAAGGGTTTGCTTGATCTCCCCCCACCCAGCCAAACCACCTTTGGAAAGGCACATCTCAAAATACATGCAGTTCTGTGATCACTGCATTCCTGAGAGCCTAATAGTAGATGGTGCTTGTTAAACAGGAATGAAACTGTAAAGCAGATGTTTAACAGTCTCAAAGAGATTTATGACACGTACATATTATGATAAACCAAAAAGGAAAAAACAGATACTTTGAAAAAAGAAAAAAATCCTTAAAGCTTTCAACAACAGCATCTTAATATGGCTTATTTGCGCCTTAATTCTGTCCCTCGGACTTTGAGGGCAAGGCTGCATTTAGTAAGTTACTGACATCTCACATTCATTGCTCAAGGTAACTGTGCTAAGAGTCCAGAGGAATACAGCTGTCCACCACCCACATGCCCCCTGGCAGAGAGAGTTCTGCAATCGACAGAACCAAGAAGAGCAATTCATAACACCTTTAGTTTACACACACAAAAAACCTGTTTTAGAAACAGCAGGACCTGGAGGCTCTGTACGGCAGATTATGGAGAAGATAAAAGAAATGGTTCAGGCTCTTGTAAAAGATGAATGTAGCTGTAAGTCATCTCAGATGAAATGGTTTCATCAGTCACAGCTAAAGCTTGGGAAAAGTCCTCCAAAAATATAACCACCTAGTGGTAGTTATATTGCCTTTTTAAACCGTGTTGCTTGTCTTTTTAAATTAAGTTCCAGGAATGGCGTAAGGACGACCGAGGATAGCAACTCAGGGCGAAGCTGCCAGCCCTAATGATAGTATCGTTGCTTGCGATTTTCACATGACGGTGTAAGTATAGCTGGAATCTGGGAGGAGTGAATAACGAACAGTAAAATGTTATGACTGCACCAAAGTAAAAGTCATGTTGAAGGAAGACAGCAGAGATGAGTATTGGAGAACACTTCATACCTTTAATAGACAAAGCTTAACCAGTGTGCTTAACGTTTCCAAAAGTTAACCCTACACAGCGCATGAATTTTACTCATACATTGCACCCAGCATTTCTTTTAAAAGTAACAAAGAAAAGGAGGATAAAAATCTATACCTACATGTAGCAATTCTTATTTAAATTATTAATTCTGTCTGTTTCTTTTAGAGAATGGATGGAATTGATCAATAATGCGCACAGATCGAGAACTGCCAAATTACTGATTAAGAATAATGAGATAAGTTGAAAAATTAAAAAGAAAAGGAAAAATGCAATACTTTCTTTTAAGATTAATTTCCCTAGCTGAAGTTACAGAGAAGTGCCAAATGTAAACAAAGTGAGAGCAGAAGCAAGAAATGGATCCAATTTAAAGCTGTCTCCCCTTGCAAATAAGAGAAACTCCACTTCTCTCCCCAAAGATGTCCCTCCTATTATCGGCTACTGCGATTAACAGATCACCAACATACAAAGCATGGAATGGAGAATGATATACATACGCAGAGAGACAGATCTCATAAAACACCAGATTTTAGAGCTATGAGAAGCCTGGGTGAATCTGTTATGTCTAGAACAGCTTCCTGCAGCACACTGTACTTTAACGTACTGTATTCCGTTAAATGCAGCTTTACAGCACTGGGACTGGGAGGACTGCACCTGCATACAGCCTTGCTCTGCGAGGAGCGGATTTGTTTACACACAGCTATAAATGACAAACAGCAGAAGACAGGTTCCTTGATTACAGGTGCTGCAAGACACTACATGTGTATGGTATGTAGTCTTAAATCCTGTCCTGTCCAGTCATTTTTAAGGCTTAGCTACCTCGCTCTCTTGCCTCTTGTTCTGTAGCTCTGCCCACCACAGCACTGTCCATGTAAGGTAACACTTTTTTTGTACCCTCTGCAGGCAACTGTTCTAATTCTTCTCTGACAATGACCATGTGTTATTGCAGGTGCATTGTGAAACCCCCACCAGACCTGAAGAAAGGTATATTGTTTGTCTCTACACGTGAAAGACAATCTGTAAACTGATTTTTCTTTAGTAAGGGGAATGGCAAAGAAACAGCTCTATAACCGACAGCCACTTGTTATCATCTCGTCACTTATTAACACCCTTGGGCACACGAGGTACATAGGATCTATCCTCCCTGGGACACCGTGCAAAAATCCTGCTCGAGGGCCTGTCTGCCTCCCCACACCTCCAGGCCATCTGCATCTACATGAGTGAAGGCACACATATAAGCCTCACATAAGCCACATATAAGCTTGGGGGAGAAACCTCAGCCCTAAAGGTAAGATTAAGAAAAAAAAAACAACAGGGAAAGTCAAATATCGTTCCAGGCAGACCCTTCCCTGTGTGCTCACGGTGCTGAGTACTGCCAGGCCCCTGAAACCCCCCACCTTTTTTTCCCCACACCCATACCTGGAGGTCGGCAGGAGAAACCCAGGCACCCGCAGCCACCCCAGGAACATCCTCACCCCTCTGCCACAGTCCCGCACTGGCGTCTGCCAGCCTCCCCGCATCTCCAGGGTATACCAGCGGGGGCGAGCGCACGCCCCGACCCACGCTGGGGAGGAACCGGGGCCTAAAGGCGAGACACGGGAAAAAGAAAGTCAAACTCACGCTCCCGTCGCGGAGCCGAGCCGGAGGCACCCCTGCCCCGCGCCTCCACGCAGCAAGCGTCCCGGCGAGCAGGACACATCCCAGCACCCGCGGCCACCCGAAGGGATGCTCTCACTTACCCTCACCCGCCGCTACCGAGCGGAAGCACACTTCTGCCCGCCGGCACGCAGGGAGCAGGAAGCGCGCCGCAACCACGGAGAGCGACCTCGAGCGACCGGCTGGCTGCAGCCCGGCGCTGTGCACGGGATTGCGCACGCGCAATCCTACTAGCGGCTTTACCGTGCTGTTGCTGAGCGTTCGGTAGCGATCACAAGAGCCCACTGCGCACGCATGCGCCGCCTGGCTGCACTCCGCGTTGTGACGAAGCGCGGGCAGCGGGGACGGCGGTGCTGCAGTGCGCATGCGTGAGCCGCTCCACTGGCTTTTCCTTGTAGTCTAGGGAGGCGATCAGCGGATTTCCCCGCACGGGTAGCATAGTCTCAGTAACTGTGTTGCTGCTTCCCGGTGCTCACACGCAGCCCCGAACGCATGGAGGCTGTACAAATCGTTCTCGAGACACGGGGCAGCACCAACGGGCAGAGACCGGCTGTGCTGCCGGTCAGTGAGCACCAAGAAGGGGCGGAGAGCGCGGCTGGTTGCAGTAGCAGTCTGAGGAACCGTGGGGCTCGGGCGATGAGGGCGGGTGCCGTGCGCATGCGTACGAGACCAACGGCGACGCGCAGTCCCCTGACGTCACTGGTGGAGCGTCACGCGGGAGGCGAGATTGCGCATGCGCATTGAAGGCTGTCGTGCTCTGATGACGCCACCGCCGGAAGTGCTGCGTTGTGATATCCGGCCCCTCGTCATTTGCCTCTTCTGCTTGCTGCGGCCGGTTTCTTGGGTGTTCGAGATGAGTAAGCGGAAGGCCCCGCAGGAGAGCCCCAACGAGGGCATCACGGACTTTCTTACCGGTGGGTGATGGCCGGGGCGTGCGGGTCTATGGTGGCGTTCGGCTGCTCTAACGGTGTTTCCCCCCCCCATAGAGCTGGCGAACTACGAGCGGAACGTGAACCGCGCTATTCACAAGTACAACGCGTACAGGTATCGCCGCCCGTTGCGGGGACCCGGCCCGCTCCCCCAGCCCGCCGCCCGTTGCGGGGACCCGGCCCGCTCCCCCAGCCCGCCGCCCGTTGCGGGGACCCGGCCCGCTCCCCCAGCCCGCCGCCCGTTGCGGGGACCCGGCCCGCTCCCCCAGCCCGCCGCCCGTTGCGGGGACCCGGCCCGCTCCCCCAGCCCGCCGCCCGTTGCGGGGACCCGGCCCGCTCCCCTGCATCTCCCTGTCATGTGAGCCCCGGATGGAGGTGGCGGCAGCACCACTGCCTGGTTTGGTCTCTGACTAGTGCTTTTCTGCAGAAAAGCAGCCTCTGTGATTTCCCGGTATCCCAGCAAGATCCGGAGTGGGGCCGAGGCCAAGAAGCTGGTAGGTGCCTGTACCACGGTGGCAGGTCCTCAGGTCAGCAGATAGCCTGCAGCATGGGAGCTGTGATGCCAGGTGGTGTCAGGGGCTTCTGAAAGGGATGGGGGCAGCACAGGACCAGCCCTGCCTGTGACAGTTCTGCCACTCTCCCCTTCTCTGGTGGTGGGGTCAGGGGTGGGGGTGGAGTTGGCTGTAGGGGGAGCACTGTGGGGGTTTCATAGTTGGAACTAGAGGCACCTCGCCCATCTGGCTGGGGCCCTACCTGTAAAAGGTTGCTATTGAGGAAAATTTTCCCTTTATTCTGTTACTGCCCTGTTAACCTTTGGGACCTTAGTTGTAAGAGTCACAGCCTGGTTTCAAACAATTGCTTTCAGGGAACTTTTAATATAGCTCTTAATTAATGATGTTGCACACAGCTTGCGTTTTACACTCAAGTACTGGTACTACCTCATTGCCCAATACTTTGTCATGGTCTCAATGGCCTCACAGTTCTTACTGGACTCTAAATTTTGTGCTGTTGTGTTGTAGTTCTGAGGGTTTTTTGTGGTTCCCCCCCTTCCCCCCTAGATATAGTGGCTATAAATGATCTGGAAGTTAACTTGTTCTCCCCACCCCCTCTTCTTCCAATATTTAGGATGGAGTAGGTGCTAAAATAGCTGAGAAAATAGATGAGTTTTTATCCACTGGAAAACTACGCAAGTTGGAAAAGGTGGGCTTCTTTCCTGTGCACTCTACTTCTCAATAGTTGCTTTTCTTTGTACTTTGCAAAGAAGTCTGTTTACCTTGTGAAACCTCTGTGGTTGTCTTTGGAGAGACTGATGTCAAGCCTGAGAGCAGTGGATAGGGAATCTATGGGCAGTAGAAATTGGGGAACAAGAAGCTCAACTGACACCTTAAAACTACCTATTTCTGAAAATATTTTGGATAATATTATCAGCATATGAGTGTCTTCTCTGAGAAATGGAAGACTGGATCTGGAAAACTGTAAAGTTTTGAGTTTTAAACATGCTGCTTATCTTAGCATAGGTAGTTAGAGCAGATGGTTTTCAGGATTGGTATGTATGGCATTGTCATAATGCACACTACTACTCTTGGTCCTATTTTGCTTTGATTTATAATAAGCCTCCAAAGCAGAATCTGAACAGGCAGTATTATCTTCTCAAGATTTTTGTCTTTACTGCAAGTGGAGCACAGAAGGGTTTAGTTTGTGTTGTTTCATTTCTTTCAGATTCGTCAAGATGATACAAGTGCATCTATCAACTTCCTGACCCGAGTTACTGGCATTGGGTAAAATTTTCTTTGCTCCCCTTTCTCCTGTTTGCTTGCTCTATGCCCCTGCTGTTGGGGGAAAAATGCAACTATTCACTGAAGTATTGTGCTAATGACAAACTCCAGCCAAACTGGAATTTGGACTGCTTTGCTGTACTGTAGGTTGCAAGCTGGAGCCTCATTTCTTAAGTGCTGGTTTAAAAATGGTTCTGTTGCTGTGGCTGTGAGTTGGTTCAAAGACTGATTATGTTTAAAATAGTCCTTATCATGCATCCAATTAAATACTAGTATTGTTGTCTATAGCAATATTCCGTTTGGTGAGGGTGTTTTTTTTCTTTTTTCTTTAAATGATTGTATGTCACTATATAGTTGTATAAATACTAAAAATGTACAGACCAAGCTCTGGATACCCACTTCTGCTGATTGAAAGTAGAAACTGCAAGTATGTGTGCCAAGTGGAAGGCAAGCATTAGAAGTGACTTTAGTCTTGGTCTTGAAGAACCTAGAGGTCTAATGTTCTCTTCAGTGTTATGAGATTCCTGCTGTTTCTGACTGCAAATCGCCTGGTCTCTTTGCAGTCCTGCTGCTGCTAGGAAGTTTGTAGAGGAAGGAATTAAGACTTTAGAAGGTGAGTGTATGTCATATGTTGCACTGACTTTGGGTCCTTAATTCACAGTCCAGTAATGCTGCTTCTTTCCAGCTGCCTGTCTCAGAGTGGTACTGTGATAGCAGTTATGCCTAGTTTTTGATGAAAGTGTATTAAAAAAATAAACCTAGTGCACAGAGTAAATGTGTTATACCTTCCAGAGTAAGATGCTTACAGACTACATAGAAAATAACATGGATTTTGTCATGTTGATGAATGGTCTGTTGAAGTCTGTTCTTATCAGACAATGCTATATGCGTTTTGACTTAGACTGTCAGCTGTTGACCAGGCTGCCATTTAAAATGTCTTCATTTGTGTGTGAGGTAGCTGTTTTGTTACACGTTCTTCACTCGCATCATCTTTGTACGATAGGAATATGAACATAAAAATTTTAGTCCTTGAATAATTTTTTTATTATTCTAGATTTAAGAAAAAATGAACACAAGCTGACCCATCACCAGCGAATTGGGTTGAAGTAAGTTTTCTTGGATGCAAGTTCTTGGATTTCTAATGACCCCTTTTGACACTAGGATGTAATGTAAGGTTCTGTCTGCATGCTCTGCATGCTTTTTAGCAGTTCAGATCTTTTGTTTCATTGGAGTTGAAATTCATCTCCATCTAGAAGGGAATTATTTCCAAATGACTTTTCAGCTGGTTCATGGAGAATCACTTTAGCAAGGTTACATTGGCCATCTGTTTTTGAAAGGGCCTGCTATCTCAGCACAGTGCTGACAAAAATGCCTCAGGGCACTTCTGCATGCTTTGTGCAAGGTAAGCCTTTGCAGTGTCTGAACTTGAGAAAGCCATGCAGAGCATGTGCTTTTCTCTCAGTGCTTACTAGTTTGAATGTTGCTTGTCAAATGGCTGCTCCTCTGTGCTGGTTCTGGAAGAACTATAGCTGTATTAGCAAGAAGCCAGCTCTAGTGTTTCTGCATCAGTGGCAGAGATTCAGAATGTGTGACCTGGACAAACTGCCCATCAGTAAGAAGGGCTGTGCAATGACTGTCGTCTTTCCACTCTTTATCTGAGTCCCGTTCCTGATGTGCATCCCTGTCTTCATACACATGTAGCATTTAAGGAAAACTTTTCATTGTTAAGTGAGTATGAGAACCCAGCTGATCTGCCCAGGATCCCTACATGTTAGTGTATGCAGTGCCCTTTGGTCTGATCCTGGAATTGTGCTCAGGTCTTGTTTCAGAGCCACTAGAAAGTGCTGAGCTGCAAGAATGGTTTCAGTGCTGTGTGTTTGGGGGGGGGGGGGGAACGATGACACACTGTGGGGTGTTTTTGTGTGTGTGTATGTTTGTTTTTTGTCCCTAGTTCCACTGCAATTTGCATGGAAAAAAAGCAGTTAACTTATCCAGAACCCTTGTCTGCAGAGCTTGAAATTGGACTGGCTGGATCATGACTGTCAGTGGATATGTAGTGCTCCCAGGCTGCAGTGCTGCTGCCAGTGCTTTCTGTCAATGGTTCTGGTGTGGAGATGTGAAGAGTGCATGTGCTGGTCAGGCAGCTGGTACACTATTGTTTCAGCTGGCCTCTCTTCCTCTGAAGTAGCACAGCACGCTGGCAGTCTGTTTTCTACAGCTCTGTGTGTAGATGTTTCAGGAGCTCTCTATGTGGCTTGTGAGGTTCCGTTTGGATTTTGACAGTGTAGGTCACCTCTGACCAAGGGTGAGTGACTTTTTCCTGCTCGTTGCTGATGGACTGAGATTTGTATTTTTGGAGAGCTATGTAAATGTATACCAGTTGGTCATATAGTAGTATTACTCCCCCCTCATAGCAGCTCTTTAGATACAGGGGAAAATATGCAATGAAGCCATCTTCTAAGACCTTCAGTTGCAAGTTTGCCATCACTTTGCAAGATGTTGCTTTCTAAGCTGTCTGTGGTGAGAAAGGGGAACTTTATTTGCGACATTACAGTAATATAACTTGTATTGTTTTTCTGATATGCATTTAACTGACTTAAAATTTAAGATGTTGCCATTGCCTCTCCCTCAGACATGTTTGTATTTATATATGCAGATATTTTGAAGATTTTGAGAAAAGAATCCCAAGGAAAGAAATGCTGCAAATGCAGGTAAGAAAGTCTTTGTCAAGGACATGAGGCAATGAGGGTAAATGAGTGACTGACATCTCATCTTTTCTCTTTCCATAGGAAATTGTGCTGAAAGAAGTAAAGAAGCTGGACCCAAACTATATTGCTACAGTATGTGGCAGTTTTAGACGAGGTTGGTGCCATCTGATCTTGTGTTTATTTTGGGCTAATAAGATGGTGTATTTACTGATGTGTATATGACTTTAATATATGTTGTTCTTCTGGAGATTGAGTTGATGTTGGAACCCCACTTTCTCTTTTGGTATTAAGTTGGCTGATTAGTTCAGTGATGAAACACTCGTGTAAGTCCGCCCCTCCTGACAGAGTAGTGTATTATAAAGTATGAATGGTTTGCTTTGTTTTTACATTAACAGCATCTGTGCTTCATTACTGTAGAGTATAGCAGGAGATTTTGGAGTGTTTGCTGAGATGTAAGGTGATGCCAACTCTTTTTGTTTGAAGCAAAAGCAGTGTTCTCTTCATGATTGGTTTTCCACAAATGTCTTGTATGGTCACTGACTACTTTCTACTATAAAAGCATGTTTCCAAGAACAGGTTAAGTTCATGTCCATCAAAGTTAGTATAGTTTCTGTCAGGGATGAGCATCAGAGTTCAGGCATAAAGCTTAACTTTAACTGGTCTTGTTAAAATGGATAGCAGGGTTTACACAGGGACTTTTCTTGCTTCTTACTTTCCTAGGCGCAGAGTCAAGTGGGGATATGGATGTTCTCCTAACCCATCCAAGTTTCACATCTGAATCATCCAAACAGGTATGTTTATCTGTTATGATGAATCAGTACTATACACTACTCCCAGAAGTGTATGCTTAAATGCAGAGAATATGCAATCTTAGACTTGTATTGCAGTATCTTGAATCTTTTTTTTGTTGTCATAATAGTAAACTACTCTCTTTGAGCAACATGTTTATTTTGAGGTGTAACAATCATTTCTCACATCTGTATTAGTTATGTTCTTTCTGCAGAACTACTTAGTATGTTTACTCTTATCCTTTCCTCCATTTTCTTCCCTCCTCCCCCCCCCCCCAAATTTGCTTACTTTTACAACCTCAGTTGTAGCAGCTACCACTGATGTAGCAGCATAAAGCATGGACTGAAGGCAGAGTAAGCATCTCTTTTTATATAGCCGCAATCTTTTGGAGGAGAAGCAAATATCCTACTGTGGATGTAATACATCTGGGCTAACTCTGGGGCAATCCTAATGATGTCATGTGTGTGTTGTGTCTATAGATTCATTGCTTTGGAAATTCAAAACTCCAAACTAGGAAACTGTTTGTTTTGGGGTTGTTTTTTTCCATTTCAATCTGATAGATTTCAGTGGAAAACTTTCTTATGGTTTTGCAATTGCAATTTTTTTAGCTTTTTCTTTTTTTTTCTTTCTTTTTTTTTTTTTTTTTCCCCCTGCGGTCTTACTGAAATCTTTTCCCTCAGCCAGACTTCAGGAACAAACTACTACAGTGATGCACTTCTATTTATGTGAGCCATTGTCTGGTAAACAAGTAAGATTCCTATTTGTAAAGTATCTTTTCTGTTGTTGTTTTTGTTGTCACCATTCCTAGTCAAAACTCTTACATCAGGTTGTAGAACAACTGGAAGGAGTCGGCTTTGTCACAGACATGCTGTCCAAAGGTGACACCAAATTCATGGTAAGGATTTCTTGGGATGTGAGGGATACGACGGGGTTACATCTCATGACAGAAGCTAGGGTATATATAAAATGTGTTGTTTAGACTGTCAGAGTTGTGACTTTTTCTTTTATTTCTCCTAATAAAAAATGTTGGTAGTTGCTGCCTAGGGAATCTCTCTTGTAAAGACTTCAGGATTAGAAAATCTACAGGTATTTATGTAGCTGTTCCTGTTTATGCAAGTTCTGAATCTCACTGAAATAACTTTTGTAACTGTTGACTGTATCTCTATTTTGCCTAATGTTTCCCCTCAAGCTTGGTGCTATGTCACACCTTCATCCTTACATATCATTTCTTCAACCTTACCTTTGCCCCTTTTTGTTACTCTGTCCTAAAGATGTTGAAACACAGTTTCTAATTTCAGGTGTATCTTCACTTTGTTTTGTCTCATACATACTATACTTTTTTCCTCCTTATTTCTGTCTTATTCATCATGGTTCATTTTTTCCCACACTTATTGCATTATCATTTTAAGTGATTACAGGCTAGGTATTAAAAAAAAATATATATGGATATATATATATATATATATATATCCCAAAGTTAAATTGTTAATTACAGAGGGATTACAGGGCAGTTTGGAGTGGAAAAGTGGCAGAAGAGTTCTCAAAAATTTTCCTTTTTTCACTTCTATAGGCTTGAGCATTGTCTCTGTTTTCCTTAGGCTGCTGTGATCTGTGATTTTCATATGTGCATAGTGAAGAGCCTGATAATAATTAGGGTAGAGGAATGAAAAATAGGAGTCTTGTGATCCTTCCTGCTCTAATACCAATTTAAGAAGTAGTTATAGACCAAGTTGAACTATAGTCCTCTTAGCAATATAAAACAGTGATTCACAATACTATTCAGCTGTTTTAATAAGATATTTAAGTAATCAGTTCAGTAGGGATTTAACTTTTCTCTCCAGGATGACTGATGATCAACCCAAAACTACATTCCTTTAGAGATGTGCATTTCAAAAGGTTGCTTAGGGGCAGGGGCTGAGAATTATTCAAGCCCTGTGGGACTGAAAATTTGTTTTATTTCATTTTGAATTTCTTGCTTTTCTTGCTTCCTCACAGGGTGTCTGTCAGCTGCCAAATAAAGAAGATGGAACAGTGTATCCACATAGGAGAATTGATATCCGGTAAACCTAAAAAAATACTCTGGCTCACTGGTACATTGTAGGCATTTGTTTGATGTTGTGCATTCTCATCTCTACTTTCGCGTAGAGAACATAGCATTTACTCGTCTTGTAATTCCTTCATGTAGTGTGGAAGCCACTGAACAGCTGCCAGTCTTTACATCAGGTTACTAGCAAGAATGCTGTATTTCAAATCATGAATGCAAAACAGGTTCCTTTATATCCATTTTCTGAATTACAACCTACTTTATCATGCTGCTTTGATGATAATTCTGAACAGGAATGCAAGCATCATAACTATGCAGTGGTTGAACATCAACAATTTATAGGCCAGGGCAGTTGTGCTGTACCATTCTCTGATATGCGTTTCATTCTTGCATCTTGCTTCTTGGAAAATTAAGTGTAAAGAAGTCCAGAATGTGTGCAGTTAAATAGGCAGTAAGTCTAGAAGAATGAATGACTGAATCCCGAATGGTTTGTAACTTCCTATTTGTCCTAAATCTTTACTTTTCTTTCACTCTTATTCCAGGCTCATTCCAAAAGATCAGTATTACTGTGGTGTACTGTATTTCACAGGCAGTGATATATTCAATAAGAACATGAGAACTCATGCTCTGGAAATGGGCTTCACAATCAACGAGTATACGATCCGTCCCTTGGGCATCACGGGTCAGTTCAGGCCTTTACGCAGCATATTCTCTCTAGTTACATGCTCTGTATGATCCTATCTCTAAATTGTTTTCTTGGTGTGCTGGAAATGCTTTGGAAAATACTGTAGTTTACTAAATTTTTTTCACTGTGTTCTTTCTGAAACTGGATGCCATTGTAGCAGGCAGAGGCAACTTACATACAGGCAGCAAAAAATCACTTCTCTGGCCCACCTCATCTATTTTAGAGTTTTATTGTTGACTTAAAGATTGGCTCTTTGAGTGTCATGCATAGCATGTACTTGGTTTTGAAAATCTTGTTGAGAGAGTGCGATGTCCTTCGGTTGTTTTCTTTTTTTGTGGGGGGGGGGGAAGGCAGTGAGTGGGCTGACCATCTATAGTCTCCCTCTCTCTCTCTCTCTCTCTCTCTCTTTTTTTTTTTTTTTTTTTTTTTGCAGTTCTTTGACTGTATGAAAAGGTCTGTGGTTTCTGTGCAAATCCGTTTGGCTTACAGCAGTTTGTCTTAATCTTGCAATGCATTTGGCAGTTCAGGGCAGTACCTTTCAAATCTCATCTGTAATATGCTTGCAGGAGTTGCTGGGGAGGCCCTACCGGTAGAATGTGAAAAAGACATTTTTGACTACATCCAGTGGAAGTACCGAGAGCCGGAGGATCGGAGTGAATAACTGTTTGTCTAGGTTTGTGACCTAGCAGACATTTTCATAGCTTTTCATGAACAGATCAAGCGCATGTTAATTTCTTGATCACTATTGCAAAAAATGTACATTACTGGTGCTTTAAAGTAAGTCCATGGCACCAGAGTAACAGGTAGTGAAGACTAAATTCTGTAATACCTCATTTTGGTATCTTTCTCTTATATAAAAGCTTTCAAAGCAGGTTAAAGCACTTACTGTACTATTTGGCTTAACTGAATGAACTGTGATACTAAAAAAAAGTGGTAAATTTGTATGGTAGTCAGACACCTTGGAGAAAGTGTCTTGTCAATGGCTTTGGGGTTTAGTAATCGGGCAATAAATCACAGGTTTTTCTTTAACCCCAGGGAGTAGAAAGTTCTGATTTGAAGGCAAAATGTTTTGTTTTATTGAAGTTCTCACAGCTTGGTTTGAAGAAAGCAGCTACCACCTTCTTAGCCTCTTAGCTTGTTTCTTGTATTATCGCAAGAGATGATCAGAGTACTGATGTTCTCATGCTTTAATGTCATATACACAGACATACTCTGTGCAAACATCACTTACTATTGTTAATATTTAAACACTGGGCAGTCTGTCAAGGAAATAGTATAGCTTTCTTTTTGGCTCTTTATTTTGTGCAACAATCATAAAGACAAGAGGTTGAAAGCCTTAGAGGTAAGGCCATTGCTTTAGTGCAGTGGTTGCAGATCATCTCTTTAACTAATAAATGTGTGGGGCTTTTCTTGTTTGTTCTGATGCAATCTGTGAGCAGTTTTTGCCTGTAGAGCATCTTGGAATGTTCAGATGAAAGTTTTGCTAATGCAGGCTTCTAGCATAAACAGCTTGAGTATATAATGTATAGCATCTGTGCACAGCAGCAGGCCCTTTATGAATAATCATAGATCAGATTAGGCAATGGCAGTGTATTAGTACTTGCACTGTACTGTTACACTTATAATTAAACATATACAGTTCTGAAGTTTCAGCCTGAGACAGGTTCACCCCATATATAAATATCAGAAAATTAAAAGGATTTTATTAGGATATTATTATTATAGCACTTAAATCTCAGACCAGCAGAAATGTCTCAAATGGGGTAGATGTCTCCAGAAAATATTTTCCAGTCTTGAAGTGGAATTTTTAAATGATTATTTGTATCTTGTGATGACTGTTTTCAAAAACATTCAATAATGGAGAAATCTCCTGGGGGAGTCGCTTCCATTACGACACTTAAGCGTAGTATAATTATACACATAATATTGGTATAATATACATGATATGGCAATAGTTAAGGGTCGTTTTGCTATAGAGTGGAAAGGTTGAAGCAGCTACAGTTTACTAAATTCTTCCTCAGGGTTTTGAAAGAAAAGAATCTTTAACTTACTTGCCTAGGGAGAAGGGAGAACAATCTTCTAACATTAGCATGTTGAATAGGCTAACCCAATGTGTATCACTGGGGCTTGTGGGCTGTAGGGCAGTTAGCCTCTCAGACAGACAGAGCACCTGGTATTTCCTTACTTGCTCTGTTGGCTCTTGGAAGGAGGAGACCTGAATTAGTGGCACAGTACACAAATAACTCTGAAGTAAAAGGCATATCCTTTCTCATTCTTTTGTTTTGTGTTTTTAATATCTCTGAGGGGGGTTTTGGCAGGTGCTCAGGTGTGATCGTTGTGCTTCTGCACTGACTGGTGTTAACAAGACAAACTGAAGCCAAAGTCGCAGCACTGAACTACTTCTGGATGTTGAGCAACGTCTTTGTCCTTTTTGGGAGCAGACATGTCCTTCCCTAAGAACTGGCTTACACATCTTCATCCAGAAATGGTGTGCACAGCAAAGCCCAGAAGCAGAGTCTGAAGCATGAAGACAGCTCTCCCTCTTGATCTGCAATAAGTAGCACATAACCTGCCCTTCTGTCCTGTCTTCAGCCACAGTATCTTGTCCACAAATTTCTTCTGGCTGCTCTCTCTGTGAAGAACTACTGTTCAACATGCCCTGGCCATGGATTAATTACCTTCTTCCTCAACCTGATTCTGATCAGGTTGATTGGTTAAGAGATTAATCTTTGGAATTGCTGTAGGCATTCTACCCCTCAGAACTTCAGATTGCTCTGCTAGCTTTCTCCTCCTATCTGTTTCTAGTTATCTGTATCTTATTTAATGTATATACAGGAGGTTGAGACATTTGTTATGGTTGGCTGTGTCCTGAATTTCTTATAAAGAAGTAATGCCATTTCCTGCTAACATCTGTATTTCCCCTACTCATCTTTGTGTTAAGCCTCCCAATGCAGTGCCAAAGCTGATGCTAAGCTGTTTTTCCATCCCTACTTCTAAGTCCTTTCATCATGGCCATATGCTAATGTGACCCCTGTCCTGTAGTGTGATTCATGCTCTCTGTTCCTAGATATATTGTGGTACTATCAGTTGCAGGGTTCTAAATTTTGTTCAGCTTTGCCATTACTCAGAAGCCCAGTATGATTAACTGATGCACTTTTATCATTCCAGTAGAGTCACTAAGCCTTTTTATCTGCAAACCTGACAACTCTCTTAAGAGGAGTTATAAATGATTTTGAAAGGTAACAAATATTTTGGACTTGAGAGCATGTCCCATCAAGATAGCATTACTAGTTATCTTTGAGACAGTGATTTTTGTTGGTTAACTTCTTGAAATTATCAACTAGTTTTAATTCATTTATTATAGAGCATCAGTATGGTGTGTATTGCTTTTTTTTTTTTTATTTGAATACCATGTGGGAGTAAGGCAAATGCATTACAGAATTGCAAGCTTGAAAAGAAAACTTAAAGAGCTATTTTCCACATAGTCAAATTCACTATTGCTAATGCTACAACCAATTTTTGGATAATGTTTAGGTCTACTGTCTCCCCTCATGAGAGCAGAGAGGGGTTTGCATCTTTATTATTAACAGACTGCTTAACCAGACTGGAATCATCAAACACTGATGTAATATTTATTTTTTTCCTTATCTGTCTTGAGCCTACTATTACATTTTTACTTGTTCTTATATAATTACTGTGGATCATTCTTAGTAATGGAGACTATAGATTGATACTCTTTTCCCTTTTTCTTCTGTATTTCCTGTTGGGAGTTTTGATGCATTTTTTGTGAATGTTCCTCATCACTAATGCATGCAGGGGTATGTAAGGTGACAGAAGTTGATTTGGTAGTACGTGAAGTCTTCCAGTGCCTCACAGTAAAGACATTTAAATGATGTATTCAGTGTTTTCTTCAACAATAAGTGGGAATTAACAAAATGAGAATTCCATCATGTATGTATAATCCTGTTTGATTCTTAGCTGTCATTTAAGTAGCATTAAAAAGCTGTAACAGAAGCTTACCATGTTTGCAAATGTTCTCTGGGCAGCACATACTGCAGTCCCACATACTGATACATCCTCCATAATATTCAACTGGTAGCACAGAAGGGTACTTTATGTTTGAGCAAAGTTTGACCTTGCAGTCTCTTCTCACAGCACACACTGAACTCCTTCTGGGAGGAAGAAAAACAGAACAAAACTACATAAATGCATCCTCTACCTTCTCCCCCCCCCCCACACTGTATACTAGCCCTTGTTCTCAGCTGCTTTGTGTAATGACTTGTGGTGGTGGTTTTTTTTTCCCCCCCAGAACTGGACCACAAAATAAATGGTAATAGCAGGAGGCAGTTGCTATACACCCTGTGCAAGTCATGGAAAATCTGCCTAAGTGCATGTGTGCTGTACTCTTGTCTGTGCGTATATAATCTTACACATGTGCAAACTACCATTTTTGGTTTGTCAGTGATGCTGGCTGCATGTCCTGTCTGTCTTTAAACTGGACAGAAATACACGGACTTGTATCAAAATTGGGTAAGGCAGGAGGTAGGGCAGTAAAAGACTTCTTTTTGTTGTTTTTTTTTGAGGCTGAGCTACTCCTAATTAAGTTTTAGTTGATCTTTGCATCAAATGCAGACTCAACTCATCCACCTTCCTTTCCCATTCTCCATTAGCCCTTTCCAGAATGACTTGCTCTAGGATGAGCAGATCAAGCAGTAGATGAGCTCTGACATTCATCCGGCTATACCTATCAAACTTGGTGTGAGACCTGCTTGAGTCTAGTAGTGGCTCTGTAATAAGCTTTCCTGCACCTCTCTGAAAGGGAGCTGGCACATAGCTCTGCAGCAGCTCCAGCTGCTCAGGGAGGCTGTGCTGACCCTGGCACCTTACTACTACATTTCATTACCTCACGCCCTTTGAGGCGAAGCTTGCTACAGCTGCCTGGAGATTGCTGAAACCAGAGCTGGTCCTAGGCCTTCGCTCCCTTTTCTCCTGCCAAGAAATGAGTCTCCCAGG
Organism: Apteryx mantelli; assembly: GCF_036417845.1. Lineage (NCBI taxonomy): Eukaryota > Metazoa > Chordata > Aves > Apterygiformes > Apterygidae > Apteryx > Apteryx mantelli. The sequence goes on along the minus strand of NC_090006.1, from coordinate 7,209,932 downwards.
GAGCGCTCCTGCCTGCAGGGCCCGTGTCCGGGCCTGCCCAGGCTGGGCGCCGCTAGGAGAAATAGCTACGGTGAAGACAAAGGAATTGCCCTGCGGCAGCCGCCTCTCTTGCCGCTTCCAAGGCCGGAGGGCCGGGGCGCGGCCGTGCCCCCCCCCTCCCCCAGGCCACCGCGCCGGCCGTTGGAGCGCGCGGCCGCTGCAGCTTTCGGGCATGCGCAGGGCCGCGGGCGCACCGCCCCGGGGGGAGGGGGCGCCCGGGTTAGAGATGCGCGTGCGCGGTGTCGTCAGCGGCGCTGCGCATGCGGGCCTGGGGGGCGCCGAGACTTCTTTCCGGAGCTGCGCGGCCTGCAGGTAGCGGGGGGACCGGGCGGCGGCGGTGTCTGGCGATCTCCGGGGCACGCGCTCGCTCGCTCGCTCGCTCGCTCGCTCGCTCGCTCCTTTGGTCCCGGTCGTTGTCGTGGCGCAGCCCGGCGGCGGCCTCGGGTCTGGGCCGCGGCTGGCGTCCCTCGGGTCACCTTGCCGCGGAGGGGCGGGGGCGGCGGCCAGTGTCTCCGTGTGCCCTCTGGCGAGGTGGCGCGGCCCGGGGCGCTCCCGCCCCGCGGGTGCCCGGGGCCTTGCCGGCGCTCCGGTTTCTCGGCAGGAAAACACGCTTCCGTGGTCGGCAGCGACCGGGTGTTTCCAGGCGCCGTCGTTCCGCTGGTTAGCGGAGATCGCTGCGCGGAGGCAGCGCGAGCTCGGGAGAAAGCCCGGCGGAACCGGCCCCGTTAAGCCATCGCGTTTTGTTCCGTCGGCGGCAGAGCGCGCAGAGGCCGCGCCGCGCTCGCTGTGAGCGCACCCTGTTCCCGCAGCGTTCGCGTTGCGGCGTTGGTTTGTAGCCTGGTGATCGCGGAGGCTAATGCTGCGCATTGCTGTTCTCTTCCCCCTCTGCCGGAGGGTGCGTGAGAGCTGTCATGGCCAGTATTGCCGCAATAAGTGTCAGTAGGAAGGAGACTGGCATCTCAACGTTTAATTTTTTTCGCATACTTTTCTTCATTATTCTTTCTTGGGTGTTTTGTTTTGTTCTGTTTTTGCAGTTACTCTGTAGGCCACTTTGGGCATTCTTATATTTTTTTCTTCGGTGTAATTTACAATTTGTTGTTATGTTTTGCAGTTTATATAGAGACATTGGTTTACTGTGTACGGCATTTAAAGATGGCAACGTTAAGTATCAGTTGCCTCAACCTTTTATGCCTTGATGTTTTTTTCCTGTGGCTGTTGTACTAATTTATATTGTTGCGGGGGGGGGGGGGGGAGAAGGGGAGCACAGGCTTAAGGAGAACTTGTTTAAAAACAAGATGCTTAAAATAAGGAATAGGAAAGTAGCATTTCTTTTCTTATTCTGCTTTTGTATCTAATGAACTCTCATGCAGAGAGTTATCTTTCATATGGTTTTTTTGCTGGGAAAAGTGAGGTTCATGAGCATATTAGGCAGTTACTGCATATGTAGTATGCAGTACTTGCATATTTGTTAAAATGTCCAAGCATCAGCTGTGCTACATAAATCTGAGTTACTAGGCTTTTGAAATGAGTGGAATGAGCTATTTTGACAAACCTATTAAAAAAAACCAGAAATTTAAAACGTGTTGAAACTTCTGAATTGAGAGATTTGTGTGAAAAGACAATCTTTTATAAGAAAGATAAACTCTACTCCATAGCTGTGTTGCCAAAACTATTGTAATAACTTAAACTAAGCTGTTGTAAAAGGACATGTTCTGTGTGTCTTTCATCATTAATGATTCACTGATTTTACTTTTATTCCATGTTTGACAGGTAAAAAGGCCTTTTTACATATTCATATTGCGAAGTACCTGTTTTATGTCCTAATTTTCGAATAAGGAATCTGCAGTGATGGCCAGCTGTTTTAGATCCTCTAAACCCACAGGTATATATAGATAGATATAGAGTACAGGTTAGTTATTAAGTCATTGAACATAGTGCCTTTGTCCACCAGAGGATGCAAATTGTCTGAAAACTTCATTTTAGGAAAGGGCTAACTGTCTGAAAGCAGGACTTAGCTAATACAGATACTGTTGCATTTATGACAGAGAAGCTGAGTGCTTTGCAAAGCTATTTGGGTTTTGATTAACTTTGGTTTTTTAGAAAGCAATGTCAGAAGGTGCTGCAGGAATAGACTTCTTGTTATACAAAGGTCAAAGGAATATCTGTGAGATTTTTGCTGAAAGCAGGAGTCAAGATCAGAACACCATCAATAAGAAATAGGGTACTAAACAGCAGCATTCCAGTATAGTTGAAAGGAAGGATAAGCAGCTAAAATGGGGGAAGAGGAGTGATGATATTTTAAAGACTTCACATATTTTGCTTGCATTATTATTTTATTAGATCACTCTTTCAGTCTGATATAATAACAGGTGGGGATCAGAGATTTCTGGTGTCAGTTGTTGCTCAGCTGTAGGAAGGATGAAGTGGCAGTTACCATTGAAATCAAACAAAAACATCATCTGTGATGGCTGTTCTTTTCTGGGGCAGGTGTATCTTTACATGTACGTGAACTAATTGTAGTGAGGGGGGTGCTAGTGTGTCTTTGCTTCTTGGGGTCCTTGTCAGAAAGGTACCTGTCATGAAAGCAATGTTTGCTTGTTGTTGGAACAGTGATGATGCTTCCTTCAGTTGTTTTTTTTGTGATATAATAGCAGAATATGAGGCCTAGGTATGCAGTTGAATGCAATACTGCTCCTGGGGTTCAGTGATTCAAATAGCAGATTGCCTTTTATAACTTCATGAATTTGTGGTGTGGGCTTTTTTTTTTTGGTTCTGGTAAAAGAACATTGACACAAGCTTGACTTTTCCGAACACACTTCAAAGGTTTTTGTCTTGCAGTTCTGTATCTCTGTATTCGTGAAATACATAGAGGGTACTAGTCATACATGTTTATAAATGCTTGGGATATAGTTTAGATTTTATACTGTTAAATCTAGATTCTTACAACTTCCAATATGTTTCAGACCCAATGGCTGTCCCACCATCATACTGTGACTTGGGAAAATCTGCCAGGGATGTATTCAATAAGGGATATGGTAAGTAACATGACTGTGGTTTGATAATCTTTCATATATTTCTTGGGAGTCTTGGGGGGGAAAAAAATTAATATCTCAGATATCCATTAAGTAGCTTGTGGTAGGAATTGAACAGAGGGATGGCACGTCTAGCCTGTACGGAAACTCAAATGTGGCCATGTATCATGAAAATGCTGCAATAAGTAAAAAAATAGAGGGGAAAGTTAAGAGTTCTAACTTAGATGCACTTCATGTCTCTGAAGAATGTTGTGTTTTTCATCTTCCAATTTACACAGCACTGGTTGAAGAAAGTTGAAAATATTTTTCTCCAAGAAGGGGAAAAGAAAAATTCCTGCCTTGTAGTCAGAGACTAAAAAGTAAATCGAGTTGCTTAGAAGAAACTGTAACCATATCAATTGATCACAGTTTGCAGACAGCTACAGAAGGTGGAGATACTTGATGGGTAGCTGTTTAACCTGTCCAAATATTTTAAGAGCAGGTGGATCGTTTGAAATTATTGGTAAATTCCAACTAGAAACATGGTGCAAATATACTTTGCCTCAGAAGTGATAACTACTTTTCTTTCTCTGTTCCACAGATATTAACAACTTTATCACTTCTTTCCTGACTTGCGTCTCTTCTTGCTTTATGAATGCTAACCGTTCATTTCTTTCAAATTGCTGGTTTGTTGGAGAGATCTAATAATGGATGTTTGAGGTTCCTGCTTCTATTTCAAATTTCTGTTCCTGCTTTCTGTTTATCTGTTGAGAAGGCAACTGCATGCCTGAAAGCTTGTTTGCTTTTTTCCCTACAAATAGTTGGTTTAGTATATGATGCACCTTTGTATATAAACATTGCTTTGCTTCTGTTCTGAGACTGTCACAGCAATGTCATCACTACTGCTGCAAATATTGACATGAATTATTAAGAAGCATGTCAATTCCTATCACTGGAAGTCTTTTAAGTCATGGTTATAGAATCTTCTGAAAATATGCCTTTGCTTATCAAAAGTTTACTAGAAATTGATGAGGAAAATCATGGGTAAAAACCTCTGGCCTGTGTTATGCATGGCTATGGACTACGTGGCTGTAATAGCCCCTTATGTGCTGAAAAATTACCAGTCCCTGCTAATCCTTTAACAAAAAATAAAGAACAACTTCAATATCCTTTTAAAGAAAAAATTGCTTCTGCTTCGCTGTATCCTGATGGGAAAGGAACCCATCCACTTTGAATTGTCCTAGTCCCTTAATCATTCCTCAGCAAGATCAACACCTATTGAAATCATTGGCTGCTTTCAGGCCAGTGATCCCTGCCTGCTGTGCTTTGGAGTGTAGTAATAGGCTTTGTTTGTAATGTTATGGTGAAACAGAAGCTGTGTACTCTTCTATTTTCAGGATTTGGAATGGTCAAGTTAGAGCTGAAGACCAAGTCTTCCAGTGGAGTGGTGAGTTTTGGGGGGGGTTCCAGCATCACCAGCATTGCAAGGGGGGGGACAGATTCCTGAAATGGTAGCAATAACTTGCTAGCAGGTTTTGCTTTACTCTTTCAGTTCTCACTGTAAAACCTGTAGCTAACTGATGTGTTTCTACAATGATATGTAGAACTGATATATCGGTACTTCTTTTCCTGTGGTGTGCAAGAATTCTTGTTGCCACATCTCCAAACATAAGAGTTCCTTCACCCTAAATGGCTCTCACTTCTGCTTATGAATGTAGTTGAGTTCCTCTGCCATTGTTGGCAGGATTTATAGGATTTTTTGACTCCAAACTGACTTTTTATCCAAAAGACCAAGAAGCAGACTTGACTTAACTTCATTTTCAGTCATCTCCTCTATGCCTACAATGCAAGACTTAATTAAAAATAAATAGTATTCCTACAGTACCTTTTATGTAGCATTTTAGAGCATTTTATAAGCATTAATTAAGCTTTACAGCACTTCAAATAACTAGAAAACATTGTAATCCCTGTAATACTGATGGAGAAATAGAACTTAACTTCCTTGTGATTTCACAGGAAGATTGGTAAAGCCAAGAATGGATTTTGCAGTTTTTGGTCTATAACCACAGGCATATATTCTACAGTAGACAGGCTTATTCTGGCATTGAGTCTCAGTTCTGTGTGTGCTAAGCATTCAGTGCTGTTCAGGTTGATTGGCCTGTGCTGCTTTTCAGCCTCTCTCATAACCATATTTGCTTGAGCTCCCTCCTTCTCTTGCCTTCATGTTACATAAATGACTTAAGTCATTCCTTTAGTAAAAAGCTGCATTATTGTATGCTGTCTCAATTGAGCATTTGATGGATTACTTGCATTGTGTAGCAGGCACATGTGGGCGTGAGGAACTGTGTGGTCTCTTTATTGTGACTGAAATCAGTTACTGACATCTCAGAATATGCATAGTTTTCCTGGCAGGAAGCTTTGATTCTCAAATAATATGGTAATAGTTATCTACATTGTCTTCTGAATGTAACAGACTATGCAGAACCATATTCTTAAGTGCTAAAATGTGTTTTTCCTTTTCCATGCAACTTTCATGTTGGATATTTATCCAGCTGGTAAGAATAGTGACTGTTTTGGTGTGGGGTTTTTTTGTTGCTTTCTCTAGTAGATTTTTCAATGATCCATACTGTTGTTCATAATCTGTTGGGTTTTTTTAGTCATGTTGTCATCTGTGTCATGAAGTTTGACTGTGTCCATAGCTCTTAATCAGCTGCATGATTCATGCCTGTAGAGCCATTTGTAATGTCTGCCCAACAGTCCAAAATAAGAACACAAGAAAAATAGCAGAAGAGAAATCAAGAAAGTTTTCTACTGCTTCTGGCTTTGTGCCAAAGTGTGTCTAGTTAGCATTTGGCTGCAACAAAATATGTTTTGGGGATGGAGAAGAGTTTGGGAGGAAAGTGTAACTTTGGACTTCCACTTGTTTTGATAGAGAATTTTTTTTTTTCCTGTGTACTTGGACACAACCATTGCAGTTTTAAAAGGTTTTGAAGCATTATATCAACTTTTCTACCAGTTGTAATTCTTTCACAGACTGTAACAGGTTTGGCATAGTAAGTGTGTCCAATTCTGGGCTCCCTAGTACAAGAGAGATGTGGAACTACTGGAGAGAGTCCAGCATAGGGCTATGAAGATGATTAGGGGACTGGAGCATCTTCCCTATGAGGAAAGGCTGGGAGAGCTGGGCCTCTTCAGCCTGGAGAAGAGATGACTGAGAGGGGATCTTATCAATGTATTACATCAATGTATACAAGTATCTTAAGGGAGGATGTCAAGAGGATGGGGCCAGACTATTTTGAGTGGTGCCCAGAGACAGGTCAAGAGGCAATGGGCACAAACTGAAACACAGGAAGTTCCATCTGAATATGAGGAAAATCTTCTTCACTGTGAGGGTGACAGAGCACTGGAACAGGTTGCCCAGAGAGGTTGCGGAGTCTCCTTCTCTGGAGATATTCAAAACCTGTCTGGACGCAATCCTGTGCAACATGCTCTAGGTGACCCTGCTTGCGCGGGGGGGTTGGACTAGATGATCTCTAGAGGTCCCTTCCAACCTCAACCATCTGTGATTCTGTGCATGGTGTTCCTGAAGATGCCAGCCATCGTGAATGAACGGGCAATGAGAAGTTGAGCTTGATTACTGATTCAGACTGGAGTGTGACATGGAGCCTCACTGAGTTTGGTTTTCAGTTTCAGAAAATTTCAGAAATGCTTCTACTGGAGATGGTGTTCAATCAGAAGTCTCTGCTTTTGACAATTAAAGACTGATGGCAGCAAATCTTGCCTGTGTTCCTTCTGCTTCTGATAGTTCTGACAGCTAGGAAAATCCTTTTGACCATAACAGCGCAATTCTTGTTTGTTTGTTTGTTTGTTTCCTTTTGGCTGAAAAAAAAAAATCCATTTTAAAACCTTTTCTGTGCCCGATCTGAGAAACAAATCAAGCCTTTTTTGATCAGCTTACTTGCCTTAAGGTTAGAATAAAAAAGTACTTCTAAGGTCTGATGCAGGTTTGATGCCTTTGCATTAAGTTTGTGGAAGTGACATTAGAGGAGCGTGTAGTGAACGTGTCTTAAAAGACAGTCACTCACTTCCTGACTTACATCATGTACTTTTGTTATCTGGATAGATGTGAAGTAAAGTTGGTGTGCTTTGTTGTGGTAGTGCATTAGCTACAGTAAATTTCATTTTCTTTCCTGATGTGCTAGGAATGTTATGGCAGTATTTCCCTGGCAGTCCAAAACCATTTAAAGACAATCTTTATGCACTCTGCAAAGCCCAAAATTGTGAAAGTAATGTATTCACCATCCAGGAATACTGTCCTGAAACAAGCCAAATCTTAAAAGTTAGGGTTTCAAAGCTTGGACATGTTGGCAGTGGATACTGTAAGCACTGTATCTTTCAATATTTAAATTTTAAGAGAGACGACTTGGAAATGTAATGGCAAAGATTAATTATCTTCTTTCAAAGAAGTATCTGAGAGGTGAGGACAACTGAAATGAGATCAGTTCTCAAATGCTTCTTAAAACTTAGCTGGTATACCTTGAGTTTACTGCCAAAATATGCCTACCCATTGCCTTGTAGTCTGTTGTGCATGAAACACGGAGTAGGCTACCTCCGAGCAATTCCAAGAGGAGAGATGCTCATGAAGACGTTGTGTCCCCTAGTTAACAGGAGGCTCCAATGTGTGGGGAACTTGTCGAAGAGTGTAGGACAGAGTGTGTTACACAAGAGTATATATTATACAGAATTCAAAATTGTTATTTCGATTATACTAGTCTGTGAAGGACCAGCCTGATGGAGAGATGTCAAGCTGCAAATGGGGTCAAATTATGTTCTGAAACTATGAAGGATACCAGAAAAGGTCTACAATTTTAAGGTACCCTACAAAGGGATGGCCCAGCTTCTGAACTGTAGTTACTGACAGAGGTAATGACAGAGAATTTGGTTGAGGGAGAAGGTCTTAGAGTCATAAGCATGGTGTGTGAGCTGAGGGTTTAAGTGACAGCAGTATAGAGGGCAGGAGGACAACAATGTTAGGGGGTAGTAGTCAGTGCAGAAAGTGTCTGTCCATTCTCCGTTTTCACTGAAGAATGACAAGGAAGAAACATGAGATGTCTGGAGAAATGAGAGAAAAATTAAAATATTTTTTCAGCTATTCATCTGGTAGCCTAAGTTGGATGTAGGATTGCATTTGTTGAGGGTAGAGTGGATTTCTAGAACAGTGTAATAGATGCTATTTATTTGATATGCCATTGGGACAGTACTGCTAATATGATACAGGAAATTAGAGAAGTTTGTGAGAAAACCCAGGGATACAAGAAGCTTTGTATCCCAAGTGAGTACCTGTCTTTATGTGTGTAGGGATCCATGGGAAGGTACAGAGTGAGTTGTTGAATGTCATAATAATAATTGCAATTTCGGAGTAGAAAAACATACAGCAAACTGCTTTTTTTCTTTTGTGAGGGATAAGTTAGGAAAAAAGTGTGATCATAAAAATTATAGGGGGAGCCAGGTGATGAAATAACGATGCAGATGAAAAGTAAGTGAAGACAACAGGTCTTTGTATAATAGTGCTTTTCCAACCCAAGCAAGTTTCAGGTCTCTGTCAGCACATCTCAGTAAAGGACAAATCTGCAACAGAGAAGATGTACAGAATGTATGAAATATGAGTGCTGATTCTCATGTTGTGCTCTTGGCAGGAATTTACTGCAACTGGGTCTTCCAACACAGACACAGGCAAGGCTTCAGGGAGTCTAGAGACCAAATATAAGATCAAAGACTGTGGACTTACATTCACCCAGAAGTGGAACACAGACAACACACTGGGAACAGAAGTGTCTGTGGAGGATCAGGTAAGAGGAAGGAGATATTATGAAAATGTTTCAGCAGCTGGCATGAAAAACAGAGTTGAGCAGAAAACACTGGAGAGTAAAAGTTGCACAAAACTATCTGGAGAACTGAAAAGAAAGAAGATACAGTGTATCTGCAGAAAGCACAGACAGAGCATTATGAATCTCTCGGTTTTTTGTTTTTGTTTTGTTTTTGGTTTTTTTTGGTGAAAGTATCCCCCTGCTTCAAAGTGCTGCTGCATAATGATCCAAAGGCACAGTCATCGCAGATACAGGCACATCAAATTAGCTGGTTGAGTAAATATCACTATTATCCACTCTGAAGGGGACTTCTTGGTTTTCATGCATGACTGCAGCAGTGACAGCTCTATATAGCTAAAGTTGATCTTTAAACAAAGAAGGGTTTCTCAGTTTTAAGCTCCCTAATATATAAGGACTTAACTCTGGGTGCCTTAAAGTTGAAGACTAAAATTAGTGTTTGCAACTTGGCATTGCTTGAGCAAAGGGTTTCTTGTGTACAGCCGTCTCAAAATATACAACTCCTTTTCAAAGGTGATGGCTTTATGCTTTTCACTCAATGCTCTGTGGTGCCCTGTGCTGCTGTGTATTCATCGCTATTTGCATAGCTGTAGTTTTGTACTTTTGTCTGTGCTCTCGTCTGTTTGGCTGTTTATCTCAAAATGAGGGTGGAGCAGCTTGAGCTAGGTACACGGTCTGGCCTATGAAGTAGTGTCCAGTCTTAAAAGATTCTGAGAGCCCATAGATTCTGAGAGATTCTTGGGTTATGTGTGGATTGATGGAACTAGAGAGAATAAATAAACATAAACTGAACACTTTTCTCTCTTGAATACAGTTTCTCCATTTTTTTTTTTTCTTGTTGATGCTAGATTTGAAATCTGCCTGTATGAAAAAACACATCTATGAAGTACCTGTTATCTTGCCTCATTTTGAGGGGGAAAAGTCTAAATTCTCATCTCTTATCTTACAGCATCTTCAGATTTTTTTTTTTTGTAAAATTATGCAGGAGACATTATGTTCATGTTTTGTCTTCTCTTTAGATGTGAAGTAGAGCTATAGTAATGGAGGAAAAATTTAAAACAACGTTTCAGTAGAGTTCTGAGCAGATGACAACTTTGCTTTTCTTTGCAGTTGGCTGAAGGATTGAAGGTGGCCCTTGACACTGTATTTGTACCAAACACAGGGTAAATATTTTCTGTCACCTTTACCCACAGATTTCAAGAATTGCCCTGTTCTTCTCATTAGAAATGCTTATTCTGGTTATTGTGTAAACGCTCAAAACTTACTGTCGCTGAGTATCATTTTCAAATATTGTAGGAGGCAGGAATTCTAGATCAAAAAAAAATCGACAACTTTGTTCTGCAGGCACTGTAGAACATTTTGAAGGTGATGGATAATACAGGGCTCAGAAGAACAAGGACTGCAAAATATGATTCTTTGTCTTTTTGGCCACTTGCAAATTTGTCATTTCTGAGTAGGTGTTATACTTGTGTAACTCCTCCCTTAAACATTTAGGTCTTGTGTGGAAAGCTTAACTTGTACTATCATCATCTTTGTCATGGTGATGGTAGTCCTACTGCTGTCAAGTCAATGCCTTAGGAACACAAAGCAAAATTACTCTGCTTTCTGAAGGTTATGGGCGGAGTAATAAAGAAAAAAGATGTCTATGCACAACCGAACAAGGAAGTAGAACAGCATAGGTATTATGACAGACAGTGAAATAACATAGGTTTGAAGTATTGTTTTTTTTCTAGGCAGTAAAGGAGGGGGTTTTATGCCTGTAGATGCCTGAATCTTGAGACAGCTTTGTAAATATTTACTAGTATTTCTTTAGTGTCAGGGAGAGCATATCAGAAAAAACAGTTTGACATGCTGGTTGAATGTAAGGATTTAGAAAATGAGTTAAAGATGAGACGCAAGGCCTGGAATACGAGTGACAGGCAGCATCATGTTCTGTTGCGCTTGCAACAGGAGAGAAAAGAGGTTGGGGGAAGGCTTAGTGAGGTGCTCAAATTTTGTCTCAGTTATGTTAAGCTTGAATTGATAGCAAGATGAGCACAAAGACATGTTGGAGAGAAAGAAAGAGACTTCTCTGAAGGGAGAGAAAAAGGCTGAGAAAAGTGGATGATGGCTGGAGGATGAGGAAATTTGCTTTCAGTAGAGGAGGTAGGTATCCAGCAACATGCGCACATAGGAAATTCCCCAGGGATGCAGAAGAGTGGCTAGAACTGGAAAGGCTAAAGTATGCCATAAAAACATTAAGATCAGAGCAAAGTGAATAAGGAATGACAACGGACATGGCCTGTGAAGGAGCAGTGGAGAGAACTGAGCAGAAAAACGTCACTAAAGAATAAGCCAGCTGTCAGTGTGAGATGTCATTGATGCTGCCGAAAGAGACTGGTGATGCCATAACACATTGCAAATACTTGTGGATAATAAAATTTGGAACTTGACGGGTTTTGAGCATATCTAGAAATATTTTTGTCTTTTTACTTCTTGAGGATTTTAGAGAGTTTGAGATGTTAGAGAAAAACATGGCACAACATACATAATCCCACTATCACCCTTATCCCATGCCCTCTTCAGCTGTTGTAACTGTTTTCAGTAGGTGTTACAATTATTTAATTAATTTGCCTTAAGGGATATGTGTGTGTGTATGTATATATCTCAATCGTATATATGTATATAAAATATATGATTAAAATTATATATATATATATATATTATACTTTTATAGCATAAGGGTTAAAATGGAATGTTTCTCTCCACAGGAAGAAGAGTGGGAAGTTGAAGACCTCCTACAAAAGAGAATATGTAAATCTAGGCTGCAACATAGACATTGATCTCTCTGGACCAACCATCTATGGCTGGGCAGTGCTAGGCTATGAAGGCTGGCTTGCTGGCTACCAGATGGCTTTTGATACAGCCAAGTCTAAGCTGTCACAAAATAACTTTGCCTTGGGATATAAGGCAGGAGACTTCCAGCTGCACACTAATGTGTAAGTATTATCTGAGCCTGGAAGAACTTTATCAGAGCAGCCAAACTAGATGAGTGGTGAGAATTTACTGTACGAGGTAAAAGATGGGTGGAAAGAAGGGGGATGCTGATTAGATTGGTTTAAAATAATTCACGTTCAAGCAGGGGCAACTTTCCAACTTTTGATCATCTTCTGAGATTTTGTTTCAGAGTAATTTTTTTTTTTTACAGGATAGCAGGGGGCAAAAAAGCACTTTAGAATGTTAATTTATTTAGAAAACTTGAAATAAAATCTATAAGCTTCACTTCTATTTTGGTGGTACAAATAAAGGAGCCTTTGATTAAGCTAATGCACCCTTTCCCCACAACCAGAAAGTTTCTAGCTCAGAAATGCCCAAGGAGGAGGAGAGAGGTGTGTTGCATCATGCCCAAGTGTTTCCAGATATCAGTTTAGCTTAGCTCTAGTCTTGGTGTTCACGTGCTCTGAAAAGCTTTAAATTTTGTATATTTAAACAGCTGTCCCACAATAACACTCTTTTCGGTCTCATTCCCATTTTCAGTGTAACTAACAAAAAATGATAGCTTACTTAAGTTTCCCTCTGGCTTTGTCTCTTTATGCATCATTACAGGCTCGTTTTCTTAACTTAGGAGGACAAGCAAGTAAAGTTCTCTGCTTTTTTTGTCAGAATCACAAACCTTGTGGCTCAGCTCTTGGAAAGTTCCTTGCCATTCTGGAACGTACACTCTTGTTTTGGGTCAAAAACATCAGCAGGAGTCCGAGAGCTCCAGCTAGGAAGTAGATAGACATGGATCCATGAAAGCATTCAGACTGTTGGTTCATTGTAGAAGAGATAATGATCAAATGATTGTGGGAAAGGGAGGGTTACTCTAAAGGTTACTATTTCTAAACAAGGAAAGTCTTGACACACTTTTATCTATTACGAACAGGAATGATGGCACCGAGTTTGGTGGGTCTATTTATCAGAAGGTTAATAATAAGGTTGAGACATCAGTAAATCTTGCATGGACTGCTGGCAGTAACAATACACGTTTTGGTATTGCTGCCAAGTACCAACTGGATGAGAAGACTTCCATTGTGGTGAGAATTTTGTTACATGAGCAAGTATTTGAAATAAGTTTCCTTAAATGCTGAAAATTAGTTGTATGAAGTAATTTCTTCAGATATTGTTACTGAGAAAGTATGGTAGATGGCAAACTGTGGGTTCTGTTGTGGTTCAAATTTAAACTAGGACATCATACATTTTATTTGTGAAACATGGTACAAAAAAACCCTTCAAGGATTCTTTCTCCATGGTGAAATAGTCACCCGTGTGTCCATTGTGCTTGAGGCCTATACAAAATGTGTTTTCCTAAAAGTTAATACTAGTGTGAAGTCTATGAGAGGCACTTTAGTTGTCTAATTCTTAACTAATGCATAATGTAAAACTAGCATAGTAAAATGAGAGGAGGTATTCAGCTGAGCTTACAGCCCTCTCCTAAAAATGGCTTAACCCTCAAAAGTCAATCCAGGTCCTGAGATAAATGTTATTACTAACACTTACAAATTCTTGCACAGATGTAAGAGGGGTGGGGGGGAGAAACAAGCTTAAATAATGAGGGAGATATCCAGGAGACAAAAACATGTCCACTAGGGAGTAAAGAGTGAATTAAAATATGTATGTACAGCATGTTACTAAAAACTGAAGTAGTAAGCATTTGTTACGCTTTAAAGTGAGATTTAGTCCTGAGATATATCTGCCAAAAGAAGAAATAGGAAACACTCTTGTAAACAGATCAAAACTTAGTAATGTAAAAAGAGGTTTGCACATTCATGTATTATTGCTCACTTCTAAAAAAAAAAAAAAAAAAAAAAAAAACCACTACTAAACAACTTGTGAACACTGATTTGTGAGCAAGACAGACTTTTCTGGTTACTTTGGCACTGTAGTAACTAGACACCTTAAAAGATGCAAGGAGACAAGGATGCGATAGTGAAGGACAGGAGAGCATGCTATAGGAATAATGAGCCACAATTTGAGGGAGTGGGGAACGGATTGGAACTAATACTCAAGCCTTTTATAATTTGGAGGTAAATTCAAGGAACCTACTTACAGTTGGGTAGACTGGAAACTTTTTGTGGGGAAAAGGAAATATTAGAATATACCTCTGCTAGAGGTTAGTCTATAAGAAGCTAGAAGAATTAACACGTAAGCAGCCTTCTCAAGGCAGTGGGACAATTCTGAGTGTTTATACAGAGAAATGATTTCTTTTTCCCTGTAGGCTAAAGTGAATAATGCCAGCCTGATTGGAATTGGTTACACTCACACCCTTCGACCTGGTATGTAAGTCCAACTGGTAGCAAGTCTAATTATTGCTATGTTATGGTTTACTTTAATTTCATCTCTTAAACAGGATAGATAGATTTAAAAAAAAAAAACATTAGAAATCTTGTATAGGTTCACAGAAATAAAGGATGTGCTGAAGTTCCTATAGCAGATGAGAAGCATCGGTGAGGCTCAAGTACTTGGAGAGAGTTATGCAGCAATGTAAATGCTGAACTGCATTCTATTTTTTTAATATTGGTGTCATTGCTTGTTTTTCCAGGTGTAAAGTTGACTCTCTCAGGTTTGATTGATGGCAAGAACTTCAGTGCTGGAGGTCACAAAGTTGGGCTGGGCTTTGAGCTGGAAGCTTAATGCAGTTCTGAGTAAAGCAACAGATAGGCCCTGAGAGATGAAGAAAAAGTATACCCAGAGGGTTTTGGCCTTAACATTACTCTGAAATTTCAAGAAGCGTGAACTTTTACTCTTCCAAAGAATTGCTTTAACCCAACACTGAAGTCCAAAAGGTGCAAACACCTCAAAGGAAGATACTTGAAAGCATGCATGGAAGTTGTAATGTTTGTGCCACGTTTCACTTTAGTTTCTCATGTTTTAATTGGGCTCCTAAAGACAGCATAGCATCTTGTTACAAAGGAAGAAAATCCCACATCTCCCCTCTAGTATATTGCATCCTGCATGTCTTACACTTCACAACCTTTTATAGAAATCATCTCTGTGTTGTAGTGGAAACCTTGGTTCTTCATCAGAATGAAATAAAACCAGTCACAGTTGGAACATAATGTTTTTGTCTCACCCCTTACTAAGGCTCAGATAAGCACAACAGTGTAGAGCACAGTTTGTTTTTTTGGGGGGGGGGTTTTGGTAGAACTTTAAGGTTAACAGGTGTATAGTTTAACAAATCATTTGCAGTTTATCTACACTGAAGTTCATCTACACTCCCTAGGCTCTCTTGGATAATATCCTTACCTCTCGCATTTCAGAGACCTGCACAATGAAAGCAGCTTTTTCATTAAAATTGTATTGATGGTATCAAATAGAGCAAACCAAAAGTTTACACATATCAGATATTTCGTTCCCATATAGGAAACAAGTAAGTACAACATTACACTTAAGGAAAAAAGTGCAAATCGGCAGAGTTAAGAAAATAAGTTCACAGTTCAAGTATATTAGGAAGATGATTATCTACCAATGACTGTGCAAGCTGATTGCATAAATTGTCCCTTGTTCATTAGAAGGCAGCAAAACAATCAAGTGTGATGCCTAAGGGAAGATACAAAAGATCAGAAAGCAAGAATATCTGCTATCTTAAGGCATGATTATCAACTTTTTCCAAGTAGGCATTTCCTACTATATCCTTGTGGAAAAAAGTGTTTGAGATTCAGACATTAAAAGCTAGGCCATGTGCATCACAGAAGCAGTAGGTGACAGTAGAAGGAGGCACTTAAACTTCCCTTTTCAGATGCAGCAGCTTATCACAGTCGGCTTCCTTATGTAGCATGTCTTCAGATGCAACTGAAGTAACTTTACATTTGGTTTTGTTCTGGACTGTTTCTTTCTTCTACCTGAAGCTGCAGCCAGCTCCAATCTAGAGCCTAAAGAATAAACAGTTCCAACACAAGCTTACAGTTGAGACTACTTCCCCTTTATTACAGAAAAATTTTAAAGAATCAGATTTTAAAATTTCACTCCAAAGAAATTGCTCAAAATAATTTCAGAGTGAATCCTTTAATTTATTTAAAGGAAAACCTTAAATTATTTGTTTTCCTCAGGATTTTCTTTTCAATACTCTACTTTAGTGAACAAGTCCATCTTTACCACCCCCTACATTTTTGTCCATTTTTCCTGGCCAGTGTACTGCCACCACAGGAAGATCGTGATTGCCAAACTGCACTTCTACAACTATTTCTGTACAATAGTCAAGTCCTCTATCTCTCCAGGGAAGGGGAAGCCCCAGTATTTCCAGTGCCATATTGTTCAGCGCAAAGTCAGTCCCCAAGGCATGGCTCCCATTCCCTGCAAGTAGGGAATGGGTTGGTCAGCAGTTCAGATGGGGGAGTGGGGGTTTGCATCTCCCACAAATCCTACTCTCTTCTTAGACAAGAGTAATATGTAGAAATCTATTAGCCATATTACTTATTTATAGGAAAGGTACACATACAGAAGTTGGAAACCATAGACTTCCACAGTCTATTTATACAAAAATAGCAAAAGTGTTACCATAAGACTCTGGTCCTGGTCCTTCATTGTGTCATGCATCACATTTTCGAGTTGGCTACAGAGTTTCTGTGATTCCAACAGAAGCTCCTCACTGAAAAGGACAATTGTTAAACAGTTATTTTCCACTGAAGTTTTGTCTAAAGAGATGCTGCCACTACCTTGGATGAAGAAATACTTCTAGGCAGGTATGCTGTGCTGCACTGAAGAATATTTATCAGTCAGCTCATAAGCTGGTGATTCATATTACAACTGAGAAAGTCAGTGGCATCTGCACATTTCCTGGGGTTGGGGAAAGGAAGGGTGTTCAAACTGGTATCAGGTTTTTATTATATCAACTTGCTGTTAGGGAAAAAAAAAGTTACAAAACAGCCTTTAAAATAAAGGATTAAATATCATACGAGCAAATAAGCCAAGGTCTGTCATTCCAGAACTATAAAAGGGAACCCCATTCCTTTAAGTAAGCCAGAATCTTAAGTGTTTGGTATAACAGGCTCTCCTTTATGATACAGCCCAGCCACCATTACCTAATATGATAACACTCGAACAATTCCTGCTGGCCCTATACTTCAAATAAGCATAACCATTTCAGATAAAACAAGCCCCTATCTTTCTTTTCAGGGCAGGGAGGTGAACTTACACATTATTCCCAGTTGTTCCTAAAGAAAGATTCACAAGCCCCAGGAAATCTAGCTATTAGGTAGAAAACACTGCTGACAGTGGAGGCTGAACACAAAGCATAGAATGTAAGAAAGCCTTTATTTCACAAAGCAGGATCCCCAACCTTGTGCTGCGAACATTAGCTACACAACTCCAGACCTCACCTCACCTTTTCCTGATTGATTCTGGTAAATTGTAGGTTCCAGAAGGGACCTGCAGTAGCAACTGACCAGGGCTACTAAGTCGTGATGTGTTCATGCTCTCTGGACTGCCAGTAACAGGACCACGTACTTTACTCTGAAGAAAAACACAGTAGATTCAGATTGCAATTATTTCCACCTAGTTCCAGCAGTCAGGAGCACAAGAGCTCAGAGCTTGGCTTTAACCCTGATAGAAATTAATGGCAAAAAGCAACCATAGGACATACAGTCTATACTACTACTGATTTCTTTTACTCTGTGCTACTTATCCTAAAAAATATGGTTTTACTCAAAATCTTTTTTTTATTTCCACTTACACAAGCAATTTTCAGCAGGTTCCACAGTTCTTTCTGTCGTTTCTCCTGAAGCCTAACAACTGTATTCTCATCTTCATTCATCAGATTCATCACTTTCTCCACTCTAGGGAACAATTCCAGTGCCTTCTGCTTGCAAACTACAGTTTTACTGTTAAAAAAAGAAAAAAGAAAAAAAAAAAAGGAAAAAAAAAAAGAAACAGGTCACAAATGGGCAGCTGCAGTAGGGGAACTTGTCTGAAGTTCCTTATCCTCTATAGCACTCAGAAATTACACTAGCTGTACACATTTGATGTTTAACCTCTAGAACAAAACCTCTTGCTGAAAGAGAGAATACTTTCTCCCCAACCCTCAGTAAAAGTTGACTCTGAAGCTCACCTGAGTTGAGCATAAATGACCCTGACTTTTTTTTCAAAGGTTTGGATTGCCTGTAAGAGCAGTCGTACTATTTCTTGGCTGTCACCACTGGTCCTCTGATCTGGAATAGGAGTCAGATTAGAACACAGATAAGTAGGCTCATAAGACGTACAGTGAGAAGACTCTTAGTGGTTTGTTTCCACTTCTTTAATCCTGAAACATCAAAAGTTCATGGCATGCAGAAGTGAGTGGGATGAAGGGCACTGGATTTTAGCTACCCTCCTTGAAAATATGAGAATTAGCAGAATTGGAACAGCAGGTCTACTGCCTTGGGGCTGTATAGCTGCTGAAAGGAACAACTGCCAACTGCCCTTCATGCTTCCTACATAGAAACATAAGCAGCAGCATATGCCTGCAGCAACAACTTGCTCTGAGAAGAATTCAGGAGAGTCTCACAGTTAGGAAGAGGTAGCAGGAAAGCCAGGCTTGCCTGGTTTAAAATGGACTCACTGACTCCCCTCTCCAAAAAAGTCAAGTCTAGAGGAGGCCATATGCATCTAGTGTATAGCCAGGCCTGGAACACCAAGAAAGTTTTCTCAATGCAGTTTACTGTATCTCCAGAGTTTGAACTCACGCAGAGCAAGCTGACCTTGACCGAAAATGTCTTTTACCTCTTGGCTTCTCTCTCAGCCTCCGGTACAGCTCTCTGGCTTGTTCTTCTCTAAAAGAAAGAGGCACAAAACAAAAAGCAACTTCTCCAAGATCAAAATTATGAACAGTTACTTCAATAACTCAAGTCTTCTATACACCAGTCTGCAATTTCAGACCGACAGGTCAGGACTCAAAAATTGTCTTTTAGTGTCATGTTAAGTCCTGCCAGTCCCCCATAATTTGGGCTGGAAATAGCACCCCCATTGCCTTGCAGTGAAAAAGGAACTAAGCTACACTAGCAACACTCCTATATATGAAGTTCAAGATAGTTCAACTCACAAATCTTCCAGTGTTCCTCCTTGTTTACGACCTAGGGGGCTTCTCTGCAGGTCCACAATGTCTGTCTGCAAGGCCATCATCCTCTTCACTAGCTGATCCACATCATCCTCCTGAAAGCAGGGCAGCACATAAACAATGTGACAGTGTCATACTAACAGACACTACCTCACTGGCTCTTCCTTTCTCATTCACATTTCCCAACACTCGCATCAGCAAGATGCAAACAGCAGCCCTGGACAAAAAGGAATAAGAATGTTTTAATTTCCATTCAAGGAAATATGCTTGGTGCTCTGGGATAAAACAACTTCCAAGAACTTTTCTATGCTAAATTTGGCCCATGAAAGAGAGCCATTGAAGGGTCAGACTTTACAGTAAATGTACTGCTAGTTCCCATGCTGTCATGCTTCCTTTTCCTTGCCACTCTAGCAGATATTCTCCCATCCTACCAATCTCTGCTCTTCCCCTTCTTCCTCAGTGCGCAACCACACCCTGCTCTGGCACCCCAATTTCTGCTTTTAACCTGAATTTGTTCATACGCAGAAACACGAACTGCCACTTGTCAGACAGTCATTCTGCCACTCTGCCTCCTCCCACTGGAGAAGGGCCATGTGTTGGCAGGGAATCAACTGTTAACTAGTCACATTTCACTTTTCATCTGGGACAAATGGTCCTTGGCCCAGCTGGCAGGGATTACATTGTCTTATGTCAGAAGGCTGAATCCCTTAGGGGAAGCAGGTGCATAACAAGCACCAAGAATGGAAAACCACTGCCCTTTAAAACATCAGTATTGAATTTTGAAATTCTTGTGTTCGATCATCTAATCATTCACTTTCCCACTCTGTTTCAACCTCCTGTTCCAGATCCTCTTTTCAGTTATCCTGCTAAAACTCTCCTGGCTCCAGGACTGGTTAGCAGGACATCAAGGACATTCCTCAAGATCACTCTTTTCCCCGTGTCTTACAAACACAGAGAGATCCATGAAGTACTGGCAAGCAAAAAGTGATGCAATCCAAACCAAGACAATGTGATGTCTGGAGTCAGCTCAGACACAAGCAGTTTTTATTTAAGGGAGGACAATGAGAAAAGCCTCTTTTTCTTTAGGATAAGCAATTAGCTCTAGAAACATACCCGCCCACAGAGTTCCACAGCCTGCTCCATCTCTTTCCAGGCAAACAGCAGCTTCTCAGAAGCTACAGGAACAAAAGAAGAGTGATTGCTTTTCTTAGGTTGATACAGGAAAAGGAAGGTAGTATACTGGGGCAAGAGGCAAAAAAGACCTCCATTTGCCCGATGCAATACTCACTAATTCCAAATTCAATCTGCTCTTTATACTTCTCCAGATCAATTTGGATGCTTGTTTTAAAGAAGTCCAGCTTTGCTTTCAGCTGCTGGGAAAGGGAGGCCATAGAATTCTTCATCTTCGACAGGGTACTATTGTAACGCAACAGATTCATCCTGCAAGGACAAGAAGGTCATATTACACACCCAAACTATAAACCCAGACTTCCACATATATCAAAAGTAGATAGTGCTGAGTGTAGCAAAGACCACAAAAGCAGTTGTGTCAGAGGATACAACTCAGCTTTTCATTAGTTGTAAACAGCTCCGCTCATGGGCTCCCCCCTGTAATAGGGTCCCATTCCTGCCCTTTCCCTTTCACAGCAGAGCAAAGGCAGAAGTAAGTATTCTAGAGAGACTGCCACCATACATGGCTGCTCGCTGTCCCTGCTGAAGCCGGTTACAATCCTCTTTCAGCATCCGGATTGTGTGCCAGATCTGACCCCACACTTTCCGCAACTGGAAAAAGTGGAGATTCTTCTTTGGATCCTGAACTGGAAACAAAGGGGAGGGAAGAGGGAAAATGTACATATCAGCATGAAGCCTCAAAGTAGTATTAGCACATGACAAGACAGACCAAAACATCACTCCTTTGAAGAACACGTAGCCAAGAGTCTACCTCTTACAGTCTAGAGTTGGCTATCCCCCGGGGAGCTCCTCCCAGCATATCACATCTAACCCTCCCTTCCCTCAGTTATGCTGACAAATGGAACGAATGCTATGCCAGTCTGTTTTACTGCTTCTCCAGTCCCAACAGGCAAAGGCTCTCTCTACTCTGTACATGGTACAGACCACAGAACACAGGCAGCCCTTTCACTGGAGAGATCCTCCCACATCCACACTAGAGAAAATCCTTACGGATGCAGTCAACACTTTCTGGGTGAGGACGCAAGGCAACCTGAGCCTCATAGGAAACTTTCTGGTTATCAAAGAGGAAGAGGAGGTCTGTGTCTGTAGCTGCCGCATCATTCACCTGCCAAAGACAAAAAGACCCAACTGAGTTCTCTCATAAACAACAATCCTCAGTAACACTATAAACAGTTTTCCACAGCAGAGGAATGTTCTGTTTATAGTGTTACACCAAAGGAAACAGGGTGCCTATTCTGCAAAGGGTTAGGTCTGTGTGGTTACTACAACTAAGGACTGCCAGAGCAGCAGGGAGGTATGCTCTGCTCCCAAAGAGGGAACAGTGTTCGCCGATTCACTGAGCGGCATGGAAGGGAACATCCAGACTCACCTTGCTATCAGCTATATGCTTAGTGGCCAACTTCTGAGGAAACAATGCAAGTCCTGCTTCCTGCAGTAGCTCCTGGTCCTGTTCTGGGATTCCAGTATCTAACTGGATCCTGGCCTTCACAGTCTGCAGAGTTTCCTCCTCTGTCACAGGGTAGGTGTGTACAGTTCCCGTAACCATGTTCAAAACATGAAGCAGCTACAAGAAGAGCAGTGTGACATGAGAAGAGCTGGAGATGCACAGGTCATGTTTGAGCAGAGATTCCAGGCCTGAGACACCAACCACCAAGAAACCGTTTCAGAGTACTTGGCAGGGTTCAAGAAGTTGCTTCACAGCTACTTCATAACATGATGCCAAAGTCCTTGTCCTCCATCAGCTGGAAGAGAGGCCACATGGCAATTAAACAACTTCAGCAGAATCCTCTGCCAGAATATAGAACCAAGCACATGGAGAAGCTATTTACTAATCCAAACAAACTCAGTAAGTATTTCTCCTCAAATAAGCAAGAGGAAAGCACATGCTATTAGCTGTCATCCTAAATGGGTTTCTGTGCTGCTTTTCCTCCTAGGCCTATGAATCAAGTCTCTTCCCTCATAGGGCAGGGACACCTACTCTGTGGAAAAGTGTTCAGAGGAATCCAGGCCCACTGCTCACCTTCAGGTTCAAAATGTCATCCAAAGCTTTGAAACACCCATTGGGTCCATATGTAGGATCTGTACCTCTCTGCCGTGGGTGCCACATTAACATGAGCTGTAGCCATTTTTCCAATCTTCCAGCCAAAACGCTGTAGGACCAAAATAAGAACAGGGTCAGAAAAGACTAAAGTGCATTTGCAGCCATCATACGGCTTGGCTTCTGCGGGAGGACTGACACACAACTCCATTTTCTGATCACAAATCCACTGTTTAGAATGCAGAAATAGAGGCTCTCTCATCTACACAAGTCTGCTGAAGGACATAAGCGCTGTTTGTATCATGCATTCTTCCTATCCACAGATTAACACAGTAAGGAACATAATATAGACCTGGTTCATTCTCAGAAGAAACAGTTTATTCCCGCATGGCACAACAGATTTTCAGTCCTCACCTGTTTAGATTGTTTGGGTAAGGTAAACTGCTAGAAAATTTGACTTCTCCAGATAAGTCTTCTGAAACGACAATATCCAACTCACTCTTCTGTCGCACTTTTGTATGCCTAATGAATTCAAGGAAGTACAGTGGTGAAATAATCACTTGTCTTTCCCAGCATGCACATTAGTAGACTCTTACAGTTACTCCTGATAGATGTTATCCAGATGCTGCTTTGGTTTCTGCCGCCTGCCCTGCAGGAGTTAGTCCTGACCCCAAAGAGAAGTATCAGAAATGCTGAACTTGCTCAAGGAGGTCAATAAACTCCAGTGAAGGGACCCATTTTCCATAAGGCAAGAAACAAAAATATTAATCCCCCCCAAAATCCAGGGACTACACCCTTACTTCACATAAACAGGACAGTGGTATTGCACGCGCTCTTCTTATCACCAGGCCCCAGGTCACTCACCATTGCACTGGCTGCCAGTTGGGTAGGAATGGTCGGAAGCCTGTAATGCACTCAAAGGCTAGTGTGCCAAAGCTCCAATAATCCACTGTCACCGTATACTTCTGCTGCTCCAGCAGCTCTGGAGCCTGAAACAGTTCACGCACACAAGAGAAAAAGACACCTTTCTCTCAGCTCTCTACCTCTTAAGAGCTCGTTAACGTTTGTACAACACATTACAAAGACCATGCTGAATGGGCTACCTTTCAAGACCTTTGATATCCTCTCAGAGTGAATACTACAGGTTAGTGGCACTCCTGCTTCTTATTTACAACAGAAGAAGCTAGCAGACACTGTGAAAACTCAGTGTCAGCAAAAAACAATTACCTTTCCTTGCTAGAGCAGCCCAAATGCACCCCTTCTTGGACAAGTACTTTGCCCAGTCCAAGATACAATTATACTGTTGACTCCATCTTACAATGTGGTAGCTGCTCTTCTAGCCATATTCTTTCCTTACCAAGTACTGTAGTGTCCCAACGAAGGAAGTGCATAGGCTGCCCTGATCCAACTCCTTAGCATAACCAAGGTCAATGATTTTGTGTATTAACTGAAAGACACAACAAAGAGCAAGGACTGGTGAGAAGTTCTCTTAAAAACATACTACACAGCAGAGAAAACTAAAGTTCAGCTCTTCAAATCTATGCAGGAAAGGTGCCAATGAAGAGATGCAGGAGGAAATAGGACACTCTCGCAGGTTCCTAAGACCAAAGGTACATAAAATTGTCATTGGCTTGATCGCACAGAACGGCAGATGTTACTGCTAATTCAGATCTTTGGCCAGTCGCTACAATCGGATTCATTCATCAGTATTTTAAGTTGAAATGCCAGGTATTACCAGAAGTCTAATACAACCTCTCATCTCAGCTGCACATAGAATACTGTTCCTCTGACAGAGAGCTCTGAGCTAGCTGTTACCCTGGGTTGAGAGCTCTTGCAGAGGGATCACTGTAACTGTCTGGCACATGCATGTTCCTCTTACACTTACTTGTCTGTGCAGCCAAAGACGCCCAGTTCCTGCTTACCCTTTGCTCTCCTTGCTGCAGCACAATGTTCTCTGGTTTCAAGTCTCTGTGGATGATCCTGTTTTCATGAAGGTACCGGAGAGCAGAGGCTGAGACACAGAAAGAGCCATTTGTTAGAACACGACTAAGAGTACCTAGCATGACCTCAGTAAGGACGCATTTTTACATGGTAAAAGCATGGCTTTTGAGTCAAATCTTGTACAATCAATAGATGAATGAAATATCAAGTCCAAGAAGAAAAGCAAGCGTCAAACATTTCTGGACGCAAACAGAACTTGCTCTACTGGCAGCTATTTTTTTCTGAAGATATAGTAGTCTCATTTTGCCCAAAGTCTCCTGATGAACCCTCTCCCAGATGCTGAAGGTTAAAAATTATAACAGCTGCACGGAAGCAAAGCATATCTTGTGGCTAGAGGAGTGGCTGAACTCAGCTTTCCTCAGTACACCTCTTCCTTCAACAGTCTTAACCTAGGATCCAAAGGCTGCTCTACGAAGGACTTTGTTCTGTCCTGTCCACAAGCTGTTGTTCTGCCCAATTTCACCTGCAAAATTCTTCCTAGGAAATTTCTATGTAACATACGGTCTCTGCTCACAACCACTGATACCCCACAACTTGCAGGCTGATAAATTCCATTCTACATTGGAAGGATAAAAACTTCATCTTAAGAATAGTAAGGCAGAATAAATGTCCTGTATTTCTCACACTTGGTCAAGATAATACCTTAATATATCTCCCATCCTGTGGGTAAAAAGTATGGTTTTAGGAAAAACAAAACCTGGCAGCATTTCTACAGTTTGTGCTTTTCAGTGCTAATTCAGGCCTGAGCCAGAAGGACTCACTTTCTGCTCTTTGGGACTTCATGTCCCGTCTGACAGTGCTGCATTCCCAGATGCAGCTCTCCTATTCAGTGTGGAATGATCTGGCTGGACTTTCAAGAGTTATCAACAATATAGCCTTCTCCTGAAGGACAGTCACCCTAGAAAGACTGGCTAAGCAAGCATTTTAAGTGATCTGAAGAACGAGTTCTATACGTATACACGCAAGCACATAAACACAAACTGCGCTCTAAACATGACCTGCCACTGTCTCTGGTCAGTTCCAAGTATCTTTTCCTGGTCAGGAAGGAGTAAAAGGATGCAGACAGCAGGATACAAATGCTCTGGGGACACAAAGGACAGGAGATTCTGCCTAGCAATAGGAGTACTAATCGGGGCATGTTTCTCCTCTTGCCACAAGCTTACTTTCTAAGAATCCACCTGCCCCAAAAGCACTTTTTGAATCTCTTCTCTTTAAAGTCTTTGCACCTGTCCAGTTTCACTTCAGCTGTGACTCACTCACGTAATAGCCCATGATAACAACATAGCTTGCTAAAACAACAAAAAAACCCACCACCACCACCACCAAACTCCCCAAAAGTCTCTAGACAGCTCTCTCTAATCTTTGCATCACACTGCAAACATCAGAACTGTCTCAAATTCCACATAATGGTCGCCCAAATGCTAATGGAAAACAACTGATCACACACACTCTGCAGTCCTGATAATGAGCTACTGAACTGAGGGTGGAGAGATGATACACAATATAAACTGGAGTCACTTGGCCAGTATTCAGCTATCCAGGACCTTCTGGGAAATCCTGAGTAACATTTTTGCTGGGAAATAAAATCCATCTCAACACTGGAATTGCAAGAACAAAAAAAATCAGAAAGTGGTTTTCTTAGAGAGGACTGGTAGAACAAGACTAGAAGCAAGTATACTATTCCAGGGCCTAACATGGAGTCATTAAGGTCACTGTCATGTAGCCTTTGAGTGGATTCAACAGTGAAAGGGCTTCCACATTTGGGACAACTGAAGATATTGGTACAACTTACCAATATCAGACAATAAGATCAGAATAGCTTCTTCCCGCAAGCCACAGCAATTTTCCAGCTGATTCAGGTACTGCAAGAGAGCAACACAAAACATACATAATCTTTCCCTCCCGTGTCCTAAGCAAAGGTCCACATCCCACAAACTCTCAAGGATGCAAGAAGTTCCAGTGACAGCAAAGAAATGGGACTGGGACTTCTGATAGCAACAGTTACTGCCTAAGGCCTTAGTCTACCCTGGAGAGGAGAAAGGGTGGCTGGAAGAAATCAGCATCATCCCCATCCTCTTCCTTCTACTGTCTCCACCCTTCATAGCTATTTCCCCTGTGCCCGACAGGATCAGCTCTAATCTCAGCTGTACGCTCTGGATTTCAATCTATGGGCAGGTTATAGCAAAGGTTAAAAAAAATCAAGGTTAGAATGAACACAAATTATTTTTTCTATTACAGATAGAGGTTTACCAGTTCCAGGAAAGATAACACCCACAGATCTGCCCTATGATGTTCTTGGCCATACTCACATCCTGTTGTACACCTCACACGCCCCCTCATCCCCTACATGCAAATTCCACATACTATCAGTTGTGGTCAAACAAACATGGAAAGTTTCAGAAAATGCTTAAGTTTTTACAAGTGGAACTTTATCAAGAACCAACCCACCAAACATTGTAGCTACCATGACACGAATTTGGAAGCAGCAGGGTTTAACCAAAAAAAAAAAAAAAAAGGCTTTACGCTCCAAACTAAACTTTTCTGAAGAGAAACCCCAGGTCCCGTCCTGCTGAGATCCCTTAGCCACCATCACCACCCCAGTGACCTCACCTTGCGGAGGTCTCCACCTTGGCAGTACTCCATGGCCAACAGCGGCAAGTCATTTGGGGCAAGCTTCTGCATCCCTTCAGGAACATCACGGGCAGCCACTACATTGGGATGGTTCAGCCTAGGGAGTGGAAATGAGGCACATATTCATATCACCGCAACCATGGCAGACACCTGAAACCCAACCTTCTACAAGAGCTCCGCAGCATCATGTGCACATGGTCAACACACTAAGCCCTAGAGAGACGTTAATCCTTTTAGAAACCGAACCAGCATATTCTAGAGGCCTGCAGTTCACCCATCCTTCACAGACCTAGAGACTCAGCTCAACTCCTTGCATTCAGTGCACAACCGGTGCGCACTGCTTCAGTGCGCGGTCAGTGCACTGCTTCAGAGAACATGCATAACAGCTCTCAGCAAGGCATCTTCCTGCAGCTCCTAGGCAGGAGTCTAACGCAGCCTGTTAACATGCTTCAGAGAAAATCCCAACTGTTTTCAGACAATTGCATCCCACACAAGTATTCCAGCATCTTGAAAGACAACCCAACGCAGACATTAAGCTAGGTAAAAGAGCAGCTACACAGCAAAACTGTCGTAACACTAAAGACAGTGGCACGGCCTCTAGAGAACAAAGCCTTTAAACCTCAAGACCTGGGAGCTCAGAGAAAACACAAAGCAAGGTTTTCTTCGGTGCGCACCCAGCTCCTGTGCACTCGCCTTCGCGGTGGGGTAGGCACACTCCGGGGACGGCAGCAGATCGCCGCCTGCCTCTCACACCGCTCACCTCAGCGCCGCCGTTACCCCCTCGCGCGCCACAGGGCGGTGCCGCAGCGGCCGGCCCGCAGCGGCCCGTACCGGCGGCGAGCGGGAACGCGGCAGGCCGCGCGCAGGCCGCGCCCTGGCTCGCCGGCGGAGCGGGCCGGCCTCACCTCTTCATGATCTGTATCTCCAGCGCCCAGCGGTCGCGGTTGCGCGGGCTCAGCTCCTGCCGGCACTGCTTGATGGCCACCTGCTCGCCGGTCTCCTGCGGGCACAGCACGGGCTCAGCTGAGCGCGGCCGGCCGGGCCGGGCCGGGCCGGACCAGGCCGCGCTGGGCGAGGGGCCCACCGCCGCCTACCTTGTTGTGCCAGCGGATGACGTTGCCGAAGCCGCCGGTGCCGAGGCGCTCCTTCATCTCCCAGGGGCCGCAGGTCTGCGCCTGCAGGGCCGGCGGCCGGCTCATGGCAGGGCCGCGGCGCTCCGGCTCCACAGGGCCTGGGCCGCGTCCGCTTCCGGCGCCAGTGGCACGTGGTGCGCCCGCCCTCAGAGGAGCCGCGGGCCGGGCGCGCTGCAGCTGCAGCTGCGAGAGGCGCCCGCCGGGGGGCGCCGGGGACCCGCCGAGCCCGCGGGGCGCCTCTGGGGTCAGTGGCATCTGTTCGTCACAGCCGCTTATCTGTCCGTCACAGCCGCTTATTTGTCCGAAGTCGGGGACTCGGGGTAAAACGGGAGTGGAGTCATGGGCTATTTAATTACCTAAAAGTGGCAGAATAGCTGTCTCTTTCACACAACTTCAGTAAAATCTGCTAAATGTACTAAAATGTACTTTTTATCTCGGCCCCCACCGCCCCAAACCAAAGTACCATTCTGTGCATTACGTTGTTTTTAGGTATTGCTTTCTCCTGACGACTTGCTATGAGTTGGCTTAAGCTAAGTGCTCTAATGCTGCTGCAAACTCATGCATAGTGGCGCAGGGAGGGAGGCATGCAGCTTGACATGCAGCACAGGCAGTCACATTCACTGCAGGGTGACAGGGCCACCAAGCAAAGCTGCACCATCGGGGGTGTGGGGGGGAAACGTGGGCCAACAGCAGACCACAAGCATGGCACAGCTGGACAGCTGAATCCGCTCAGTGTGTCTGTACAAAGTTTATCCTATCTCTTGTCAATAATCCCCGTTCTTTTACCAGCTTCCACTAAAAAACAAACAAGCACCACACCACACTACACCTCTTCCTCCATTGCTTCCAGTCTTGGAGACATTTCTTACCTAACTGCAATTCTAAAGAGATGCCTGCAGCTGGTGAGGTGAGGAGTACTCCAAGACAAAACTGGTACCACACAGAGCAGAGAAGGTGTCAGTGGCCCCATAAACACAATACTTGAGGAGTACAGAAAGTGGCCGGCTTTATTCCTGGGGAGCATAATTGCTAGACTTGGGGCAGACACAGAAACAGTGCTATGCTGATTACTGCAGAGAGCCCAGATGACTCCAGACACGTATATGCTGTTTCTGTGTGCCTTGACAATAACTGTTGTACATTCATCTTTCCTCTCATCTCTGAAATTTGTTAAGTCAGAACAAGTCTGTCTTTAGAAAGAAATTATTTATTGCCTCACTGTCCTGTAGCCAGAAAAGATTAAGTGATCTGTGCTTACCTTGAAGGAGCTAAGTATTCTGAGTTCTGAGGACAGTAAGAAGAAAGAGGCTGTTGGGGAAGGAACTGCCAGTCTGATGGAAAAGGAATGCAACTGCTCCTGAGCTCTAAGACTCTTTGAGAGGGAGGGGGGAAAGTAAAAGTGAAGGCAGACCAAAGATGGAACAGTATGGAAGCATCCAATGCCTGCCTATTCTGTATTGCTGTTCTTTTGAGAAAGGATTAACAATTCATTGTTTCTCAGTTACACAAAGAATTTTCTTCACTATAAATGTTTAGATGAACTTAGGCATTCTGAAAAACACAAACTGCTAGATCAACCATCTCTGGATTACATTCTGAAGGTGTTATGCCAGCTGAAGATGACAGGTCTGAGCTATGAGTATTCAGGCAGACTGGATGAAAGCAAAGAATATTCAGAGTCCTGCTAGGCTGCCAGAATACTTAGCTAAGGATCTAGACGGGATTCACAATCCAACACTTCATGAGGCACTATCAGTACCTAAACTATTTATGCTTATAAACTAGTTTTGTGAAGAGCTGCAATACCACTTTTAGACTGCAATGCAAGCAAATCCCTAGTCTTTGCCGTTATGTTAAATGGCATGAACTTAGCAAATTTTTCAACTGTTCTTTTAGGCTTGGTCATTTTGTACTAAGGATTCTGAAAAATCGTGCCTACAATATGCACATGGCCTGCAGCCTATTTCCTAAACAACTTTTACAGCTCTTCTTGGGGACAAAAGCTACTAATTGCTGATAAACAGGTGGATCTGAATCAGAGCACAGCGTACATGGGATGGGAAGACAATGACACACTGTGTCCTTAACAGTTACAGAGCAGGTTAAAACCTCCTCTTAACCCAGGCTTCTAAAGCAGAATTGTGGTCACACACTCAGAAGCAGAGCAGTCAGAGCAGGACACTGGTGCCTGGACTATTTGAGTCTTTACAGAACAGCTGTGGCCAGGCTCCCAACTGCCCATCTAATTCCCATTTAAACTAGATGATTGTCATTTGGGAAAGGCATAGAGAAAACATGTTAAATCATACTGGCTCAACTACTGTCTCTTCAGGAAAAAGAAACAATGCTCTTCCTGTGTCAGTTAGTTGCCTGACAGGAAGTCCTTGGATAAGCAGAGTCTCTTCACCTAGTACCAAGTACCCATGTAAGAATAAGGAGCTGCTGCTGATGATCATTTTCAAGAGAGCTGGCTTCCTCATCTTATTTATAAAACCAAGACCATCAGTAACTAATCAGAGTGAGGCCAGCCTAGGTGGAGAAGACAGCACAGGGTGAAACAGTACTAGGAATCCCAGGAATTTATTCAAATAACAGAGCTCAGGAAAGGTACAGAGTGAAGTGACCACAATAAACTTAGCTTCTTGCATTGGACTGAATGTAGTTATCAGGACCAGAAATGCATCAATACATCCTACAAGAGGAAAAGGAGGTTGGGCAGTCACTGCATTGAAAGAAAACAGTCAAGATCAGCTGCTCAACACATACCTTCCAGGACAAAAGCACATTTCATATCCTGATTGCTCAGGAAGGCTGCTGCCCAAAGAGAGTGCCAGAAATCCTCCACACCTATGGTAGCAAAAGATTGCCAGGAGGGGGATGCACAGACTTTTGACATGGCTATTGAGGTTTTATTACCAAAAATCCATCTCTGGAGAATGCAGGCAACTTGCGGCCCTGCTGCTAGCATCCATTTTCAAAAAAGTCTATCCTCCTTACTGCTAGAACACTTCATCAAATTATTTCTGTGCATCAGAACATTCAAACCTGGTCACAAGCAGAATAGCAGTGGAATCTGAGTAGCTTTTTTGCACATACTTCAAGTAACTCTGAGAATAATCCCTAAGAGGATTTTGTATGAGGAAGAGGTACAGTGATGATAAAGCAGTGATCTGTGCAAATACTTTATTCATACCACAACATACCTCTTTCACCTTAGCAGACAGTGAACTCTTCCCTCATGAAACCAGAATATGGCTTCTTTATATTTAAATTGATAGAGAAGTTCCAGCAAATGTGCAACAGAGGGGACTCTTGGACTTAAGCTGCCTGAGGTGCTGCTCTCTTTACTGCCTTGTGCCCAAATTCTGCATGCTGCATGCAAAAAAAAAAAAAAAAAGCCCAGCTCCAAAGAAAACATCCAGCCCCACAATACTGTTGTTTAACACATTTACACATTTAGCTAATGTAGATTCCTGTTAAGAAAATGTGTGCTTCTGCAATTTCTAGCTTGCTTCCTGCCCTTTTGCCACTTGACATCCCTCCACTCACACCCCCACAATATTATTGGGTATCCTGAGGAATAAGAAGCTCACTGAAAAATTTGTCAGCTACATATGGAATATTCCACCCCCCCCCCCAAATCTTCCTTTCCTAACAGGTCTGACAATGACTATGGAAATTGCTCCTGCAGACAATTATGAAGTAATGAGACATCAGAGGGACTGCATTCACTCCATACAGCGGGAAGTTCAGCTAGGGCAACTGATGCCAACAAAGGCTACAAATTCTACCAGTCACTTAGTGTAAAAAGGAAGCAAAATTCTCTCAAGATAGGTGTGTGCTGAAACACAGAACACTTGTCTCAGGTGTTTCTGTCCATGAAAGGTGCAGAAACAAAACTTAGCGCAGAACCAACTGAAAACTTAGACAAAGCGGTGATTCAGAAAAAAAAAAGATCATCATGTGTTTCAACTAGGTGGAAAGGAAATGACTGTTAAGTTTATTCTTTGTTAATAAATCGGTGATTATTTTTCTAACAGAAGCAATATTGCAACTCACTGAGAGCTATACGCATGAGACAATGCAACACTCTAGAGTCCCTCTTGTCAGGAGAGACTCATGCACGTACTTATCTCCTGCTGCCCTGGTTTCGATGTCTCACTCATCCATCACATATCATTATCCTGGGACACAGACCCCTACACTGAATAGTTTCATAAATATCATTTAAGATACAAAGCTAATGCAGAAAGATATGGCTAAGAGCAGCACCCCTCCTCAGGAGGGTGCAGTCTCTGACACATAGTTGCTACGTAGTGAGTACATACTTTCCTCCCTAAAGAAAGCATGGGGGGACAGGCAGCTCTTCGGAGCAGGACTGTTTCATGCTTGGTTTGATATACTGACATAAAACATGTACACATTTATAATAGGATATTCAAAGAAGTGCAATTAGATTTACATCCAGTCTGGGCACCTCTGAATGTACTCTCTACTACTGCATAATAAAAATAATGCTGGAACAGTTGATAGGTCCTCTGTGCAAGACAAGTATCAAGTTGGTTTAGCACTGTCTGCATGTGGACACTTTAAAAAAAAAAAGTCAGCAAAAAATTACATTTATACATAGATGACCTGGGTGGTACTTTTCGACTGCTGAAGTGTGGGCTATGTCCCAGAAAGTAATATTTATGGCAAAGAAGCATAAAAAGGTAGAAATCCTTTTTTGGGTAGAAATTTCTGAAAACGAGCACAGAACTAAAACTGATTTTTTAAAGGTATTTAGCTGTCTACCATAGGTGACAATCACTTGTTTTTAAAACACCAATATAATCCTAATTATCAGTATGGATAATCATGCACAGGGAAGCAACCTCAACATTGATCTGTCACAGAAAGACAAAACTGTTGATGCAGTCTTTACTGTGATGAGGATAGCACATATACATGTGAGATAATACTGTCTGTGAAGAAAAACAAAAGCCAGCTCCCCCAAAAGACACCCCCAAAAACATGAATTCCAGTACTCTCAGCATCTCCAGAAGTTGCCTGAGCCCTTCACCAAGAGCACTACTGGAAAAAGGCACAGCAGATTAATCTCTGGAGAAAAGTTTAAAGTTCTCAATTTAGCATCTTTTATTGTTGTTAAACCGACCTGAGATGAATGCCCCTCAACCTCCCAATTTCCAGGCTTGATATGTATTTAGTAAAGATGTTATGGTACTTATAGTTACGCAACATAAAGCCTGTACCAAAGTTGTCCCGAGTCCCCTCTAAACCTCCTACATGACCTGGAGTTTGCAGCTGGTTTGAAATTGAATGTAGAGGGTCCACAAAGCATCTGAACAGTTGCTTTTTTGATGAAGAGCACCTGGACAACATCCCGACATAGAGCAGGCTCCACACTTCTTCAGTAACACAGTAGCCCTGCAGAAACCCTGTCCTGAGACAGGAGCAGTTTAGAGATAAGCCAGGAGATGGTGGCTGTTATGTTGAGGCAGGAGACACTTATTGCTGGCTTTCCTAAACCATGTTAAGCACTACAAATGACACCTATATCACACTCTCTAGTGAGCTGCAGAAAAATCTTTTTTTCACAGGAAGTGTTCTTAAATGTAAGCTGTGAAAAGCCAGGAAATAAAATAACTTTTTAAATCCTGCCCCCAACCACCACTTTGTTAGCATCTTTAATCTAGAAGTCCAATAGCAAATAATTGGAATCTTTACAAATAATAAAAAATTAGCACCTGTTCTCTCTGCAGTGTCCAATCACCTATTTCTCAACAACTAGGAGGTCCCTGTGGTAAGTCAATACCAACTGTCCCTAAATCAGTGTCATGGCAGTTATCTTACTGCTTGCATTGTGACTCTCAAAGAAACACGTTATAAAACCTGACATAGATTTCCACACAGAGAAGAGATAATCATTCAGAGTCACCAGTGTTTCCTCTTTGCCATCATGCTAAATAATCCTTGCCAAGTTTCCCAATAGAGAACTCTTATGCAGCTATTTCCTGAAAATGAAAGTCCCTCACACGCTATTTCTTATGTCAGCGCTTACACTAAATTGTATCAGGAACCTCATTGCTAGTGAATCAGTTCCTAAAAGTTAGCACACATCTGTTACTGTAACCATTACATCACTGATACTTGTCCTATCCTAGCCCTAAATTCAGGTCTAAAACTGATCATTTGGATTTGTCCGCCACACCTTGATATTGTGTACTGTATGCTGGTAAGTAGACCATCATTTTCTAGGATGGTCAGTATCACTGAACATTTAACCCTTTGGTCCTTACCATGCTATTCCTCTCTTCCAGCTAAGGGTCCTTAGGTTCTGCTCACTGCACGTACCTTGACAGCTCCACTGACAATTTCATCTCCAAGTGGTACTGTTCATGGCATGCTCTGCTCCACTTACAGATCAGGCCAAAAATTCTCAACAGATATCGTTCAGACACAGCACATCATGCTCCTGCTTGAAATGGGAGCTCCTCAGGGTTAGGACAAAGCCTACAGGTTGCAGACCTCTAGTCATTTTAGAAGTAATATATTCATGCATTCACTGGGACACTGCTTGGGCAGTTCTCCCCTCACATTGCTACAAGCATGAAGAAACAGTTCTTCATAAGGGATACGTACCACTCTCTCTCTTCCTGAACCTTAAGATGTTAAACAGGTGGAAAAATTGTTCTAAGGTCTGAATCTGCACTCTGACTGGAATGGAGAATGAACAAAACCAGTTGGCTGTAAAATCCAATATGTCCTACTACTTCAGCAAGCAACCTCTCTTCCTACCCTGCACACACACACTCCCCAATACTATGGACACAAGCCACCCTGTCCTAGATCATCCCCACAGCCTGCCTGCTATCTTTCCTCTGGAAGAAGAAAAAAATAAAAAAAGTTGTGCCCTACCGCCCTCTTTAGTCTCCACCCCCTTGAGTAGAGTTTTAAGTAGGACAGGAGCTGTTCAGAGAGATCAGAGCTGAGGCGCAGAAAACAAATAACCAGACTGATCTGTAAAGGAAATTATCAGCAGAATACAGAAGAGGAAAAGCCAAAAGGTATGTGCTACTCTGCACCTGTTTCAAAATGTGTATTTCCCATTTTCAACATCAATGGCGTTATTGTTAAATACTACTAAACATTATTATTTAATAATTAATTGCCATGATGCTTTAGTGGCATTTAACTGAGCCATTGCCTTTCGGCATTTGAGGAGATTTAAAGATGCTAGCTTTCAGTTGTTTCAAGAAAGCCTCAGCAAGTCATTCCAGGGAAAGGGCTGACAGCCTCAGGCTTTGACCAATTAACAGGGAGGAGTCTCCTGCACAGAGAAAACCTGGCAAAAGAACTTCAAATCAAAGAAGAGTTATAAACAAATGTCCTGATGGTAAGGAGAGACCCAGAGAGCCATCTGTGAAAGGATTATTTATCGTCTTCCTGGGAGGAGATCAGACTATGCATTTCTCCCTAGGCTCCCAAACAGGATAATGGAGGGACAGAGAGGAGGAGGGCGGGTCTTCTTCAGTTCTCCCTGAACACTCTCCTTTCAAATGCAGCCAAAACCACAGGAAATATTAAGAGTGATTCCCAAAAGGAAGCTGGACTTTGATATAGTCATTTCCTCCAATGCCTTCAAAGACTTCAGACTCTTACTATTCCTTTTATTTCTTTTCTCCAAAAGGAGAGATTTGTCCACTGTCATACTTTAAAGGGAAACAGTAATGAGTCTGAATACTCATCTGCTCAGTTTAGAAAATGGATACAGCAACACTTTCTCCAGAAGGCAGGAAAAGACAGAAATGATCTGCAATCCTTTTATTTGAGCTAATTCAAGATAGTAGTTTATCAGGAAGAAAACCATTAGTGCTGTAGATTCAGAATCAAAGCAGTATTCGCTAATGGACAGATCTGGGACACTGCAGGGGAGGGATTTAGGGGGGGAGCTGTTTTTAATCTCTGTTCTACCAATGACCTTTTTGTGACCTTGGTAAAACGCTTTTTTTTTTTTTTTCAGTTCTTTTTCTACATCTGTAAGATAACACTCATACCCTTGCTGCTGAGAAAGACTGTTACTAAAAACAAAATCATTAATAGTTAAAACGTGGGATTTAAAGTATCCCTGCTGGTGATGCTTCAGCAGAGGTAATGCATCCGCAGCATTCCTTATCAGGTTGATTCCATGTCTGTACTGAGTTATATGCTATTAACTCAATACTTGTTCCATGTGTGGCATCTCATGAGCTCATGAGCTGCTGGTCTGCTTGATTAGCATGGAATAAACAATCTCCAGCAAAATGCTATAGCATGTTGGTTGCAATATGTTTATTCAGCTTACTCTGCTGCATGTTGGCTAACATAAAGGTCAATAGGAAAAAGATTTGTATAACGCTGGCTCTTCTAAGAGTAGAAAGCTCTCACTACAAACCTAGGCATCCATTGTAGCAATTCACTCCATCCTTTAAAACCTTGATCCATTTTTAAAACTCTGTATTTCAGCCAAACCTCCAAATTCATCCTCCTCAGCTCCATTTCCCTCTTCTGTCTGTTTCTCTTTTTAAGGAAAGTATTTCCTTATTACCCGCATGCTCACTCAAAGTCTAATTACAAACAAAACAAGCAGCTTCTAATTCATTTTGAATTCCAAAAGAATTAAGCCTAACAGCCACTATACATTCAGGGTATCATATGCCTTTATGTCCTAATATACCTGAAAGTGTAGAATCAAAGTGTCAAAATAACATATCTAGACCTCTGACTTTTTGCTGAATTATTTCTCCATCAGAGAGGAAGCAAAGGGTCAGAGCAGCAGGCACAGACTGTTTAGCAGAGCTCTGTAAGAAAGAATATTGCTAGCAGGTTTCTGTTTGCAGTCTTGTAAACACAGTATTTTTCAAACAGCTATATGGTTTCAGTTTGATAGGGCTTATCATTCATAACATTCCAGTTGACTGGCATAGGTTCTACCTTTCCCAAAAATGAGACTAAAAAGATACAGCTGTCAACATATGTTACCAACTTTCCATGTATAGTGGGACGCCAGCCACAAATGGATGGACAGGCATGGGAGGAAGAAGGAGGGTGGAAGGGCTGTAGCTTTATAATACCAGGTAGCCTGAACTGGGGCAGCAAAAATAAGCGGAGGAAAGGATGCAATATTTGATGCATGGTAACTGAAGAAATACAAGCTGTAGCATTCTGTAATATAAGCACATGCAGCATAACATTAGAATGCGCTTGTGCAGCAGACTGTATGGGATAAACTTGATTATAACATTAAGTTCTTATTCTAAGTCACTCAGGTGCTTTTCAAATAGGG
Organism: Apteryx mantelli; assembly: GCF_036417845.1. NCBI lineage: Eukaryota > Metazoa > Chordata > Aves > Apterygiformes > Apterygidae > Apteryx > Apteryx mantelli. Next base: position 7,172,630 of record NC_090006.1, on the reverse strand, counting down.
ATTTCTCCATTCACATCAGTCTCTAAGATCTAATTTTTTTTTTGTGAAAGCAGGGCATTTTTCCCCCTCCCCTGTTAAAACTAGCTGTAGTTTCCTGCTGGTTTCAGTCATCTTGGACTTCCTCCAAGATATCAGTTAGGCTGGATTTGCCACTCTATCCTACAAAAATAAATAAATTTAGATTTCACTAATGTTGACTTATTTAATTTCCAGGGTATCTTAACGTGTACCTCAGAAACAAAGTCTTAACAGTTCTTTATGGTGCTTCCCAGAGAGAAATTCTAACAAAGCAGTTCCTCTCAAATAAGTAGTTTCATTTAATGAACCTTTCCTTAATGAGGTCTTAGCTAGCAGAATCTCATTTCTCAAAGCTGTCAGTGAGAAATTCCAGCTTCCTTCACAGATGGCAACAAAAATGATCAGTGGTACTAACGTATAGCAACTGAAAACCTTGCAGCTGTGGTATTCAGAACATGTCCTTGCATAGCTCTGATAATGAGCAATGGCTACAGGAATTAAGGATAATATAACATGAGATCTCAGCAGCAACCAAGTGACTTCTGAGTAACAGTTCAGATCCTGCACCGTGTCTTCAGAAACTTCACTGGATTAGTTCAGATTCAGCTAGCATAGTCCTGTGAAGTCAATGCCTTTTTGAAAAACACTATCCTTATACCATTTAAAAGGGGCTTGCTATACAATGTAAAATGATTCCTAAGAGGTGAGAAGGGATTTGAAAATATATGGGGACTAATACTAAATCTGCATACTTACACACATCCCTCAGAAATGCTCTGAATTATACAGATTTCACCATCAAGATGTGGCCCAAAGATAAAGCTTGGACTGACTAAGTATCTCACAAGTTGTTTCTGTGAATCTTTTCAGTCTGACTTGCAATTTAGCCTCCCCTTTGTGTGAGCTCAATGAAAAACGGCAGCCTAAACTATCCTGGTCTACTCCCACCTCTGCTTCAGAGACTGGAATATTTGTATCTTTTGCTTTTTCTTTGAACCCTTAAAAAAAGACAACTTAATTCTCTCTCCCTTTTTTAGCCTTGGATCCCAGCTTATGACTAATTCATCTGTTGCACTCCAATTTACCAAGCTATTATCCAGCTGCATTCTCTGCCTTTATGTAAATAGACCTGAACTCCATTTCTGAAAGTAGTAGCTCTCAAATAATGGTTTGGGTTAGCTTTCTACTTGCTCAAGGACCATATCATGTAGATGGTAAAAAGACGAGCGTGTGGGAGAGAGCACCTGAATATTATGTCAAAGATTTGGAACTGCAGAGCAATCCTAGAGACTGGAAATTGAAACAGAAATGAGGCCTTCTTGCCTGTTACTCTGCTTCATCCCCAGCTCCTGCTGCGTATAGGAGCCATAATACCTTTAAAGGAAGAGAGAAGATGCACTTTCTGGTGCTGGACTTGGTGAAAACAGTGACGTTCCTTTCTACATCATACTCTAGTTATTCACCATCTCAGCCATCTAGACTGACTGGAACAGGAGTCCTGGCTGCTACAGAGTATCAAGCTAATAATCTGTTCACTCTGGTGATTGTCTTGTTCAACTGTAAAAACAGCTACTGTTACTGCATGCAGGAGTAACTAGTACCCTTAGGAGAAAAATTATGGGCCTATATCAGAAACCCCTGATGAAGTACTTTATCTTACTATAAGAATTCAGATTAGATAATAAAGATAACTCGTGTCCTTAAAATCTTTTACTCAAATGTGAAAATTGAAAATACCTTCCTAGATTTTCATAGATTCTCTGGTCCTTGCTATTTAACACCATGTTTCTATAAAGTTCCTAAGGCACTAAGTTCTATACATTTGGTACTGTATGATAATTTGCATCCATCTTACCAATTTATATTTTGCCATGAACAACATTCCCCCCCCTCCACTAACAGAGCCCCATTAATGTCCCAATAAATCCTTATTTTAAGTTCTCAAATTCAGCAGTATTTCTAAATAGAAACTAGAACTTATCTAGCTACTGAACTCATACTATTAAGGTCAGGCTTTTCTGGAGTTCTCTTACATACATCCATTTTCCTGATCTTTTACAGTTACTATAAGGTCATCAAGATAAAAGAAAGGACAAAGATTTTTTCAGGGAATTTTACCAAAGGGATTAACAGAGGAGCCAGAAGCCCATAACAAAGTGCACTACCCTCATAGGCAACAGACCACCTCAGAGAACCCTTCACGGCCTTTGCCTCTTATATTCATGCATTTTTCAGGTATTAGGAAGAGAAATGTGTTTTGGTCCAACTAGGGGAAAAAATGTGTTGCTTAATTTTAGCCATAAGCTTTTTTATCTGCACAGGACTGAAGCTGTCTTATGAAATCACCCCCCCCCCCCCGCACCCGTGCTCAGAATTTTTCTCTACCTAGCAACTGCCCTAAACCAGTACGCACTTCTACAAAGCTTCTCTGCTCCCGTGAAAGAAACCACTTGTTTGTCTCCTTTGTCAGGAGACAAACTGGGGGAAGGGAAACTGGAGTATAAGATGGTACACATCTCCCTGCAGTCAGTGGCTACAGAGATCTAAACTCATGCTTCTGCCAAGAAATTGCCCGCTCAAAGCCAGCTAGAAATATATTTTGCTACAGAAAGAAGAAATACAGACTGATCACAGTACCTAAGTGCCCTTCCTATAGCCATTTGTGGTAAGCCAGGTCAGAGCAGGAAATTCACCAGATAGGAAATCTAGGTCTGATGAGGAAAGAGAGAAGTAGATTTTCAAAGCATATGAGATGAATGGAGGCAGAGATCCAGATTCATCCTTAACAGCAGCCACTTCACAGCAGATGGTGATCTCCCACAGGAGAGATCATTGTGGGCTCTTTCCCAGGACAACTGCTGTGGGACAGAATATGTAAATGAGTCTGGAGGAAATAAAAAAATCTTTACATGAGATGGAAGAGGGCTTTGTCTGAAGTGTAAAGCTGCTGAAGGCATTAAAAGGAATAAGAGGTAGTTGTGACTGCAGAGAAGTGACACAAGGAAAGAAATACTGTAACGAATAAATGAGAGTGCCAGACCAAAAGCTAGCTTCCCAGCTCACTCTCAGTTCTCAGCAAAAGCATATGACAACAGCAGAAATTAAAAGCTCAGCCAGGGCAAACAGGGAGAAGATACAGAAATATGAAAAACAAATACATAGCAGTGCTGTCCCTGCATAGTCCCCATCATAGTCTCCTTCTTGTTAACTCATCCATCAAGAGGCAGTGAGACCCTCTACAGGAGAGACAAGCCCTCACTCTTACCCAAAGAAGGTATCTGTGTATAAAATGCAAATCCTTTCAGACCTCTGTCATCACAGACTCACCCTTAGCAGATTTTTGCCCTAGAAGAGATCTCCGGGTGAGTCTCGGTGAGCTGAATCTCAATTTACACATTCCAATCAGCATTACACTCCTTCATTAGACAAGTCCACTTCTCTAATATTGGGCACAATATTGTTGACTTACAGCAACCTTGGGAAAACGGATTTGGAATTGCCTTCTGCCAGTGCTGTTCCCCTGGAAACACTGCATGAGTGGCTAGACCCTAGACCCAGAAGAGCATGCTTTAGGTTGTAGGGTTTCTACATACATCAGGTGGAGGCACATATGGGTCCAACCTGGCAGTTTCCCTCCTGCTCAGGGACACCAGGACTGCTAAAAGTGGATTTAACCAACTCTTGTAAAAAGAATAGCTTCACCTTTCAAAACTTTTATTTAAACTTACAACCTGGAACTCCACTCACACTGTAAAACACCTTCTTTGTTCAACATCACCTTTTTCCTTTTGTCTCTACAGATACTTGAGACCTGGAGGTGATGTGGAAAACACACAGAATGGAAGGCAAACTCCCATGTCTCCTCCTACTGCTGGGAGCATTCACCACTGTTCAATGCCAGGTAACAGGCCAATGTAGCAATGCTACTCTTGCCACCCTTAAGTACTCAACCTAAATTTTAGCAGCACTCCCTTACCAGTGACTCTAGCTGTTTGCATCAGACAGGAGGAAGATCTGATTATATCGCTAGAAATCAGAGGAAGAAAAGCTATACAAGGCAGTCTATATCTTATCTGGGATTATTTCTAGTAATATATTATCCTATCTGGTTTTCATTTCGCTATGCCGCAAATTTTCCTGGTGCATCTGTTCAGCCAGATACTGCTCACTGTTAAAAAGAGCTCTGTTGCAATTTTCTACTGGCATCATCTTCAATGATTAATTCTCATTTACAACTGTTCATTTATGGTTCCCATTTTCCCCTCACTGTAAGCCTCATATTGCACAGCTTCAGTAAACTCTGCACAATTCTAAAATGTTTAGTCTTTTTCTCAAAAACTTGCTACTCCAGCCTTCCTCTTTCTTTTTATGCTGTTCTTTCTCTTGAGGCCCTATCAAATAAATTTTCTTTATAATGGGGTTTCTTAAAACTTTATCTAAATCTTATCTAATATTTTATCTAATTGGCTATAGGAGGATAAGCGTAGCTCTATTTTTTTGCTTCTTCCTCTCACCCCAATTTTAGCTTTTAAGCATGTGGTGGATAACAAGGGAAAGTCTTGTATAAAAGGAAGTGTCACGTATCATTGCATACAGATGATTCAGTCCATGCTCAGCTTCTACTATCACTAACTACTAAGACTTGCTCAGAAAAATCAAAAGTAATCAAGGTACAAAGAGTCATAGGGGTGCTGTTTGTCAGCTGAGCAAAGATAACTGCTTGCTCACTTCTGTCTCCTTGTAAGTGGGAAATTAAACCTGCTGGCTTAAACCTCCCACAAATAACGGAAAGCTGACAAGCTTTAGTTGGCAGCTGCAATGGCCCAGGAGCACATAATCACTTCAGGCATCACATGTGTACCTACATCGCCAAGCTCATGTCACTCAGCTGCCAAGTATTAACCAGGTAATCTGTGGTAATTCAATGATTTACAATTCTTTGTACCTATGCTAAAGCACTAAAGGCACTTTTCACTGTACTGGCTGATAGTGAGGGCAGATGGTTACTCAGATGTCCCCTGATTTGCAGGACCTCAAGAAAAGGACTGGCTTTTTGGAAGCACTTGTTCTCTCAGTTTTCTTAAGGGAGCAGTTACTCACAGAATGTCCCTTCTTTACTTGCAGGGCTTCCGCATGCGTTTCAAACGGGGAGCCAGATCTAGAGGTAAGCTAGGCAAACTACAATCATTCTGCCTGGAGCTTTATGAACACAGGAGGGGGAAAGCAGATGATGCTGAGAGAACGAAGCTTGAAAGCTTTTTGCCATGGTTATGTAGGGAAGTCCGAGCTTGGCAAACACAGGAAACAAAATACCAGAATATTAATACCTTCCACAATTCACAGAATGAAGTTTTCCTCTCCCTCTACTCTTATTCAAAGACCAAAGAGGCTGGTGAATAACAGAACTGTACATCTAGCAGCATAGCAGTGAGACAGATGGGACAGTTCTGGTCTTGGAAGGAAAAAAGGTGGCCCATTAGACAGATGCTCCCCTATCACAGATACTTCTCTCCTGGAAAGAGAGATGACTTCCTTTGTTCAGCCATTTCTGTTCCTGGAATCTCTAAAAGAGGGTTTCCTGTCTCCAATTACAGCCATTTGCACAGACCACTCATCTGGAGAGATTTACCAGCACAGGGGGACCTGGCTGAGACTCTCAGGGAGCAGAATAGAATACTGTAGGTGTGACAGCGGTCGGAGTCGCTGCCACACTGTGCCTGTCAGAGGTGAGTATGAAGAAAGAAAAATAGAAAGGAAATGGGGGAAATGACTGACTGTCCATCTAATCATCCTAAAGAAGAACTCTACTGTCAGGAAAGGAGTTATTATACAGAAAATCTGGACTTTAAATGGAAGGACCAATACATAGTGACTCAGGCAGGACTAAGTTGGAGTGGGCAAGGGGCTGAGAAAGGCTCAAAATAGTGTATGCAGAGAGATTAGAGCAAAGGAGGAATTAAGCACTACATAAAAAAAAAAAAGATTGTAAACACAGGACAGTAACAGGTAGGCAGGGCAAAATAGAACAGAGCTGTCAGGAGAAGAGAGATGGATGTATGTTGCCAGCTGCTTGCTGCTGTGAAATCTAACAATGTTTCCTGGCTTCTGTTTATTCCACAGACTGCACTAGAAATAAATGCTACAATGGAGGCCAATGTTCACAGGCATATTACTCCCCACAGCTCTTCATTTGCCAGTGCCACCAAGGCTTCTCGGGGAAGCAGTGTGAAACAGGTGAATATACTAGGTTACTGTGGACAGTGTACTAGTATACTGTGTGAGTATACTAGGATTACTGTGGACAATGCTGCTGGGTTTGGCTATACAGTGTAGAAGGAAGAAATCCCCAGAAGTTGCTGCTGCATACTGGGCTCTCTGTTAAGCTGCCTCTTTTTATTCTGAAGCTAATTCTACAAAGAATGTGTTAAAAGGACAGTGGTGTCAGTGTCTCTTGCTAAAACTTTAACTTTTGGAGCTGAAGACCTTTGTGTATATTTACAATCTGTCTGACAAGGCATTTTCACTGACTGGACAAGACATCTAGGAGCTGAGTTTAAACAGAACAGATAGAGGAAAACAGAGTTTGGGATGCTGGCCTTATAGTGACATTTTGTTCCCTTTGGTTCAGATACTGAAGTTAAGTGCTACCAAGATGCTGGAGTAACATATAGGGGTACATGGAGCATGACAAAGAGTGGGGTTGAATGCTTAAATTGGAATACGAATGGATTGATGGATTGGAAGTACAGTGGCCGAAGAGAGGACGCTGCTGAGCTGGGATTGGGCAATCACAACTACTGCAGGTGAGGGACTGATGGCACACAAGTTAGGGCTGCAGGAAGCAACCCATTCTGGGAGCACGGGGCAAAGGAAATGCTGTTTGCAACACAGGCTAATACCAAGCAGAGAACGCTGTGCACAGGTGCAAATATCAGCAATTGCAACTTCTGTAGACATATCCGAACTTCTGACTGGGTGTTTCACAGGCTGCAAAATGTGTGCACCTCTCACCCCTTAGTCTTCACCCAGTCCCCATTCACACCTTTCTCGCACCTTCTCTGTGCCTAAAACTCCCTTTGAAAGCCAATTTCCTCCAACTATGCCTGCTTCTCCAGACACCCCTCAAAACACTCTCTAAAATATACTGCTTCCTGCACATGAACTAAACTGCACGAACAAGCTCTCCACTCCTGATGCTGGCTGTCTCATCCTCATCTCCACGTACTCCACACTTAAAATAGGAATGGAAATTATTTCTGATGGTTCAGTCCACCCTCCCACTCCAGAGCAGGATCAAGTTATTGAATGAGATGGCACACATGGGACTAATAACAACAGCTTTGTAATAATGCATACTGTCATCACTCTTTCAGAAACCCAGATGAGGACTCCAAACCTTGGTGCTACATCTACAAAGGGAGAGAGTACACCTGGGAACACTGCAGCGTGCCTTCCTGTTCAAAAGGTACTCAACAGGGGGACAGAGAAAGGACTTTAGATTGTCCATGATTCACCGCATATTTAAGGATTCTCTGTGAACTTGTTCTATTTCTGTCAACTGAAAATGTTAAACAACTGTTCACATTAAACAGAGTTTAAGCTTTTAATATTTATGACACCAACAGACTGAGATAAGGATAGCTGATCTATAGATGCCTTGATAAAAATCACAATAGGAACAGCTGACAGTCATGTTTATCAGTTAACATGCAACTTTCTTATTGAAGCTGGAAACGTCAACTGCAAATCTGGAAGAGGCACAGATTACAGAGGCAGCCACAGTGTTACCAGTTCTGGAGCTACCTGTTTGAGGTGGAATTCTCGAATCCTTGCCAACAGGTTATATACTGCTTGGAGAAGTGACGCTTACCAGCTGGGCCTTGGTAGTCACAATTTCTGCCGGTACGTAGGCAGTTATAATATGAATTAAAAAAAAAAAAAAAAAGTGTGTGTGTATGTGTGTGTGTGTGTGTGTGTGTGTGTATTTAAATATTTAATTGAGGTACTCTTGAGGCAGGGCTCTGGTCTTTTATATGAATTATTAAAGTACAAGAAATGCAGTACTGCTGGGAATGAAGCTCACTGCCAATAGGGCAAGTGGAATGAAATATCTATGTTTCTCTCTCTATCAGACTCCATAGATGCAAATTCCACATGCTGCTAGTGCCCTTTGTATCTCCAGGAAGATCAAAAATAGTACATTCAGTCTCAGTCCGTGCTTTATTTAGATATCTCCTTCTCCCCAAACTCCCTGCAGACCTGATAATACAAATACCTTTTCTCTTTCCTGTGCTGCAGGAATCCTGACAATGACAGCAAGCCTTGGTGCCATGTACTGAAAGGAAACCAGCTCACATGGGAGTACTGCAATGTGCCTACTTGCTGTAAGAAACCTAGCACTCCTGATTCTCCTCTTTCTTTGAGGCATTACTGCTCTGCATGTCATATGTGTTAAACTCAAGCTTCTTACAGCAAAATAAGAGCTGGAAATAAGCTTCTCGGGGTTAGAAAGGGATTCTGTGGTTTGGCTCTTGCAGAAGTACCTTTTCCTCAGCCAGCAAAGACGACTGCAGAATTGGGAATGGAGAGAAAAGGCAGGGCTTCCATGCTGTGGTTTTCTGAACATAATACAAGTCTCCTAGGAAACAGGAATGAGTCAGATCCTAAACAGTTCATGCCAGGCTTCCTCAACATGCACCGACAATTGACAGGCTCTTCACCCAAAGGCAGTGCAAGAGGGGCTGAACACAAAGCCTATTTCTGGGTTTGTCATCCACAGCCACCTGTGGCTTAAGGCAGCGCAGAGCACGCCAATACCGGATTAAAGGTGGCTCCTATGCAGACATTGCAGCTCACCCATGGCAAGCTGCCATCTTTGTGAGGTATCGTCGAGCACCTGGAGAGCACTTCCTCTGTGGAGGAATTCTGATCAACTCCTGCTGGGTTTTGTCAGCTGCTCACTGTTTTGAAGAAGGGTGAGTTGAAAATTCAGTACTGCCTACTGAAGAGATACAAGAAAATCATGAGAAAAATCTGGAGAATGAAAGCATCCAGTGCAGCCTTATTGGAAGGATGAGGCTTGGAAAAATCTATTTAGCCTAGTAAGTCATCCTACAGTAAAAAGATAATCAAGTTAAATGTGATGAACGTGACAGATAGGCATTTATTGGGCAAGCTAGCTGTATGGCATTAAGATGCCTCAGCAGAATATCAAACTGCACAAAGCACAAATCTGTCAATACAGAATGCAGAGCTGTCTGAAACCTGAGAACAGGAAGGGTCTAATAGAGGAGCTCTGTCATGACTGCTGTAAGCAATTAGTCCCCAAAATTAGGCAAACAAGACATCCAAGGTCAAACTGTCTGGGTAATGAAGTAGTAAGAATGCTAAAATAAGAGGAGGGGAAGCTCCAACAGCACACCCTCAAGGGAAGGATCCACTCCATTCAATGCTGGAAGAAAGTAAAGCTTTTTTTGTTCTTCAGCTTTAATACAAGTCAACTGAAGATCGTGCTGGGCAGGACTTCTCGAGCAATTCCTGAACAGAACGAACAAAAGTTTCAAGTGAAGAACTACACCGTGCATCCAAAATTTGACTCAGAAAACTATGACAATGATATTGGTAAGAACTTCTCTGACCTCATGACTAGAAAGATTATGGTTGGCTCAGGTTTGCTGTTAAGTCATGTGGGGTTTCTTTTTTTCTTCTTCAGCTCTGCTGCAGTTGAAGTCTGACTTAGAAGAATGTGCTATTGAAACAGACACTGTCCGTGCTGCCTGCCTCCCAACACCAGAACTGCAGCTGCCTGACTGGACTGAATGTGAGATCTCTGGTTATGGCAGAGATGAAGAATGTAAGCAGAAGATACACTATGTCCAAAGTTTGCCCCCCCCCCCCCCCCCAGTAATTCATGCCTCTAGCATTGCCAAATGTGTGACCCTTTAACTATTGTATGGGCCTTAATCAGCACTGCAAAAGGTATGTGCAAGTGGAACATACACAAAAGCAATTTTTGCTGTAAGTTATTTCACCCATCTGAGGTCTGTCAGCTGCATGGGCTAGCAGAGTCTTCCTTGACACTCTCCAATAGTGGAAAGATTGCAGATGGCATAATGGCTAAGGAAGAGGCACACTTTTGCTGTACTATGTTTAGGTTTTGTCATTCTGATGGAAATCCATTTCTGTCAAGATTTACTACACTATACAATTGCAGATTGTTGCATTATTCTAAAAGATACATAAGCTGTGCAGCAATTGGCAAAGAAAAGCTAAAGAAGTAACAATCCCAATTATATATGAAGAGGCCAACTAACTGTTTTTTAAATGAGCTAATTAAAAAAAAAACAAAATCAAGAAACAAATAGGAACAAAATCCATTTGAAAGTACACACAGGCTGACCTATATAAAGAAGAAAGCACTGTTACATTCTGCTTATTTCTTTTTATTCTCTTTAAATTGTAAACTCTTGGAGGCAAGGACTTTGATTGTGAAGCATCCATCAGAAAACACAGACCTAATCATGATTTGAACACCTTTCAGGTTTTTGGAACAGACTTGAAGATTAACATTAAATGTAGCATAAATTGTTTTTAAAGTGTTGAAAGTGGCTAATCCTCAGCATTGCTTACAGTGAATGCATGATAAACTATTTGAGAGGGGAAGGATGCTGCAATTATAATTCAAAAGTAGAGAGAAAAACAACAATCCTGCCAACTTTCAACTTTGTGCAGCTGCGCAGGAAAATAAAGCCAAACTCCCCCCACCCCCAAAAAAACATTCCATTCCAACATAGCACAAGATTGCATTCCTGTCCAGTTACACAGTATTGTGTACAACGAGACTTTGGTATACACAGAATATCTGTTTTTGTTAGAGCAAGTCTAATACTAAAGGTGGGATCCCTTTTCATAGAGTTTGTGATTTTCAGAGGCATTTCCCGTGACTTTATTTAGATTGCTTGAACTGTGCAAAGAAGTGTTGTCCATCCAAGAAACCCACTATTCTGTAATTCGCAGCCTGCAAAAGCCTCTGAAACATTTAAGCTTGTGCAGTTTGGACAGTGTAGCTAATTTAAAGAAGCAATGCTCTCTTTCAACTATATTTCAAGTTGTTCTCAACTAACAAAGCAGAATCCCCAAGGATTAAAAAGACCCTTTAGAAAGGAAATATGAGTTGCTTTCCCCCTGCCCTGCCCCAATCCCCACCCAGCTACTTGTGTGTCCTCTCCCCTAAACCATCAACAGAAAAACAGAAACTGAACTGCAAAATTCAAATATGCGTATATTAAATTTCCCTTCCAGTTTCTCCCTTTTATTCAGACCATTTGAAGGAAGGCCATGTCAGATTGTTTCCAGCCAGTAGGTGTACAACACAGCATCTAGACAACCGGACAGTTACAGACAATATGTTATGTGCAGGAGACACAAGACACCTTGATGATGCCTGCAAGGTAAACCCAATTCTGTTTCTCTTTTCTTGCTAATTCTAGCCTTGACAGTCCAAGCTAATCAAGCAAAAAGCCCTGCATCAGGCTACGTGCAAGTTCTAGTAGACTTTTGTTCAGCAGAACAGCATCAATGGCTTCTCTTTGAATTTTTTTTCCCTCTCTCCACCCCTCATAGCTGGGAAAACAGGCCACACTTAACCAAAACAAACCAGGACAATACAGACTGAAAATCTCAAATATAGGAAATACCACAGAACTGAGTAGGAAACTCCACCTCGTGAGGGCTTCCTAATATTTTCTCTTAGTGAGCATATCAAACAGACAGCAGGAGATTCTATAAGAGGAAGGGGGTGCTGCCGTATTGAAAAGCAAAGAACTGAACAATCTGTGACATGAGAAACAGAAGGGCACACATTCTCTTGTAATACCTAAAACAAAGATCCACATTTTTTCATTTTCAACAGCTCTTTAATAACCATACTTTCCTATTACTTACAGCAGTATAAAGCATTCTGGACCTTTAGAGTTTAAACAAGAATATTCGTCTTTTTGCTCCTAACAACAATGCCTCATCTACATTTCATAAGTGAGCACCAGGCAAAGCTAGAAATTGATTGTTTTGGTTCTCTCCCCTGATATTGGAGGGGAACACTGATAGATTCTGTCTGGAATGCAAAAGTGCTGTTATCAACAGCACTGGAAACATGGTGTCTCTTGATGCATGAGCATACCACATAAGGTATTTATCTAGACACTGTAGAGATATCTAGAGCACCATTAGAGCCAGTGAGAAAAGGAAACAACAGAGATTCTTACTAACCTGCTGCTTCTCTGTAGGGTGACTCTGGAGGGCCTCTGGTCTGTATGAAGGATGATCGCATGTATCTAATCGGGATCATCAGCTGGGGAATAGGCTGTGGCCGCAAAGACATACCTGGCGTTTATACAAATGTGAATCGTTACCTCGACTGGATTCAGGACAACATGAAACCCTGAGGAAGAAAAACAAACTCTCCAAAGTCTCATGACTATGCCCTCAGATTCTTTCAGGGAGTTCTAAGGTTGCTGACAGGGCCTCCTGTTTGTCCAGATACTTATGACTTTCAGTAAAAAAGGCAGGCACGCCGTAATGTGTGTGCAGGGTGCACGCTCAAATTACTTGCCTTTCCTCATTACCAGTTAGCAGAATCTAAGTCTCCCATCCTGTCCTATCCCCCTTACCTCACAAGCTTTTTCCTGTCATCAAACCACATGGTACAATTAAAAATAAATTTTGGCCTGAGAGAATAAACCAAGAGAGAATGCCAAGCATCCAGTGAGCAGCTATGTTGTTTTGGGAATGTGGGTGAACTGAAGGCAAAAGTGGACACATTTAGTTTCTTGAAACTTTTTCTCCCTCTCTAGAGCAGAAGAGGCAAAACTTGAACGCTGTGAAGCGCGTTCAGAAACGCACAGGCATAGGTCTTCCAGAACATGGCCCTAGGGCAGAAATGGACATATTTCACAAAGAGAATTGGTTATTATTTAAATTCATTCCCACAAAACCCTTTCCCACCCCCTCATCTCCTTGGGCAGAAAGGCTATTTTTTTCTAGCACTTAAGGCAGGGGACAGAGAACTTTCTCCCTTTGGACAAGGGGCTAAAAACTGTCTCATATGCAACAACAACATGAACACATTAAGAAATATGCAATGGGAAGACATGTATTTTCTTACCCAAAACACAGCTATCTGCAGTGAGGAGAACCCTTCAAAAGCGTCCCAAGTTTGAGCCTTCATTTTGTCTGGGCTTGTTCTAGCTTGGGCTGTTTATCTTTGGGTCTCACAGAGCAAAAAGAACACATTTGTCTGATGTCCGTTTCACAGACATACTGCAAGGCCGCTTTTGTAGAAAAAAGTTTTTATCTATTTATCTACACAGTTCTGAAAGATGATTTTATACTATGCAGATATTTTAAGCTTTCTGTGCTTGTTTTGTTGTTGGGTTTTATTTTTCTTCTTGTTTAATAGTAAAGTTTCTACCACCGCAAGAACAACTGACAGGTCTAAACTTGTCCACCAAAACATCAAAATCTACATTCACCCACTAACTTTAGATCTGTAATTTTCCTAATACAGCAATGGATTTGTTAATAAAAGTGCTATTTCTTATTTGGCTGTAAATTTGGAAGACATTCCAATCTGGATTAGGCTTGTTCTTATGCCATTCTACTTTGGTTATTTAGGGTGGTTTCAGCTTGACTCCAATAGGAATAGCAAAGCCGTATGCCTGGGCTGGCAATTTCCATATCAATACACCACTTGCTTTTTCGGTTTGGAACTGATTCATTAACGGAGTCTGAGCTTAAGCTCTCTCAGCAAATATGGGCTAGCATGCCTGTTAGGATATTTTATTCTTCCAGTTGCTTTTCCTCCTGACAGGAACTAAATATTTAAATAAATATGGAATAGGAAAAACTCATAATAGTGGCTCTATCTGCGAAAAGTCAACACAGTTTTGACTATTACATTTCCATGTATTATCATGTGATATGATAAAGCAAAGGCTCTTTAGTGCAGCAGAGCAGAACAGAGCAGAACAAAGGGCCAGCGTAATGACAGCATTAAATCCAATAAATCGTAGATTTACATGCACAACTAAAGATCAAGTCAAATTATACACAGCTGGATTTATCCTTTAACAGGAAACAGGACAGGCATAACCAAGACACCATTAACCAGAATCTCAATAATTAATATTGAACAAACAATGCTTACTTCCATTGCAATTGCCATGCAATGCTAAGTGGTGTTTAGAAACCCACTAAGAGTTAGGCCTCTTAAAAGATTCTCTCTTGTCCAATTATTTTATAAAGTAAGAAAAAGCAGGTGTGACTACCATTTTGCAAAGGGAAAAGCTGACACTAAGGCTACAAAAGGAATTTAGCTTCAGTATCAATCACCCATCTTAGTTGGAAAGCTGGTCTATTTGTGAAACTCGATACATAAGTGTTTACTCTCACAGTTTTAAGAAGCTCTCCAATGATCTACTAGCATAGTCTTTAATCAAACAGAGAAGCTTATACAATAAATATGTGAAAGGGATTTGGCAAGGCTTCTCATCGCTTCCTCAAATGGTTACTGTAAATATCAACTTTAAATCTTCTAGGAAGTGGTCTATGTCTTTCTATCTACCAGCTTGTAAATGGGCCTCAGAGGTCATCCACAATGTCCTCAAACAAACCTTGGTATAAGTCGCCTAAGCTTCAGCAATGAGTCCTGTAGTCCAGCCAGGAAAAAGGGGAAGAAGACATTTATATACAAGGTATAGCTTTTTTAATTGCTTTTAAGTATTAATCTTGAGAAAATGACAGCTTAAATTTCCATTCCTCTCCCCTAAACCCATTTCCACGCATTGCTGTACCTCACTATCCTGGCATTCACAAGCCTGTCAAATAATTGCACCCTGTAAAACACCCAAGACTGTTTCAAAAAGTAACAGATAGATGCCCTCACGAATGCAACTTTTGTTCCAAAATTCAGACAGTCCATTAAAAACAAGTTATTTGAGCTAGATGCTATCTAATGGTCAGCAGTAAAATGTAACTGAACCACACCTGCTACATGCTCTTTTAGAAAAATATATTTTATAGAAATGTTATTACAGAGAACATGGGGCTCAAAATAAATGTTTTGCATCACAGCCATTACTAGTTCCTTGTTCTATAAATTACTGATTTGAAAATACCCTGACATGAAATATCCAGGGTTACAGCAAATGGAGTTATACAAGCCTTAGCTGCCATCTCTGCACAGTCTGTATCCTGGTCTGTCTGCTGTGACATCTTCTCCATGACTGACTTAAGTATGGGCCAGAATCCACTCCAAATTTTTCCAAACACCTCCTTATCCCCTGTTTTATAATAGATTCCTAAACCGGGAGATTTACCAAATCCCGGTTCAATAACTAGAATTCATGCTCTTCAGAGTTACTTTAACTTCTTGCAAGTTGCTGGCATCTAGCTCTAGCATATTTGACTAATCTTGAAAGCAGTACCCGTTTATCTGGCTTGTTTATTCACTACACCCTTCCCCCCCCCAACTAATGAAAATCCTCAAGTCTGTTTCTATCTCTACCACATCAGCTTTTCCTCTTCTCATCCTGTTTTTTCCCTATTTGTCCTTTTCCAGCACAGCACAGAGACACCATTTTGAGACCAGGTCTACAGCAGTGATGACTGCCTTTTGCCAGCCTCACCTATCAGCTCTCTTCTCACTTTGCAGATAGCTGATAAGGCCACATCCAAACTCTTTCAGAACCTACATGTCGACACCTGCATTTATTGCAACTGAAGTACCCAGCTGTACCTCACATCTCCCTCCAAAAAATCCTTAAATCAAGTTCCACCAAGTTATCTCACTGAAATTGCCCCCTACTCTTCCCTTCTGTTCTGCTTCATCTTTCATTCTGTGGGAATTTGCAGCCATTTCAGATTGAGATTTAGAAAGCTTATCATAAGGGCCAGACATCCTTATGCACATAAAAAGCCCTTCAAAATTTTGAGTAATGTGAATCACCTCTGCAGGAAAAAGTTATTAAAAAAAAAAAAAACAACAACAAACAAACAAACAAAAAAAAACAAAGCTACAGAGCCAAAGGACAATATCAGTACCTGAGGAGCTGGAAGGTAAGGAGGTGTTTCTCTGTCTTCATAATTAAAGCACAGCCCTTAGCCTGCTACTAAAAACCCTACCTAACAAACAAGAGTGGTTCATCTACGTTTCTAAAGACAGTTTCACAGAAGTTCTAGGGAGAGTTCAGAATTGCTTTTGGGATCATTAAGAATTATTCCAAGAAAACAATTTTAGTTTTTCCAGACAGGAAATTATCCCCAAACTTACAATTGAAATTGTATAACCATGTTCATCTCCCTAAGGCACCCACTATTCAAAGTTCAGTTGGCATGTTTTACCTTTATCCTTGAATACCAACTGTGCATCTTGCAAACCCCACACAAATCACTGAAATGACACAGATGACAGGTAAAAATGAATTTTATTGATGCCCTGGTCAAAGGTTATATTTGCACTGAACATGCTCAGCACTACGGCCACCTGCAGTGGCATTCATCAGTTGCACTGGAACCTGCAATTACAGAAATGAGATGCAACTCACCCGCTGCAAATATCCATCACGCCCAAACCAGAATAGGTACTATCCTTCATGTTGTTCTGTTCACAAGCACAGACTGCACATGCTGGACTCCACAGCCACCTCACAGATGCTGCAGTCCCATGCACAGCAGTTTATGGACAGGTTCGGCTACCACAGAAATAAATACATCGGCATCTAGTGGCCAAAAAGCACATTACAGACAATATGGAACAGCACATATGCCTTTCATTTCATGTTTATGCTGTACAGAGAGATGTAGCACAGACAGAGATGGGCAGATGCAGCAGCATCTCCTACAGAAGAGCTGGCCCCAGAGAAAAATCCAATGCAAGCTAAAATTCACCTGCACAGCAGCTGATTGAGATAGGAACTGGAATGAGGTAGGACAGCCAAAAACACCACATAGGTACCAGGACACAATTATCTCATATAAAGACATCAGTGAGCAGAAGAACAGCAGTATCACCTTCATTCCTAAGAGGAAGGCAGAGGCAAAAAGAGGTTCTGACAAGTTACTAGGATTGTGATCATCTACCTCATTCAGCTGCCTCAGCTTCAGTTTCCATCAGAGTGCTATGATTCCACACATGTTCTTATACAGCCTCTGGCTCTTCCCCGACCCCCCCAAAGAAGCTACGAGAAACCCTACCTCCAAATAACAAGCAAAAAATAAGAGAGGCAGAGTTGCATTCAGAGATCATCACCCAGCAGTTACAAGAAAATTTGTGCTTCTGCTGGCTCTTCATAGCATACCATACTAAGGTTTTGATGAGTTTCCAGTCTGTCCCCAGAGACACTTAATTCAAGTTATTTAATGACAAAGAGGGCTTCTGAAATTTCCAGACATTCATTCTTCCCTTCCTTCCTCCATGGCACCACATACAAACTCAGACTTAACTTCCCATTCTGTGTAGGACAATCTACCTTTCCACTTCTTCAGGCTCTTCGAGGCAGAACAGCCAGCTGACCTCTCTACCTGCAATAACTATAGCTCTCCAAACACCCAGTGAGGGAGAGGAGCAGATGCCACACCATCACACTGGAGTTGAGCTTTATGGAAATTCAACTGTGTGTCATCTACAATGGGATAAAAGCCAACCAAAACAAAGGGAACAGGAGATATAAGCAGAATAAATCCCTAGAATTTCCTTTAAGACAGCAAGGTGAAGGTGATACAGGCTTACATATCTGACTCACTAATCCCAAGGAACCTGAATACCTCTCCCATCTGCCTTTGCTCTGAGTACTTCGGATGCAGTTAGGGATGAGAAGGTTTCAGGTCAGCCCTACTCTTCCCTGCTCCCCAGCACCCCAAGCACTGGCTCTCCAGCAGATGCTAGTACAGGTAAGGGGGCAACCCTAAATGCGTGATGGTGGGGAGAGGCTGCATCCAACAGCTAGGGATAGGAGAAACAGGAAAGTGTTCTTCCTCACTATCAGGCTCCTCTAGGTTCGGACTTGGAACTTGCCAGCCTTAGTCATGTATTTTATCCCCTTGAAGGGCTTGTACTTCTCCCCATACATGTCCAAGCGATTCACCTTCAGTCCTAAAGGCAAACAAAGACAGTGTGAGACTGAGTGCTGCCACAGACAAAGCTAATAGGCCTTCAGAATAAAGGAGGAGAAAACCATACTAAAGGCGCAAAAGGCATAGGGGAAGTTTTAGCAAGCAGGAAATAGAATAGAGGAAAGCTGGCAAATGCAAGTTGTCAGTAGCATTCTTTACAAACACACCCCTACCCTAAAAATTCTTTATAGGGCTGTAAGCAAGAAATCCAAGAGGGAATGGGTAGGCTGTTTTACAAAGCAACAGAGAGAACAACAAATCTGTATATGGTTCTTTCATTTGATGAACACGTTTCAGATAGAATGTACTTCAGAGGGCATGCAGAGCTATGTCAGCTACCTGGTCAATCAGCACATGGACACAACACAAAACATTCACCTTCTTCACCTAACAATCACTTACCAGATATAGCCAGTTGCTGAATTTTAAACTGCAAGTTAATTGTGGGGTTCTCATCAGGTTTGGATGCCCCAGCTTGCAGGCTCATGGTCCCTTTCAAGCTTGGCAGCTTCTGGGGGTTTATTTTCCCAACATCCCATGAGAGCAACTTCATGGAACAGAAAACGCAGCAGTGAAACACAGAAACATAGTAACACCCTCTAGAAAGAAGTGACCTTCCAATAACAGCTTTTAACATTTCTCTAAGCAAAAAGTCTTTGTCTCAGCATCTTCCCCTCCATATTGGATACACAGCACCCTTTCCTTCTCTCAGTCAAGTCTGGGGTCCTCTGCTTCAGACACAGTACAGGCTTAAGGAGCAGCTGTCTCAGACTCCTTTGTTCTCCCTCTCTCTTTCTGTGAGACTCCCCCAAAACCTATCATGAAGAACATTCCCACTACTTGGCTACAGGCTCCATTTCCTATGGATAACAGTGGTATAAATAATGCAGAACCTCCTGCTTTCCAAGGGGCTGAAGCTGTGTAGCTTGAGGCTCTACTACGAGGCTCTACACCATCTGATTTAAGTTTGCAGTTAAAAACAAAACAAAAAAACAGAAGACAACAACAACAAAAAAACACCCAAAAAGTGAACTCAGGGAGAAAAAACAAACTAAAACCCACTAACAAACCCAAATCTTCACTGCTTGCAAAGAACAAAATTTAACATGCAATACTAGGCATCAGAACTAGATGTGCAGAAATCTGTAAAGCATCCCCCAGATGAATGCTGCATCATGCAACAGCAGTCCTTGTAATTTCTGTGCTCTCCAAGCAACCACACCTACAATCCACTTGGACACTGAGCTATAGGCTGTTGGGCTTGAGACAACTTCTAGCATGCAAGTCTCCTGAATCTAGAGGTATATGAAGTTCTGACCCCAAGAAAAGATATTGCCTTCAAAGGCTCAAAGTTCAGAGAAGGCAGGTAAGCATGAACAGCTCAACCTCATATTGCTAAAAAGGTGTAAAAAAAAAAAAAAAAAAAAAAAAAAAAAAAAAAAAACAACAACAACAACCAACCAACCAAAAAAACCCACCTCATTTCCCTCTTTCCTCTCACCTTTGTAACTGGATCAAAGATATGTGTTCCTTGTGACGGTGTGAGGCTCATGTTTAAGACACCTTTTGGCATCTGGCTAGCAACCATCACTCCCTCTATCGTCTTCCCCATAGTCTGCTTTGGCCCCACAGTGATCTCAAAGCGTCCCAATGAGCTGCCATCACGGAAGCTGATGTTGTGTTTAACATAGACAGGAATTGCCACAAGACTAGAATAAAAGACAAGAACAGACAGTCCTTGTCAATCTCTCCTTTCATCTTCACTTTTCCTGATGCAGTCCTTGCCACGTTCCACACTGAAAATTGTGCACAACAGTCTCCCTAAAAGGAGAAACGTAACCTATGCAGGTTTTATTTGCTGAATCACAGAACAGAGTCAGAATCCTGATCTCAAGTGTTAAATACACCTTTTTAGCATGGTTTCCATATCTTAATTTTCTACTTCCCATCACAGGAAGGCTAAGGACTTGTAGCAGAGTAGGAGACTTGAGCAAAAGATGGGGAATCTTCTTGCATGTCACAACCAAACTGGTAAGTAGCTCCAGACAGGACATGTGTTTGCTTACAATTGGAGATATATATAATTTTTTTTTGACTCCTTTTCACCTACTTGAGATACACCTGACAAAGTCTAACAAAATGCTTTAGCATCTACAACCCAAACCACTACTGGGTAGCCTGCTTCCAGAAAAAAGTGCAACCAATTGGCAAAAAGTTATAGTTCTATTAAGAGAGACATCAAAAAATAACTGGATTACAGAATTACCTTGTTTTACCATTAAAAAAATTTGTAAGCACAGAAAAATCAGCAGGTTGGTAACTCCCTACTGCCTAATTCATCCCTGCCTTAATTTGTTCATCTGCTATTGGTCTTCAAATTGATGGGAAAAATTACAGAATCACTGCTCCAAACAAGAAGAGAAAACACATTTTTAAAAAGAAAAAGTGAAAGTTATCATGCACTTCTACTTCACTTGGCAAAGCAAGCCACCTAACTTTTACTAGCAATTCCTTCTTTTCCCAGCCAAGATCAAAATTATAGAATTTGCAGCACTAAATTCACCACTTACTTCTGAGCACTGACATGGTAGGAGAGCAAGCGAAAATTTCCATCAGGTGGAATGAAGGAAAGTATTCGCTCTGATTCCCAGCGCTTAAAACGCACACATGGATGAAAACTGACATCATCCAACAATCGGGGGTTCTGAAATAAGAGAAAGTCAAAGTTGAACAAAGCAGTATTACTTACAATAATCTCTTCTCCTCAGCCTTCCATCCATGAATTGCATACCATTCAATACCCTCTATCTAGTTGAAGATGCCCACATTCAGATATGTTAAGCTATTTGATGCCGTCACATCTGTGCAATAGCTGTACTCAAAATACTCTATCATATTTTAACAAATTTAGTCATGTCAAATAATCACATTGATGAATACTCATGAAAAGATGGTCCTCTAGCACATCTGCATAAAGCATCACTTTATATCAGAAATTTATCACAACACATAAACAGTACTTTTAACAAAGCATCCCATAATAAAACCCTTGGGCTCGAAGTTGTTCAAGTTCACTATGAGCCTCCATTGTCAGTTCTTTCTTCCTTTGGTATATCCAGGTTCTGATCTACTGGAATGTATCCCAGTGAGACGAAGATCCTAGTAGCAGGACTGGGAAAAGCTGTTAAAGATATCTGAGTAAAGACACAGCATATAACGCCCCTTCCTTGAGCTTTACCATAAAGGAGAGGGTAAGGTCTGGCATCCCAGTCAGCTTGACACAAGCATCAATCACCCCTTGGATTTCAGCAGTAATTGTGGAACCTGCAAAAATAAACAAAGGAGGTTATATGAACCTGAACCAAACTCATCACGGCATGAAAGAGATACCAAGGGGGAGGGAGGGAATCTAACACCTTTATGAAATATCATGGCTCATTATGTTGGCTGCTCAATATATTTTTCACTCCCAATCACTTGTAGAGAAGATGCATACAAATAACCATTGTCATCAGCAACATCCATTTTGATTACCAATGACCATGGCTCTTAACTATAACAAGACTAGGAAGCACTGAAACTAAGAGAATAGCCCCAGCAGGCACAATTTCCACTCACCTTCTATATTCCAATATAGAATTGCATACAAGATCTCATGGATGGTCAAAGGTAAAGGACAAAGTCAATTGCTTGATGCTTCACTAACACATTTGATTAAACAGCACCTACAGGTTGGTAAGACTCCAGAGTAAGAACAGGAATAGAACTTCCCACATTTGAGGAGAGAGCAACTCTTTGGCAAACCTTCTCTTTTCAAGCACTATCAGGACATGCTACTCTAGTCTTAGCCAGAGGCAATTTCCATACCTGATTTGTCAATGATTGCATCTATCTCTTCAATCACATCAAAATATGCTTCATTGTTGGTATATTTCACACCAGTACGTCTCCAAGGCACCACTGATAGCTGTCCAGTGGGGAGCTGGTCACCCACATTTGTGCTTCCTGGAAAAGGAAAGGTGATCAGAAAACCCACAAGTGTCAGCCAATCCGCCAGAAGTTGTCCCTGGCCTCATTTAACTAAGCTGTAATTAATTCCTGAGAATCTCCTTTGCAGAAGAGCAGTTACTCTTCCAGACTCATTGTCTATATTCTACAATTTCCATCTCTCCTACATCTGACTTCAGAACACACCCCAGTGAAGCACAGGATAGAGTTACTTAAACAAAACAAACACAAAACAAAAACAGAATCCCACTCATCCAGGAAGTCGCATTGTGGCTATAAATAAATATGTAGTCTGTGTACTCTGTCTTTTTTGTTAAAAAAAAAAAAATGCAAATGGTACTGGAACTGAGACAAGTCTAAGAGCAAAGCACTGTCACAGACCTCCCAAGATATAGGTGTATTGGAGTTCAGAGGCTATCGGGCAACACAAATTCTCTTCTTAACCCGTACCCAGATTTACTTCTGCAGGAATACTGTCCCAGCTTATCTGCTTTTTGTTTCCCTGTACCTGTGATAGTGTTGACAACTGTTCGCAGGATAGTGGGAGGTTTTATCAGCTCCTTGAGAATATTAGATTCCGTTGCCAATGGAAAGCCATTGTCCAGCATTTCCTCCAGCACCTCATAAACCACCACAACATTGTCCTTGATCATCACCTCTGAACAGACACCAAAATAATCCTGTGCAAAAGAAACAATTACTCAGCAACTTCTAGAAGCTGAAGATAAGAGAGTCTTACTGATCATTTAGTTCAGTGTTCTGCTACACAGGAATAAACCAAGCCTCCTTTCAGAGGAGGTGAAACAACACAAACTCCATGTATCTATGGAAGCCCATTGGACAGACTGAGCACTCCAACAGATGTACACTGTTCTAAGCATATTTCCACCACTGCCCCAGCAAGCTGGCAAATTAGTTCATCATGACATGCTCCTATTTTCTCTCTATAAAAAGGGACTCTCTCTTACAGAGAAGAGACTTTTTAAAATTAGCACTTAAGAAGTGGTTCAATTGCAACTGATTAAGCAGCAGTATTAATACAAAAAGCATATTTCCTTCAGCCGTTACTCTGACTTGTGTATGGTGATGCATTTCATGCACATAACTCAGAACCTACATTCATGTGCCTGACTAGCACATGGAAGCAAAGCTCACACGATACTCGTTTGACCAAAGCCCCACATTTCCTATATTCTGGCAGGCTGTTGGTCACAAGACACTTTGCATCCAGACTACACAACCATGCCAACAGCAGAAAGAAAACAGACGTCTTCACTGCTTCCCCAAACTGACCTGCAATCGTGTCAAGATGACATAGAGGGGAATGTGGTTGCTCTGAGGCAACTCTTGTGACTCACTTCTCTAGGAAAAGAGTTATGCTTGCAAGATAAATTGTCACTAACTGACTAAAGCACATGGCTATGAATCCTGCACTCCTGGAGAAAACAAGTCTAGCTTGGTCTTGGTCTTAGTTCACAAGTGCTGGAGAGACAAGGCTGAGAAACAAACCTAAGTCTTGGTTGCTGAAAGCTGCTGTGAGCACAAGCTGATCCTGCATCCATCGTTCCCTTAGGACCCACTCTAGATCCTCTCACGTGGAGGATCAGAGTTATAAGCGATGGAAAAAAGAGGAAACTAAATGCCAGTAATGCGAAAGGCTCCCCTTTCACCTGTTCTCCTTTGCAAAAGACCCCCCAACACTGCAGCCACCTGGGGCTTTTCCCTTTCCAGAACCGCCTCAACGCACCCGCCCGTCAGCCAGAGCGCCGCGGGGCCCGCGGCCGCACCTGGAAGGTGTCGACGACGCGGTGCAGGAACTCGATGACGAAGAGCGGCGGCACCTCGGTCTGGATGACGGCCACGAAGAAGATCTTGTGGCGGTAGACGCTGAGGAGGTAGTGGTGCGGCGTGGGGATCACCGGCGGCACGTTCTCCGCCTCCGAGGCCCTCTCCTGCGCCTCGAAGAAATAGTCGCAGACGGAGCGGCTGACGACGCTCTTCCAGTGCTTCTCCAGGAAGATGTCCCCCGAGGCGTTGATCAGGAACAGGCTGTGGATCATGATGATGGCGGCGGCGAGCGGAGAGGAAGCAGGAGCGGCAGCAGCAACCAAATCTCACGCCTGCGCCCCGCCCCGCCCCGCCCGCTGCAAGCCCCACCCCGCAGCGCGCGGATTGGCAGCGCGCGGATTGGCAGCGCGGAAAAACTTCCCCAGCCCTCTGGGGGCGGGCGTTGGCAGCGAGCATTCTGATTGGGTGGCCCACTAACAGAGGCTTCCGATAGGCCGAGGAGAGGCGCGCGAGTGATGACGCATGCAGACGGACACACTAGTCTCAGCCTCGACTGGAGAAGCGGCCAGACCGTGCTCGAGACAGGCCCTAGAGCGCGCCCAGCAACGCCCCAACTGCCGAGGCCGAGCTGCCGGAAGGGGCGGACCGAGCCCAAGCGCGCGCGCCCGGAACCCCGCCGCCACGCCCAGGAGCAGCACACGTCACCCACCCCGCCCGGTGGCGCTCCGGGAGGAGTCCGCCTTCGCTCTGCGCCTTCCAAAACCTGCTGCAGCTAGTTAGGCTGAACTACGCTGAATGCATCGGTATCAGAATTTGACCCCTCAATGTGTCTTTACCTTTTTTATGGTGAACATATTAGTACGGTCTACGAAGCACGTTTAGTAACCCAGTTTCTGCAGTGAGGAGCAGCCAGCCAAATGCTTTTCACTCCACTGTTTTGCTGTTTTTTTCACCACAGAGTCATACCAGTACTGAAAAGACAATCCAGCTGGCATGAAAAACAATCGTCATGCAAAATGCATATAAACTCTATACCAAGTGGCTTCTTTCCATAATTCGAAGAGGTTTATCACATGTACACCTAGCAGATCTACAGGCTTCTGAGTACGGCAAGGCCATTAGCAGTAATTTTCCCATTTTATTACTCTGGAGGGAACAGTCGTAAATACAAGAGTAACAGAAAAGGAGCCCTTTCTATTCCATGAAGTAAACTATCTATCATACAACCTTTATTAAATGTGAAGGAAGCTGACAGCCTACTGGTTAGGACAGCTGCATAAGCATCTGAAGACTTGGGTCTGAGTTTCCACTCCTGACTTTTATTCATGACTGGGGGCAAATCATTTCGGCGGTTTTATCACCGAGTTCAGAAAATGAGTAAGCTGGCTGGCTGGATTATGTCAGAATGCAAAAAAATGCACAGTTTAAAGTTTATGTTTTATTTTGTATTTATATGTTGTAACTATTTTTCCCAAGAAATGGTTTTTTTTTGGTTGGTTTACGCTGACATTACCTTTTATTACCACTGTATGCATACATCCTTATTTAAGGTATTAGATGATTCAACAGGCGCCAGATCAGATTTTTACTATGACAGAAAATAATGAAGGAGAAATGACCTATTTACTAATTCACCTTTAACAGTCATGAATTGTATCAAATGCATTTTTTAAAATATAACAGCAAATACTGTTTTTAAATGTCTTTAATTCAAGTTAAAGTAATGGCTTATAAATTTAAGATCAGCGTAGGGATAACAGACATTCAATTATGACAGTATTTGAAATTTAAAATAATTATTATTTTTAAATCATCATTTTACTTTTAACAAAAAGGTATTGTAAGGATTACTACACTAGGCTATGAGGCACTTGGAGAGTGTACTAACGGGAGCCATATAGGTATGGTAGACAGGAAGCAGCAACACAGTTAAATTGACCAACAGCATAGGTAATTTTTTTGTTCATATGCATATAAAACCTTTATACATATACAAGGTTCTCTGAGAAGCTCAAACTTTTCTATTTTAAACCTGGAAATTAAAAACTGCAGTCAGGGGTATCTATTTCTTTTCTGTCTCATGAAATGCTATTCATGTTTGACTGTATTACACATTGCTTAAAAACTGCCTTTCCTTCTGATTGCTTGCATTCCTCATCAAAACTGTGAGTATTTACTCAGTTCATGATGTTGTTGATTCTGTATTTTTCCTCTGGTAACATCAGGTTTTTTAGTCATCAGGAATTTAGTACTGATGCAAGAGCAACCATAGAGCAATAAATTATTTGTGCACACCGAAGGAAAAGGTTGTTGAGGGAAGAGGGGGAACACATTTTTCTTCAAAATCCTACAGATTTATGAAAAAGTAATCATGAGAGATACTTTGTCAAAATCCTTTGAGCAGTTCTGACCTTTAAAGAGTTCCTGTGTAGCTGGGACACTACTCTGAAATTTAAACTTTTCCAAAAATTTTCCAGTATTTTACTGGCAACTGCAGAGAGTAATTTGCAGTTATTACAGCTGTTTACTCCTGCAGAAATGCCGCCTGTCTGCTTCCAAACCGTTAGCACAAAGATCGTGTTTTGTTCTGAAAGTGAATAAATGCTTTTCTCTGCAGTGGCTCAGGAGCTTATACAAACTGGAAACTAAAAGGAGAACTTTGCAGATGATGTTGCCAGAACAGAATTTTGTACTGCTGGATAACTTGGTGACAGCCTGAAAACAGCTCAGTATACTTCACTTCAGGTACACAACCCCCCAGGGAAGCTTAGGCACAGTCAAAGAGCCATGTTACAAAATGGTGTTGCCAAACTGTGCACTGTCTTTATGATAAAACAATTCCTTACCATCTGTAGTTTGCCATATGCAGGAATTCTGATGATTTAACTGTCAGCCTGTGCTGTGAAAATAAAAACAGAGGGTAGAAGAAAACAGGCCATTTTTTTATTTCTAAAATACTGCACAACATCTATTGATTTTGCAAGGGTGCTAATAATAACCTACTGCAAATTTTGAGACAGCAGTCTATAGGCTGATGCTCTGTTCAAGGAACACAGAAAGTTTGGTTTCACTGTTATGTACTGAATCTCCGCAGCACTTGGTATGCTTACTCACATTGTCTTCTGTATAAGTTACGTTTATATCTTCATGAGCTTTTATGAATTTAGCATCACAGCCTCATAATTTAAGGTCCTAGAAGCCATGCAGCACTGAACTTTGAAGGCTTGGGAAGAGGTGGGAGAGAAGAATTTGTAGCGAGAAGCCAACTCTGGAAGGGGAGGCCAGACCTCTCCCGTCCACAGGGCAGAAACAGAACTAGTTGTATGGTATCTAGTACAGTAGCACTTCAAAGTCAATTGCTACCCGAATGGTTCAAGCAGTAAGTGACTGAAAACGATTACTTTCTTACTGAAAAAATCTATTGTGTCAAAATGTCAAAAGAGTTCCTCTTGCTCAACAAAGAAATTTCTCACTAAACAAGTTTATCAATTCTGTCTCCAAAATGTTTTTTTTCTTTTATAAAAAGGGAAGCTAACATGAAATTTTATACAATACTTCTCCTGTAAGTCAGTGCTGAAAACTGCCTTTCTAATGTGCATGTGCAAAACTAAAACAGAGCTAGAAAGAAAGGCTAAAGACTTGCACACAAGACATAACCATACAGTATGGATAACCAAATGGAATTATTTTAATCAAATATTATGTAGGAGACAATGCTCTAATTTAAAGTGTTAGAGTTTGTGAATTTCTGTCTGCTTTTGACACATGCTTGATCAATGTAATATATGCTCAAAGCAGCAGAAAATCACCCTGTTCTATAAATTAACCAATGAAGGTGAGCCTTTGCGTTCAGACACTGACTTCAGTGACAAACAGCCAGCTTTGTGGAGCCTATTGCACAACCAAGACAAAATATGTAGCTAGGTCCCAAGTTATTTCAGTGTAGAACAGCTAATGTTCTGGCAGTGTATTTTCACACTACAAACTGGAAAGTATCTCAAAAGAGTATGTTATATCAGAGATAATGTCAGAAAGTTAAGCAAATTACTTTACAAAGATACCTAAATATAGAGCAGCCTCTAAAGATACGCGGGTGTAACTACTACTTTACACCTTCTCAAGCAAAGCAGAGGTTTGCTGCTGTGCATGACCTACCTTCGGGCCGCCGAACGCGGCCCCCATCCGAAGCTGCAGCCTCCTGCAGCTGTTCACCGCGGGCCGCGGCGCTGCGCACCGGCTCCTGCGGCAGGGACGGGCGGAGGGCGCGGGGAGCCGCCGTTTGAGAGCATATCGCGGGCCCTAACGAGGCCCCCTTCAGAGGAAAAAACTCCCTAAAAACAGACGAGGAGTCCCGGCAGCAGAGAGGTGCAGGACAGGCGGAAACACCTTCCGAGCTAAATGGTACCATTATTTCAGGATACCACATCACTTCAGAATCTTGAAGTCAGAAAAAACAGAATTACTGCTCCACGTACATGCTTAATTAAGCCTGGGAGATGAGTTTCCTAGTTTACAGATTGCAGTCATCTATCACTAGAGTACGGTCACTAGCCCAAACCCTCCCGCCGCCCCGTGATTCCCGCGCGGTCGCCGGCGCTGGACAGCCCCACCTCACGGCTCTGCCAGCGGCCTCACCGAGCGCCGCCGCCGCTCCGGCCCCGCTCCCGCCGTCCGCACGGGCGCTGCCGCTCCGGCTGCCCCGGGGGGGCGCCGCCTCTCGCGCCGCGCGCTCCCGCCGGCGAGGCCCGCGCAGGCCTCGGCCCCCGCGGCCGTTCCCGGCGGCGGCTCCGGCGACGGCTCCTGCGCCCGCGCCCGCTCCCGCCGCGCCGCACCGCGCTGTTCCCCGCGCGCGCCCCCGCCCGCCGCGGGCTGTTCCCCTCCCACGCCCCCTCCCCCCGTCTCAGAGCTCCGGACCCAAGATGGCCGCCGTGTCAGTTTCGGGCTTCGCCGCCGTCCGGCCTTTGCCTCTCGGTTCTCGGCTCTCGGAGGCCTCGGTAAGTGGTGCTGGTGGGGCCGCGCCGGCTCGGGTGCCCGGTGCAGGGGAGCACGGGGACGGGCGGCTGGCGAGCACCCTGGCCTGGGGCGGGGGAAGGCCTGCTGGGCGCTCCAGGCTCGCGGCCTGCTCCGGCCCCGCCGCCGCTCTGCGCCAGGCCCGGGCCCGGCCGCCCGCTCCCCTGGGGCCCGCCGGGCCCTCGGGCCGGGAGCCCGGGGAGGTGGCGGCCACGGCGCGGCGCGGATGAGGCGGGCGGCGCAGGCCGCGGGGCCGCGGGCTGAGCTCCAGTCGGCTCGGCTCGGTCGCTGGCGCCAGAGAGCGCGGATGAGGCGGGCGCGGGCGCGGGCCCGGCCGAGCCGGTGTGGGGAGCCGGGCCGCGCTACCGTCTCTGTGGGCTGAGGGTGGAGAGCGGTGTGGGCCCGGCTAGCTGCCGGGCTGTGGCCTGCGCTCCGTTTCTCCGGGCCTCCCCGGACCGAGTCCCTCGCCCGGGGCAGGGCGCCCCTCGGGGCTCTGTGTGGGGTCCTGCCCGGGAGGCGGATGGGGGCGAGCGATAGCAGGTGCAGGGCCGCTTGCCGCGCGGATAGCCCGCGGGTGCGCGGGCCGACGCTGGGACCGTGCCGGTGTCGCCCCAGCCTGGCTGGCGGTTACGTAACGTGCCGTGCCCCGAGCTGTGCCGGGCAGGGAGCGCTGCCTGCTCCCCCCGGGTCCTGGGGCGCCCTCGGAGCACCGCTTTGCTTTGCCGGGGGTCTCGAGGGCTGTGCTCCCCTCTATGTCTGCTAGTGGGGTAAGAGCTCTAGGCAAGTACTGCCGCTCCTCTGGTCTGAACGGTAGTTCTGAATCTTTCTAGGACTGGCTGTGTGGAGCTGTGCAGTTGAGTCTGATGCCATGTGCAAATGTATTTTGTGTGTTGATAAATTCTTTAGTACTTCCTAGAAAGCAAAAGGGGAGAACTGTGTTGACAACTAACTCATAACTAAAACTTCCCTGTATAAAATCTTTATTCCTTGCAATAAACAGTTTATAAATCCTTCAGGGTTAACGTACTTTCACAGTAGAACTTTGGCACAACATATTGTTACCACAATAAGAAAAAGTCTTTTTTTAAAGAGTGCTAAAGACTATGAAATAGAGCCTCATACCCTTCCATCTGCATTTTTAATTAGCAGTGACATAAGCTTTCCTTCTTCATCGTTTATGGTCACCTGTTACTTTGTCCTCAAGTGTTTCCAGTGTGTCTCATCTGTGGAAGATTATACTATTGTATTCTTCTTTTCTATGGTCTCTGAAAGTGGAACATTTAATTACAATCTCAAGCTGTGTTTTTTTCACTTTTTTCCTTGATGGAACAACTGTCATAGCTTTTCTTAGCAGGAGGGAGTCAGACCTATGATTACATTCCTGGAAGAGTTCTGAAAGTTTCCTTCTTGCTGTTTGCTCAAGGCTCTTGACAATTCATACTGCTTTCTACTTAAGTTTCAGACGCTGTCTTCAGTATGCAAAAATCATGAGAGTTGCTGCTTTTTAAAAATCCTGGAATTTGTTTTTTTTCCCCCCATTAATGTAGATTGTGATCGTTAATGATATAAAACTCACTGCAGAATTAACTGACTTCTGACTCTCTTATTTTTTTCCTCTCCGCTAGGATATATTGAGTTAGTTATTTCAGTGTTAAGTCATGCTTTTATTTGCAGTAAATATATGACCTTAGGTATATACTTCAGTGTTTTGGAACGGTAGTAATGGATTAAAAACTCTGCTATGTGTTTAATGAATTACTGTAGGCTTTTTTTTTTTTTTTTTTTTTCAATCTTTGAAAATGACTCTCTTCTTGTTTTCTTCCAGGCCTAATGTTACAGTTTCTCTGATTGTGAGTGTAAAGACCTGAAGTTGAGGTGAGATGTGCTGAAATCTTTATATCTTTGTGGAAAACTTCCTCTGAAGCTGTTATGGGATTTCCTAGAAAGAATGAGGAAATTTATAATTCTTTTGCTTTCCTCTCTTCAGTGTGAAAACAATTCATGTTTGAGAAAGGAGGAGTAATTCAGAACTGAAAACGTGTATGCTATGGTTAACTGTTTCCCATCATCCGAGAATCTGTTTTCCCACGGTGTGAAACTTGTTCAGCATCGGGATAAAGGATAACGACTCTATGGATATACAGAATTCTTCACCATGGTAAAACTCGCCAACCCGCTGTATACGGAGTGGATTTTGGAGGCGATCAAAAAGGTAAAGAAACAAAAACAGCGTCCTTCAGAGGAGAGGATATGCAATGCAGTATCTTCGTCACACGGTTTGGACCGCAAAACTGTTCTGGAACAGTTAGAGTTGAGTGTTAAGGATGGAACTATTTTAAAAGTCTCCAACAAGGGTCTCAATTCCTACAAGGATCCTGATAATCCTGGGAGAATAGCACTTCCAAAACCTCGGAACCATGGAAAGCTGGATGGTAAACCGAACGTGGACTGGAATAAACTCATCAAACGCGCAATTGAGGGCTTGGCTGAGTCTAGTGGCTCATCCTTGAAGAACATCGAGCGCTTTCTGAAAGGTCAGAAAGATGTGTCTGCATTATTTGGAAGTAGTGCTGCCTCCATTTTTCACCAGCAATTAAGATTAGCTGTCAAACGTGCTGTTGGCCATGGGAGGCTCCTTAAAGATGGACCTCTGTACCAGCTCAACACTAAGGCAACCACTAATGCTGATGGGAAGGAGAGCTGTGAGTCTCTTTCCTGTCTCCCTCCAGTGTGTCTCCTTCCCCATGAAAAGGATAAGGTAAGACCCCATTTGCACCAGAATTTTCTTGGAATTGATGACGTGTCAATACAGAGTTACAATTTGAGGTCAATTTGTTTGAGTTGCACCATGTAAGTTAGAAATGACCAATGTGCTTTGAGGAGCCTGCTTCCTCCAAATTTCTGAGCATGACCAAAGGAAACTTACTGGGTAAAAACTTGCACTTTGGACCTGAAAACTGCAAATGACCTACTAGGGGGAATTTAACGCTTATGTTTCTATATGGTGGAATTGAATACATGATGAGAGGCTTACTTGAGTTATATTAGCAAAACATGGGAAGCAAGCCTTCACACTTTAAGGTGAGGTGGATTTGCAAAGCAGACTTGAGATCATCCTATTTTTACATTTTTATCTGACTGGCAGCTCAGCTTCTTATCTGAATACGGATAACATAGCGAAGCTCTGATTAGCAGTTGGGGCCTAATACTGTGTTAGTGGCTTTCTGCATTAACAGTAAAAAAAAATTCGATTTCTGTCCCAGTACAGATTTGTTGTAAAATATGAAGAAAAAGTACATGAGATATAGCAGTTAAAAGGAGGACTAAAATCAGGAGATGTGAAGAACAAGAAAATGCTGGAATGAACACTTGTGAACTTCTGCTCCCTTTTGTGTGCCCAACAACCTTTGGGTGCGGTTCATGAGAAAAAATAAAGCACTTTGCTATTGTGTTTTCTCTTATTTTTATGCCTTTTTTTCTTCCTTCCATCTTTTTGCATGTGAAAGATCTTTTACTCTCCACTACAACAGTGAGATCAAGTTGTCTGAATGAAACTGATACTCAGTCAGTATCTTTCCTGTCCCTGCTATGCTGCTGTGGAAGTAGAGTAAAGCTGAAGCCTGTTCTTTGTTTATTGTAGACCAAGTTGCCAGTAATTCATACCTTTGCATTATAAGTCCAGGATTTCTGGAACATGAAAATTATTTTGTCTGTCCATAACACTTGATATATTTTTCAGCTGTGATGCAGACTTTTTGTTGGAAATACCCTCCTCGGTGATGAGATCTTTATGTTTATGCTGCTGATGCTTTTCAAATCAGTTTCACCCTCTAGAGAGGGTGCTTCTTTATGGTCTATTAGAGTTTGAAGACTTAAGTACTATAGGAATCTTCTTCCTAAAAACCTCCAAAGCTGGTGTATCACTAATAAAGGTTCTTTTGTGTTTTAATTGTGGGAGCGCTACTGTGGACACAGTACTTACTAGTGACAGTGATGTGTTGTGGGCTGTTGGAATGTAGGATTAAATATTACTGTGCTGAAAATTGTCAGCTTCTTCCATCCTTTTCTAAGTGCTCTGTCTACATATGTTTCTTA
Organism: Apteryx mantelli; assembly: GCF_036417845.1. Lineage (NCBI taxonomy): Eukaryota > Metazoa > Chordata > Aves > Apterygiformes > Apterygidae > Apteryx > Apteryx mantelli. Next base: position 7,139,543 of record NC_090006.1, on the reverse strand, counting down.
CGTACTGTTGCAACGATATCTGTAGCCAAACTGGTAGAGTTATAAAAATGGTAGGAAAATGGCTTGTAAACAAGCCTGGCACATGTGGCAGCTGGATTGAGAGTGGTAGTAACAGTGGAAAATATTAGCTGTGCGTATTATTATTACCACATTGTGTTTCACGGCCTATCCAGTTTTCTTGTAATGTGCCAAAACTCAGGACCAGTACAATTTTTTTTTCAGGTGAATTGCTCCATGGGGGTTTCTTCATCTTAAGATGGGATATGTCAGAGTGGTAAATGATAGTATGGGCTACTATAAACACTGCATTTATTCCCCCCTGCCCCCAGTAAAATATATGAATCAAGATCATGTATGTGGTGTGTGTGTGTATAAATACGTATGTATGTTTTGGACTGTTACATATGCTCCTTAATTCCTCTCTACCTACCGAGGTCCGAGCAGTTTAAACATTGAAAGGGTTGTTAGGAACATTAGAAATGGTGTTACGTGCTGTAAGCTCTTTTGCAGTAAGTATAACAAATTTTGCAAGGGATTTATTCAATGAATTCTTCTGATCTTTCTTTTAGACTAAGATCCTAGATTTCTGCTCTTTGTGTACCATATCTGTGCTGTGTAACCCATGCTGTTTCATACTAGTTTCTTGAGTCATTTTGAGGCTGTGATATTAAAACATCTGTGTAAATTCTGCCAGTTTTGATTGACCTGCAGGTCAATGGAAGCCAGAAGGTCAATTTCTGTTGCGCAGAATTGATAAGGCACAATTTTTTCTGCAGACATTATGTGATAGTCTTCCTCCACTACTGTCTTGTGTTAAATCTGAAACAGTTATGCAGGTGCAAAACACATACTATGCAGCAGTCAGTTTCTTGGGTTATTGGGTGCTTGAGAATGGTGTGTGGTTTTGTTTTGTTTTCTAATGGAATCATGCTGCATAGGTTCTTTAGGAGTATGGCAACAATGTAACTTGGATTCTTAGAACAATCTTAGCAACCATATCAACACAACCCCAGCCTCCCAAACCTGTGAATAAGAGAAATGTTATTATGATTTCTGTATTTAACATCAATTTAATGACTCTTCATATTTTCATATGATCCAAATTTGGGATCCTTAAAAGAATAATATTTTCTTCTTTTTGTTTGTTTAAATATAGCTTCCACTGAGCTGCAAGTACTTACCTGGCAGTGTTCGATGGTAGTGTCACTTTAGATGCCTGAAAGCAAATATTCAACCCTGGATGTTTTTCCTTTTATTATGATTAGCTTGCAGGAAGTCTATGGATGCTGTTGTAGCCTTAAACTTTTAACATAAATCAAAACAGTACTATAGAAGTTTTTATGTTTAGTAAATCTTACTTTCTTTCTTCAAAGATTTTTTTTTACCTCAGTGTTCTGTGAATACTATGTTACAGCATTCAGTGCCAAAAAGCCTGGCAAGTTATCCTGGTTTCCTGGGCTGATGCGGTAGTGACATGCTGTTGACAGTAAGGTTTTGAAATCCTAAGTCTAGAAACACTATTTGGATTAAAACGAGCAAACAAAAAAACCCTGCTGATGGGCAGAGCTCATTGCTGAAATTTGGTTATCTGTTAGGGACAGTGGGTAACAAAAAGGGAGTTCTCTTAACTTCAGCTTTACGTACTGTATGTGCTTTCACTCATGCACAGGCTTTTGGGAAGTGTGGCCTTTTCTTCAGTTTCCTGTAGTTTAGAAGCTAAAATAGGAAATGCAGTGAAAAGCTGTTTTTACCTTCCTTGTGACGTCCTGGACTAAACGCTGGAATTGAATTTGATATTGTTTATATGGTAGGTGACAGAGTGATAGGATCCATGATACCTATCCCCTTTTATGGAAAGGGAGGAGGTAGATAGAGAGATGGCCAAACTGTTGCAATAACTAGAAGTAAACAGAGTTTGGACTGAAATTGTAATGAAAGAGAAAACGGTGAATTGCCACCTCTTGATTAAGTATCAGGCAAGTACTATCCCTTTAACATAGCTGGAACTGAGGAAGTGTAGATGTCAGACCTCCCACATTAGGTCAGCCAAAGAGGTAGTGAGTGTGGAGCAAAGAATGAGCTGCACCAAATCCAGCATCCATCAGTGATGTTTTTTCTTCCCATATCTGTAGGGAATGAGCAATACTGCACAAGCTGGACTCTAAAATATGTAATTGTACTATTATAGTCCAATTCTACAGTAAAGCCCTGATTAAATATATATGAAAGATTTCTTTAAAGTGTAACTGTTACTTCTGTTTCATGTGCAATTAGTCTACTTGCAGAGTGAAATGATTTTAGTCTTTATATATCTGGGATTAATTTCTGTATGCTAGCACTTGTTCAGAGGATCAGTTTTATTCCTTGAAAATTCCTACAAATTATTATTAAAAAAATTCTTTTTCTAAGTGGAAAAACCTCTTTGCTGCTTTAGAAATCATAAGTTATCTTATAATGAATGCCATATATTTTTAGATAGCTGACAGAACTTGCTCATCTTCATAGAGTTGAACAAAATCAACAATCATACTGTTTAGCATGTACTAGGTATTGGAACGTGTTTGGGAATAGAAGGTCTTGACAGAAGGGTATGCAGAAAAAATTTATAGAGTATCTTGATGAAATTTTCTGGGATATTTCACTGCTGCTTGATTTTTGCCTGTTTTTTTTACTGTTTTTGTTGTTGCTCATGATCAGGGGCGGGTACTGTTGGGATGATTTAGGAAATTAATTTTTCCTGCTGACACCTTGCATCTCTGCCAGGGGTTATCACGGCCATTGCAAAGACAAAACAAGTGGTGAGTTGCTTCTCAACTGCTGCAGTTTGTAGCTCAGTGTATTACTGTAAAATGAAATTGGTGGTTTTATGTGCTGCGCAGTGAAATACTACTGCTGTGGGAGGGAGGGGAGGGAACCTTCACTGAAGGGGCAGAGGACAGCAGGGGGCAGTAGCCTCTTTAATCAGTCCTGTTGTGAATTGTCAGGACATTAGAGGCCTTGGTTGCATGCCTTTGAGTCTGCAATGCAACCTGCTATACCTATATTTTATCTATGTCACCAATACTTTTATTTCTTTGCTTACCTTCTGTTACAAAAAGTTGCATTTGCAAGATGACAAAGACTGATTCCTCTCTTTTATAGTCACTTAGTTTCAAATACTCTATTCATTTGAAGCATAAAAAGTAAACTATATCATATTTATGTTTGACTATCAAACACATTTATTTAATTGTGAGAAACTTCTCATGAAGATCTGTGCTGCATCTTCAGAATGCTGAGGGAAAGGATTGCAATACATCAAGAGTGCTTTTGATCAGATATGTTGAAATAGGTTTTGGGTTTTTTTTTTTTTTTTCCTCCTTTGCTAATGGACAGTGCTGAAATAGAAGACTCACTGAATCTGTGTTGGTCTGGAATGTCCTGGCTTGAGTTCCTGAGCAGTTCTCATTGGTAGAGCAGCCTTTATTTGTAGGGCTGTAATATCTAATAGTTTGAGTCGTGTTGTATTGGTACTATATAAAAGGGTAAACCAAAAGCATCTTGTTCTAGAAAGCTTGGCATTTAGAGTAAAATAAGACAAAGTACATAGGTTATACTATCTTGTGCTGTCTTATCTAACAGAGAGGGGTCATAGCATGCTAGTTACATGCTCAAATTTTTAATTGTCTCTTAACAATTACAAAACAAATACATTAATGGTTTTGGGACGAAAAAATTTTATGGCCGTGTGTTACAGCAGTATTTATTGAAGTGCATATCATCCTTTGGAACTGTTTAGCTGATTCTCAAATTTGTGTAATATGATGGTCAATCTAGAAGGAAGAATCCAGCCACAACTTGAATACTAGCTGTAGACAAAAACTAATGAAGATGTAGGAGACCAGAGTGTAATATTTGTATAAAAGCCCAGGCAAACTGTTATCTTATTAGGGCAGCAGTTTTTGAGAAATGCTAAAGCTGTTATCCCCACAGCGCCAGAGTATGATGTGTCATTGCCCTGTGTGTTCTCTTTATTTATTCACTGTAAACAAAAATAGTAATGACATTTAACACATAGAAATCAAATTTACCATTTGTGTGGCCTGTGTAAGGTTTTTGCTGTATGACTGCAATTAACAATGGTATTTAGTACTGTTTAATATTTAGTACAGTATTATTGCAATTCAACAGTTATTACAATACTGTGATACAACAGTATTTAGTACTCTTTTAAGAGCAAGGAGATCTTTTGTGGTATATTATTGTGAGGAGCTAGACAGTAGTAAGGTGCAGGTGTTAAGGCTGGAGAGTCTAGGTGGAAATAGCTCACCCTGTTTTGTTTTGGTTTTTTTTGACACCTGCTACAGAACATAGTTTTAAACAGTTGTAAGAATTTCTGTAAACTTATTATTATAACAAATATGATAAGAAGTCAACTAATCAAAAGAGACATTGAAATAGTTGCTGTACCTGGTGGGTGTTTCCAGAGCATTTGAAATGTGATCTCAGGACAAAGAGTAGGATAGTTTCTGTCATAATTAAAAGGAAAGTACCAGTCATATTAATTGATCTCCATTTGCGCTCTGCTTTAAAACAGCTTTTTATGTCAGTTAAAATTGGAGAGGGCTGCAGTAGCCTTTAAGTAAATAGCTAAGTATTGTCCTACAATACATCTGAGAGTATCGAGGTCTATAAAAACAGTTCTGATTGTGTTTCCTGAAAAAATCAGGAAAACTTTTTTGGCTGAATAATAGGAGGATTATTAGAGCAGTATTTACTTTGCTGCTACCTCTCATGTGTTCTTTATGGCATGTCTGTTTCCTGATTTTGTCTTGCTATTTATATCTGTCTGTATTTATCAATAATTTTAACTGGGGGGTATTATATATGCAGCATCCTTTAGGTTTTTCCCCATTGCAAATAATAGTTCAAGATCCCTGTGTGCAATCATTGTGTTTGTCAGATGAAGCCAAACCTCTTGTATCCTTTCAGAAAGTTGTTTTGCTAAGAAGACATCATAGTTGTTTTGGAGGCCGTTGAGTATGTGATAACTATTGCTAAATTGTGCCCATTTTAGAGTAATACCTGTTAATTCTATGTCTTAAAGCGAAGAACTGTCCCATTACCAGTAAGGAAGTTATTTGTGGATTGGTTTGTTTTGGGTGGAGTACCTAAAGGATCTGCAACCAGAGCACTGTAATTATACTTGGAGAGCTCACCCTTGCTCTCCAAGGGTGCTCTTCAAGCTTTAGCTCCCAGCTGGAGTAAGATTAGGATTGACTCTCTTCCAGCTGGTTCCTTGGAAGACAAGACTGTACTTCTCTGTCTAAAAAGTCATGGTCGATAACAGATGGCCTCTGTCTGTACTCTGTTTAATTCTGGAAACCCAAGTGCTAAAAAATTACTCTGAACTTGATTCATTTGATTAGTGAACACGTGAAGCAGTTCATAATAATAGACCAAATTTAAGTGGGTCAGAAATGTTACTATCATGGACAGCTGTGAATGGATGCTGTAAAATGATGCATTTTGGGGGGGAAATGCTCCAGAATGAGACCAAGAGGAGGTCTGGCAGAATCTGGAATACTGGTAACTTAAAAATTGGTTATTATGGAAAGACAGCAGATGTTACTGTGATAGAGTAGCTATGTCAATGGGGTACTACTGGGGAGGAAGTGTTTGTAACAGCATGCTCTGACACAGCTTCAGTAGAAACTGAATATAGGATACCAGTCTTTAATGAAGTGAAACTGGTCCAATGTGTTGGCTGGATCCCTGCTGTTAGTGCTTTCTGTCCTGGAGATTGTTGGCAGATATGGAATGACACATCTCTGAAGTGTGGTTAATAAAGGAACCTTATTTATTGCAGAGCTTTAAAATATGGTCAGACTGGGAGGGTGGATGATGGAGAACATTGTTAAATAAACAACAGCCTGGTTCCAGTGTTAGCTTTGTTATGTAACAGGGGGAAAAAACAGCAGAGAGAATGACGGTATATAATTCTCTCCCTGCCCTTCCCCTAGTTTCCCAGCCAGTCTATGCTTGGTGCAATGTCCTTCTTTTCTACTATCACACTTTGTCTTAAGTCCTCGTGGTGGAAAAAAATAGTTAAAAAGGCCTTAAATGAAGTAATATCCTTTTAATATCTTTTTTAGTCAAGAAATAGGTTCCATGTTCTTAAAATAACTACTAAACGTGCAATCAACAGAAAATCTGGGAAAGAAATCCTGTGTGACACACACTGCCGATTCCTTTGACCTCTGTCCTCTGTGGAGTATGTGGGTAGATATGTATTATTGCTACTTGCCTCTTTACAGGGTTGCAAACTAAATTTATCCTAATGAACTGTTATAAGTCATGTTAGTCTTCATTCCATCTCTTCAGGTCTTCTCCTTTTCTGTTGTGTAAATCTGACTTTAACTTCTCTGTGCTCACAAATTTTTCTGGCTATGTGAACACTTTTCCTTGGAACAGGTACTAATACTGCTTCATACATTGGATGGGAGATTGTAGTTCATTGTTAGTTTCATCACTCAAGAATCTTTCAGTCTTTCAGCTGTTGTTGCTGTTGTGGTAAGCCTGAACCTGTAGTGAGATTTGAAATGAAAGGAGATAGAAGCGTGTCCAAAGGTATTGACCCTTGGGTAGGAAACAGAATCCCGTTGGCAACATATTCACTTGCTTTGAGTTACTTTCGTAGGCCAGTTAACTAGTCTGTGGACCCATATATTAATAATGAATTACAGCTTAAAAATAATGACTTTTCCAAGCATGTTGCTGTGAAGATCCATGAATCACCAGCACTTTTAATTGTCAATGCCTCAATCAGTTCACTGTATTCTTAAAAACTGGATAGAACAAATTATGGATCTTGCTATACAGCTAAATATCTGTATAAGTGTTATAAAAATATGATAACAGTTTTTCCTATTCCAGAATCTTTGCTTTTGAATCTCAGTATCCACAAATTGAATCACCATTCCATCTCTATTTTTTCATGAGTAAAATGGGAATTATGTCAAAACTAACGGTGTTTTGAACTATAAAGGACCTTTTCTACCTTTTTACTTGTTTTCCCTCAATTTCTGTTATACTCTCCACTCTGATTTTTTTTTTAAAAGCCCAGAAAAATCTGTGACCTATATAGCTTGTAGATATGTATATTTAAGTTTGACTTAACTTAAAATTCTTTAAGAATATGCTGTGCCCCCTGCCCCTCCCCTCCCCCCAAAGAATTAGGTTTCTCCTCAGTCCTTAAGTTTCAGTCCTGAATATTTAGTAATAAAGTCTCTTGATTGGAGTGCTGGATCTCTGAACTTGTTTGGACCGGTAGTGAATTCCTCGAAGGCCCATATGGAAGAAAAGGAAGTAGTACTGCTGTTCAATGTGGCAATAAATAAGCTTCAGAAATTGCTAATCGTTAAGGTCCATGCAAAAATGTTGTAATGATCTGAGGAAAAAATAGATGCCCTTGTTTTGTGCTGATACTGAATACTTTTTTAAAATATCAGTCCGTAAAACTATAGTGACCGACTGCCTTACTTCAGCACATACTCTTCACATGGATTTGAAAATGCAGGGTGCCTTCGTATGGGCATTCTCTCAGCAGCAGATCTCTTTGGTGGAAAAGGTTTTATCTGTGCCTGTTTGGGTTCTTGCCAGATTTGCTGTTAAAGTCTGTTTAAGGTTGCCTACCTAAGAATGTTCTGTGCTTGTGCAGACTGCCCAGGGGTGGGGGAAGAAGAATGGCTATTGGAGCCTTTGTGCTGTTTGACATATTAATGAGGACTGTGGATCAAGAACATGGGACTTTATAACACTTCACAGAAAGGTTTAACAAGATGTTGAGCAACCGATTTTGATAGTGAAGGGTTATTAGCAGAGGTGTGTGTGTGTGTGTGTGTGTGTGTGTGTGTGTGTGGTGTTGTGTTTTTTTTTTTTTTTTTTTTTTTTTTTTAATCTAGTGTTCAAGGTAGATCTTAATAAGTAAAGTTCGGTCCCATAGTTGTGCTTGTGTGGGTATCCTGAGTAAACTGCAGATAGTGACCCTGTATCAGGTATTTTCAACATGCACTGAATTCTCATTCACAGTCCCTTTTGTGCCTTCTCTATTAGCATTTTTACATGAGCCTCTGCATTGTGTTAGATATTTTTGTTAGTTCATGTTTGTATTCTAATCAAGATGTTTTCCCTTCTTTCATGGGGACAGATAATGTTGATGTAAAGCAGTGTACAGTGTCTAAAGATGGAATAATTTACTACATACGTGAAAATTACTTAGATGCTTACAAAACCTTCTGCTAAATAAAACCTTCTTTTTAGAAGTCAAAGTCAACACTGAAGTTGCTTATTTTCTGTGAAAAACAGAGAAGTATTGTGAAATGCAGACTGTTCCCAGTGGGAGGAGTTAAGATTTTAGTTTGACATTTTTGTTGGTTTGAAGGGTGTGTTTTGCTTCTGCAGCTGTGGAAGTCTGACTTAGAAATATTATTTCATCTAAAATTGTGATGTGGTCATCTGTTCCTCATAAGATAACATTCATTATTTTCTTGAAAATTAGAGAACTGGGGCAAAGTGTAGGAGAGAGAACTTAAAGGATGTAGCTTTGGGTAAAGAAAACCTCAGTAACTTGAACTGCCAGGTTCCTGAATCAGAGCGTCAAATGAAATGGGTTTCTTTTGGTTGCAAATTAAGAAATTTGAGTCTTCTCCATATGTCATCCCCTCCCCCCCCCGCCTCCCTTCGGCCCCTCCCAGTAATTTGCAGGCAGGAAATCTTGGCATATGATTCTGACTGTGACGTACAAATCCTGAATTCTTTTAATCCTCTGCTTAGAGGAGTTGTTAGCTCTGGGAAGTTTATTTAATGATGGACTGTCTAAATATTTCAAGTTGAGATTCTGTAAAGTTCTTATGTGCGTGTCTAATTTTAAGGTATTTTTTTCTGTTCAAATGTCAGCCTCAATTAGCACGCACATTGTTTTTTTTCCCCTGAATTTACAAATGTCATGATCACTGCATAGAATTCAGCCTGTATATGTTGTACTAATATCTAAGCTATTAACCTTCACATTCCACCTTACTTCTGTAGATAACATTTCATATATTGTCTCCATTGCGGTAGTCATTCTCCAAACAAGAACAGACTTATTCTGAAAATATTTTATTTTAGAATTTTAAAAATCCTTTCTTTTTTTTTTAATGACCTGTTTATATTTCTCTTATGAAGACATGATGTATTTCATACTTGTCATTTCCATTGTATACTTCTTTCTCATCTCTTCCCTTAGGCTCATTTTAATGCAGTCATGTTTTAAACCGTGTATTCTGCCATATAAATATGCTTAGTTCTTTCAAATGAGACCCAGCCAAATGAATTGGAGACAAAATATCCATTGACACAGGCAAAAATACATACACGTGTTACTGTAATAGTCTTTCACATGTTTCATAAAATATATTTAGCATTGTTCTCTTGAACATAAACCGTATTTTAAGGAATTTCTCTTTTAATCTTAAGTTGATTCATATTGTTCCTTTGCCATACTGTTAGCAGAGAACATTAAGAATTGGGGTTTGATAACACTTGGAAGAAAGGTGGGTGACTTTTCAGATGAAAAAAACCCTGTACACGGCAGTGTCACAAATTGATATTATTGAACAGTACTTCCCAAATTATGCTGTTTTCCCTATATACAACGGAAAAACATTCTTTGTAAAATTACTTTGGTAGTATAAACTTCACTAATCCTGTTTTACCGAGGCACAGAGCTGAAGCAATTTCCTTCCCCACCCACCCACACAAAAGACATGGAGTAGAATCCAGACTTTCTGATGCCCTCCTCATTGAAACATGTTACCTCATGTTTTAAATCATTTTCTTCATATGGTGTAGGCTGTACTTCCCTTCTAGCTTTTCTGGTTCATCTACTCTCTCCAGTAGCTTCAGTATTTGAGGCAGACCTTTGCAATAGCATCAGATATTTGAAGTGAGAAGCAATAGATTGTCACTTGGGTTTTTTTGTCTGTTTGTTTGTTTGCTTGTTTGGGGTTTTATTTTGTTTTTTAAAGACCCAGCATTAATTCTCAGAAACCATCTGTCAGTGCTCCTAGATGTTATACTGTAGTGAGGAAAGTTCTGTAGATATTAGTTGTTGCAGATTATCTCTCTGGGGCACTAATGTTCAGGGCATCTTAAACAGTGAAGGAAAAAAGTGTTGGTACCGGCCTGTGTACTTCTTTTACATTAGCTTTAATCTTATGCTTACTGGTTCTCAGCCACAGTGACTGCCACAGTGACTACCACAAGCAGACATATAATGATGGGGCAAAGATGGTGCTGGGTATCTGGTGAGCCTCTGATGGCACTAAAATGTATACAGGAAGGACAGTGCATTCAGGTTACTGACAGTGACCACTGGTGGGGTGGGCTACTGACTTGGCTGTAGTGGCTTTTCTGTGAGTTTTGAAGAGTTTCCTATCTCAATCTCCCTGAATTAAGAAGGCTACAAAGCAGAAGGATTGGCCGAAACTGAAGCGTTTAAAAACTATCCCCCCCCCAGCTTTTTTATAGGTACCTCTCCTCTGTAGTTGCTTTTAGGAGGGGATACAGTCTGTGAATCTGTACAGCATGTTGGGTTTCTAGACATCCTTTGTATAGTAACAGCATGTGCTGAGAGACTGGCAGACTATAAGACAGTGTCATTCTCATTTGCTCTGACTCCCTCCCTCTCTGGATCTGGTGACATTACATAGATAGATGTGCTTGCGAGAAAAACAGCAGAAGGAGTTGAATGTCTGCCAAAAATTTGCAGTATGAAACTGAGCTGGCTGCTTCCAGTCTTGTTTTCCCGGATCTTTCATTGTGTGCTTGCATTCTTCACTTGCCAGGATGTTCTTTGCTGAACAAACACACCAGCAGTGAGATCGCTCCATCCTTAGCATAACACTGTCTCACACAGAAGTTTTGGATAGGGAGTAACCTCATCTCTCCATTCTAAATTATCCTAATTTAATCAATTATTCTAAAACATTTTGAATGCTACTAGTATCTTATTCTGTATTTTCTCAAATTTGAGCTGGTTTGTTTTGTAAAAGCAGTTAAGTATTTGTTTACAGTTTCAGAACTGGTAAACACAGGAAACAGTCAAGCTGTGAAGGATAAAATCTTTCATCTTGTTCTTCCAAAGCTAAACTGTATTTACATGATGGGCCTCCAAATTTGAAGGACTATGGACATCAATAGGGTGTGCGCAGACATTGTCTAGAAGAGATGAGAAAGATTAATTTAGAATGTTAACTGTACTGTGGTTCTTTAAATTTCTCTTTGGTTAAATAAATTGCTCAGGAACTTCCTGCGGACAGAGGATACATGAAAAGTTGCATTAGTGTTCAGGTTTGGCTGGAATGTTGCTTTGACAAATGACCTGGGATAGCCAGCGAAGTGGCTTTTCTTCAAAGGGTGGTGACCGTTAGAAGAGGCCAGCAGTGTTTGGGGATTCCCCCCCCCCTTCAGTGAAATGGTACATGCTTTCTCCTCCTCCACACTGCAGAAAAATAGTTGTATTAAAAAAACAAACAAACAAACTGTAACTTGCAAGATATCTAATGAAATTCACTCTTAAGCTTTACCAGTGCACCTCAATAACTATCAGAACAGTAAGAGGTGGGGAGAACCTAAAAAATATCATTATTCATGTGTTTTAATACGTTGCAAGAAAGATGCAGCTATCATGGTCATATAGGCATTTTATAACTACCGCAGTGGCATAGCTGGAAAGCGTATATATTTGTCTAAAATTATTACAGAAATTGAAACCATTCAGATATGAACTGCTAATGTAATTAATTCTCCAAAACTTGTATATGGGTCTTCAGGCCATAGTACTCCTGCCTTTTTAATCCAAGAAAAAAGTATTTTACTTTACAACCAGTGAAACAAAGTCCTAGAAATCCTTGTGATGCAACAATGAGTGGCAATTTTGAGAGTATCACTACAGTTTGATTACTTGTTTATTTGAGTGTTCTTTATTTGTAACTCATCTTTATCTACAAATTGTGTTTCTTTTGGCTATTGTCATATGCTTTCTTGCAGCTATGTGAAGATTTCGGAGGTGAAGTTGGATAGAAGCATTTAGGAGGTGAATAGAAGATTCCCAGTTTAATGATGTTAAGCAACTTGCAAATACAAATGCAGTGTAGGCAAAAACAAAAGCATGCAAGTGAAAAGGCTTGGACTAGGGAAGTAATTTGGAAGCTCATCCTTAGGGAAGGAGAATGCCTGTCTAATGAAATACATGCATTACATGTGTTTTACATCTAGCTACTATTAATTAGACCCCAGCTTGCTTGATTGCACCTATCTTTTCATGCTCCTTGCCATGTTGTTGTTACATTATAATCAAATTCTGAAACATTTCAGTAAAATGATCAGCTGCCTTGGATTGCACAACTGCTTGAAGTTTTCCTAAAAGTCAAACTGAATAAAGTAAAAGAATTCTTCTCTTACTTGTACCAGTTAACATTCAGTAGTAGTACATACACACAGATGAATGAAAGTAGCTGAAATGAGAGTGAAAGCATTTGAGTTCTGAGCTTTCAGTGTAATTCCTGTGCTGAAATTGACCTGGAATATCAAAATTTAAGAAAGGGAAATGTTGTTCTGGATAGGGTCCTGGGCAACATGTTTTAGGTGACCCTGCGTGAGCAGGGGGGTTGGACTGGATGATCTCCAGAGGTCCCTTCTAACCTCGACCGTTCTGTGATTATGTGAAAGTCTTTTCAAAGTTTCTATCAGATCTTTAATGAGATTGCTTCTAGAAATTACGTAAATTGGCACATCATTTATATGTTCCTAAAAAATGTGGTGGGTACTATCAGCATTCATTGCTGTTGGCTTTCCTGTGCCAAAATGAGTGAAACTGCCATCAGTCACATTCTGCTATGCAAAAACTATTCCACTCTGCTCTGCATGCCTACTAACAAGTCGATGCTTTTAAGATGACACCTACAAAATTAACTACTATGTTAGGACCAGCAAGATGCGAATATGCAATTGAAGTCAAAGGGATTGCTACCTTCAGTGGATAACTGGATTACTAGTATCCAGAAATGTCTACTGTTACTTCTGAAATGCAACTATGTCCAGTCTTATCATATGAACGAATTGCATATGCTTTGGTAACAGATTCAAGTGCATAGAGATGTGCGAGTCTCATAAAACTGTATCAAAAGGTACTGATGACAGAGGAGGATATATACAACATCATTTAAATGAAAGTTTGGACCTGGAGGGAAATTTGATATCATATAGTCAATATTGCTTGAAATACACAAGTGGTTTAAATATGCAATATTACTTCTGATACATTTAAACATTAAACTTTTTTAGTTCCTTCTATTGTTCTAAGGGTCTCTTTTTGATCAATAAATATGTAGGACTTCAGGAATCAATGCCACAATATTTACCACTGGATAAGAAGGTATCAACAGAAAGCACATATTTAATGCTTCTAAGCTATCACTTGTTGAAGTTGTTATTTCTTAGGAAAGTCTACAGAAACAGATCTTTAAAAAGCATCGTGAAGGCTCGAAGTGATAGTAACGTCAGCTATTGGCATTACTGATTTTTGACATGTTACCTCTAACTTAGGCAGACTTTAAATAGGAACTACTTAGGGTTGCAGAGGAAGGCATCTCATTGGCATCATTTGGTAGGATTACATCAGTAGCTTTTTCCCAAACTAAAGAACAAATATTTACTGAATGCTTCTGTGTTTCTCATGTTTTTGGTAATAATTCTATGATGTGTTGTAATAAATGTTGTGCTTATTGCCATTGCATGTTGAAAAGAGCTTCTTAAGGTCTATAAATCTGCTGGTTGTGGATTTTTCTTGTTTTGTCTTTATTAACTGACCTTGCATATAGAAAATAATAGTTCATTCCAAGATTTGCCTTTCTAACTGCCAGGAATTGGTACATATGCTATTGCCATCATCAGAAAGGTTGCTCTATTACTGTTGAATATTTCTTCCATGTATAACTGCTTATGTGTAGTGTCCAGTTTGTTTTCTCAGTCATTCCTATACCCTGAATGTGTTCATTTCCTTATGTCTCCTATTTTTGAATAATTTTATTGCCCCTCCTTTGAAATCTATTGCCATATCCTGCTCTTATGTGGATACTAGAACTAGACACACAGTCCTAGTAGTAGTCTTGATAGTATCATTTCTATTTGATAATCTTTTTGTGTTTACCTGTAATATTTAAACGTATAAAACAGACATAGATGGAAATATTTCTTCCTTTTTTTGCACCATTATTTACAGTTTTATCATCTGCTCCTTGCAAGGAGCCTTTTCCCATTTATTTCTCCCAACCCTTTCTTATAGGCTGTTCTGTTCTCTTTATATTTCTTACTTGCTGTCCAATAATAATTTGTTATTTCTTAAGGTATCTTTCATGTACACCTAATTCTGCTGCCAAAAATCTTGCAATTTTTTTTGTCTTTTTTGTCATCTGTTTTGCCTCATTCCATGGTATCTGCTGTGATGTTGACCAGAGCTGGTTATTGAAGAAATTCCCTTTCATACTTTCATGCTTTTCATGTTATTCAAACTACATAACTTCTTCGTTGGGGGCTCCTGCTTGTGTTTCTTTCAGAAGAAGTAAAGCTATTCTCATTAATTTTTCAAAAAAATTGAAAAACATAATTACCAAGTGGTGCTTAGGTAGTCTTTCTTCTAAGCGGTGCCCAAAGTTTGAGTGTTGTATCAGGTGTAACCATGTACTTATGTCTATTTCACTACGCTTGCAGAGGTCAGACCAAATGCATCCTTGATGTGATCCATAAAGGATGATTAAAAACATCATCTCTTACTGTGTGATCATCAGAATCATCCAGATATGATTTATCTGGATTCATTATCTTATGCTTTTGGGGTACTGCCCTTCTCCATAAATAAGTAGTCTCCAAGTGCTACTGTGATTACCTATATGTGGGAGGAAGGAATTCTGTTGGTTGTTTAATTGTGACCATATATTGACAGCATTTCTAAGTACTTACTGTTAGCAGTTTGTTTCTACGTAGTGTGATATGCAGAGTAAGTATCTTCAGCTTATGGGAAGTATGTGAGTTAAATCATTATTTTACAGTCCTTTGAACTAAAACCAGAAATGTTTTCTTGAATATGAAAGCAATTTACATTGAGGTTTGATGTAGAATGCAGTTCTGAAAATATACTGTTCCTTATATATAAACGTATGTAAGAATTGTGCTTGTTCCATTACAGTATCATGGAGGTTACTGTGTTCAAAGCAAGGATACTCTGGGTTTTCAGGTTATGAGTGTTGTGTTTTGTGTGTGTGTGTGGGCGCTTTGGCAGTCTTAATATAGTTAATTATTTCTGCTTTTATTTGGTAATTTCAAAGCTAACAGAAGAGCCTAACATAGTATCAGTGATTTTGTCATAACTTGGTTGTCGTTGTTAAGCTTTCTTCTGCTTCATTGCTTTTGTAATACAGAGCTTAAACCTCAGTGTTTCGTAGTGCAGCTTTTAATACCGCATTGGCTCTTAACCCTGAGTTAGAAATCAGTAAACTGTTTATGTCAGAAAGTAAGGTTTAGCTGTTCATGCAGGGAAACTGTTGCTGTCTAATGTTCAGTCACTTTAAAGATTTGCTCTTGGAAAAGATAAATGTTTCTCTTTATCGTCTCTCTGAAAGATGGTTACAATGCAGTCAAGATTCTGTATGGAAAATCATCATCACTTTGGACTGAAATGAACTTTCCTGTGATGAGAGGAAAACGGACAATTCTGAGATGTTAAATGATGTTTAATGAGATGATTTCTGTTGAAACTGCAATTGTAATTTTGTGGAAGTTACAATATGCTTTATTTAAAAGAATCTAATGAGATTTGTGGGTTTTTTTTTTTTTTTTAAATTTTAAATGACTGGACTAATATATGACTAAATGTAAAGGATGAGTGAACATGCTGAAGTTGTTTTGAGGGGACATAGACCATCATGATACATCTTTGTTGTGAGTCAAGAAAATCGTTGCCTTCTTTCAGAAAGGACCAGTAGATGCCTAAACAGGGATCAATGCATTCTTCAGTTCTGTTGCTGATCTGCTTGGTGACATTACTCAAGGAACTTTCTCTGATCATTTTCTTATCTGTAAATAGGAATAATGGTGCTGATCCACTCTGTGTGGTATTGAGATGTGGATAATATGGCAAAAAAACCCCAAAACTCTGGGTATTGTTCTTATGGGAAGGATCAAGGTTAATTAATAATAACTTGTTCTGAGGCATAGTAAATACTCCTCAGGAAGAGATTGCAGGTAAGGAGACAAGGGAATAGGAATGCTTCTGAGAATGTAGAAGCTAAAAGTAATTCCTGAAATCTTGATTCCAAAGAAACTAAAGCACTGACAGATCCTCAATACATGATTTTACCCCAATAATCCTTATACTGATTACAAACAGTTGGCTGTGTGGCATCCGGAGTCTAGTCATGGACAAAAAGAAAAGGTTTTGTATACAGTCAGTCTGCTCTTCCAGTGTTAAAAGAGGATGCAGAATCCCTACTTAGCTGATTTTGGCCCACGTTGCTATGGTGACTGTGGCTGGGGAGATCCTTCCTGGCTTTTCACAAAAAGGAAAGTGCTAGTTTTCTCCTCTTACTGGGAGATAAATGGTTTGTGTGCTTGGCATTGTTATCTACAGTTGTGTTGTTTTCTCTCCTTCCCAGAAGGAACAAAGTGGAATCTCTCAAAGTTCAACCTATAAATGTACTGGTACTGAAGCAGTTTGATAGGCGATTTCTTATTAGGTTATACTTAAACATCTTCTGGGACTTTCCCGAGCCCTAAGATAAACACACGTATTAAGGATGAGGAATTTTAGGCTTTCATTCCCAGGTAGTCATTTCATGTTGTGTAGCTTAATTCTGAAATAGTATTCTAAGAAATTTCTAAGGTGTTTGTTCTGATTGCTTCCATCTAGTGGATGTTTTGAAGAATACACCTCAGTCTGTAAGTATACTGCATTTGTGCACTGTTTCAAGCTATATTATTGCAATGTAAAACAAGCTGACTTCTGCAAAATAGTATTCTGGATATAGCTGTTGTAATGGCTTAGCCGGAATAAAGATTCCTAGATGTTCTTCTGGCATATGCTTATGTTCAGTAATTAGCAATACATGCATATGCGATTGCATAATATGCTCTGCAAAATGCGTGTGAATTATAAATTATAACATAATACAGCTATACAAAGAATGTGTCTGAAAGGTACCATAATGCAACTTTTTTCACATTTCCAGTGTTGTGAACACGATTGTAGCATATTTTTTTTTTAGTATAATTTTCTAAACTAAATTTACCTTATATCTTTGTTCCTAAAACTGTAAGTTATGGACTTGTTTTAGGAAAATGCAGACTTGAGTTAGAGAAAACTTGCTAGATTATGAAATCCAGCACCAAATATTACATGCAGTCAGGTTATTCTTTCTCTCTTGTTAGTTGATCAATAGCCATTTTAAAACCACTCAGTTTGTTGCATTCATTACTACTTTGGGGAGGCTGTTGTAGAATGTCAGTCCTTTGATTTAAAAACCTGCTACTTATCCCAGGCTGAAAGTACACTTGGCTAGTTAATACTTATTTGTTATTTTGCTAATATTGCACCTCATCTGAAATACCTCTTTTTCCTTACCTAGTGTTCAAGCCCCCTGAACTTTTTTTTATAGAGATCAAGCCTTTTCTTCTGCTGCTTGGATGTTGAGTGCTAAACAGCATACTCTTATAATTTTTTTTAATATGATTTTGTGTGTTTTATAACTTGCTGCCTTACTTGTGCAGTTGGGCAGTAGAATAGAAATTAATAAACTCAGTGCCTTTAACCTTTTTTCTTTTCTCCCCTCCCCCTTCCCCCCCCCCCCCCCCAGCCTGTTGCAGAACCAATTCCAATCTGCAGTTTCTGCCTTGGTACAAAAGAACAAAATCGGGAGAAGAAACCTGAAGAGCTCATCTCTTGTGCTGACTGTGGCAACAGTGGTAGGTGACCACTTACAGCACAGCTAGTAAGACCCTTGCTATTTGAGACCGAGGTCTAGTGTAGTAACTAATTCTGACCCATACCTATGAGGAGTATGTATCTGTGACATATAAATACAGTTAGTAGAGCTGAATCTCATGCTCCTAGGTGGAGACAGTTAAGTTGAACTTAACACACAAATAGTTCATTTGGCCCCTGGAGATTTCTTTAAGGATGTAGTGATGATGACTAGTTTTATCATGTGTCTCACTTCAGTTATGAAAAAGAGCATCTTGGTGTGCTTTTGTACATGGGCCTGCCACACAGTATCTAGGGTATTGTTTTCATGTTATAAGTAGATAAGAATAGAGAGGCACATTAAAAATAGGAGTAGGAAATACATAATTGCCATAGCTGTCTCTCATCACACCATCTGTAAGTGTTAACAGCACTGAAATAGTTTTACTATTATCATTTTTCTCCTTCTTCAATAGGTCATCCATCCTGTTTGAAGTTTTCTCCAGAGTTGACAGTTCGAGTGAAAGCCTTGCGATGGCAGTGCATCGAGTGCAAAACATGCAGTTCCTGTCGAGATCAGGGCAAAAATGCTGTGAGTACAGTAGGCTATGGACTGAAGGAATAGAATGTCAGTCTTGTGGATGTTCTGTTAAAATACAAAATAAAGTCATTGTGGAATCAAATATTTACAGCTTCTGTTTGTCTGTTAGTCTTTCTGAGACCTGTGAAATATGATGATATATCTGTAATTAAGAACTATGAGCACATTCTCTGAGATGGTGACAAATTAATGGAGGGCTTGATGCAGATCTAAAGAGAGATTAACTTTATCTCTCTTCCACAGGATAACATGCTATTTTGTGACTCATGCGACCGTGGCTTTCACATGGAGTGCTGTGACCCCCCTCTTACCAGGATGCCAAAAGGTGAGGACTTTGTGATGAAAAGGGTAATTAAGGATGATGTTGGAGGAGATCGGTGAGTAGAAAGTGCTTCCACATCTTTTCTCCTCTTACCTACATTTAACTCGCTCTTTACATCATTGCTTTTCAGGTATTAGAACCTATAAGTTAGTCTGGGGAGGGTCAAACCTGCACATCCAGATTTTCCATTTTCACCTTTTGTTTCCTGTACATTACTATCTGTGCAGGGTTTTGAAAAAATCTTTGAGATCTGAGGAGATGGAAGTGATTCTTTTAGATTAAAATGATCAGCTTATCAGCTTTCGTTTGAATAAATAACCTAATAGAAAAGGAAGAGATGGGCTTGTGATTTTTGATGGCATGTCCATTTGTACAGTGGAGGATCCTGGAATGTAACCAAACTTCTCTTTTCCATCAGACAGAGAGCAGGTTATTTGTGGAGGATTCTTCCTTGGTAGCTGGAAAAATCTTCCTGTAGGAGATGGTTGGAAGTAGTACATCTGTAAGCAGAATATGAGATTATTAAATATGTTACCTTTTCATATTTTTTGGATAGCCTGCTACCAATTAAAGTGAGTTCCTGAATAGTTGTGGGAGGTACATCTGGGGCGGGGGGAGAGGGAGAAGGACTTGAATTTATATTGTGGGATCATATACATGATTTTTCTTGTGTGTGTGTATATATGATAATCGGGGCCTGTGGGACTGTTTTTTTGTTGTTGTTTGTTTGTTTGTTGAAAGGCCTGTATTCCCTAGGGCCCATAATTCTCCTTTCATCCTATGTAGATCCCATATGCATCCAGTGATGGGAATTTGTGTCTTTACAGGTATGTGGATATGTCAGATATGTCGACCACGGAAGAAAGGAAGGAAACTTTTACACAAGAAGGCAGCACAGATAAAACGGCGTTATGCTAACCCAATAGGACGTCCCAAAAACAGGTTAAAGAACCAAAACACAACGTAAGTCTCTTATAAAGAGGAGTAAATTGTCTCATTTTTGTAGGGCAACAGGTGTTTCTGAAGTGCCTTATCCGTTCTCTGTGAGAAAATTCCTTTTACAGTGAAGAGCTTTTCATTATTTCTTAATACAGAAAGTAATTTCCCGAAGAGTACAGTAAAAAAAATAAGAGCACTTTCTCAGTGCTTCTTTGTGCCTAGATTTTGACTTCTTGTAATAATTATCTGTTTAGTTTTGAACTATACCTTAACAATCAGATACGTTTTTGATGTTTGTGTCAAGTCTGTTCTGCTGGATGGCTACTTCTCCCAGCATAGCTGGTTTTGTTTTGCATTTCTCAAGAACTGTTGTTGATGCTTAGAGAACCTAAGTAATCTAAAATAAAGCTGGTGAGGCTGTAGTTTGACACGTTTAATCTGACACTGCTGCCAAAAAATAATTTTCCCTTCCCTGCTTCCAGCCACATGTTTCTGCACTTGCATAGCACTCTGCATGGTACAGATTCTGTGGCTTTGTCATGGTGTGTTGTGGGGGAATTGCATTAGGGTTTGGCTGGGGGAAATTGTTTGGATTACTTCTCAGCCAGAGCAATTTCTTGAATTACGGTTGCTGTGCAGTGCTTGTTGTGATGCAGCCCTGTTGACAGTGCAGGGGAGGAAATGGCCAAGGAGCATGACACAAGAACCTCTGGTTTGGGCATCAAGCCAGCTTAAAAAGAATGTTAAACCAACACTTTATTCTAAGGAACACCATCAAAGGATATTCTGCAAAAAGTCTTATGAGGCTTAATGCCTGAAAAAGTAGAGGGAACATCTCTTAAATATCTTAATTTTCAGTGTTCTGTGATACTATGGTTTAGAGGAATCCTCTGTTTAAGTCACAGCAGTAAAAGGAAAGCTAGCTATCTGCTATTGCTGATTTTCTTTTTATTTCACCATTTGTTCATGGTTTTTTGCATTTATTTCACCAGTTTGCTTGCGAATATACCTGTAAAATTATGCACAGATGATAAGATTATCTTTTTAGGAAAGAGCAGCCCATTTCCATCCTGTGTAGTTGCAAAGAATATAGCTGAAATCAGTCAGTCTTCCTGAAACAGCAGACAGTCTAGGACAATCCCTTTGAGAATTGTTAGCTACTCAGTTATCTCAATGGAGTTTTAAAATTTCTAGCCTGAAAGATGGCTGGTTGGAGATCAGCACTGTTTCTGCTAACATGATCAACAGCGGTATGGATTCTTAGATTCTTAGCTAGTGTGCATATCCTGCATGCCCTAGCTTTCTACCTAATTTTAATGATAATTTCCTATTGGAACAAAAGTTTTGGCAAATCAAGAGTGTAAGCATTTGGCACCTGTGTAATTGAAACAATACATGCAACGTATTTATTCTAGCTACTGTTTTTTATAAGTTTAGTATTAAATTCAGTAAAAATCTGCTATTTATCCTAAACTAATTGCACATAATGTTCAGTGTGCAGGGAAAATCGTGCAGTACTTCTATTGAGTTTAGAATCCTGGCTCCTGTAGGATACAGAAGTTCTTGACTATTCCTTTATTATTAAATCCTTCATGTTTAGCTTCTGAGTGATTAATAAATAGGTAGGAAAGATGCTAGCCCACTCTGCAGCTTAAAAGAAACCCCTTTACCAAATCCTCTGACTGTATCTTTCCCTTTCTGATTCTTTAGATCAAAAGGTCCCTTCAGCAAAGTTCGAACTGGCCCTGGTCGGGGTCGGAAGCGAAAGATCACTCTGTCCAGCCAGTCAGCATCATCAGAAGGAGGATACCTGGAGCAGACGGATGTCTTGGACTTCTGCAGAGATGGCAGCACCACCTTGAAGTTTAACAAGAAAACCAAAGGGCTTATAGATGGCCTTACTAAATTCTTCACTCCCTCCCCTGATGGACGAAAAGCTCGAGGGGAAGTGGTGGACTATTCTCAGCAATATAGGATCAGGAAAAAGGGTACCAGGAAATCTAGCACTTCAGAATGGCCCACAGGTAAAAATTTTTTCACCTTGTAAGTATCCTCTACTCCAAGAAAATGTTCAAAGACTAGGATGTTGAAGTGACTGGAACTGGTAGAGGCTAGGAACTTGGAGCTGGAAGTGACACTCAAATGCAGATCATTCACGCATCGTAGTAGAATAGGAGTTTGAAAGTGGAAGTCATTCTGCCGACCTTTTCCTCTATATATATACATCTAGACGTGAAGAGGACTAAATGATTATTGTTGGTAAAATGCCCTTTAATAATGAGGGACTGACAGATAACCTAAGAAATGTGCAAAATAATGTCACACTGGAAAAAGTAATTTAGGGAGTAATATGCAGTGGTTAATGAAAATAAGAACAGTAATGTGAAAGTATGAAATGGGGAAATAAATAACTAAAACCCATCTGAAAGACTTCTATTTATGGTATGTGCTTGCATGCAAAAGGTTCTTTATTTCCTCAACTGTAGAGGAGCAGTCTTCAAACAGTGTTCATCACTTTCCTGCTGGAAAGCATCCCTTCTTTTAAACATGGGGTGTTGGGGAGGTTGGGTTCTTTTCTCTTTTCTAGCTTAAGACATTAATTGGTGACTGCACCTTGATATAACCTTTACATTAAGATCTTTACAGTCTTATTCATTAGTTTCATAGCTTTAATTGTTCCTTAACAAGCAGTGGGTAATACTTTACAATAACGTACAAGGGTTATAGCTTTAGAATAGTTATGTATATTAGCCTGGCTGATGCTAGAAGAAGAATAATTCATCTTAATAGTTTGGAGGTGAGGTGAAGCGTCTTGCCTTTTTTTTTTTTTTTTTTTTTTAAGTGGAAGGGCCGTTTCTTCGGTGAGAACATAACTGTCCTGGCTTTGGCAGCAGCATATATGGCCTTTAGGTAGTTGGAATCCTTGTTTATGAGAAACAGGCACAGTGGTAAGCTGTTTCTCCAAACCCATCTCATTGTTATAAATGCCATCATGATGTTATGAATGTCAAAGTGGTGAGACCTGGTTAAATATCTGACGTTACTTTTGACACGATCACAAGTCCAGATCTGCTTCTGCCTTTGTGATCCCAAACCCACATAGAAACTTGCCTATCAAAAGTCTGCCAAAGTGACTAAATATAGCTAAAGTTATTTGCTGCTATACTAAAAAAACATGTACTCCTTTGTAAATGGTAAATGAAGACAATTTTCTCTTGTTTACAGACAATCAGGATGGCTGGGATGGAAAACAGGAAAATGAGGAGCGTTTTTTTGGGAGCCAGGATGTCTTAACTGAAAAAGACATGGAGTTGTTTAGAGATATTCAGGAGCAAGCATTGCAGGTAAAATCAAAATTTCAGTGTCTGGTAATAAGTACCAAACCTGACAAAGAAATAAAAATACCAAGAAAAAAAGACTCCAGGTGAGTCAGTTGATCAAAGACTAATGCACATAGTCAACAAAGCTAATGCACTTTGTTTTTGCTGATTGAGAGTAGTGAGGAACTGACCTTGTAAAAAATGAAGCCTAATATAAGAGTGAGCATAAGAGTACGAGAGGTTAGGGTGAGCATCTAAAAACCCTTGAGTTATGTCAGAGCTGTTAAATAGTTAGTAAAACGTGTGGACTGTTAAAGCAGTAAAATACGAGAGCTATTTGCTAACAGCATGGATCATGCAGGGCCTCTAGCTAATTAGAATATATTAGTATATATTGCCACCTGTTCCTTGTATTATTTTGTACCTTTCAATAACTTTAAAGGTTTTATGACTTACTCCTTCTGAAGCCAGATGGGTTACTTGAATTTATGTGGTGACTGTAATGAGCTGGGCTTCTCTCGAGTGTAACTGTCCTTTTAACCTTCTTCAGATATTTTACTTCTGTTTACATATCTATGATTCTGTCGTGGGTTGGTTTCATTCCAATTACTATATATAGTGTCTGTACCAAAAGAATTAAGGAACAAAGAATTGTGAAAAGACTGAACTACACTGTGTGTGTGATAATTACACTCCATCTTAATATGCTTTAACTTTTATTCATGTGCAAATACAATAGTGCTGTATAATACTACTTATTTCTGACCTTGTTACAGGACTGACTCAAAAAACTCAGCATGTGCATTACTGAGTAAATGGCACTTGAGACTAGGGTTTCTGAGCATAACTATGGTTTAGGAAAAACAACTGAAGATTAGGTCTGTATTAAGTCTATGGAAATACACTCAGAAACAGAGAAAATATTATTCTCCAAGCACCTGCTTGGACAAAGAGCAAGTTTTAGAGAGAGGTGTTTTTTGTTTGTTTGTTTGTTTGTTTTGCTTTACGGGGAGAAAATACGTGGTATAGACTAAATACTTCGGATCAAAGTAGCATGTTGTTGGTTTTGGTGGGGAAAGGGTTAACCAGGGTTGTGATGCAGCTGATGGAGGAAGGGTGTGTGTGTAACACTGAGCTAACTGCCTTACCCAAGAGAATGGAAGTGCAAAGAGTGCTTATTAAATGATCAAGAAGAAAGTAGTTTGGAGCTATCTGCAATGAACATAGGAGCTGAAATAGTAGTTTGCTGTTGAAGGCTTTCTTCTGCTGTCTATGATGTGTAAACAGTTATACTGGAGCTGGGTCTCTACATTTGCACTGGGCATTCATGTGGAGGAGAGGTTTGTTGCTGAAAAGGTGGCACGGGTGCAGGATTCATTGCTGCAGGTGCGTGCTACTACTTTCTTTTTCTTGAGACTTGTCAGGATGCCTGTGATGATTGTGTTGGTTACTGACCTATTGTACTGGGTGATGATGGTGACTCCTTTGAGAATACAGTGCGGGAAGTGCCTCACTGTAGATTGTTGTAGTTATAAAGAGCTGCCTTGGCAAATTGCTCTTTTGGTAATTTGTTCTGCCAACAGGTGAAATTCTCATGTTGCACTCAACCTTTCTTTCAGTTGCCGCAAACATATATTGGGGATTTTGTTCTTTATTAAATGCAGCTTTATAACTGAATTAAAGTAAACTGACTTCCATATGTAGCTTCCTTCCTATTAGGTAGCCTAAGATGACCCCCTTACAAAAAGGGGAAGCCTAAGGAATCTATCAGTAAGCTGCAGATAACTTTAAAGTAGTTGGACTTTGGATCTGATGCAGGTAGTAAGTTCTAACTCCTAAGACCTTTTTTGGCTGACTGCTGAAATATTCTGTTTATCCTCTGAGTAAGAATAGAAGGAAACATGAATCACTCTGGCTCCATTTGGAGCTCTGGATTAAGTATTGCAATAGGAGATTACTATTCTTTTTGCCTCTAGATGAAGTTCCTTAAAACGTGTATGCCTTGGTGAGCTGTATATTGCCTAGACCAGTCCTGCTTAGGAAACTTAGAAAAGTGTTAATTTTGAACGTTAACCTTTCAAACCCTAACCCATTGTCCTGGAAACAGTTTCATTCTGCTAGCATAAATTTGCTTATAGGTATTTCACTGGTACTTTTCATGTTAGTATCTGACCACTTACTTGAAAAGCTGTCTCATTTATTAATAGCTTTGCAGTCCAGGCTGGTCATATGATAATGCAAAGGCACTGGGAATATTTGGATTTTTAACTATGCGAGTGACAGTCTTCTGAGGTATTGTCTTCCTGGACTGACAAGCATTTGTTTCTGAAGCAGAAAGTATTTAGTTCCCTTATTCTTAGGTCCCCTGAAATACACAGTTACTACCAGAGAGTCAGAAAAAGGTTGTATAAATTATTTTAAAATATTTTATTTTCTAAATTGTTTCTAATTATTTGATTTTCCCCCCCCCCCTTTAAGTCTTCTAATCTCTCGATGATAAGCAAATAACTGTACCCTGAAAATTGTTTTGGTAGATATTACATTCACTGTAGTACGTATAGTCTACTTGCTGGGAAGACAGTCATGGGATTAATGTTCTATATCCTAACCACAGGAGCAGTTTACCTGTTTCTAATCTTGGATATTAAAATAAGAGAATGAAAAAGCAACTGTATTAAAGGATTACATCAAATTCTGCTGTGTGCTAATTTGTCTTTAAGATTACCACATGTAAGAGTGTGAAAGGTAGTGGAAGTATTTGATATGAAGATGTTTACTAGTTCTTCCTTTTGCGAATCAAGTGTTTGCTTGAAGCGTGACTGGTGTTGGTTTTAGTGTCAGAAAGCAATGTGTGCATCTTCCTATTTCTTCATGGGTTCAGGTAGATGAAGATGGACTATGCAGGTATAAACACTTTCATTTATTTCAGAAATTACAACTAGAAGTCTCTCACTTGGAAATTCACAAAAGCAATTTTTTTTCTTGCACAGAAAGTAGGGGTGACTGGGCCTCCTGATCCACAAGTCCGCTGCCCTTCTGTCATCGAATTTGGCAAGTATGAAATCCA
Organism: Apteryx mantelli; assembly: GCF_036417845.1. Classification (NCBI taxonomy): domain Eukaryota; kingdom Metazoa; phylum Chordata; class Aves; order Apterygiformes; family Apterygidae; genus Apteryx; species Apteryx mantelli. Next base: position 7,113,257 of record NC_090006.1, on the reverse strand, counting down.
GACTTGGTACTCCTCCCCATATCCACAGGAATACTCAAGGTATGATTGAACATTCTTCTCCTTTGTTCTACTTCTGTATTTGTGGGAGAGCTGTACTTCAGCAGGTGCGGAAATTGTAAGAAGGTTCTATCTGAATGTAGGACAGAAGCAATTTACACATCATCCAGATACTCTTTGTGGTAGTTATAGATGTCTTGAGGTCAAGAAATTGATAAGCTCTGTAACAACCTATATATGCTGTGAGTATGAGAATTGTTTCAGAGACTCCCAAAGAATTCGCATATTGTACTCTTTGAGGAGAGAGCAGCCTGAGCGAAATGATGTGGTATTGTGCTGTCGTTGAGCATGTAAATGATTAGAGTATCTGACTTTGGTTCTTTATACATGGTATCATCATGATACAAAATAATGAAATTGTTCAGGCATAAGATGTTAACTTTATATTAAATGATTTGGTTAGAGCTTGAAATGGCTGTATACTATCTTAAGAGCTGAAAGAAGAACAATAAGTAGAAACTTGGCAAGAATGAATTTGATGTATTATTTTTATACTGTATGAATCATATCTCAGTTATTGTAGTCCAACATAACTGAACCTTAAGTGTTTAATGTTGTGTTTTTCAGCATCTGAAAGATTGTGCTGAGATGCTCATCTAGTTGTTTTGATGTTCTCTTGCTTAAGAGCTTTGCAAACTCTAAACTGCAAACACTACCAGCTTTAGGAATTTGGTTTAGAAGTAGAAATAACTTCAAAGGGTCATAGCTGGAGAGAGAAAATGAAATAAAACTCCTTCTATCAGTTAATACAGGCAAATGGTCTGTTGTCAGGAATTATTCTAGCTCTGGTAAAGGCATTGAAGGTCACTGAAAAAGGCATCTATTCCCAAGCTAGAGTATGTAAATGGGGTTAAATTGCAAAATATTAGGATGCTTATGTACTACACTGACGTGAAGAATTTGGATATAAAATGGTTCTGTAGTTTAAAAAAAAAAAAAAAATAGATGAGATTGTGATCCATTGCCCATGGGTACATGCATGTTCTCTGTTACGGGGGTTGGGAGGGAGAAAATAGCAATCATTTATCTACCTAATCCACCCAATCTTTACTAGCACAAAACTGTTCTTTTTTGTTGTTTCTTCAAGATTTTAGTTAAATTAGGTTAGGAGAAATATATACATTAATAGTGTTAATAGTGTAAAGGTAATTAAGTAGGACATTTTATATATATATATATATATATATATATATATATATATAAAATATATATATATATATTTTCTTTACACCTGTATTCCTTATGGAGTAAATAAATGCTATGGCTTTAAGTATGGTAGAGGGTTGGTTTGTTTGTTTGTTTGTTTTAGCCTGATTATCACATATTTAAGTTCAGTACGTACTAGCTTTGTTTTCATCAAGTTCTGCATCTGCAGGACTGAGAAGTTATATACAAAAATATGTTATTTGGAGTCTTTGATTTTTCTTTACCTCTGCGTATAGGCTACCCAAGCTGTACCTTTGTGAATTCTGTCTGAAGTATATGAAAAGCAGAACTATTCTCCAGCAGCATATGAAAAAGTGTGGCTGGTTTCATCCTCCAGCCAATGAAATTTACAGAAAAAACAATATTTCAGTCTTTGAGGTAAGTTAGGATACTAAGCTGTCCACTTCCCCCCCCCCCTCTAAAATAGGGTCTTTTAACAACCAGTAGTGAGACAAGTGTTACGTAGTCCTAAAAATCTCCGTACTTGAAACATTCAGTTGCTAAGAGTGAAGAACTACCAGCAAGCACTGGCTGCTGATCTCATATATAGATTATTCATTCATTAAACATATAAAAAGGCTTGTTTTGTACAAATGTTTATTAATTTTAGGAAAATGAGTTTTAATTTCTCCTTTGAGCTAATGAAAGTAACAGTGACTAAGCCCCAGCCCTTATGCTGTGAAAGCTGGAATCCTTTGAGATGCTACCTTTGACATGGAAGTCATGTTAGATGCTTCAAACCTACCTGGATACCCAGATAAGGCAGGTCTTTGTATAACAGCAAATGGAATGACGTAATTTTTCTTCATTTCTGTAAGGTCGATGGTAATGTCAGCACTATTTACTGCCAGAATTTGTGCTTGTTAGCCAAACTCTTCCTGGACCATAAGACCCTCTACTATGATGTGGAGCCATTTCTTTTCTATGTGCTGACACAGAATGATGTCAAGGGCTGTCACCTTGTCGGCTACTTCTCCAAGGCAAGTATTACAGTACTTCAGACTTGAGGTTGCATCTACTGTGTGAGAAATGTTGCTTCAGAGTCTTTTAATTGCTGTAATTTTGGCTTTAGCATTTTATATAGTACGACATGTAGACACCTGTTGCTCCAGAGTTTACCTAAATTACATTAAAAGACCTGCACCAACTTATAAAACCAAATTTTCTTGTGATGTTGAATAGCATTTACTCTCTAAGGAACTTGTACTGCAACTAGTAGCTCAAAGGGAAAAGTCTTTAAATGAGTTCCTATTCCCATGGTGATGACGGGTAGTACTGCTTTTGAGATAAACATTGTTACCTTGTAGTTCAGTCTCATCTTCCCTTCAGTAAATAAACTTGTTTTCCAAAATTGACGTTTGCACCTCTTTTTTTTTCTTTTTTTTTTTTCCCCTTTCTCTTTGCACACAATGGGGAAAATATTTCAGATGGACCTATTTTTTTAAGTCTCTTATCTGTAATTGTTTGGCTTATTTTAAATAGCTTTAATTGAAGCTTTTTCTTTCAATGTTCAGAACAGCAGATCTGAGAAAATATTTTCCTTTGTTACAGTTATAAATATGAAATACTTAAAGATTCACTGTAACACTGTAATATAGCCTATGTTCTTTACTGTAGTGTGTCTAAGCAGAAGGTAGTTAATGTCAGTCTCATTTGTTTTGTTTTCCTGAACTAGTGGTTTTAATGATGGTAACAGATTTGATATTGTTCTGTCTTTTTTTATTGAAATCTTTCCTTTGCTCACATTCATTGCTGTCAATAAGGAACTTTGGCTGTGGCTTTCATTCTCAGTTTCTGCCGTAAAAGTAATTATGGACTTGCACAGAAAAACTTCTACTATTTCTCACTGGTATTTTGTTTTTAAAATTTGCTTCTTTTTTTCCAACAGGAGAAACACTGCCAACAGAAGTACAATGTTTCCTGTATAATGATTCTTCCACAATACCAGCGTAAGGGCTATGGCAGATTCCTAATTGACTTCAGTAAGGATCTCTTTCTTCCCCCCCTTTTTTTTTTGTCTTTGTCTTTTTATATCTTAAAGAAAAGGTTGACTATGGAAAAGGATATTTTCTAAATTAAAAACATCTCAGGACACAGGATGTGAAAGCTCACAAAATCGAGTGAACTAATAACTTACTCTTTTTTGGTAGAAGACTTAAATTCTGAAGACAAATTGATCACTTTTCCTCTAATTTTCGTGTTTCTTGTGTAAGCACCTTGTGATAGAAACTATAGGCATGCGGCAGTGTAGTGTTTTTAGCAGAAGCTTGCCTTCTGCATGTTGTACTTACTACAAAAATCAGCTCTAAAACTACACAGTCTGAAACCTTCAGCAGCTAGATTAGGTGAATGAGTGTCTTAAGAAAATACTAGTCATAATTAGGTTTTGATTTAGCCTTTGAGAGTAACAAGAACAGCTATATTTAGGCTCTGAGTACTCAAACAGTTCTGAGATTCATACATGGATTTCAGTGAGTTCACTGGAAAACTTACCACTGTAACTATACTACTCTTTATTTTGCTGATAGACCCCTCCCAGTGGACCTGCTAATTTTGAACTTAATGTCCAGAGGAAAAATCCTGCTGGCATAATTATACAAGAATACTTTTGCTGGTAAATTTCCCTCTGCACTTAAGCTGTTGTTCTCCTCAAAATACTGGCGAAACAAAGGAAGTCAGTGATAGTTCTTGAAAAGTGAACAAATTTTGGCTATCTCAGACCAGCAATGGGAAGACTTATTTGTCAATTTGTCAGCTCTCTTTTTTTTTTTTTTTTTTTGGTCATACTGGGGACAATAAAACCTCTCTTTTTATTGCAGCTGTGTTGTATATGAAAGTCTCAGATCATTTAAAGCTCTGTAGTTAGAGCTTGGTACTGTCCAGTCTGGCCATAAGTTTTGCAGTAGATAATTTTCAATAACATATTTTGCCATTTTAGTTTTACATGGTTAAAATATGTGTTTTCCCTCTACCATCTTCAAAATTACTATTGCAATTGAATTTTGTGCCAAATTAATGAATTTCACATACATAAAATAATTGCCACAAGTTATGTTTGTCATTACAAGTTATTATTAAGTTATTACAGGGTCCTGGGCAACCTGGTCTAGGTGACCCTGCTTGACCAGGGGGGTTGGACTTGATGATCTCTAAAGGTCCCTTCCAACCTCAATGGTTCTGTGATAAGCTAATAACAACTTCTAAAATTTATTTGCTTTCACATCTTTTATCTCTTTCTAAAGCCAAAATAGCCCCTCACTGTCAGAAAGGTCAGGTTTCTTTTAAATGACTTAATGACTTCGTTGGCAGAGTTGAAAATTCAAAGATATTCAGAAGACCCTACACTGTTTCTGTACTTCCTGCTGAGTGCCTGTGGAGCGGGACTAATGTGCTTTTGTGTCATTACAGTTTCAAGGTAGGCAAGTGCTGCCATCTCGTGGCATTGCCCATAACCAAAGGCAGTGTAGTTTAGAAATCTCTTGCTCTTATCATTGAATAATAGGTATTTGAACTGAAAAATGTCGGCCTGATCATGATCCTTCAAAACTGTAATATATATCTTCTAAGTAGCGTTCAGCTACTTTCTGGGAAAATGTCTCTGTAGAAGTGCAGTGACAGGAAATAGTAGCTGTATATGCCAGTTCTGTGAATTTTTTTTCTTGTGTTTCTTTAGGCTACCTACTTTCAAAGCGTGAGGGTCAAGCAGGATCACCAGAGAAGCCACTGTCAGATCTGGGGCGGCTCTCATATATGGCTTATTGGAAAAGTGTAATATTGGAGTGCCTTTATCATCAACGTGACAAGCAATTAAGCATCAAGAAGTTGAGTAAGCTGACTGGAATCTGCCCTCAAGATATCACTTCCACTCTGCACCACCTGCGAATGCTTGACTTCCGTAGTGATCAGTGAGTACAGTAATCCCATCGTGTTTCCAGATAGCTTCAGATGGATTTCAATAAAGTTGAATGGTATTTGGAGACAAGTCACATCTATAGGCTTGATTTTTATTTAATTCATAAGCATGTGTCCAAATATTGGCTGTTGAGATGCCTGATGCTTGTGTGTGGGTCAAGAATTGTTTAATGACAAAGTTACACCAGGTTACCAGCTGTGAAGCTCTGTAGCTATGGAACTTCTGGGTCATTTCCAGCTGTGAGAGAAAGCAAGCCAGTCTTTTGGCCATGTTCTCTGGGGGTCCACCTGCATAATCAGTCTAATGTCATCTCAAAAAGGAACAGTAGGATCTCTAGGGGAAGTTGTTGCCCTCCTCATCCTTTTTTTCCAGTGGCTGAGCAGCCAATTTCCTCCTCCTCCTTTTCTGTATGTCAAAGATGTCATTAACTGTGGGGGTTAACATGGAAATCTTGCAATGGGATAGATCACTGGGAGAAATGAGGTGTGTGGATATAGAATAGAGATCGTTTGCTTCACTAGCTGCATGTACCAGTCAAGTGAAATATTCAGAATTATTTTTCTTGGTTCAGACAGTAGCAGTTTGGGGGAGTGGGATTGTATTCTGCTGTGTTTTGTGTTCCTACTTGGAAGTAATTTGGAAATTTCAAAGTTATTTGAGAAGCGTTGTATGTCCTTGTTTTATAATATGCATCCTACTTTACGTTACAAAATTAGTCAGTGATATTAGTCCCAGCCACCTGAATAAAACACACTGGATAGTGGGAATGTAACTTTTTAAAGCATTTCTTTCACTGTCATTCAGACTCTGCATGTCTCATGTAACTGATGTTTGGCATCCTTCACTTTAGATTGTCTCTCTGTTTCCCAGGTGGCATACCCCCTGTCCATTTAACATATAACAAAACCGATAGTCTGCAGCTGAATGTTATCTATGTAAGGATAACGGCTTCACCATTAGCAAGAAATGGAAAGAATTTTAGTAGCATTTTCTCAGTTTTAAGATGCCTTATCTGTTGGTCTGAAGATATTGCAGATTGTAGAATCTTAATGAGCTGTCCCAGTCTTTTTGTCCGCTCTGAAGTTATTCATGCAGCACTGCTTGAGAGTAAACAGATAATTTTTTTTCTGTCATATTTTGTTTAATATCCGTTTCACATGATAACATGTATAGCGTATAGCCTACTGTTGATCAGTGTGTTATTACTGTTTAGATTTGTGATCATTCGTCGGGAGAAACTCATCCAGGAACATATGGCGAAGCTTAGAACTAATGTCCGACCCATAGATGTGGATGCAGAATGTCTGCGTTGGACACCTGTTATAGTTTCCAACTCAGTTGTCTCTGAAGATGAAGAAGAGGAGACGGAGGATGGGGAAAATGAAGAGCAACAACAGCAGAAAGAAAAAGATCCAGAGGCCAGTGTAAGAGTGATTCTGTTACTCTTATGTGACATATAGTTTACATTCAGTGCTCTTATGCTTTCACAGACAATGCTAACAAAATTTTGAATGGGAAGCTTGGGCATGTTGTATAATCATAAAAAGCATTGCAGTCATGATTAGTATATGCATCTTTATAATTTCAGATGAGAAACTAAAAATAGGAAAATCGGTGAAGCAATATCTGGAGGAAGGTTCAAGTCTGTCTGTCTTTACTGTTGCTGAAAAGAGTAATAGGCTTCTTCCATCTCTAATGCTTTTTTCAATGTAAAAAGAAAACAAAAAAGCAAGCAAACAAAACCAAAGAACCCCTGCAGTCAAGCAACCTTTGACTCTCATCAAATTATTGAAATGGGATTAGGTTTGAAAGCACACAATTGTTCCATAAGTGACAAGTAGCATAAGTAAAAATTAATCAACTAAATGCTTAACATTTTTGCACCAAAAACTTTTGCTATGTGTTTTCACCAAGCCAGTAATAGCTTTTATCCTAAATCACTGTATGCAGAGCAGTGAAAATTCCTGAAATACAGGCTGCTATTCCTGAAGGGCTGCACACTCACATCAGGTGATAAGAACTGACTAGACTACTGTTTCTGAGAGGCAAGTTGTGCACTGTCACTGTGTTTAAATTAAATGAATCATGCATTGTTACCAAAAGTAGCTTTGAAAATCTCTTACCTTGCTTTTTCTTGAAAATAACACAAATACTGTGTTTGGATGTAGCAAGGTGATGTTTGCATTCCAGCAGACCACTGGATGGCTGTTACTGACTGAGATCACTTGTCAGGAAGCTAATTGAGATACATTATCACTTGAGAGGTGAAGGAGTTGCAGTTGGCACTATTAGAATCTCATAAGGTCAATTCATTTGTCATCATTCTTGTTAAACTTTTCTGAGTGCATTTGTTTTCTAATTTCATTCCTTTTTGCTCAGAAGCTTCTGCTGAATAGAATTCAGGATGGATACTTAAACAGGAAGTGTGAAACCTATTTGTTTTTATTTAAATCAGATGGTAAAATCTGTATCATGGGAGAAGAAAGAGCAAGAGCCTTATTCTCCTACAGAGAATGAAAAAAAGCCAGACATTGTTGCTCCAGCCAATTCTACACGGCCAAACAAGCACATTCTTCCTCTGGATAGTCTTCCTGCAAACAGTCAGCCATCACGAAGAGGTCGATGGAGCCGCAAGGGCAAAAAACTGCGGGAGCCCTTTTGTGAGAAGGAACCAAAATTGCCCGTTGAGGAGAAGACAGCAGTTCCCAGTGGACGTTGCAGCGAATGTGAGGAAAAGTCAGCAGCCTCACGAGGCCGGTGCAGCGAATGTGAGGAGAAGTCAGCAGCCTTACAGGGAAGATGTGGTGAATGTGAGGAGAAATCTCCAGTCCCAAGGAGCCGGTATGCTGAAGATGAGGAAAAATCTGTGGTTTCCCAGGGGCAGTATGGCAAAGGTGAAAAATCTGCAGTGCCCCGTCGGCGGTACAGTGAAGGTATGGAAAGGTGGAGAGGGCAGTTGAAAAAGAACACTGAGCCACTGAAGCGCAGATTCTCAGAAAACTGCGACAGATTACCCCGCCGCTACAGCGACAGCACGCCTCTGAGGTGTTCTAGTGAAAGTAGTGAAGAGGAGGAAGATGAGCCTGTGAGTCCTCGATCAAACTCTCCACCAGTTCTCACAAAGCCAACATTAAAACGAAAGGTGTGTGCTTTCTTTTTTCTTTTTTTTTTCTTTTTTCTTTTGTCTCTGACTATATTATGCAGTCTGTTTTCTCAATATGTTGATGCTATCTTGAGGGTCAGTGCAGCTCATGAAATGTGTATTAAGTGTACAAGTAGCATCTGCACATTTTTTTTTTTTCCTTTCCAGAAAAGTCTGCAGGACTATTTTCTCTAGAGAAACAATGGTATAGTGGCTGGAGAGTATTTTCTGCTATTTGTGCTTTTGATTTTTCTCACCTCAGATGTTAAAGATGTATTCAGTCACACCAAATAAAAACAGCTAAGTCCTACTTGTAAAAGAAGCTTTTGAAACACAAACATTACCTAAACAACTGAAATCATGGCATGAAGGTTTTGGAATGATTTACCTTGGAGACGTGAATTCTATAAACATGACCAAGAAAATCCTCTCTTCATGGGATGCTGCGATAAAAAGTTATCTTCTGTATCATCTTTGCAGCTCATTGTAAACTGTTCATATCTGTGTTGTAATGACTGTGACCTGATGGGTTATTAAGCTTCAGCTGTTTAAATGCGTTCTACCATTACGCTGATGCCAATCTACTGATCTTGAGTACTTGCTACTAATTTAGTGAGACCACTAAAATGAGTGGTCTTGCATTGTACTTGACATCTGTCTAACTGAAGGCAGGAGCTGGTCAGTGTTTTCTGTGAATCCTGGATTCCAGAAGGGACCTTTCTGGTTCTGTTTAGTGTTCAACTCTGTAGCTCATGTTTTCTGTTTAGCAGTGTTTTATTTCAACTACTCATGATAAAAATGAAAAGTCTTTTCTCCCACCTTCCCCTTTCAGAAACCAATTCTTCATCGGAAGAGGCGAGTCCGCAAGCGTAAGCACCACAACAGCAGTGTTGTCACTGAAACGATCTCTGAGACCACAGAAGTACTGGATGAACCATTTGAGGACTCAGACTCTGAACGACCAATGCCCCGATTAGAGCCTACCTTTGAGATTGAGGAGGAGGAAGAGGAGGAAGAAGAGGAGGAGGAGAACGAACTTTTGCCTAGTGGATACTTTCGGCACTTACCCCCACAAGACACCCTCAGGCGCAGACCTTCTTCTAAGAGGAAGTCCAAAGATGAGGAGGAGTCTGATGACACTAATGGTATGTTTGATGGTATGCAGTTGAAAGCTCGATACAGATAAGGGTGTGTCAGTGTCAGATGATGATAGCTGATGATGGAAGAAGTTGTTTACCTTGCTTTGTAACTTCCAGCCAAAATATAGGGTTAGGCATAAATTACCAGTCAAACCAGCCTAAAATATTCCGAAGTCTCATGAAAACATGGTGCTTGTGTTTAACTATCTCAGCACCAATGAACTGATAACAGGTCATTTTCAGCTTCAACTTTTCCAGTGGAATTGATGTCTGTGATTGTGGAAAAGGTTATGCAACAGGGTCACTTTACAGAAATAAAGCAGAAACAAATTAACGAGCCCTCAGATTCTCCCAACAAAGACAAAGAGAAATAACAAATGATCTGTTTTGGGATACTGTTCTTCATCAAATTGCATGTCCCTCCTCTCAACTTCTCATATCTCCTTAAAATCCTCTGAATCTTCAATTCATAAAATAACCAGTTCCAACCAAATATTTTTATTTATTTTGCATCTTCAATGCACTCTAAACGTCTGTCTTTTAGATATTGCATTAGTTATCTTCCTTATTTTGTTATTGCTCAATACATCATGTTCCCAAGAGAACTTCTTGATGGCCTACGTAGTGCAAGGCGAGCGGCCAAATGAAAAGGGAACTGTATAAGAAAGATGTATGGTGTTCTTATCCCACTATAAATGATCGTTACTGGAACTAACTCATTAATTTATGGCTTTCAACTGGCCTTTGGTTAGCAGAAGAGAATTTTTCTCTAAAGGTACTTAAATACTGAAAATAGCAATGAGATTATAGTCACTTGTACTATTCATTTAGCAACAGTTAACCCTAAATCCTTATAATAAAATATAACTGTTTAAATTGAGTGCAAACACATGTTAATGCAGCATTAAGTTTGCTGCTCAGTGGAAATTTGTCCCCAGTCAACACATACTGTGTTTCTGTTAATTCTATTTGGATCAGATTATTCCAGCACCATTAATAAGACTATACAGTTGGAAGAAGACCTGTTAGATAAATGTTTTTCAATCTTTTTGTGTTCTGAATATTTTCTGGTGGAGATGCAGATCCCTTTAGAGATTTCACACACACACATTGCCTTATAAAATACAACGGTATTTAAGCAGTGTTTTTTAACGATCTTTTGAAGGTTACAAATAGTCCATAATCCCCAGGGGTCATGCATGATATTTGGAAAACCACTATTTTAAGTTGCACCCATTATAAACTACAGTGATAAATTTCTTGCTCACCTGCTTTATAAATACTTTACTTTCTTACTCTCGCCTTGTAATTCAGTGCTTCCTATTCTCTAGTGTCACTTCACTCGCTGTTTTTCCTGAACTTCTACAAATTTGTCACTAACACTAAGGTAACAAGGTGCCAGTAATAAGCCTGCTGTTCTAGGATATTTCTGCTTCTCGAATCATATGGTATCTGTATGCTTTTTATGCCTTTGGCACAGATGCCTTTACACAAATATAGTAAAACTGCACTGATCTTAAAGAAAATAGAATGTATTTTATCTAAACAGATGTTAGCGGATGAGGATAATGATTTAGTCATTGTAAATAGCTTATTGCTGGCCATTTTGAATAAAGAATTAAGCTGTTGTGGGGGGAGTGTTCACTGCTTTGTGACAATTCACAAATATATTGTTGCAGTCACTTATACTTGGTTCAAATTTAGAATATTTTAGTCATAACTACAAGAGTTAGCAGTGTTTATGGGAAGCTTAGATTCTTGGAAAGTTTTACTTTTTTTTTTTTTAAACATTCTGACTAAGGGTGGTTTGGCTTAGATTTTCTATGAGAACTTCATCTCTGGTTAAGGCAATGTGTGGAAGTTGTTTTTATAAATTCTTTGAGATGTAACATTGCAGTCTCTGAAATCTGGTGTCTGATCAGAATTTGAATTGGTTCTGATTGCTATTGGGGCCAAAGTGAGAGTGGATAGTGTGGTGTTGTGATTTGAGGTCAATATTTTAAAAGGATTTGGCATTCTGAAGACAGAATGTGTTATATGCTGTGGAAAATAAATAAGCCTTGTCTCCCTATATTCTCCTAATTCTGTGCAATTTGGTTACTGTTGCATGGGAGAAGGTGAAGCTCTTTAATAGGCTGGACCACATTATTTTGGTTTTCCTGGTTCTACCTGTAAGTTTTACTCCAAATGTGAAAACTGTGAGGATTTTCTTTCCAAGTTTATCTGCATACTCTTTTAGCTAAGTCATCTGAATGAGCATGTGTGTATCTCAACATCCTTGAAAACAAGGTGGATGAAACTTTGAGTGGTCTTAAAATCCATATTCCTTTGCAAGGACAGAGTCAAGTGCATATGATAAAAAATATTGCATTATTGTAAGGGGAGCCTGCCATGATAAGATCACTGACTTTTGTTTTTGTATTCTTAAAAATATTATATCCTTGACAGGGCAGATAAAAGCATAGGATCTTTACCAAGGAGATACTAAAGGCTAATCCTCTGTAGTAGATTGGAAATGTGAAAGAAGGGGTTAAGTGTTAATGCTTTAACAAATTCTGTGAAGGTAATGTTTTCTTCTGCCTGCCCAATGATATTATGGCTTTGGCAGATCCTTTTTTTAATTCATGTTCCAAATATTTGTTTTATGGATGACTTCAAGGGATTGTTGAACTCTGAACTCAGTGTTTGTTTTGAATTCTTTTCTTTAATACCCAGAATTTTTGCAAGATGCTTATGGTCAGAGGTATTTAGAGTAACTGCCTGTCTGAACTTCTTGGACCTAATATATGGTGTATTTCTAGCTTAAAATAACAGCATTTCAATGGAAATACCTTTTTTTTTAAGTGACTAACTGTGGATGAACATGCTCCTAAGAATGTTGAGTAACTTCTGACAACCCAGAACACTGTTAACATCCCGTTCACTTCACAGACTTGAGCAAAGGGCAAGAGTAACTCAGCTGACCTTTGAGCAGTTTGTAAGAAGTGTTTGTGGGCTACTTGGAGCATATATTATTCAGTTTTACCTTGGTTAAATTATTTGCATAAGTGCGCATTTACAACAGCTCTTCTTACATTAATGCTTGGGAATTGTATAGCATGGAACTGGCAACATTTTTCATGATGGTAGGAAGGGCAGAAATGTGACTATATCTGCTCTGAATTTGGGGGGAAATTTGATCTTATATCCATATAGTGGGATGACCCAGCTACCTGCTCGCCCATTACCCTGACACTGGTCCTGGTTTAAACAGTTGGAGGGCTGATTTGTGACTCAGTAAAAAGTCAAGAGATGGTTATTTACTTAATCACAGAATCCCAGAATGGTTGAGGTTGGAAGGGACCTCTGGAGATTGTCTAAGTCCAACCCCCCCCCGCGCAAGCAGGGTCACCTAGAGCATGTTGCACAGGATTGTGTCCAGGAGGATTTTGAATATCTCCAGAGAAGGAGACTCCACAACCTCTCTGGGCAACCTGTTCCAGTACTCTGTCACCCTCACAGTAAAGAAGTTTTTCCTCATATTCAGATGGAACTGTCTGTGTTTCAGTTTGTGCCCATTGCCTCTTGTCCTGTCTCTGGGCACCACTGAAATTAGTCTGGCCCCATCCTCTTGACACCCTCCCTTTAGATATTTGTATACATTGATAAGATCCCCTCTCAGCCTTCTCTTCTCCAGGCTGAACAGGCCCTGCGCTCTCAGCCTTTCCTCATAGGGGAGATGCTCCAGTCCCCTAATCATCTTCGTAGCCCTCCGCTGGACTCTCTCCAGTAGTTCCACGTCTCTCTTGTACTGGGGAGCCCAGAACTGGACACAGTAGTGCATATGTGGCCTCACCAGGGCTGAGTAGAGGGCAAGGATCACCTCCCTCAACCTGCTGGCAGCACTCTTCCTAATGCAGCCCAGGATACTGTTGGCCTTAGTCACAAGGGCACATTGCTGGCTCATGGTTAACTTGGTGTCCACCAGGACTCCCAGGTCCTTCTCCGCAGAGCTGCTTTCCAGCAGGTCAACCAACCTGTACTGGTGCTTGGAGGTATTTCCTCCCTAGGTGCAGGATACCACTAGAACATTTTCATTTGTGAGCATATTGTATAAATAACGCTTGCATTGGGTGGCGAGTCTTTCTAGGACTTTGTCATGCAGCCTAGCATTTAATTTGGATTGTTTATTAAAAGCTCAAAGCTCTGACCATGCAAAACCTGGAAAGCAGTGTTGTTCTTTGAAAATGTAATGTGTAATGTGATTGCTAATGAGCAGACCTTGATCTTTCTTGTTACCCTTTGCAATATTTCTCTAAGCTATTGTTGGTACATGAAGTTGGTAAACATGATGGGATGTTTGGGAAAGCTTCCATGAATGCTCAGGTAAAATAAAATATTTGAACGGTGTCTTTCCATTTGTGTTTTCAGGCACCCCAACCTTGAAACCATTATCTGTGCTGAGAAAATGTGAAGCAAAGGATTCTTCACTGGAACCAGATACTTCTACACCCATGAAAAAGAAAAAGGGATGGCCAAAAGGCAAAAGCCGAAAACCAATCCACTGGAAGAAAAGACCTGGTCGAAAACCAGGTTTTAAACTGAACCGGGAGAAAGTGACACCATCTGTTCAGGGTGAGGGAGTTGATGCAGTGGTAGTTAGCTCAAAAACAGGGCGTAAGCTCAAAATTTCAGATACAGAGGAAAGTGTTGAGCAGAAAGAAGAGTTGCCCCTTATTGAGGAAAGGAAAGATGATGATGTGAATATGGAAGCAGAAGAGGTGGGAGAGGGGGAAGAGGAAGATACAACCAGCAGTGAAGTAAGGGCAGTTTCTCCTGTGGACAGCAGCAGCAGTCCAGCGCCAGAAGTTAAAGAGCCTGAAATAGAGGAGGAAGTAGAGGAGAAGCCACGGGTTTTAGAAGAGCAAAGGCAATCAGAAGAAGAACAGCAAGAACTAGAAGAACCTGAGCATGACCATGAGGAAGAAGAAGAAGTTGCAGTAGTGACTAATCAAAACGAAGACCATGATGCTGATGATGAAGATGATGGTCATCTGGAGTCTCTGAAGAAGAAAGAATTGGAGGAACAGCCTGTGAGAGAAGGGGTGAAGGAGGAGCCTGATGTGCAAGAGTGTTTTTTAGAAACAAGCATATCAAGCAGTAGAGAGGATGCAAAAGGAAAAGATGAAGCAGAGGCAGATTCTGAGGAAGAGCAGGCTTCCAATGAGACATCAGTGGGCTCAGAGCATGTCCCTGGGTCTGAAGATGATCACGAAGAAGAGCAAAGTAATAAAGAAGGGTTAATTGAATTAAAGGAAGAAGAGGAGATTCCTCACAGTGAACTAGATCTAGAAACTGTTCAAGCAGTCCAGTCCTTGACACAGGAGGAGAGCAATGAGCATGATGTAGCTTACCAGGACTGTGAAGAAACTCTTGCAGCTTGTCAGACTCTGCAGAGTTACACCCAGACTGAGGAAGATCCTCAGATATCAATGGTTGAAGATTGCCAGGCCTCAGAACACAACAGTCCAATATCCTCTGTTCAGTCCCACCCCAGCCAGTCTGTGCGTTCTGTCAGCAGCCCAAATGTGCCTGCTCTGGAGAGCAGTTACACCCAGATAAGTCCTGAACAAGGATCCCTGTCCGCACCCTCTATGCAGAACATGGAGACCAGCCCCATGATGGATGTGCCTTCTGTATCAGACCACTCTCAGCAGGTGGTGGATAGTGGCTTCAGTGACCTTGGTAGCATTGAGAGCACCACAGAGAATTATGAAAACCCCAGCAGTTATGACTCCACTATGGGAGGCAGCATTTGTGGAAATAACTCTTCCCAGAGCAGCTGTTCCTACGGGGGATTGTCGTCTTCTAGCAGCCTCACTCAGAACAGTTGTGTTGTCACTCAGCAAATGGCAAACATTGGCAACAGTTGCAGCATGATGCAGCAAAGCAGCGTCCAGCCTGCAGCAAACTGCAATATCAAGTCACCTCAGAGCTGTGTGGTGGAAAGGCCTCCTAGTAACCAGCAACCAACAACACAGCCACAACAGCAACAGCCTCAATCACAGCAGCCGCAGCCCCCACCTCCACCTCAGCAGCAACCTCCACTGTCTCAGTGTAGCATGAACAACAGCTTCACTCCAGCACCTATGATCATGGAAATACCTGAATCCGGAAGCACTGGTAACATAAGTATCTATGAGAGGATTCCAGGGGATTTTGGGGCTGGGAGCTATTCACAACCATCAGCCACATTCAGTTTAGCCAAGTTACAGCAGCTGACAAACACCATTATGGACCCTCATGCCATGCCTTATAGCCATTCTCCTGCTGTGACTTCCTATGCAACCAGTGTTTCGCTGTCCAACACAGGATTAGCTCAGCTAGCTCCCTCTCATCCATTAGCTGGGACACCACAAGCACAAGCCACCATGACACCCCCACCAAACTTGGCATCCACCACCATGAACCTCACGTCACCTCTGCTTCAGTGTAATATGTCTGCTACCAATATCGGTATTCCACATACGCAGAGGTTGCAGGGGCAAATGCCAGTCAAAGGGCATATTTCCATTCGCTCTAAATCAGCACCACTGCCCTCTGCAACTGCGCACCAGCAGCAGCTCTATGGCCGCAGCCCACCTGCAGTTGCCATGCAGGCTGGCCCTCGTACATTAGCTGTTCAACGGGGTATGAACATGGGAGTCAACCTAATGCCAACCACCCCTTACAATGTTAATTCCATGAATATGAACACCCTGAATGCCATGAACAGCTACAGAATGACACAGCCCATGATGAACAGCAGTTACCATAGTAACCCTGCCTACATGAACCAGACAGCACAGTATCCTATGCAGATGCAGATGGGAATGATGGGGAGCCAGGCCTATACCCAGCAGCCTATGCAGCCAAATCCTCATGGAAACATGATGTACACTGGCCCCTCCCATCACAGCTACATGAATGCTGCTGGGGTGCCCAAGCAGTCTCTCAATGGACCGTACATGAGAAGATGAGCAAGATGAACTTGCAACCTAAAAACTTAAATATATATAAATAAAGGAACCTTTTATACTGACGAACCAGAGAAAATGGACCTTTTTCCAGTTAAAATATTGCTGTAGATTTAGAGGGATTTTCTTTGGTTTATTTTATTTTTTAGGAAGCCTGGTCTTTGTTTTTGTTTTTTGTTTTGGGTTTTTGTTTTCTTCACAATCCTGAACCATTTTACAGCTAAAATCATTTACAAATGTTTTTTAGGGGGAAAACATGCACAAAATCTTTTCATAATTTAAAAGAGCCTTACTTTGACCACTTGGACATAATATGTGCAACAGTGAAATCATCTTTCTAAATTTTTTTTCAAATGTATGTTCTTCTCCCTCTCCTGTGCCCCTCTGTAAGCAGTTCCGAGTGCTGCAGTCATGTAAAATGTCTGAAATCTCAAAGGGTAACAACCCTTCCCTCTAAACCCCACCTAGCATTTTCTACTTCTAGCAGGAGGCACTTATTGGGAGACTCAGAAGGGGACACGGAGGATAAATGAAGCTCTTTATTTCTGCAAGTCAGGAAATTTTTTTCATTATTAACTTTCCCTGACTTCCTCACCCTCAGTAAAATTTGGAGTTATATGTAAACAATAAATTCTATTCACACTGGTGTTTTTGTAGATGAATTAATTGAAATAGTCTGTATGTTTCATTCTGAAAATATAATGTAACTTTTAAATGATCCCATTCACCACTCAGAAATGCACACGTGCGTGCACACATGCACACGTGCATGTGCGCACGCACACACACACATTCTGTCACTGAACTAGTAGAAGCATCTCCGGAGAGAGCTGTTTATATCCCTCATGCAGTCATGAGGAGGATAAGGTGGTTACTGTCTATTATGACAAGAAAATGGCTGCAGGCTCTTGTTTTGGTGAGCTGCAAGTCAGCCATAACTCTGAAATCCCAAACTCTGTTTTAGTATGTACTTTGAAAAGCTGAGGGTCTTGGTTCTGAGCCTTGGAGTCAGGCTGAGCTCAAGAGCAGCTGTTTCCAGTGGTCTGCCTCTTAACATCTTTACTTGCCTGTTCTTGGAAGATGAACTGTATGTTTTAAGTGACTTGAGAGGAAACCTGTGGTGTCCTTGTCACTCTTCCATTCCTGGTGTGTGGTAGGAAATTGCTGAACATGCCGCTTTATGGAGGAGTCAGTGTTGTTAAGCAGATACTTCCCTGATTCTTCAGCTGTGTTTGACACCATTCTATAGGGATAGCCACACTTTTGAGCTAGTGTGGGAAATGAAGGGAATCAGCCCGTTTTACAGGAATGAAATGGTCTGAACACCACAGTAGGATGCAGGCAGCAGGATTTTGCCGTTTATTACTGCATAATCCAGTTCATTCTTTTTTTGTCTATGCTGCTCTGTGATAGAGACAGTACCTGCTGGCATGTCACCCAATACAAAAAGGGAAAGCATTATTCACCCTTTAATGTAAAGTTCTTTTTTGTTGTTGTTGTTGTTGTTGTTGTATATGAAGTAGAAATACAGACACATTAATAAGACTAATTTCTTTTGTTTTTAAACCAAAAGAATCCAAATGAAAGCTGGGGTTTCTTCAGATGCACTAAAATGGACTTTCCTCCAATAACTGCTAACCATAAAAAGCAGAATACAAAGGACTTCCACTTTTTATTTCTCTTTGGTTTTTGAGCATGTACAAGGCTGTGTAGGACCCCACTTCTCTGTATATACAATTCCAGTTCCAAATCACCCATGTAGAAAGCGCACTGTGCTGCCCTCTCCTTTCTAGATCTTCAGCTGTGTTGCTGCTTCCTGGTCTCTGGAGGGGGGTGCGGGCTGGGGTAGGGGTCTGAGATGAGAGGAGAAGCTGTTGAAATGAGGGCCGTGAATTTAGTTTGTTTGCTGTTTGGTTTGGTTTGGTTTTGTATTTTTTTTTTTTTTAAATCAATTGGGCAGCTCCCTTTTCCACAAGCCTTTGTGACTGTAGAACTATTGTAGAAAAAAAGTTCTTTTCTATATATAAAAAGAAATTATCCAACGCAGTAATATTGGTACCTACCATTTTTTCACTTCTGTTTAAAAAAAAAAATGTATTTTTAGCAAGATAACTTGGGTAATCTTCTAAAAGAAATTAAAAAAAACTCACTGTTAGTGACTTTGATGCCTTTTAAAATAAGAGCTTTTTCATTTCATTCCATCTTTAAAATTTTTTATCTTTGTTGTAGAATATTAAAAACTATTTTAAGAAAGATAAAAATTCTCTTTAAAGAGATCTCTAGAGTGTGTGAATAGGAGCTCCAGATGCCTCTAAAAGCCGCATGTACAAATGAAGCTGAGTCTATTCCTGTCTGTTTATATTTGCTTTTCCTGTTTTGTAACCTCTTTGTACTTTGTTCATGGTGACTTGTAAGCTAAGGGGAAGGGGTGCCTAGATGCCTTTGTAATTCTCCATGTCATGCGCTCCTGGCCAGATGGTCTCCCTTCCTCTCCTTGTATGTAATATCACTTTTTTTTCCCTTTCTAGCAAGTACTTTCAAAAGAACTCTGTACATTTTAACATAAAAAATAAATTATGTTGAGCCATTTTGGATGTCTGTTGTGCATGAGGATTTTTTTCTTTCATTTGAGCACTGAACTCTTCCACTGATATTTAGGCCTAGGTATATGATTTCCTGTGTGTCTTTTGATCTGGAAGAGAGGTGGTACTTGGAATTTAGGTGCACGGTCTCTGATGATGTTAATTTTTGATTTACAGTTTCCACTCAGAGATAGATTAAAAAAAAGAAAAAAAGCACTTGGAAGGCTTCTCCAGAAATCTTTAGTTTTAAATTCTTCTCTGCAGGGTCAGCCAAAAGCTTAAGCTAAATGTGTTAGCTGTTTTTCATCACCATTTGTTTGTAAAATCATCTTTAGAGTTTTGACTTGTGCACTAAAAAAATCTCAAAGTATATTTTAAGCTTTTTCTCCCCTTCTGGTTTCAAATTGCTTTTTGATCTTAACAGTTAGCTCTTTGAATAGGAGAACTAGAATTTTTACACAGCAAAGTTACCCTGCAGCTTTAAGGCAGAACTGGATCAGTCATGAGCTTTAAATAAATAGTGCTGTCCCATTATGTCACTTATTGTGGGACCTCTTAGGGTATGCTTGCCGAGTTTTTCCTCTGCAAACTTACAACTTTCAAAACACTAGATGGAAGCAAAGTTTCAGTTGCTGTATGATTATCACCAAAGTTTCATCTTGGGAAACTTTGTAACAGATGATAACCATTAGCTCAGCTCCCTTTAGCAATTCAAGAGCAGACTTTTGCTTTTTGTTTCTGGTGGCTGGCAGGGTTTTGCGGGGTGCCTGGCCTGCTGCAGCCATTCCTGCAGCCCAGCAGAAGCTCTGGGGAGTAGCGAGTGGGGAGCTGTGAGGGAACCAAGTGGGGACAAGAGACTCTACTAAAGGCTTTTCCACAGAGGTGTTTTCACAAATATTTCTTGAAGTAAGCAAACTGATTGTGTATCATGGTAAATAAATGAAAAAGACCTTGAGATTCAGTAACATTATTTTCATTCCAGTTTGGACTGGAGATACTAAATTTATATAAGATGAGGATGTTGCTGAATCGTCCTTTACCGTGATGTATTTTTCTTTGAACTCATTATAGTTGTTTTATTGGAGGAGCTGAATTTTCAGATGTAAACATATAAGTTTATAAAAATACAGATAGAAGCTAATAGCAAAGGACTCTCCTGGGTGACTTGTTCCTTTTTTCTCCAACAGTTTTAGGGTATTCAAGCATGAAGGAGAGGGAGACAGGGTGATCTGAGATAAGGTTTTCACTACAACTTTAATCGCTTGTGAATTACAGTAATGTACACCAACAGTGTTACAGGTAAGTTGTCTGGAGCTCAGTAAACGCATCCTGTGCGCATGCATGTGTGTATGTTACCTACCCATAGTCAGTGCTGGAGTGGAGACTGTGTCATTCTGTGTCAGCGAGCTGTGTTCAGTCACTCGTAACTTTTTTTTAAAAGATGTTATTTAAAGGAAGCTTTGTTTTTGTTGAGTAGCAAAGTTGTGAGGTGGTGGGGTTCCCCACTCTCCCCCCCAAAATGTGCCCTGGTCTTCCCATAGTTAAACAGCTAAGGTTTGGGGTCTTTGTTTTTTTGCTTGTTATGTACTGTATACACTGAATTTATGGGGTTTGATTTGACCACTAAAATGTGCTTGTGTTGATGGCTATCTACAAAGAACCCTGCCTAAGGCTGCCTTTATTTCTTACCAATTTTTGGAAACATCTCTCCCTTTTTAGGGTACAATATGGGATTTAAAAATAAGATATCAATTGAAAGCAAGTATATGTCTTCCAGCAATTGGAAATGGCTTTGATTTCAAAAATTAATGTGCTGAATGATTAGACTAGAACATAATTCTGATAGTTCTGTTGCTTTAGATAACTCGAATTCAAAATGGTCATGGCAAATCACTTCTGTGAAATGACAGCATACAGTTCTGTTCTGGTAAAATGTTTGTATTGTAAACTGACAAGTAGGGCAATTCAAAGGTTTTGTCGGCTGTCCTGGTACCAAATTATGGTCACACCTGCTGATATGAAATGCTTCTCAATTGTTTTGAGAGCTTTTCAATGCTTAATCAGAAGCTGCCAAGCTTGGGATGACCAGGGCCAGTGCTAATAATACATTTAAATTAAGCTTCTTGTGCATTTCTCAGTTCTTAAGGTTGTTGAAACAGTTTTAAGAAGAAAAAGTAAATGTCTAGATATGAACATAATGGTTTATAACAATTTTATCTCTCCTTCTGTGGGCCAGAGTACAAAAACAAGTGTTTATGGATATCTACAAACAAGATTATGGAAATGTGATTCCAGAGTTAATGAGATGATAAACAGCAACTGCTACTTAGGAAATGTTTATAAAGAGCATTATTTGTTCAGATATACTACACTGTAAATAGTCTCTGTTTGTTGTATTTAAAGAAAAAAAAAAAAAAAAGGACCTGTCTGAGTGGTCTAACTTGATGATAACCACATTTGTAGCCTTGAACAGGGTGACCTCTTTTTTAGTATCTTGTCATTGCAAACTATCAAATCTTACTGTTAGAGGAAGGCTAAAGAGTTTTCTTTGAGAGTTGCCAGGCTAGAATAGGGTTGAAATCAGACTGTACTGAAGTGGAAGAACTGTTAGTACCTTGTAGCATGGCTGTGAACAGCTGCTACTGCCGACTGTGCATAGCCACACAGTCAGATCTCACACTGTGGATGTAGTGAGAGTTGTTCCATTCAGCACTGACAGGTTTGCTCTAAATTAGTTGACATGTGGACCAAAACCTCTGTTACTGACTATGAATGTGCAGGAAAGAGTTTGAATGCAACCCACAGCAATGTACCAGCTTCTAGATGAGCGTTGTGGCTTTGAAAGATGTTAATTGAAAGGAGAATAGTCTTAAAGGGGGCTGACAGCTCTAAAAGCTCATCAGTGAGATAATTAAGGAAATGCTAAAAAGAATGGAACCATCTTAATTAGTTTTCCAACTTGGGGAGAGAGCTCCTTGCTGAGATCCAGTCTCTGCAGTAATTGGGAAATGCAGACAGACTGAGGCAGGTTCAGTTTACAGCAGCTAAGGTGTGGCCTGCAGCATCTTTTATCTTCACAGCATGTCAGCCAGTATAATTTAGGCTAAAAATAACTGCCTGAAATCGAGCTTAGAATGTTAAATCCTTTTGCCCCTAACACAGGGAATCTCAGCAGCTTCATCAGACATCGATTTTCACCTAGGACAGGGCAGGGCTGCAGCTGCACATTTCATCTCTTAAAACAGCAGACAGGGACAGGAATTCCTTTCTGTGCTTCCTTCCTCACAGAAGTTTTGTTCTGGAGGAGAGTTGTGTATGTGGAATGGCACATTCGTGTGATTCGTGTGATTATTTTCCTAATGGTTCCCCTGTCGGTATCCATTTGTTCTCCCTTGGCAATTAGTGTACATTGTAAGTTCTTTTGGACAGAGACTCTGTTATCCTTTTTTTCTTTTTTCTTTTCTTTTTTCTTGTGATTTGTCTGACATGGTAGAGTCTCAGCCTGCGATTTAGGTCCCAGAGGGTTATCATAATACAATTAATTTGTTTTGAAGGAAAAAGTGGTAAATATGGTGTTGTGAACCAAAATAATTAAATAAGGTTCTTGAAAAGTTTCTTTTCTTGTAATATATTGGTTACTATGTGTGCATGGTACCTTTCAGCTAAAAGAGGAAGTTTGCTTACTGAAATTCTGTCATCCTTTGTTTCCCTATTTTATATAGCTTTTATGTTTGTCCATCAGGAGCAAGCAGCAACAAGATATGATCCATAAAGTGTTTTCTACAGTTCTAAATATTTCCTGAACAACTTCTTCAAACAAGAGAAAAATTGCTGTTGGAGAACAATGAAATGGTGAGTTAAGTGAAATTACTAGCAAGCCCATTTCCCACTTTCCCACCTGTCCTGTCCTAAGTCCTTGCTCCGTTCTGAAATAGCAAGGATGACAAAGGAGGTGAGCTTCTCTTCGCATACAGCAGATTGCTGTGGTCCCTTTATACCAATCATACACCCGCAGCACACAAAAGCTTGTTATCAATTGCAGGTCAAGCACTTCATGACTTAAAACATCATGTTTGTAAACCCCTGCAGAGGACAATCCAGAAATAGCTTTCCCTATGTGTATGGCAGAAATATCTAATTCTAGTTAACTCAGTCTCTTAAACCATGCTGTCAAAATTCAAGACAGATGTTTCAAGAACTGTCAGTGACTCAGAAGCTCCGTTAACAGGCATGCCACTCTGCCTTGAGTTAGAGAGCTAAACATAACTTCAAACACTAGTGGCCGGGGTTTTATTAGGACAACAGTGCTGGACCCAGAGTTCAATAGGGATGAAATCCTTCCTGGAATCTTGAGGGGAAAGGGAAAAGGGTGTCGCATAAGAAGAAACAAATTGTTACTGGACAGCAGATTTCCTGCACCAGGACTTCAGTTAAGGGCTTCAGTTAGTTCTGCCAGGAGGAGCTATTCTACAGAGCGGCTGGCTTAAATTGCATTGGTGTTGCCTTCTGATATGTCTTCTCTTGCAGACTGATGTAGGCAAGATTAGAGCTGCTTTAGGAGTCCCCTTGTCCTCCTTTGGTTTGTATTAGTGAGCATACAGTTGAGACTAAAGCAAATTGCAGAATTTGGTCCTCAGCAAGTGATCAGAACTGCCTGGCCATACATCAAGAAGTCAGGAGGTGGTGGTAGAAAGTCTGAGGACAAAGAAAAACACTGAAAAATAGTGAGTGTCTTTAGGGGCCATCACAGTTGCCCTTGATCACCTCTCTGTGCCTCCAGATGTGAGCCAGACACTTTGATCTGTTAGGAGATGTTACTGCTAGCCCCAAGAGCCTTCAGCACAAATACCATGCAGCACTCGGTGAGGGGAAGCAGCATGTCGGAGTAGGAACAAGGTAAACAGGGAAAGAATAGTGATGTTATGGGAAGCATCTGTTTGGAGGCTCCCACAGCATGCACACAGCTGTGGACCACTGCACTATAGTCGGGGTTCTGAAGAATACAATATTACCCTGGATAAGTTGATAAGGAAAAGGAGTTTGAACAGGGAAACATTCCTGGCCTTGGGAAAGCATGGGACTCCCTCTTAGCTGCACTGATGAGAGTGACTGATCTGCTCAAGTGCATTCCCCTTTTCTGAGGACAGTGGGTGATTCTTTTGGTGCCCTATAAAGTGTACCTAAAGGGGAACAGATCAATACTCCCTCTGACTTAAATAAAGTATGAACCTGGGGCTGCCTGGAGTCTTGCTAGATACTTCTCTTCTCTGCTTTGTGGACAGGCAGTCCAGAGCAGGAAGTCTTTTTATTTGTGGAATAGCCTGTACATAGGTTGAGGCCCCCTTTACATTAGCAGCTATATCCACCTATGTTAATGGGGCTAACACTTTCTCTGAAAAATGTCTCCTTTATGGTCACTCCAGGCTCACATGTACATATCTGGGTTCTCCTGAACCCTAAGCTTGTTAATAATAATTTCTCTCTTAGGCAGTGTTTAGAATTTTACCCTTCAAGTTGATTAAATGCCCCTGTTCTTTTATGATGCTGCATTTTCTGAGCAAAACAGGACTTTGTTCAGAGCCTGGCAACACTTCCTAAAGCTGCCTGGAGGAAGAAAAGAAAAGCAGACAACTGAGGTCTTGGCCATTCTCATTCACAGGTTTCTAATTGTGCAGAAAAAGAAAGAGACAGTGCTTGGTGCAAAAGCCAGCAGCCGTCTTAGAAGGTTAAAAGCAGTAGGGACAAAATAAAAAGCTTTCCAAGAGACTTTTGGTCTCAACACACTTGTCAAGGTGAGGGTTCTTAGCTCTTCTACTGCACAGTCCTTCCTTTGTCACCAGAAGAGTCGTGCCCTAGCCAGCATCTTCTCTATCCCACTGCCTTCATTGCCCTGTGTTGCTAGCAGGTATTGGAGCAGGGCTGGCCTTTACCTCACATGCTTCCCAGAGTTGGTGGCAGTAGCTGTCCTTCCTTCTCCTCATTCCAGGAGAAACTTAGGAATTTTCCCTTTTAGCAGCTGGGAGGCATCCCCCCAGAGCCAGGTAGTGAGCTCTGCAGCTGCAATGGTATGATGAGTATGCAAAATGAGGCAGCCCCAGGAGAGGCTGTGCACAGGCTGACTGCCTCGCCATGTTGTTCACCATTCCCTGGCTGTTTGCCAGTTAATGAAAAACCTAGGACAAGCACTGTGGAGAGGAATCTTAAGTTTCATTGTTCTGACATCAGCCGTTTGAGCCATTACTCCTGCTGAGTCTCCAGAGTCCATTTTTCCTTGCTCAAGTGTGAGACCCTCAGTTTGTGCTTCCAGACCAATAATAATGGGCTGCCTTAGCTAAGAAGCGCACTCATGAGCACTAGTGTCAGGACTTGCACTGCCTCCCAGAGAGCGTGCCAGGACATTTTCTCTTATGCCCCAGGGTCAGGACTTGTGCTGCAGCTAGTGTGTGCTGTAATGGTGCTTGCTGTCAGCCTCAGGTTGCAGGATGATTCATATCCTTGTGCTAATGCCAGGGTTCATGCTGCAGCTGCTGAATGTGATGCCTGCACTGCTGCACAAACAACAGGTTTGTGCTGTATTGAGTCATGGGTGATTCTTGCCCCGGTGTTAGTGCCAAGGCTCAAAGTGATATTTGTAACCAATTGTCAACTGAAATGAGCTAAGGTGACTTTCTGTTCCTGCAGTACTGCGTTGTGGAATTGCTCTGTAGTCAATGTAAACTTCCAGACTGCTGCTTTGATTTTATGGGGACAGTAATGTAAAATGTGGGCTAGAGGACATAGTTCAACCAGTCAGATGCCCATCTGGGTCCATAAGTCTCCATGTGGTCTTGTTGCTAACATCTGGCCATTCAGTGACTGCAGGAGCAGGCTGTGCTCTGTGCCAGGGCCTGCTGTGTAGACAGGGCTGGGGTGAGGGAGAGTTCAGCTAACTGCTATGGCTCCTGCACCTTTCCCTGGTGCAAAGCTTGCATGGACAGCAGTGGCTGCAGCAGTTTCGTGCTCACTCTCCCTCTTGTTTTAAATTGTTCATAGGAAGCAGTCACAGCTATTGCAGAGACATTTCCAAACCCAATCTCTGAATGCTCTGAGGAGCCGAATCAATACAGGATTAATTGGTTTCTCTTCTTCTTCTACGGAAGCCTCTTAAATCATTCCATGCAGCAACTTCCTCCTGCAGCCATGACTAGTCACTGTCATATCCAGACATTTCTCGGTGTTCTGCTGTCTTCTGATACCAGAACTGTGCATGAGTACTGTTTGCAATGGGTCAGAGTTGTGGAGGTGACAGGAGATCTCTAGCCCAGGCTTGGGAAAGATATTACACCTGTTCTACTAGTTTTGCTGATGGTTCTCACTTGCAAAGACCACATCTAGCTCTAGAGTTTGTGTGTATGGGCCCTTAAACATGCTGACCTTTGCCTGAAGTATAGAATAAAGCCAGCGTACAGGGGAAGGGAAAGAAGGAGAACAATGTTTCTTGAGTGGAGGGAAAGGAAGAGAAAGCATCTTCCCCATTCACCTGGGATGATGTGCAGCAGTCTCACTCACCGGCTTTGGGAAGTTGTCCCAGGTCCTCATAAGGATTCTCTTCAAGACACGAGATTCATTCTGTGGTAAGAAGCTAGCACAACAGACATCGTGCAGGTGTGTCCTCCATGCTACAGAGTCAGTATTGCCAACTTCAGATACTAGAAATCTGACTCAAGCCACCCAAATTTGCCTGATTTGTTATAGATCAGGATTTTGGAATTGGCCCCAATGGGATCCACAAGGTAAAGAGCCAAGCCTGTGGGTTCCATCCATCCCATGCTTTTCAACTTTTCTCTGCAATCATTAAGAGCTTAATGCCATTTTTAAGAAAGCTTTCTTATGTTCTCCTAGTTTCAAAATCAAGGGCTTTTGAAAAATGTATGAAAAAATGTGAAACCCATGCTAAAGCTGGGAGAGAGAGCAAAATCACAGTGCCATGCCTGCCCTTGACCTCATCCCTCTTTCCTGACTGCAGCTTTATGCAGTCAGAGGTGAGCATGGGGCATTCACAGAGAGTGCTGTGGGAAAATGGTGGGTAGGCTATTAGGCAGTCTGCAGATAAATTGACTTTGGTAGCTACCTGGTTGGCTATGATGGAGCCTATTGGCTGTAACATGTCAAGACAGGAGCTTGAATTCAAAATCGATGAGCTCGTGAAAACGTTCTTGTTCCTTCTGTGAGACTGAGCTTCTTTCCCCCTGTGTGTGCGCTGATGGGGAACAGGCTTTCAGACTGGCTTTTCAGAAGGTGCTTTTTGATGTCCCCTGGAGCAGATGTGGCAGCAAAGTGTGGCTCCGCTCACTTGTGTGTCTCTTTTCCCATATCCTGGCTCTCCCTTGATGCCTGCTTTTCCTGTTCTGTGCTCGCTCTGTTCTGGCTTATAAGGAGTTAAGGGGTGGGATCTATTTGTAGGAGGAGGCAGTGTCCTACAGGCATGTACAGGCAAAGACTCTGTGTACTGCCACTGTCTGCCAGTTTAGCCGCATTTATAGCGGACACATTGTTGATATCAGGGAAATAAGGGCTGCCTATGCCAAAGCCTGGGCTATAACACAGCTGCCCCTAAGTCCAAGCATGCAGACCCTGCCACATAACAGGGTTGGGTTTCCGAAGTCTGATCCAGCTCAAGTCATGGAACCAGGAAGGCAGAACTTGTGTTAGGGATGACGTGTTATATCCCAGAGGTGCCTCGCTGCAGCCTTGCTGGCCATGCCTGGAGCTCAAGGTGGACAGTGTGTCCTTTAGCACGGAAAGATCAGCAGGACCCAAAAAGTAGTGAGGACGTGGTGGGAACTGATGCAGTTGTATGTAGCAGAACTCGATTTCATTTCTGAATTCCCTATTTGGAAAAATTAGGAAATTTCAGGGAAAGAATTCCAAGGTAGCAGAGAGCTGTTTTAGGATGCAAAGTCAAACACACAGAAGTAAGGAACTCGCAACATGTTATGGTTAATTGCAACAATTAATTTGCTGCCCATGTGCCTGCTGTTGATCGCAGACCCTTTCCCCCCCCCCGTTTGGTCCCTTCCTCATTTGGCCTGCAAAGTGCTCATGTGGAAGAGGCAGGATTAGTGTGGCTGGTGCAGCTGTGCACCTGGCATGTCCTATCTGTGGAACCTTTCACTATGCAGCTTTTATTAAATTTTGTAATTTTTTTGTGTGAGTGTTCATAAGATTTTGCTATATAAAGATGTGCAGCTTTATCTACTCTTGAGT
This sequence comes from Apteryx mantelli, assembly GCF_036417845.1. Lineage (NCBI taxonomy): Eukaryota > Metazoa > Chordata > Aves > Apterygiformes > Apterygidae > Apteryx > Apteryx mantelli. The sequence continues at coordinate 7,084,977 of NC_090006.1, read as the reverse complement.
GTATTATTTATTCATAGGGGTACAGTATGCAGAACTAAAGCTGTCCTTGGAAAAACCCTGTACAATTTAATGATTTCCTTTTCTTCATTCTTTATAGGACTCCATAAGCCTTCTATATACTCTCACCCATCACACTATAAAAGCTACAGGGAGATCTTTTTTCTGTTTTTAGCACCCTTCTTGATCTGTGGATGGAGCAAGAGAAGCAGAGGAACCACAAAGAGGAAAAGATGCAGGAAATTATGGAGGAAAACTTACTCAAACAAGCCTCTTGGGCAGAAAAGTGTCCTATATTGTCTGTGCGGTTAAGTCTGCATCTCCCAGGCTGCTGCCAGCCTGAATGACCTGGGAGTGACTGTCGAGTACTTGCTGAGAAAGAGCTATTAATCCCTGCTTGCCTATGTTTTGGCAGCAAAAGGGACCCTTTCTGTTCAGAATAAGGTGGGCTGTGCCAGAAAAATGTAGCACGTGCAGGGCTTCCAGCTGGGCAGGTGAATGGTGATGCTCCTGAGGTTCTGGCCATGCCGTGGGTTCGCACATGGTGGGGAGGTTTTTCAGGAGAACAGGGGCTGAGCTGATAGAGGTAGGGCTGCTCGGAAGTGTCTGAATAGTACAGCACATTCTGTCAGGTCCCATTATCATCATGACCAGAGTCCACCCCAGTTTTATCCTGGTCCCCTCACACTCTGAGGCTGTGTGGAGGAATCTAAGTTACACCTCCAGGCCTGAGTCACTGACTTCCAACATGCAAACTGTTTGTGCTTTGGAGAGGCAGCTGCAGGTGAAATGTATGGATGTGTGTGGAAAAGGGGTCGCTGACCCTCCAGGAGTGCTGGTCAGGGGTCCTTGGACAGGGCTTGAGTTCTGGTGGTGCAAGGGTGGGCATGAGCTGGTGGCCCCAGTTTACTTTTCTGGTGCTGTGTAGTCAAAGAGCAGTCTGAGTTCCTGGTTTCTGACTCCCATTCACAGCCAAGATCCCTCCCCTCCCCTTGCTGCTCACTCAGTGGAGGGATGTGAGGAGGGAAGGATGCTGTTAAGCTGCACTTCGCTCCAGTACTTGGCACATCCTTTGCAGTATTGGCTGTTTTCTGAGCAGAGATGTTGCCTGCCTTCTGACAGTGTGCGGCGATTCCCTATTACTCCCCTTGAAAGGAGCTGCAATCATAAGCCAGAGAACAAGCGAGCGATGCGGCTGCTGCACAGAGAGTGACTGAGAGGGAGAGAATGGGAGAGACTGGAATATGTGCCTGCCTCAGCAGCACTGCAGTGGTAAAGCCACCGGCTAACTACATGCCGGTTACTGCTCATAATGCATTGCTACAGGGAGCTCAGAAGTCAAGATGAAATGCATCGGCCTTCTCTTTCACTGCTTCTCTATTGTCATCATGCATTAATTGCTGAGAGTTATTTTTCCTCCTGTGGCTGACTGCCTGCATCTCTTCTTGCACTGCAGGGGAGACAGTGAGGGAGAGAGCACAGCACCAGCCAGGTGTCCTGTCCCACAAGAAGGATTCTACATGATGTGCCAGTGCAGTCGGGGGCTGCTGCAATGGTGCACAGAACCTCTGGAACAGCTGGACTTAAGATTATTAATGTTTTATAGAGGTGTCCTGGACTCCATCTAGCAATTAGCTCGAGACATCGGCTGCCCTTTGGGGCTTGTAGTCTGCTCTCCATCTTCCTCTCATTACTGGTTTTGCACTCATCTGGGTCGGCAGCTTTTGAGCTAGAGAAAGGGACTTTCTTGGCCAGGAATTGGAGGGTGCTGCGTGGTGAGTGCAGGTGTGAGCTCTGGAGAGAACTGCAGCCTGACCAGCCATGGCTCAAGCAGCTAAACAGCTGAAGAAAATCAAAGATATTGAGGCTCAGGCTCTGCAGGAGCAGAAGGAGAAGGAAGAATCCGATCGCAAGCGCAGGAACCGCTCTCGGGACCGGAAGAAAAAGGTAAGGGGCACCGGAGCAGGCAGCCTTATGTTCAGATTCCTGTGCTCGTGGTAGTGGGTGCAGTTTGCTGGGTGGGGGGGTGGGGAGGGGGAGCCAATTCCCTGTACAGATCTACATGCTTCAGTCTGCCAAGCAGAGGACAACTTTGGGGGGCAGCAATCTGCTCTTTACCCTGACAGCTTAGAGAGGGGACAGAAGAAGGAGGGTGAAGGGAGAGAGGAAGCAAAGGGTTTGTCAAGGCAGCTCGGGAGCCTCACTCGGCCCAGTTCCAAGTCAAGCCTTTAATAATCTACCAGTAACAGATTTGATCTCCAAAGTAAAATTTCTGGCTTCTAGTATCATGCAGCTTCCCAGAGCCACTCAGTTTGAAGAGCGGAAGGGCAAGAGACCTGCACCCCTTTCTCTAGTGAAGAAGTGTTTTTTAATGACCACCCCATGTCTTGCTTGAGCTCTACCAGGACACTGAAACCAGGGTACAGTGAAAGCAGACCACTGAAGTAGAAAGAGCAGTTTTATGCAGGGGACTGTGAGCTGTGCCACTACTTTAGGGAAGGATGTGTCTGTGAGTGGGACACAGGTCTTCCCTGACAGCAAAGACATGTTACTTGCTGGCAGCAGGTGAGTGGGGGGTCAAGAGCAAGAAGAGGTGTCTCTCCCCTCTGCTGACACGAACATGCTGGAGCCTTGGGTCCCCCAGTTGCTCCAAGCGGCAGCTCCTCTCTGAAAAGTCACTGCCTGTTTGCTTGTCAGCTTCCTGCAGGAGCAGGCATGGGGCTAGGAGAGTTTTGCTGCTCCTTGGAGACCTCTTGAACTGAATGCTTTTCTCAGCACAGGGTCTAGGGACGTATGTGCTACACCAGTGCAGAGGGGCAATGAGGAGAGAGGTAAAACCAAGGGAAATCCAGAGTGTATGTGAGAAGAGGTTGCAGTACGGGGGTGCCTTGGGTGGGCTCCTGCTCTGCATTTAGCAAAAGACTTGGAGACTTCCATGTGCCCTCTGCAAGCAAGGGCATTACAGCAGTGCGCTACTGCTCAGAGCCTATCAATAGCTGCTCCTGGACAGCCCTGAGAAGTGCCCTGCTGAGATGAAAGGGATGGGCACTGCTAACCAGCCCTCAGGCTTTTATTTTTCCTGCCACACTGCTGGACAACTGCTGGTTCAGGCTGTCTGGCCAGTGCGCTCTTGCCCGGGGCCAGTGCAGAACACTGGAATTCTTAGATTTCATCCCTTTTTCTGTAAAGGCTTGCTTTGTGTGGCTTTGAAAAAAATCACCCTCTCTCCCTCTTTGCCCCACCCAGACACACAACATAAGTGTGTCTTGGTGACGAGTTGGGAGATCCAAAGATGCCTGTAAAGTGACTGGAGTTCCTCAGATGGAAGGCACTGGGAAGGGCATCCTATTGCTAGTTCCTTGTGAGGGACCTGAGTTGCACTTGCTGCTAAGACACACTGTGACACAAGGAAGGAAGCTGGAGAAACACCACTAAATAAACCCAAATGGGTCTGGTTTCCTGGGATGGGATGGACCTTATAGCCATGAACAAGCCTTGTTTATAGTGTACTGTTGGGGTTTGTTGCAGCATGGGGAGAAGTGAGCAAGGTCTCCTTGGAGAACTTGGCAGGGCTCTGGCACACTGAGGAGGAGTGGATCTTTAGCTACCCCTTCCAGAGTGGTAATTCCCAGGAGCATACTCTGGCAAGGGAAGCCTGCCTACCTCTCAGCTCAGTGATTACAATCAGGGTAGGCAGAATCCCTGTTCACCTGCCCCTTCCTCTTGGGACCAAAGCTGGGCGTAAGGGTGTTTTCTGTGTGACTTTATGCCAGACCATTTGACCAGGGCAGCCCAGGATGGCTGTGTCTCTGCAGAGAGCAGTGAACTTCTGGGAAGTCAGTGGAAGCATTCAGGACAGAAGTGAAATCTGCAGACAGCAGTTAGGGCCTTGGCTGTGGGTCTTTCAGCTACCATGATGCTATCATGTCAGATGCTGCCTTCCTCAGTGATAGCTGCTTGCTGCACACAGATTCAAGGCTCATCCCCCCAGGGACTCTTTTGTTCCGTGCTGGTGGAACAGCTTGTCTCTTATGTTACCAGAGGGCTGTAAAGGGGGTCTGGTGTGAAGAACTAGCAAGCCAGGAGATTTTGCTGTAGGTCCAGCTCTCTCTCCTTATCTCCCCCTACCCCAAAGCCTGAGTGTCTCTGGTGACAGTGGTTTATCCTACAAGTCTCCTTGTTGGCATCAGGCTGGGGAATGCATTCAGAATACCAGAATGCATTTGAATTTCCTGTTCTATTTTGCTGCAGCAGCTGTGGGGATTTCATCTGTGTTAGTCTGGGTGTCTGGTTGGTGCCTTGTGAGTCTGCATCGGGCTCTGACAGCGTGTAATGTCTGTGCAAAAGGCCTCTGCTTCAAAAGGCTCCTGCACTGGCACCTGGAATGGATTGAACTGCTGTTGTGTCATGGGGTCCTTCTGTTTCTCCGCCTGTGCCTGACTATTGTCCCTTGCTTTGTATGCAGATATAGGTATAGGCTCTTTGGGGCAGAAACTGTTTATTTGCTCTATGTTTGCACAGTCTGGCATGTCAGTGTCTCAATTTATGACTGAACCCACCATGTGCCACTGCAATGCATTTTGTGTTAATAGTAGAGAAGTAACCTGTGATCCAAGGAGGTGCTAGCATAAGGCAAAGCTAAAGGAAGGAGACTATGTCCCCGGAACAAGTTTCTTCTCATTCCATGTAAGCTGACGTTATGCCTTGGGGCATGAGAGTTTTGTATCCTTTAGCATTTCCAGCCATTTTGGTGTGGTTGTATGTGCCCCCTGAACTGCCCAAATTAGCGGTTGGGGGTTGAATCCTGCAGTCCCTTGTGTCCTGTTATATCTGGAGGCAGTGAGTCCTGTTACTTAATTCTGTGTTGCCCCAAAACCTTCTCCTTGGACCAAGATTATATTTGTTGCTTTTTAGTTTCCATGGCAATTCCTTGGCTTTTGTTTGGAGAAAATGAAACAAACACCTGACTGACCTTGTCCTTCCATTTTCCTGTCATGTCCCTCTCATTTGTCTCCTCAGCACAGCGACAGTCCATGTACATAACCTTGCCACTCCTCCAGTATTCCCTGTCCCCACCTTAGTAACCCAGATGATGAGAGCTAATGTATGATTTGACAGGGTCCACGTCAAGGATATAAGGAACAGTATTTTGTTACTCACCTCTGCTCTTTGTGCAGCCTAGCCACACGAGTGCCCTGGGGATGAGCAGTCTGTTCAACAGCCAGACTCTTCCTAGGAGTGTTCCCAATCTGTGGGCTTTGCAGTGTGGTTGGAGTTTGCCTTAGTCTGAGGATGGCCCCAGAGAGCCAGGTTTCAGTATAGCCTGTTCCATTACCACATTTAGCAAAAGTGCTGAACTAGCATAAAGTGTTGGTGGCTTTTTAGGATGTGCTGCGGGCAGACAGGTGTGACAGAGTAGCCCATGAGCAAAGGAGCATATGAATTAGATAATAGAAGTTCACTGCCATTAGAGAACTTGCCAAGCACCATCTAGGATGGCTCCTAGCTCCAGACCTCTAGGTGTTTTGTTTAGATGGCCAGTCCACAGCCCCTCAGTTACAGCTGCTGTGCTGCGTGTGAAGTCTCTGATGTGGCCAGCTATGCTGACAGTGAGGCAAGTGGTGACTGACAGTATCGGTATCTGGTTTTTGGATCCAGCTATCTGTCATTTTGTGTGGTTCTGGGTGATGCTGTTGGCGTAAAGAACACTCCTTTCACTGTGGTTGTGCGGTGGTCACTTGAGAGGCAGAAAGCCTTCCCTCAGAAGTCGCAGAGAGCGCTTAAAAGATACAGCCCTGCCTTCTGCAGGATTAGTGGGGGCAGCACAGCACCTTGTGAGAACGTGGTGTTTTGGCACAGCTGTAAGCTCATCTGTGAACACATTATGTCAGTACAGTGTTATTCAGTTCCTTTGCAGTTGTATGTAGCTTCTTGTTGTGGTTATATATTAAAGTCAGAAAATGGACTGAATCCTTTCCAAGGAGCTCTGGAAGCAATAAGGGAGCTCCCTAAATGAGTTGCTAGAAAGGGCCCAAGAGGTGTAACCTCCACACTGGAGTTAAGACCAATAGCACTTCAGTATGAGTGACAGTGCCAGTAATCTCCAAAGGACACCTCAAGTGCACAGGAGAATGTGTGTGTGCCGTTCGTGTGCAGTATAACTCTGGCTGCTATATTAAAAAAACAGTTAGCCAAAAGCTCAGTAGCTGACAATTTCAGTGGCAATTGCTATCAGTGTTTAAATGATAAGCTGTTAGTGTGAAAGATGTTATACATCCTCCCGATATGTTCAGGGTAAGTTTTGCTTGGACATAGTAGTGTGGTGTAAGAAAGAGAGCACAGCACATGCACTGAAGTCTGAATTTACCACTGTTTTTTTTTTTTTTTTTGAGTGATGAGGAACAAACCCCTTCTTTTACCTTTCCCCCCTGTCTACCTTGTTTTGCTTGCAAGTGTCCAAGAGTAAGACAGTCACTTGCTATGGATTTGTACAGCACCTTGTGCAGTGCAGTCTTGAATATTGAAAGAAAATGATTCCTGATAAGAAATTCTCTGCATAAAACTCTTTCCCTTGTTTGTAGTTGTCCGTTTCCTGGAAACAGAACACAAACCAGTTTGAGGGCTCATGGCTCTCCGCAGTATAGACTGGCACCCATGCTTCATGCAGTGCTTCTTTTACAGGCTGTAGCAGGAAATGTTTTAGTGCTCGCTATTACAAACTGAAATACATCACAGCAGGAGAGGCTGGGAGGATGCTTCAGATAAGGGAGACAAGAAGTTGTCAGACAGGGCTTGATGGAGAAGAGGAGAGACAGAGAGAGGCTTTTCTGTTTGGGAGAAACTCTTGAGGAGAAAGTTCTTCCACCAGCTAGGAAGAAATGATGGGAAGGAGCAAACAGAGCACTTAGCGGCAGCAGATGGGCTGACCCCCTTTCTGTTCTTCAGCATGAATAGAGAATATTTGTAAGGAATAACTGTGAACATAACCAGTTGGCATCAACTTTCGGAAGAAACTCCAATCTGAGGTGTGTGAAATGAGTTGGGAGAGAGGCTAGATCAGGATGAGCAGCTCTGAGGAGAAAGAGGTGGTATTGAGGGTGCTCATTCTTTTGCACAAAAGAATTTTGCTTCCTTAGGGAAGCAGAGAAGTGTGGGAAAGAGAACAAGTCAAACAGGGTTTGGTACAACAGCCACAAGTTCAATCAGACGGGAGCAATGATGTTTCCTTAAATGTAGGACTACCAACGGTTACATAGGGTGACCACACTTGTGCTTGGTGTATTACAAGCTGAAGAGCTTACTCATCTGCAGTTTGCTGATGAGCTGTATCAAGGTGAAACCTGAGGTCAAGCTTAGGATCCCTGACGTGTAAAATCCAGACACCCCTGTCAGAATTATGCAATAAGCACATGAGAAACTGGGGTGAGAAATGGCTGCTGGAGTGCTGCCAAGGAGAGGCCACTAGGGCTATTCTCTGTGCTTGCCTGCCATCCTTTCCAAGGGCCATCATTAAGCAGCAGCCTTTAGCTTGCACTAGGTTTAGAGAGGCTGCACAGAAGAGTGATGGGCAGAAGAAGAGCAAAGGATTTCAGCAGACCTGGGCTGCAGAGAGCTTAGAACATCCCCAGGATGAGCCTGGGCTTCTGAGAAAATTGTGCACTTCTCCCATGGGTGTCTGGCCTGACACAGTTGCTGGACTGGACTACCTGGATTCCCACATTCAGTGGCAGTAGGTCCTGCCAAAGATGCGAGATGGCTATCCGTCACCCAGGACTGCAGTGGCTGCTGGGAGCTGGGTTGGTGTCTCACCTGCAAGCTGGAGCTTGTCAGCAAGAGAAAGGACCATGCCACCTGCAGAGTCTCAAGCACAGAGCTGCTTCACCTTCTTTCTCTGCTTGCTCCTAGAGCAACAGCTGCAGTGGCAAATTCTGTCATCTCCATCAGACAAAATTCCTCCTGCCCAGCTTTGGGTTGGCTTGGCACCAGGGTGAAGTAGAGAGCACTGCGGATGCTGAAGCAGGTGAAGCCAAGAGATTTTCCTGACTGGTCTTGCAGCCCAGTGCTTGGATCTTAAATTCGCTTCTGGCTGTGCCCACACTTTCTTGCAACGGGATGTTGGAAGTTTGGACATACCAGCTCTAACCTCTCATCTGGCATTTTGTCATTACCACCCTCTCTCTGAAGGCTGTCCCTGCAGGGAAGAGCAGGATATGAGAGCCTGGAGCCCTCAGCAGCTTGGGAAGAACAGGGAAGTGAGACACTGTGGGAGGCCCGCTGGGGTCAGTAGTCCCATTAACTGACCCTGCACTGAGAAGCAGCAGGGAGGAGAAGCTGAGCAGGGAAAAACAGTGTTGAGGTGCATGTATGCTATCTCACTCGAGGCAGCAGCAGCACAGCAAGAATGGTGGTTTTACAGACACCTTCCATTGGAAGTTAACCAGCTGGTGGGATGGGACAGCACTGAAGAAAGCACCTTCAGGACCACATGAGATAGGAACTAGTCTGTTAGAACAGAAGACACCCCAGCCAGGCTCCAGCTGTCAGCAGCAGCTCTTTGCAGCCAGGACTGGGTACTCCAGTACTCTGTCTGAAGTACTTTTTCACAGAGGAACTGGTATCTTCTGCCTGCAGCATGATGCTACAGTGCAGTGGCGGGGAGAAGGAACATGGGATATCGGGATAGCCAAAGCCTTTGAGACTCAGGGAAGCCCTAGCTTTACCATCCTGAGTGTAACTGGATGGGCATGTAGACAGAAAATTAGACTGTGTGCCTAGGAGTGGGCTCAACCATTAGCCATCTAGCAACTATGTGGGCTTTAAAAGCATTTTGCAAACTAAAGGACCATCTTAAGAAATCTTTCCATGGGTTCTGTGTGCATTAGATTCAAGGCAGCAGTACAGTGTTGCATCTGCTGTGCTACAAATATCCAGCACATAAATGGGGGCAGGGAGGTAGTTCTGCTTGCTGGGAAGGTGAGTGTTTTGCAGACACAACTGCTGTCAAATGGGGCAAGGCATGAACTCCTATACAGGTGCTGCAGTGCTCTGAGTGATGGAGCAGCTGTGGAGGATTTGCACCCTGCCTCTGTCTGCGCAGCATGCCAACGAGGAACTGCTTTGTGTGAATACAAGGTGACTGTGACTGCCCCAAGCTCTGTCAAGGTTGTCGGGGAAGCCAGTCCCGTCAGGATTAGGGGGGATGACGTCAGCTGGCTGCACTGTTGGGAGATTCAGACCTCCAACTTGGAGAAGCTTCATAAATATTTAGTCTGTGTTTCAGGCTGTGCTGAGAAGTCCTGGGGCTGTGCATTCTGTGTGTGACAATGGCTTCCTCTGATGCTGTTTATCTGACCTGCCACTGGAGTCCTGTACAAATGGAAATGCAGACAGGGTTAAAGATAGCATCAGTGATCTGCTTTATTGCACTCCATTGCAGACTGAGGCCTATAAAGGGACACTTTTGCCTCACCCCACCCAGGTTCCCACTCCATTTCCCCCCTCCCTCTCCCAGTATGGAATTAGTAGGAAGAGGAGACTGTTTCAAACTCCCCTTTGATTAAATGCTTTGTCTGATTTCAGCCACTGCTGCTTGCAGTCACCCTCTAGCAATTTCCAGTAGGCTGCAATACAGCATGCACTGGTTATAATGGGAGCATCTGTGCTCCTGGCATTTGTGTTTTCTTTCCAGTGATTGCATTAAGTAAGGGGGAGGGATGGCAGAGGACAGCATGTGGCATATTTGTGTGCAGGAAGGGAAATGGCACTGCAGAAATTAGACTGCTCTTAATGCTCCTTTGCAGTGGGGAGGTTACAGAGACTTGTGGCTGAGCGTGGGATGTTGCAATGGGCATAGACCAAGACCTCTCTCAAACTGCTCAGTTAAAAAAACAGCGCATTTGAACAGTGGCAGGTTCCTCTCTTGGGTTTACCACCTTCTTCTTTCACTGTCTGCCTTGCCCTTTGCAGGATGCAGTGCCCAAAGAGCCTAGTCTCTTAGATAATGCGAGCTCAAGTATAGCGGCTCACGTTTGCCTTAGGAAGTCCATTCCTTTCCCAGCAACTGGTTGTCCACAAATACTAGAGTCAGTTGTAAGTGAAGAACAACTTGTCCATGACTTTAGCTAGCAAGGCATTTTAGACCCTCGACCTCTGTTCTCTCCTGGCATTTCCAGGCAGGAGGAAAATGTAGTGCCAGTGATGGGAGGGGGACTGGCTGGTGGACAAAACCTGAACAGAATATAGGCCTCTGGATGGGAGGGGCATCAGGTCAGAGCAGACCCTGCTGCAGCAGGGCTAGCTGCTAGAGGGAGAGGACACTGAAAGGAAGCTGGTGCCAGTCTGCACTGCTGCTCTGCAGGCTGTTAAATTATTCAGGTAATGATGTCTACTATGCTCTTGGTGAGCCCACCAGATACCAGGATATTGGAGGGGGTGGGGAATGTTTGAAACATTGCAGCATTCAGAATTCTAATTCATGAGCAAGTTCTTACAGTCTGTGCCCTATCTTGAAGGCCCAGTCCCCCACTGTTCTGTGGGTAATAGCCAAGGTGCTGGCCAAACAGGACACTTGCTGTGTCCATGAAACGAGACCCATCTGGCTTGCAGAGTGTACCCCCAGGAGAAGGCAAGGCAAAGGACTGTGCCCCTTGTGAAAGTCCTGTGCTTGACGGCTCATGGAGCTGTTTATTCACTGTAGGAAGCTGGCTGTAGCATGCTGCAGCTGAGGCACCGCAAGTTAGAGCTGAGCTCAAAAGAAAGCAGCTTTAGAGAGTGCTAAAATTAGAAGTTCAGTCTGAATTATGCTAATTTGGTTTAATTGTCTAAGTATGTCAAGGTTCTTCATAAATGTACCCGCTCTGTGCCAGTCTGGGAAGGTGCAGCATCACTGGGGGCGTGATGGAGGGATAGGTCAAGGATTGCAGGGGCTTCTGGGTTCCCTGCCCTACTTGTATCTCTGTAGCAGTCCTCGTTGCTAGCTCTCAAAAGGACATGAGTTTCTGAAAACATCAGCCCTGGACTGGATAGACCATGTTAAAGTCTTAGATGAGCAGAGGGCAGCTTCCTATGAGCAGGGAAGTTCCTGACGTCTCCCTCCCCTTTTAAGGGGACTGCTCGGCACCCTGGAGCCCTCTGAAAATTCACATTGCCATTTGCAGCTGAACTGTGTCATGCTTTGAGCCACAATGCTGCTGACAGCAGCAAAATCCAAGCTCCCTTCCTATTTGTGAACCAAATTTTGCTGAGTGGCTGAAACATTAAGCCAGAGCCATACATTTCTATGCTGGGGCTGCAGGAGTAGGGGACTATGTTAAATCTAGGATTTATTGCAGCCTGTACAATTGTTAGTGAAAAAAATCTGCAGCAGAAACAAAGCAGCAGGTATTCACCAAAGTGTTTTGGGAGGTGGAGGCAGAGAATGCAGCAGCAGGATAGCGTTTAGAAAACGGCTGAGGTTTCTATATTTGTACAAAGATGAGAGAAGAGGAAAAGGGAGTGTGCATGCGTGTGTGTGTGTGTCCAGGTCACTGAGAAGCCTCCTGTTTAGGCAAAAAGGTACTGCAGGAAGACAAAAAGTAGAAATGAAGGCTACAGTTCTTTACTGCAGCATGCTACTGGGCCTTTTCAGGGCTTGTAGGATGTGTTTGCATGCATATGTTGGACCTCTTATCTGGGAAATGCAGGGAACAGAGGGGTAAAACCTTTTGCCTCTATACCATAGAATATAAATTATGTTAGGTCTTTAACATGTCTGATGGTCTCTTCAAAGGAATTGAATCGTGAGTAATTACACCTTTCACAGTGTCATTTGTCCAGAAAACCAAGGCTTCCAGATACTCTACAGGAAATGCATAGTGTATTCAGGGTCCATTTAGTTCTGTCATGATGCCATGCCTGGAATAGGGAGTATTGCGTCTTTCTCAGGACTTGCTGATTGCAGCACAAAACAAAGAATAAGATAAATGCTATGAAAATGTGCTGTTGTGGTGGGTGAATTTGAGACAGGTGTGGGGTGAGTTAAGGACAATTTCAGCTGTAACTGTGACCTTCCTGACTTTCACATTACATCTCTGAACACAGGAGAGATACAGGGCAGTCTGCAGAAAGGAGCAGTGATCACTATGCAGATATCTCACTGCTGGCTGTAGGCAGCAGAGGCATTGGTCTGTCAGTGCGATTGCTCCATCTAGATCCTGTTCCAACTCTATCACCATGTCATCCGGCACTTCCATGGACCTTGAGGCAGCACAGATCTCTGCCATCCTTATGCACTAGATAGGATACACCCTGAGGGTCCACCATCTATTTTAAGTGACATATTGGGGAATAGAAGAGGGGAGTGTCTGTGCTGTCACTTCAGAACAACTGCTCAGCTCTCTGATTGACTGAACCAGCCTGTGGTCACACATGGTCTCAGAGCCTTGCCTTGGACGAGTGTTGTGGGAAACTCCAAGGCATTTGACCCTTTCTTCTCCAAACATGCTGCAATTAAACTCAACATCTTTTTAGATACTTCAGCAGCTCTCTCTCCCTCTCTGTCCTCAGCTGCAGACACTGCCTCCCAGGCCTGAGGTGCTATGTCCTAGTGTGCAAACATTGCTCTGCTTGGAGAGAACTGCTCTGCTCAGCAGTAAGTGCTGTTTTCTTCCATAGCCCAGCTCTAAGTGGTTATTTACAGGGCAGCAGTTGTGAATGGCACTCAAAGACTTTGGAATCTCCTGTGCAAACACTGAGGGTCCTGGGCTATTGCAGAATGAATGTGCCATCAACCTGCTAGCTGCTGTCATCTAGCAACCTTGTGGGTAAAGCGTTGGTGAGGTTTTTGTGGAGAGCTTGTCATGCTGCTTCCTGGAACATGCCTTGTCCATGTTGCTGGAGCTACTAGTCTGTTCTGCTGCACCTGCTAGCATCCCTGGTTTAGGAGTTTGCAATGAGAGAGTCTTGTGCTGGTGCTTTGGATGGACATTGAACATGACTGAATTTGTTGGAACTGGAGATTCCAAAACAAGCCATCCCTTTTGTTCCATTATTCTCCATGATCTTTTAAAAACAAAGCTAAGCTGGCATTATCAGCATGTGGAAAGTTTCAGAAACTACCAGCCTTTCTGACACCTCAGATTGGCTTGCTGGGAGAAGCAGAGTCTTAACAAGCAACAAGTCAAGACTGTGAAAATATGTTGGAACACAAGGCAAATTCCTACAGGTCAGTTGTCTGCCTTTTTGCAGGTGTCATGCAAACTGAAGAGATTGAGGAGAAAAATGTCCGCTTTGGCCTGTACCTTGCTTCCACTGGACAGGCTCCGTCAGAGCTTCAGGCAGAGATGGGACACCAAGATGGGACACCATCTGAGCTATTTCTTTCATTCATTGTAAAGGGGAGGGGAGCGAAAAGGAGGGGTTCTTCCTTTGGTCTGCTCGGGAATAGGCTGTACTCTGCTGATGACCGAAAGTGTGAGCTTTTACTGTGCGCCGTGGTCATATGCACACCTTTTCCTTTTTTGGGTTCTTACTCTGCTGTTTGAATCAATGTTTTGCTGCAATGACTTCTGTGGACTTGATTATAAGAGTAAATTGTGTGTTCTTAAATAGGATTTTTTTTTTTCTTTCCTCCTCCATTTGTCTTGTGGTAGATGAAAGTACTCAAGCTGACAGTGGCCACGGGGAATGGGAGTGTGTGTGGGGGGGGCGGGGGGGGGATGACGTTCCAGAGAGCTCTCATTAAGGAAAAACTTATCTAACTGGCTTTTGATGTTGGGCTTGCTTTCACTGTGGTGGGGGAAGGTTATGGTTCTGCTTCTCATCTTTCATGCTGAGACAGAAGTTACTCTCTTTGGGTCAGTGTCTTTGGCATGGGGGCATTTCAGCTTTAGGGCAAGAGGCCTGAGCAGAGTCAGTAGGAAGTGCATGCAGGAAGTATTTGCCTGCATGGCATCTGTATTTGGCATGCAGGCTGTAATTTTCTAAGCCCATCCTTCAGCTTTTTGCCTATCAGACTCAGCTCAGCTCAGCTCACAGTGACAGTAGTTTTGGTCCAAGCAAGAATTGCTCAGTGGAGCATGGCATGGCAGCTCTCTTCACACGCAGGTTGGACGTGCCACCGCACTGATGCATAACAACATGTTCCTGTTAAACAGCAGCATGATGGTCAGCAGGCTGACCCTCTTTCTGTGCATGCTGGGAAAAATACTTCCTGTCAAACACACTGTCAAATGTCTACAGTGCTGAGATTGCAGTAAGAGGAGCAGCAGTATCACAGGACAGTGGTCCAAAGTATCTGCTGCCCATCAATACTGAGACACTGTATCAGCAAAAGTCCTTCTCAACACGTGGGAACTCACCCCCATCAATGGTGAGGTATGCCTCTTAGACATGCCAGAAGAGTGCCCCAAGGCCAGCAGCAGCACAGCAAGACATAAACAACATCATGCTGTTCATTGCCAAAATGTGGGACAGCAGCACTCACTGCCTCCTGACAACATAGCAGTAGGGATCAGCTGCACCTCCTTACGGGGTCTCCCAAGGCACCACATGGCACCACCAGCATTGCCAGAGGGGACATGTGGGGAACACTCATTCTGCCTTTCTTGTGCTGCCATGGACTCCATGGGTAAATTGCAGATACTTGGGCAGAAGAGCTGGCATCTTTCACTAGTTCACTTTGCTTTAAAGTCATGCTCTAGAAGAGCTGGGAGTATTGTGGGCATGGGGCAAGCTGATCCAGAGGCTCTGTGCACAGTTGCAATAGCAAAGCGGCTTCCTTATGAAGGAGAGAAATGCTATGGGGCTCAAGTAAGCGGACAGCCAAGGTGCTTCCTTCACTGCAGGATCTGACCAGGAGCTTCAGGCAGCCAGGTGTTGCTGCACTGCCCTCCAGTTACAACTCAGAACAGTACGCATCTCAAAGCAGGAATTAACCTGAGCTGCCAGTTTTACTGGCGTTTCCTTTGCCCTCCACCAGCAGCACCAGGCATAGACAGCATGTGTGTTTTCAGTGTAGGCTGGCATCAGCCTTGCCTCTCACCGCCATCAGATCTGGGAGGCATGCAAACCTCATTATCCTGTGAGCAGCCTGCATGTTGTCTAGCATGTGGGGAGAAGGGCTGGTGTTTTATCACATAGGGCCTCACCTTCATGGCGAAAAGGACAGTCAGAGCTTTGTCTGCTGCGCCATTCCTCTGGCAGACTCCAGTCAAGCACTGCTCAAGAGGCAGAGCCCTGGTCAGAGGGGCACCTGCCTTACGCTTGTTGGTGGCAGCAACAGAGCTTCAGCGAAGAGCTGGGGGTGCCCAGCAGGACCATATTCCAAAACATGGTCAGCAGGTAATGCAGCAAAGCAGCTGTGAGGAAGCCAGTGTGCTCTCCTGTCTCTGCCACAGTGTGCACTGTGGCTAAGATGTGCTTCCCAACCTCCATCTGCTGTCAGGAGAAAATGGCTCCTCTTTTCTTTAAAAAAAGAACTTGGGGAAGCCACGAGAGGAAATAATTAATAGGGTTTTCTTTACTGTTTAATTTCATTCACAGACATGCACAGCCAGGGTATTCACTGTAAAACAAGTGCTTACCCTGCCCCCACACTCCATGAAGTTAAAAGGAGGAAACCTAGAGGTCTTGGGTTCAGCTATCTTTGAGCCTGGTTGCCAGCAGCCCCCATAGTTGCTGTCAGAGTTCCTGTGATGCTTCTCCCAAGAGTGTGTGTGTGTGTGTGTGTGGACTGACTCCTCTGTTCAGCCAAATTCCGTTTCAGGTAAAATAGGGTCACAAAGATGATTAAGCGACTGGAGAAACTCTCATATGAGGAGAGGCTGTTCAGCCTGGAGAAGGCTCTGGGGGAATCTTATCCACATGTATAAATATCTGAAGGAAGGGTCTAACGAAGACAGGGCCAGACTCTTCTCAGTAGTGCCCAGTGACAGGATGAGGGGCAACAGACACGAACTGAAACACAGGGTGTTCCACTTGAATGCAGAAAACACTTCTTTACTGTGAGGGTGGTTGAACACTGGCACAGGTTGCTCAGAGAGGTTGTGGAGTCTCCATCCTTGGAGATTTTCAAAACCCGACTGAACATGGTCCTGGGCAACCTGCTCTGGCTGACTCTGCTTGAGCAGGGGATGCTGGACCAGATGGTCCCTTCCAACCCCAACTATTCTGTAATTCTATGTAATTGCATTCTGCTTCATTTAATTCACTTTGCAATTTTAATTGGAGTCAAGTTTCTCCTGTCCCTTAAGTTCTCTGCAGCATTTCTGTGGGCTGCTGAAGGCTGTTTCCTCTTACTCTTGGTATGGTCACATTAGTTTAGTGAGAGGGTGAAAGAACACAGAAAAAAATTTTTGATTGTGAAGTGGGCTTCAAATGAAAGTGGTGGAAAGGGGAGAGTACAGGACAAATGTGTTATCTCTGTAGGAGACTACCTCAGGTTCCTGTGGTTTATGTTGTAATGCAAATTCTGTCTGAAGTCTAGCATAAAACCTCCTCCAATACATAAAGTCTTCCTTGGTGCCTTCACATTTCAGGACTTCTTTGACTGTCCTGAACCACCCTAGTCCGGTAGCTCAGCAAGGGCAGGCATGGTGCAGGGTTAGTGTCTAACATTTCCTGGCACTGGCAGCATCAGTTTCATGCAAAGCCTCAGGGAATCCTGGTGCTAAATGCTAGAAGAGACTTCATCTTTGAAGGTAAAGTAACTGTGCAGTCCTTTGGAGCTTGGAGGTATCCTTGCAATGCAGGGGGATCTCTGTGAGCTGCTGGAGAGGAGATCAAACAGCCTGCTTTTCCTGTGGTTCACGCAACCTGTTTGTCATTTAGAATTGCTTCCTCCTCCTCCTCCTTTGAGGCAATGGGAGATGGGGACATGCTATGCCACGTGCTGCTTGGCTCTGCTGGCATTTCCACAGCCTGTAGCAGCCCTGCCTGTCTCCCAGTTAACTGCTCTGTGGCCAGCACTCCTGTGGTGCTTGGCTCCCAACACTCGCTGATAGCTTGGAGTAACAATATCTTATTTTTGAATCATTTAGTGGGGGATTTTTTTATTAATAATCCAAATTAGCTTGTGAAACAGCAGCTTGTCTGATGTTAAATATTATACTCCACTAAGTGGGTGAGTTGAAGCACAGGGACAACAGTACACTGGTGACGACTCCCTCTGGCAGGAGATGGCAGTGGTGCCTGCTGTGCACAGAACCCCTTGCTCCTTGGAAAGTTTCTGTTGGCAGGG
The DNA here is from genome assembly GCF_036417845.1 of Apteryx mantelli. Taxonomy (NCBI): domain Eukaryota; kingdom Metazoa; phylum Chordata; class Aves; order Apterygiformes; family Apterygidae; genus Apteryx; species Apteryx mantelli. The sequence goes on along the minus strand of NC_090006.1, from coordinate 7,067,765 downwards.
TGGCCAGGTGCCCCTCCGGCAGCTCTGCAGCTCCCGCATGGAATTTTGTACGCTTTAAACAGATCAGCACATCAAAGGCTGGTAGAGGCTCTCTCTGGCGTTGCCATGGCAGCAGCAGCTGAGAGGATTTGGATGATATGGATGTTTCTGGGGTGGGACTGCATCACCAGCTGTGTCGGGGCAGAGCAGGGCTGCTGTCCATGCAGCTGTGTCCGGTGTCCTGGCTGGTGCACCAGTGCGCCTGGCACTGCCAGCAGCACGCAGAGCCCTTGCTGCGAAAGGGGCCTGTCTGCCCCAGTTTAGGGGTGCTGTGATGCAGATCTCTGCATCTGCACTGCCCGTCTCAGCGCCCTCCAGTCAGGAGTCCTTCCCACGATGCATCGCGCACGGAAGTAGGTCAGCTGAATTGTGCCCTTAAAAATGCTTGTCTCTTTGCACTGGCTCTTAAGGGAACAGAGGCAGCCAGCCCTGCTGCAGGTGTTAACTCCATAGGTGCCTAGCACCAGTGCGGCGAGTCTGCCCTTAGGGTGTCTGCCCCAGGCACCTCTTCTGTCCCCTGCAGCTCTGTGCTTGTTATGGGGGATTACCAGGAGTAAAAGCAAAGCTGAGCTTTAAACACTGTGAAAATATGGTGTGGGTCTGGCCACTCTCCTACAGCAGCATTCCCAAGGGGTCTGCTGCTGGCCTTCACCGTTAATCTGTCAAGCTGAAATGCCGCGTTTCCTTGGCAAAGTGCCCAACTGTCGTTATTGTGTGCTATAATTGCCACTGGAAATTCAGTGCCGCTTTGTGAGCTCTCCCCTCTCGGGTGCTTCTGGCACCTCCAGCTAATGTCTGCTGAGGGAACAGGCACACGTGTGTGACTTATTCTGACACGCTGTCAGCCAGTGGCCTTTGGGGTACTGTGGTGGGTGCTCAGGAACAGCTAGGTGGTTTGAGGAAGGAGAGTAGGTCATCTCAATCACACCCCTTGCTCCTCATGCTGCTGTAGCTTGGGCAACCAGCTGCCAGTGCTGTGGCCTTGGTGTTGTTAGACAGTGCAGTCTTCAGGAGATTGTGAGGTGGTAATAATATGCTGTAGCATGGTATGCAGTGGATGCAGCACCATTGCCACTGTTAAGTTGCTATGTAATCACCTGAATTAATTACAAACAAACCTGCAACAAAAAGCGCTTTCTGTTTTTGTTGACTCTATGTGCATGGGATTAATGTCTCTGCTTCCTGTAGGCTAGGGCTAGACTTCCAAATGGGCTGCAGACCTGGTGTTCCTACAAGCAGGCAGCTTTCCAACAGAAGTATGTGTTTTCTCTGTAGCATCTCAGGAATGATGCTCTTAGAGTGTGCAAGCACCTCTCTTGCTTGTCTACGAGAAGATGATGTTTCAGGTCAGGTTCCTGTCTCTAGAGGGCTTAGCTTCTATAGCTCTAGCCATGGCCTATAGAACAGGCTTGCTCTAGCGCAAAATCAGACTTTTTCAAAAGCAGCTGCCTGCAAAAGGTCTAATGGGGGATCTGGGGTATGTCTGGTCCATGGGGAGGTTGATTGTCAGGAATTTTGTGTTGTAGCATGTTGCAGTGTTTTTCCAGCCTGTATTGACATTCTCACAATTCTGACCTGGGCTCGAGGGTGGAGGGCAGAGGAGCTGGGGATGCAGTGACTTTGCACACCAGAGAAGTAGAAATGCAGGCACAAGGAAGGTGTTGATAGGAGTGTAGCAAAGACCGTGAAAATTGGTAGAACAAAGTCCATTGCCCCTTTGTGTGTTTACCCTGAAGTAACTTTGAGCTGATTCTGCTGCCAGGCTGCAAGAGACCTATGCGAGAACAAAACCTGATCTGTTATGTAGAACAGGAACACTTTGGGGTTCTCTATTGCTCCCTGGACAGTGACTTGCTGTCTCCTACAGACTCTGCCTGGTGCACTGCTCTGCAGTGCAGAATTGGATGCTGAATGGAGAGCAAGAGCTTTCACTTCACTGCCGGCATGCACAAGTTCTCCGGAGTCTACAGCAGGGAAAGCTGACCCAGAAACCATGAGCCTCTGGTCACACTTTTTCTCCCTTTCACTCTACCTGTGTTTTATTCCCTGTCTCTAAAATGGAGTGAATATGTTCAGTTTGTGCTACTCCACTGGTTCAGGAGCAGATCGCAATGGGAGGGGGCATACCTCCTCCCCCCCTCCCACCCACCAAAATGAAGTTTCCTTCGTTTGCAGGGAGCGCTGGGGTGGCTCTCAGCCAGGGTTACAGGCTGACGCAGGGCAAGGGGGATTCAGCACATTCTGGAAGGACTGGGAAAACGAAGGCGCTGGCTCTCACCAGCTCTTGAGAGCAGCCTGCTTCCCGTCACTGTGCACACAACAGCTCACAACTGGGAGCACAGTGAAGGGGAATGAACAAATGTCTCCAGGCTACTTCCTGCTTCCCTACTGTGTCCTTGCTGCTATCCCACATTCTCCTCTCCGGTGGAGGCAGGCCTAATGTGCTTGCTGGAGCAGTTGGAAGTGCCTCAGTACTGCAGTAATGATGTTTCTGGATGCCAGGGTAGCCTCTGTAGATGCTGCGCTGGACTTGCTGAATGTATCAACCGGAGGGATTTCTGGCAAGCCTGACTCCGAGAGCTGGGCCTGCTGCTAGCACAGCAAGGGCAGTTCAGGACATGTGATCTGTCTGATGCATGATCTCTTTGGAAGAAACTGCAGAAGGTCTGAATCCTGCCTGGGGTAGCAAGGCGGACGTGGACAAAGGCAGTGCATCCAGTAATCAGAAAGCTTCCTCCCATCTCTGTGCGTATACTTTTATAGGCACTTTAGGCTGCAGGGCCGATGTGAACACCAAGCAGACTGCTGTGGGAAAGGCCACATTGGGCTTGGCTTTGCAGAGGTCTGTTTGTTCCTGCATTAAGAAGGGCCACGTGAGTTTGTGTGTGGCCTACGAACGTGCACTGCTGGGGTTCCTCCATCTTCTCTCACCACTGTGGTGATCTCCTGCCTTTCTCTGAGCTTGGCTCCTAGCCTCTTTTGGAGGTCAGATAGGCAATCCCTGTACTGCTAGGTCCTCTCCATATCAGGATCACAGCATCCTTCTCTTGAGATTGCTCGGACTGTCTTTTCTTGGTAATGGTGATCCTTGATATTTTCCTCTGAAGTGAAACACCTAATTTCTTCTCTGCTTCATGATCTTGTCTGGGCTGAGCCTGCAAATGGCCCCACTACCCTGCTGATGAGCTCAGGAGCGTTTGTCTAACATTACTGCAGGAAAAAGGGCTGCTGGTCTGGGAGCCCAGCACTTATTTTCAAGCATTTGGATGACATCTGAACAAGAGAACAATACATAATTTGCTAAGTGAGTTACAGGAAGAGATTCCCCTTTTCTCTTTTGCCTTAGTCCAGTGTCCTAGGTGGCCCAGGCTGTAGTGCTGGGTTTTTACAGTACATATTGGGGAAGGAAGGCTAGGGACTCGGTTAGGCAAACAGTGATAGGAGAGACTGCTTGTGTAAGAGCTCTGTGGTTTCCAAACAAAATGTGCCTAAACGAGGACTCACAGGGTAGGTTTGTGAGAGAGATTTTGGAAAAGCCCTTTCTGTGGCACATCTGCTCTGCAGGCTGTAATGCATGTGAGGGCTAGCACTGAGGTGGGTACATGAGTGCTGCAGTGCAGCGCCCAGCGTTGCCAGTGCAGTGTCTTGCGCTACCCTGAGAAGCAGGTGAATGAGCCATTGTGGAGCCCTGTGCTGTTGCAAATGTTTCAGGGCTGGTTCATGGTTTCTATGTTGCAGAGTGTCAGTGAGTCCGGCAGTAGGGCAATTTTGTCCGTGCCTATGCTCTGGTGATTGTGACCACTAGAAGCTTTGTTCTGCTTCGAGAGTTCAAGTTGCAGAAGGCATTTGTCTGGCCTGTGAAGAGGAGCGACTGCACTGGTGTTTTGCAGCTGGCAGGGAAAGTTCAGTTTTGGAAGTAAATACCCCCCCACCCCCTGCATGGTAGCTGACAGAGCTTTAGGGGCAGGTTCCAGAGTGAATGCATTCTGGTGTTACTGCTGAGACTAAGGAAAAGTGCTGATGCTGGAGGCATTCAGTGAAAAATGTCAGCTGGGAGAAATAAAATAGTTGATGTCCTTCAATTTTAGAACAATAGTGAGACTCCCATTAACTCTGCTGGGTCAGTGGAGCCCTGTCTTCACTTCTCTTCTGCAGAATTGCTCACTTTCCAAAGTAGTATGAGTGAGTATTTCTGGGACTCTGCTTCTCTCATCCAGAGGCATCTTATGCAATTCAATTAAACCTTAGGAAAAGCTACTGTGAGATGAAATCATCCTAAATGCTGATCAGTGAGAGCAGGGCTGTGGGCATACAACAGAAATGTGCACATCTCTTCCGTATCATTCATTAATTATCCTTAGATGGAACTCATGGGGTTTAAGATTTCAAGTGGATTTTTCTGCAGATCTGCCAAACTGTTCTTCAGAACATTGCAGTAATTGGAGAAAGGTGCAGACTGCTGTATTGTGAGCAGGATTCAGTGGTGTGGGCTTGGTTCTTGCCGTAAAGTTTATATCATGTCGTCCAGGCATGCCTGGGGTGCTTGAGAAATAAATAAATCAATGGTAACTGACCATCAGAACCTGGGATGGATCTGCATGCAAGAAAGCATTTGGCTCGTTCATTTGCTCAGCTAGGTGATCAGCAAATGCACAGGTTTCCCAGGTCCTGGCTGTCTGTGAGGGATTGGACTCTCCTGGAAGGAGTAGGAATGTGCAGTTGCACTCCAGACCTCAGGGCATGAACTTTTCTGCTCCAAAGCTTTGGGTTAGGCCTTTAGGAAGAGCAAAGACTGCAGGATTGAGAGGCTGGAAATGTATTTGCAAAACTGCTCTCTGCAAATTGAAAACAATTACATCTTTTTGGTCTGTTTGTTAAACAAAAAAACCAAGGTATTGCAGCATTTGTTTGCTTGTCAGCGTGCCTGGCTGTCATGTCATTCACAGTCACTCAGCAGGAGGATTATTGCTCTGAGTGAGTTTCTTAGTGGAGAGAAGAAGATGCTTAGAGCCGGCTTCTCCAGCCTTACAGTACCTGTCTTTCTCAGAGCCAAGCACCGTGGGCAGAGGAGCCATGACCCTTGCCTACCACAATGGAGCTGACCCCTGCTCCTTCTGCTAGCAAGGAATGTCACCAAGAGATGCATGGAGCTGAGCATGAAAAGCCCTCTGACTGCCGCCTCCTTTTGCAACTTCCTGTGTTGGTGTAGAACATGGCCTTAAGCTCAGACACTTACATATGAAGTGCTTCAATTATAGTTTAGGAAACGGGAGAATACAATGGTTTTCCTTCTTCTTTCCTCTCAAGTCTCATTGGGTTGGACTTTTTGTACAAGTGTTAATTGCCTCTGGGTAAAATAACTGCACAGACGACAAATATGACAATGTTTCTGCTAAATAGTGAAGCATCAAAATAGTCAGAGCTGGAAAGAAAGTAATGGGAAGCGGGATGGCCCTCGTTCTGGACATCTCAGGCCAAGGCAGAATCTGCAGCCTGTATTTTCTGTGTTTGTGGTTGTGGAGGGCCTGTCCTTGACACTCTTTCTGGCCCGTAAGTGGAAGTAATATTCAGCTCTGATTACCGTTCCACTCCCTGAAACTGCTTTCCCTGGCACCTGCCCAGCCCAGGCATCAGTGGTCTCTCTTGGAAGCTTCTTCTCAAGGAGGTTCAGCTATGGGGACCCCTCTGCAGAGAGGCAGTGCTGTGCACATTGCAAGCTGGCTGCCGGGGCCAGGGCTTGTTGTGTAGGGCCAGCTCTGCCAGTGTGAGTGGTCTAACCTTATCACAATCCCCTTAGACACCCTGCTAGGAAAGAGAGAGGAATGACCTTGGGAGTGTGTGTGGAATCTGCTTTCAGTGGCAAGCGAGGCTCCAACCTCCTGAGAGAAGGTCAGCGCTTTATTTGTGAGGGACCTGGAATAGTGGGACAGGTCCGGCTCCATGTGCTGCTGCAGGATAAATATTTTGTGATAGTCTCAGTGGCTCTACCCGAATAATCCCCAGGAGCAAATATTAGTGACAAATGAGTTTTACTAGCACTTACTGTTTTCACAAATATTCTTGGCAAAATGTCTATTATGGAATTTGTTTTCCTTTGATGTTGATGATATAACCCAGTCAAACTACTGTTCCAGCTCCCATACAGGGGTGCTTAAAGACCCGGGTCAATTAGAGATGTGTAGAGAATGGAAACTTCCAATGACTTGTTTATTTTTGTTTGTACCTTGACTCTGTGACCACCAATTCACGGTAAGCTGTGGCACAGCGCTGCCACTGTCACAGATATTGCCTCCAAATGGCTGGGCTGCACTTGCAGTTCCATCAAGCTTCTTGCTGATCCTTGTTTTGTTAATCCTGCCCAGCTGTATGCCGTGTCTGCCTAGAAGAAAAAGCTCAGCAAGTTGCATTTGATTGTGGTGTGAATATTGACTGGAAATAATTTTTGGTGCAAAACCTCCTGCCTTGTTATTGATATCTGAGCCTTTCATCAAACACTAGACAGTTCCTGTGTCAAAGCACAGGTATGCAGCTCACTGTTTCTTGCTGTGAATATTAAAACAGAGATTTCCTCTTCTCCTTGGTGAGCTCTGTGCCTTCCAGAGAGCAGGCAACAAGACTGCGTACACCACAGAGTGACTCAAGCTCAAAAGATTTTCCTGCTGGTACAAGCCCAGAGGAAAATAATTTGACAAATAAAAAAAGAAGACATTTACAGAAATGGTTTCTAAGTTCTGTCAAACTGCCTGAACGAATGTGACTGGACAGGAGGATCTCAGGGTGCAGACCGTGGCATCTGGGGATGTTGCAGAGCTCAAGGACCAGGTGACTTCTGAGAGTAAAGGTCCATTGAAAGGGATGGAGGCACAAGGGTGCAGTGAGACCTGAGTTCCCACTCCCCTCCTTCAATCCTCAGCAGCAGAGCAGAAGATTTCCTTCCAAGAGGAGCAGAGTACAGCGTGCCAGGTGGGACTGTGTGTTCATCTGCTCTCACAGGATGTCAGTCTGCACTGCCTCCAGGCATGCACTGCAGCCAAGTGCTGGATGCTTCTCTGTCTTGAGATCCCCAGACAGGCAGCACAGTTAAGGATCTTGGGGGTTCGGTAATCTCTCAGTTACAGCAGGATACCAGTAGGATCAATAGGTGGGATTGATTAACTGCAGGCTGATGGAAGTCTTGTTATGTCTTTCAGACTGGCAGCTGCCTGAGCGAAAGAAGAAACTTACACCATAAGCAGTAATTATGTAGCGATTTGCCCTTGGCCCATGCTATGGGCATAATGCCAAACTCTGACTTCCCAGAGCTGGGATTTTTCCACGATTCAGGCTGAGCTAGGAGATACTGTTTGCTCTCAGGACTGGCTGGCCTCTAGCAGGAGAAAAAAAAGTGGATGTTAAACCTCTGGTCTACTGGATGGGAGGGCTGGATGGAGAGGGTGCCGAACACTTTTGGTTTGTGCAGAAATCTCCTTCTTTGCAGCCAGAACAGCACAGAGTTAAGCCCTCACAACACTCATACAGAGCAGCCAGGCAGCTTCACAGCATTTCCAGGGACTAAACTGTGGTTATGGTGGCACTGGGCAGTTGTCTCTTGGAGCATGAGAGAAAGCTGTTTGGTCTCTGAAATCGTCCCTTTGGAGGAGACATTGCACAGCTCAATAAACACAACATTAAGAGCATCTATTCAATTTGTATTTCTGGATTTCCCTTGGGAATCCCATGGCTCAAATACTTCTGAACTAATGTAAGACCATGAAAGAGCTTCTTGGATCAGAGGTAAAATGGGGAGACACTTCCTTCATCTGCTGAGGTTTGCAAAGCTGATCCATTGGTTTTCCTGCAGGTTGTCGTCTGTCCCATGCTTCTGGGTGCTGTTTTTTTGAGTGGTTTGGAGAGGAGTACTTGCAAACTGGCTCCCCCCCCCCCCCCAACTAAAGGAGATGGTGCAAGCAGGGAGAGAGCAAGGGCTGGAAAATCTATGCAGAGCAAATCTCTGCCCCTCTCCCACTGCATAACATTGCGTAGCTCCTCTTCCATTAGAAAGCTAAAGAGAGGATGTCGGAGGGGACATACATTTCATATGCTTTCTCTGTTGCTCATAGCTGATGATTCCAGCACTTTGGAAGCCGAGGGATTAGTTGTCTGAAAGGTGAGGCACCCATTGACTTCCTGTGAAATTATGGATCACCATGCCAGAAACAACAAATGACACAGGAAAGCAAGTCTCAGCCTTGCTGTGCTCAGAGGACTGCCTGCTCTGAGCATAAGAGTGCTTAATTCAGCACTGCAGAGCACTGTAATCAGCTTATTTCCCCCGGTATCACTGCTATTCCCTCTTAACAGGAGGGAGCAGCCTGACAGCTGCACTGATTTTCATCCTGCCTCTCTCCTCGTGTGCAGCCGAGTACCTCCTGTTATCCATGACTGGCAGCAGTAACAGAATTGCTAAGGACTTAAATTATTCAGCTTCTGCTGCTGACTCAGCTTTAAAACTGCATTCATGTTTCCTAAGGTAACAGCTTTTTGACCAGAACTGGGGAACCTGGCTGCCCCTTGGGGCCTCAGCAGATGATGGAAGCCCAGGAGCATTTTCCTCTGTAAGCAGAAAGGGGATGCGCTGGAGGAAGGCGAACCCCTGGCATACTCTCATCCTTGCAGCAGGAGGGCACAACGAGTGCTCAGAGAGGAGCAGCTCTCCTTCAGGGACTTCAGCCCTGGACTTGCTTTAGCATCCCTTCTCAACCTGCTGAACGCAGGAAGGACTGCATCTAAGGCCTGTGAGAAAAGCAGTTTCCTCAAGGTAATGAAGCACACTGTTAAAGAAAGATATTTACCCTTCGCAAAGGCAGGGTGTTTAAAGCTCTTTGCTGCCCACACTCCTCATTCCCTTCAGTGAAAGGAAAAGAACAGCTGGGGATGGACTGACAGCAGACAGCAAAGTTGCTGGTGCCCAGAGATCGCTTCTCTAGTTACATGGGAGATAACAGCACAGAAGAAGGATCCTTGCATTCCTTCACGGCTACATCATAGTGCAGTTGAAGAGTTTCTTCAAAGTCTCTCAGGAAAAGGTCAGAGGCAGAACTTTGTGTCTTGAAAAAAACAAAACTCTTTGTAGCTGAAGGAGAAGTTTTCTTTACAGGTCTCCTCTCCTTTTTCATTCCTGACAAACAGCTTCACTCTGCCCCACCAACTCTGTCTGCAGTTGCTGATGGAATTCACTATTCTTGGGGCTGCTGAGTCCCATCCCAGAGCTATCACAGGACAACAGAGGGAGAAATTATTTTTCTCATGTCTATGATAGATTTTATAGCATCCAGGGAACAGCACTTAAGAAACACTGGAACCCCTGCTTGCAAAAATCCCCTGAAGCCTATGGGGGTGCACAGAGTGGCACAGGTGGGAGCTGACAGCTATTATTCACTGCAGCTCTTGTCCACTCTTTTGCACCATGAAGATTGCTCTTTCATAGAGAGTGTTTCTGTTGTGTCCATTGTAAACCCTTTCTCTTTGCAGAGCTCTGATTTAGCTCTGTGTTAGCTTTTGTGGGGCAACACGACACTGATCTGTAGAATCTCAGAGGCCTTTAAGGAGGCGTTCACATACCCAGATGCCACTAGGGAGAAGACATGGTGTAAAATCTTAGGGCATGAGCCACTCAGCCAACCCCAGTTTAGGGTCAGGAAGCAAGCAAGTGTTAAGGAATTGCCTGAGAACTTAAGCTTTCGAGCTGTTTTTGTGAAAATGGAAAATGCTCTTGGGACTAAGAGCTATTAATTTATTAGAGCTGTATTCATTAACTTTCATGCTCTTCCAGGCTCTGGTTTCTCAAACAAGATTGTGCCCATACTGCTGTTTTCTCCAGAACTGTAAGCTGTGTCAAAGATGTTGCTGTTAGATCTAACAGGCAAGAGGGTGGTGACAAAATGCTAGTAAAGTGAGTTGATCTAGAGAGTTAGTTTCAGCACTGGTATATACAACTCACCTGTCCACAGTTAGATAGGGGGAACTTTAGGGATGGAGTTTGCCTCAACTGAGATGCTAGTGAGTGAGATGAGATCTAGTAGAGGGATCATGGAAAGCATACAGAAAGATGTGATTAATGTGTGACTGCAATTAATGTAGCAAAAAGAGCAGTTCCCTTAGGGATGAAGCCTACATCAGCTCTACAAACAGCCAAGGAAAGCAGTGGATCTTAGTGTATCACATGCTTTGAGGCATGGAGCTCTGTTCTTCCCCTTCTTCTGGGAAGAGAGCAAGCAAGCCTCCCTGCCACCTCGCAGGACCCTGTCCATTCATGCTCTTGCAACCACCACCATTTCTAGAGCTGCAGAAATGTGGCTGATAGATTTAACCCTGTGGCCTCCGTACAGCTGCCTAAAGACAGATATCTGGTGCCATGTGACATGCCCATTTACCTCAACTGTTGGTCCATGGGTCTGCCACCATCCTGTGCCTGCCAGCCTATGTGGACGTCGCTGATAGCCCAGGACCCCTCAGCTGCCTCCGAGCACTTTCTCTGATGCGCAGGGAAGCTGGTGCAGGGCAGTTCGGTCGTGCTGTTTGGGGGAGCTAGCTCTTTGGGAGCCTGGCAGCAGCTGTGGGCAGAGCCCCAGGTCTCGGCAGGGGGAGCAAGGGCTTTTGACTTGGCTGGGCTGGTTGGGACAGTGCCTGGTGGTAAAGTTTCTCCTTTGGCAGTTTTCTCATTTCTCGTGGCTGCAGAAATGCTCTGGCTGAGCAGTGGGGACCTGGGGCAGTTCCTTCTTCTGCTAACCACATGGCTGCTAGGCATGAGCCAATATACCCTGTGTTTACCATTACATTACCAATAGCTGTTACCACAGCTATTTCCTGCTCTGCACACGGGCCCAGGGTTTCCCTCGCTCAGGCACGGTGCAGCTCTGGGCATGTGACATGCATGAGGAAATCCTGGGCAGGAGCCAAGCGCCAAAGCAATGTCCCTTCCTGCCCTGCACAGGGCCTGTCTTCACCCTCATGAGGAGGACATGGCTTTGCCACCCTGGAGATGCTGCCATGCCTGAGTTTCTCTGTACCATTTTCAGGAAAGCCGCTCTTCCTGCGCTCCAAGTGTTTACCAGTGCCAGAGGCTGCACAAATCACAGCTAAATCTTAGTCCCTGCCTGAAGGAGTTCTCATAAAAAAGTGGGGGAGGACTTGTTCAGCAAACAGGTGGAGAGGTCTCACAGGTGCTTTTACACTGCTTTTCCCAGAGGTATGGTATGAGGTAATCCCAAATGAACTGGAGCACGCAGGTCCCATTTCTAGGGCTTTGTCAAGTGTATGTGTTACCTTGGTGGTTGCAGGACCTGGAGGAGGTCTGCAGTATGCTAAGCCAGGGACTTTGAATAGGCCTGTCAGCTCTGGTTGGTAAGGTCCTGACTCCAAAGTGCAGAGGACTCTTATTTGCATTCATGACATGCAGTTATGCAGAAAAAAAAAAAAAAAAAGCAATATCTGATATATTGATGCTGTTGCTCTGTAGGTTCAGAGCAGCAGTGCCTTTTGGAGCAAATGTAGTATGCCAGTCAACAGTCGCAGTGGCCATCCTTTTCAGTGTTTACATTTGAGCTCTGCCTGTATTAGAGGTGGACTCTGTTATAGGTCAAACATCTGAGTGATCCCAGACTTTCAGGGAAGTACTGAATTGCACTGGACAAGGGGAAGGTGTTTTCCTTATACTGAGGTAAGGATTCCACTTTGTTCTAATGCTTCGACCTGGCATTTGCTCAGTTATAAAAATCCCCATCGCTATATAATGCAAAGCATTTTTCTGTTCTAACAGGTTGTCTTGATCTACTTTTTCTGCCTCCCAGCCGGTATAAGCTTTCTCAGTGGTGGGCTGGGCTGGAATAGGAATTCCCCCAGTGAAGATACAGCTGGCAGAGCTGTTTTTGTTCTCCCTGAAGCTGCAAGTGCTACAAGTTGTATTTGTTTATATTCTGCCTAGGCCTTCCCATGTGTGATCACCTCAGGGCCTCTCATTCACTTGTTTGGCCCCAGTGTCTGGGAGAAAGCAGCTTGGCCTTTTTGAATCTATAATTCGCAACGAGGACCTGGTGAACAGTAGCTAGAAATAGAAACCAAGCTGTGCAACTCCCCTGCACTCCCTTACTGCTTTGTCAAGACTGCCTAGTTTAGTATCTGGATCCAAAACAGAGTTAGCAAAGCACTAGCATCTTTTACTAACAGAAGGATGCATTCTGCCAGCCAGAAGTGCCAAGTAAGCATCACTTGGTGGTGCGCTATCCTGTGCTGAGTGTGCGGCAGGAGGGTGGGTGGGAGCTGTCTCCAGGAGGTCTGTTCCTATGAGCAATTGGTGTGACTCCTTGCGTGTCTTTCAGAGAGGGCATGCACCAACCACTGTGGACCCCTTGCCTTCTTGCTGCAAGCAAGGATCTCCTGAAGGGATGCTGGAGCAGGAGTCTGCTGTGCAGGTAGAAGGGGGGAAGGGGCGCGTTCATTGTACTGCAGTAGGCCCCAGGCCCTGCAAAGGGCCTGGAACTGCTGTTACTAGACGTTATTTGCCATTTCGGTTCCTTCTCAGTGTCCCTCACTTTGGGACTGTGCCCTGGCCGAGGTCTGCAGAGACCAGTTATGTTAACTGCCTCCAGCCCAGCATGCTTTGTGCAGCACAAACCAAGAGACAGTGGTGTTCTGGCCATGGAGGAGTTTTATTTTGCTTCGTACTTCTGAAGTTTTTTCTTCATTTGTACTGTTTGAAGAGCAGGGTTCAAGCATGTGGGCCCCACCCTGTTTACGGCTCACAGATATGTTTATGAAGTGTGCCTCAGGCACAGCACTCACGAAACACTTCATGTCCAGCCTGGCAGCTCACCCCAAGCCCCTGACGTGGGACGCCCTGTAATCTCCAGACCCCAGGCAGGAGCGTCCCCACTGTGCCTGCGTGTAGGCACGTGTGAGCAGTGATAGGGTGCAGTCCTGCTGCTGATAAACCTCCTCTACACTGGCCACTCGCACTTGGTTTGGCTACAGTGTAAGTGGTCTCATCAGACCTGCAGACCCTGGCTATCCAGGGTGTCCTGACTTTCTCCTGCAGCGATGCCATGCCTGCATTACTTGAGAGTGAGTATTTGGGCAGCTCCAGGTGTGGTAAAGGGCTTGCTGGGCAGTGCTGGGGGAAGAGGAATAAGGTCAGCTGTCCAAGTGTTTGTTTGCATGTAGGAGTATGAATATATTCTGGCCAGTAACATGGACCTGAGTCTGGTCCAGAGACAATGGCCCTTTTCACAAAAGGATTGCAGTCTAAAAGGACCAGAGAAAGGCAGAAAGGGTTTGCTGCCCTTCTTTAGTCACTGGGGACTTGCCTAAGGTTGTGCTGAGAGACAGTGGCAGAGCCTGGCACTGAACCCAGAATTCCTAGATCCCCCTGGTGCTGTGCTCACCTCTGTCCTTCTCACCACTAGTTTACTGGGAGACGGGAGGTGCCTCCCAGTATTGTTTTTTTTGCTCTATTCTAATGGTAAGTGTTGGTTTTTGTGTCGTCGTATCTTTTTTTTATCCAGCAAAGCTCTGGACCAGGTGCACGGGATGACGTCTCTTTCTAGGCACGGTGCTGCACTAGCTCTGTTAAGGAGCAGGTGTCTTTGCTGCCATGACTCTTGCTTGCATGTCAATCCTAGGAATCAGCTGGCAGGAATATATTGCCAGACCTGTGCTTCAGGTGCTTTCTTGGCAATGCTTTCTTCCCTGCATGGCTTCTGGAGGATGCATCCCTAAGCGCTAGCCAGACTGGCCTGGCTGAATGCTGCTAGCTCGCAATCTATTGCAGCCGTGGTGTAGGGTCTGCACTGCGATCCCTTGCAGTGTGCAGATCCTAACAGACAGCTCAATGCTCGGAGCCATCTGCCCTGTGCAGGCAGGCAAAGCAGGTGTGGACTAGCCCTGCTGAAGCAGAGGTAGAGGATGAGCCAGAGCACACTGCAGAATTTAGGAGCAGTTTTTAAGCAACCCTAAAAAAGAGAAGGAAGCTTCCTCCACCAGGGACTGGGTCAGACTCTGACAGTATTTCTGGACTCGAGCCCGTCTCCTGACCACAGGGACGCTGCGCAGAGCCGTGGCAGGCTGGAGGCAGGTTGACAAGGTGTGCCTCACAGTCCCTGACTTACATCAGCCAGGCTCAAAGGAGTCTGTTTTCCCTCCTGCAGTGGCAACCTGCTAGAGCCCTGCCAGCTCTGGGCCTCCCCAGCATCCTCTGCACATGCCTGCCTGAGCTACGTCATGATCCAGGGAAGAAAGTGCATTAGGGAAGGAGGAGATAAAATCAAGCAGTCGCATTTCTGCTGCATCTCTCTAACCAGCTATAAACCCTGTTACATTGTAAGAAGAGGTGTAGTGTCTGAGCGACAGGCTCTGGTGTGTTGTCTTCAGTCGCAGTCTATATACTTTCTGGTGAGGTAAAAATAGCTTTCCTTTTTCAGGATGTGCAGAGAGCAGAGGCTCCTGCTAACATCAAAGGAGAGTGACAGCTTTTTGCTGGGTGCGCCTGGCCCCAGCTGGCAGGAGAGGTAGCTTTGTTGATGCTTGCCTTGCTTTGGCTCTCTGTGAAAGTAATAGTGCTCTGGTCTCCATCTCCCTGTCCAGCCCCTGTTTCTCTCTCCCCTCATTGCTGCTGGACCCAGCATTGTATTTCACCTGGGAAATGATAGTTTGCAAATGACAGAGCAAGATTTTGATGCTGCTACTTAGAAAAACCCTTAGTAGCAGGTGGGAACTGACAGAGGTACGCTTTCCTAGAGCTGTAGGATGTAGCACCAGGGGATCCTTATCAGAAGGATCAGAGCCTACTGTGTAGGGGCAGCTCCCAAGTTGTTGCTCAAGACAGACTAAGCTGTTTCTGATATCCAGCCTCCTCGCAGTCCTGAACCTGTTCCAGCTTCAGCAGCTAGCAAAGGGGACCTGTGAGAGGGGGAAGGAGGGAGCCAACACAGATGCTGTCAGGATATGAATGTGCTCAGCAGGGACAGAGTTAACCTTGGCGCTGAACTGCACCACCAGTGACAGTCCAGAACCACCCCTCTTGTTAAAAGTGTGCAAAAATGGGGTTTCCAAAAGCTAGTTACTCATTATTATGTAATGATGGAGGCTTGTGCATGATGAAGGATCCAGACTGGCGACTGCACCTGAAAACTTGCCCCTTCTTCAGTACTTTCAAAATGAAAACTAATTGACAAGATGCCTCCTTCCCTGCAAACCCATGAGGGGCTCTCCTCCCTTTGCTTTGGTATTTCTCCTCTGCCAGTTGTGCTGAGTTCTGTTCCCAGTTCTAAGAGCCTCTTGCTGCAGGAACATGAGCAGATCCTTATGTTTCTGCATGCTTTGATTCCCTGCTGGGAGATGGCTGGGTCCCTCCTTGCATTCTAGTAACTGGGGATCTCTGCTGAGCATGAGGCATTGGCCTGTGATAGTCTGCCAATCAGTGGAGTGTGCCTTGGGGAAGCTTGGTGGTACTGTGAAATCTCTGCTTAGCAGAGAGCAGCATGGACAAACGGTCTACTTGGGGTGATATATGAAATAGGGACACGCTCACTTGGCAGATGCCCTCCACAGATGGCCTCTCCTTGTCAGTGCCTTAACTTTTGTCAGTCCTGTTAAGATCTGTGGTCCTGTCCTGCACCATTTGGACCAGGGGTGAGGACAGTGACAGAATAGTATTTGGGTGTATGGATTTATCCTTTTATCTGATAAGCTTTCCTGATGCTTTTGCTTTTCTCTTTCATCTGAGTTTGCAGTATATGCCTGGTGGCCTCTTCTCTGTGCTCCTCTGCTTGCGTGCCCGAGGCCTTGCTGCTGTGGCCTCTCTGGAGATGCTGTGCTCTGCTGAATCCTTTCTTCTACCCAGTAGGCAGAAACCTGCCAGAGGGTTTTATTTCCGCTGCAGGGACCACTGGGAGTGTCAAATTTTTGTGCATACAGATAGGGGAGAAAGCTCTTGTAAGGCAAACGCAGTGCAATTTCTGTTTCTGGGCTTTTTCGGTTGAATTCCTGATTCGGCTCCCCTGATCTCCTTAGGGAGACCCTAGAGGCCAGCTCTGACTGCTTTTAATCTTGGCAGCCAGTGTGTTTCCAGGGCTGACATATTCTTCCCATCTGATGAGAAAAAATCCAGATTATTACCTGCTGATCTGGACATTTGATGCCTGCAAGGCAGGGAGGTTTGCGTGAGCTCTGGCTCCAGAGAAATCCCTGGGTTGGCCAGTGTCTTACAAGTAAGCCACTACATTGATGTAAGGGTTTGCCCGCTCTGCTGGAAATAATGCATCAAAGGAGTTGGCTGTACCTGAGAACCATGCCCACTGCTGGACACAAGCCCACGTGAGCAAAGCAACTTCATTCTTTTAAGCAAAAGTCGAGGCATATTACAAGGTTTATTGCACTACCTCCCCAGCTGGCATCACCGACAGTGGATTCCAGCACCCTGGCACTAAGAACTGGAAGTGACTGAAAGACCTCCTAGGATCTGGTTTGGACCTTTGTGTACAGTCTAGGTAGGATGCCCATAACAGCACGTGGCTTTGTTGCCAAGAGTCAGCTGTGCATCTCGCTGCCAGTCCTGGGGCCCTGTTGGTTGTTGTGATAGTTGTGTGCCAACATCAGGCTGCCAGGTGTATCCTTGCTGGACTGCCTCTGTCCACTGCTCCGGGAGCCCAAGGCAGCCAAGCTCTGTTTCCTCCTGTTCACTGGTGGCTCTTCTGTTGCTGTCTGTCTGCTGTCCACAGGCTGTTTGAGCATCGCAGTTTGCAAGATGCCTCAGCCAGCTTTGCTTCTAATGTATCCCAGAGAAAACGTGGCACGCGTTGCTCCTGATACAGGATTTGGAGAGAGTGTTAGAGCCATGGAGCTGCAAACAGATGACAGCAGTGTGCAGAGCAGGAGCTACTAAGCATCCGGCTGGTAGGAGCACATGGCTTCCAGAGAATACAAAGGAGACAAGAGTTTGAAGATGTAGAGTTATCAGTAGTGGCAAAACTCATGAGAGAGGAATCTGCTTAGTGGTTTAATTGGGTCTAATTGCTTTCAAGATCTCTTCTATAGAGCAACCTTAGGAAGCTTTTAATGCAGCAAAGCCTGCTGTCTGTGATCCTCCTCACTGGCAATGTTTTTCAGTAACTAGGCCTGAAAGAAGCCAAACTGAATGAGTGCCAGGGCTGGCAGGAGCAAGCCTGCCCTGAAGACAATGTACATGGCCTGGTCTGCATCCCTCGGCCCCTGGCATGCAGGTAGAGCTGCTGTGCAGCCATTTGTCTTCTTTTCTCATGCAGGTGTCAACCACATGTCTCAGCAGCAGAGCAGACCCAAACTCCCTGGCCACTGGGACTAACTACAGTTTGGCAGAAAGGGTTGTTTTACCCCTCAAGGCATGGGAAGTCACCTGTGTGCGCATCCTTGCAGGGAAGAGGTCCCTGCTCCTCTGGAGTGCCTCCATGTACAGTGCAGTGAGCAGCCAGCTCAGGCCTCCCCCTCGTGCTGATGCTGTAGAAACAGCTGAGGAGTTGCAGTCCTTGCCCAGGCTGCCTCCTGGCTCCAGCAGAGAACTTGCAGGTAGAAGACACAAGTGGGTAGGGGGGGGGTGAAGAGGGCAGTGTAGCAGGATGCACGTGTGCCTTTTGCCAGTCTGGAGCAGCAGCAGCAATTTGCTTCTTGCCTGTCTTTGTGGCCCAGAAAACACAGTGAGATTAGCATGAATTTCTGAACTCGTTTATGCTTGGGAATCATCTACATTCATCATTTACCAGCCTGTGCAGAATGGGTTCCTAGGGACTGATAAACATATCCACCTTTCACAGAAGTAGGCAGTGTTGTTGAGATCCTCCCTTCCTTTATCAGTGACGTGCAGAGGGAGCTCGTGGGGGCTCCTCCCTGGGTGGGAGCAAGAGCAACGACACTGCCAGAACAGATTAGAGAAGAACTCTGACCATGGTCAGAAGACAAGCAGAGCAGGATTGCTGAACTTCTGAGTGCAGCCTGTGAAATCCATCCTGAACTGTTTGGGCAGAACTTTCCCTTTGCATGTTGCTTTAGCCACAGCTGCAATGCAATGGACTCCATCAGGTCCTGATGTCTTATTTTAGGGTGAAGGGGAGTGAGGGGCTAGGGCATGTATCTGGCAGCAGTAATGCTTTGCAGAGCAGGGCTGTAAGAGCAGGAAGGCATCTGTGAATAGGAATGGAGGAAGCCACTAATCAGGGCAAGGAGAGAGAAAAGGGAAAATCTAGATTGTCAGGAGGCAAGGGGTGCTGTCTCCTTCCCTCTCTTTTTTTTCAGGAAACTAGAAGCACAGTCCAATGTGCTGTGTTATGGTTTTTACTTTAGATAGTCTTGGAGCACTTTGCAAACTCCAAATCTGAGGATTTTTCCCTCTGGTAATTGCTGGAAACAGCACCCTGCCACTTCACAGGTCCACAAGTCTGTGGAGCATGGCACCTGTGTAGTGGGATGTAGCAGTTCTGTAAGAGTGCAAGTGGTACACAGTGGCAAGTAAGGCAGTTTGTCTTCTCCCCTTGGAATAATTCCTTCCTGGAAAATTGCTAGGAAGACAAAGAACAGAAACACTACAAACCACAAGGATAGGAAAACCACTAGAGGCATTCTCTGCATCTGGAAGCAGTTGCTGCATATTCTGGGGCACATGGATAGCAAGTGACTGCATGTGCACTTGTGTGCAGCAGTGTGTGTGTGTGCACATATGCCAGGTGGGTGCATGTAGTGTGCCTGTGCGTGGGTCTGTGTTTAGGTACGCTCGTGTTGTGCCGACTGGGCTGTGCGTGTGTCTTCAACATGCATATCTACTTGTGTTCATAGGGTCTCTCCGTTTCTTGCTGTTGCAGCTTCCTTTTGTTGAAATTTAGGAGATGCCAGTGTTCCAAACCATGCTTCAGTTCTTCTGGCTAATTTAGTGCTGTCTTGATCCCTGTGACACCCCAAAGTAACAGCACGCTGCCGTGAAAGAATACCCCTGACAGATAGGTAGGCAGTCCCAATGTGCATACTGGTGTCAGGAGGGTTTGCAGATCTGTTTCCTCTGCTTTTACTGTGTGAGCTGAGCTAGACCACCTTCTCTGGCTGCGTGTGTGGTCTGACTGCTGGTGTTTGATGTCCTGCAATTCTCTATGCATCCCTGATCATGGGGAGCCGAAGGGCAGTAGGTCTGATGCACTCAAGACTCACCATGTTCTCCAAGACCCCAGCCCCCAACATCTGGAGGGTCAGGGGGGCACCGCGATACCTCTCCTCTGTGGCGGGTGTTACCTGTGAAACGCCAGGGTCCTGGGGATGTCTGTGGGGCTGCTCTTCTCTGCTGTTCCCAAGGTGGCACCTGCAGCTCTGACCCACTCCTTGCACTTGGCAGCAGTCATCTGCTTTCCGGAGGCGGCTTGGTATTAAATATCCTGTCTGACACAATAATGGAGAGAAAATGAACAAATTCCATTAGCGGCTGGCGATCCCTGCAGGGTCTGCGTTGGAGTGAGGAGGGAGCCTGTATTTTTAGACAGAATGCAATGTAACTTACTGGCTCTCTCAAAGCTGGGGAGTAGATAACCAAGGAGGGGGAGAGGGGACACCAGGCTCAGGTTTCAGCTGAAGTGCCGGACTATGGCAGCACGAAAGGGCAGGTCCGGTCCAGACGTTGCTGTGAGTATACAACGCACTTCTCCTTCATGCCCAAAGAGACCTCCCCTTGCTTTTCTGCTTGCTTTCTGCCTGTGGTCTCTGCTGCTGGGTGTGCTGGGGCTTTGGGAGCCCCTTTGCTGTTGGAGCCTGTAGAGTTTTATCCTTTTAATCTTTGCAGCTCCCTGTGTATCCTCTGGGTGGGAGAAGCTGGCTGAGCTGCGCTTTGAACTTCCCAGGGGTTTGCTGTGGAAAGTCTCTGCTGTGGCTAACATGTCTGCAGCATAGCTGAGGTGCTGCCCTGTCACTGCGCCTGACTGAGCTGAAGAGGCTTAGCAGGGTCCGGAGTTGGGAAAGTCCTTTGCATTAAATCTGTTGGTTGGAGCTGTCAGTATTTCCTTGCTGTGAGTTGTGGCCTCCAGACAACACGCAGGACTTGGAGCACAAATGTGCATTTCTGAGAGCACGGTGCTGGTACTGCGTCCTGCCTAGTGCAGTCGATAAGCCTGAATGAGCAGGAAGCACCTAAGTGCCACATTGTGGCTTCTCATGCTTACAGCCCTCTGCAAAGTCAGCAGGTCAGTCTTGGATTTGGGGGCTCTTTCCAAATGAACAAGGCTCTGCTCTGAGGTGGTAGCAAGCTGGCTGGCAGGGGAGGTCACGCAGTCAGCATGTGCTCCCTGCAGCGCAGAAGAGCGAACAGCGGTGCTGCCCTCTGCCACCCGCTCCCTTAACACCAGGCGCTCCCCTGCCATGAGCAGTCTGGAGGGGCCGTGGCGCCTGGCCACTGCTTCAGGAGCCATGGCTGAGTCCTGCTGGGGGTGCCCTGTGGGTGGGGGCCTGCACACCCTGGCCGGGGGCCTTGTTTTGGCCGGGGGTAGCAGGGCTGCAGGCCCCAGGCTTGGCTACGTTTCTCTGGGCTAAGATGGTCAGGGCAGGAAGGATGGGCTGGGGGAAGCAGGTGGAGGAGAGCAGAAAGCAGCTGAACTGTGCCCTGCTTCGTTGTCCAAATTCAAACGAGTGACACTGAGAACAGAGGGTAGGAGAAGAGCCCTGGGCCAGACGCTGCATTACCCTGCCCATCTCTGCCTCGAGTACTGTGCTTTCCGGCCTTGTTGCTTCCAGATCCTTTCCCAGGAGCTTGTTAACCCTGGATGCTCTTCCGCAGTGAGGCTGTAGGCATTGCAGGCCAGCCGGGGCTGGGTCAGGCTTCCTGGCACGGGCAGTACAAGATGGTTTCTGATTTTCTAGTGGGGCTGGAGGTGGAGGAGGGTGTCCTTCCCCCCTTGCTGCAGATGTCTCGTGGCTCTTCATTGCAGAGAGCTCTTCGGGCCTGACCCAGTGTGCAGGCACCAGCCCTTGGTCATCAGCCCAGTGTCCCTGCCACGTGGAAATGTCTTACCACATTCCCGCTGTGCTGTTCTTCAGCTGCTGGTGGTCCATCCCATCTGGTGCCTTACGCTACCAAGCAGCGTTGCTTGAAGTATTGCTGTGCATTGCCTGAGGTGGCTGTGTTTCAGTGGCGCAGGGGAGGCATTGCCTCATTTCTGTTAAAGAAGAGTGCTCTGATTCTCCTGGCTGCAGGGTGCTCAGTCAGGGTCACTGTCGCTGGAGCCAATACCTGAACTTACCAACATGGCTGGCCAGCAGTCTCTGGAGAACAGCAAAAGTGGGCTCAGCCAGGACGAGTGTTTCCTGGGCCAGGGGAGGCTGCTGTGGCTACAGCAATCCCCTTAGAGCTTCTTCTGTGCCATGCTAGGGGTGCTGGGGTGAGCTGCAGACCTTGCGTGGCTCTCGTCCCCCTTGTCATCTCTGTCAGCAGACTGTCATTAGAGGGGTGCTCTTGACTTTAGGTCCGGTTCGCAGCCCTGCAATGTCCTGCGTGATTCTGGGCGACTTGGTCCGTCCCAGCAGCTCCCACCTTGACCTGCCTGTCCTTGGCCTTTTCTGGCTGGTTTCTGTAGACTGCCAGCTCTTTGCTGTGCAGTTGTACAGTGCCTGGTGCACAGGACCCGGAGCTTGAGGATCCGCGGTGCTGAGGTGCTTGTGGCATGGCCACAGGGAAATTGCCAGATGTGTGCTCTTGCTGCAGCCTGTGTGGCCCTCATGCGTGCCAGCTTGCGCAGAGCAGGAGAGCAAAAAGGGGCAACCCCCATCTGGACATGGCTGTCAGAGGCCCTTCTCCCACATCCTGCCTCAAAGAGCCCAGAAACAATCTTTTCCTCACAGCTCTCTCCCTGCTCTGTCACCTCCTGCTCATGATCTGAACTGTGCTCACAAGGTATTGCAAGGGATGAGCACAGTTAATAATAACCCCGCATCTGCGCTCACCTGTGCTGACTAGAGCACCTCATAATCCACTTGTGGAGGAGAAATTCCTCTCCTCCCTATGCCAGACAGATGCTGTGGGCTCATGCCAGTGCTCTCATTGGCAGTGCTGTGGCTGGCATGGGGCAGGCACAGGAGAGCTGCTTTATCAGGCACCTGTGGAGATGGTCCCACTGATGACTGACGTTCAGGAGAGTGTTCAGGGACCCATGCTCGTGGTGCATTGCCACAAGCCTGTTTCAGAAGGTTTTCGCTGCTTTCTGTGCTGGCAGCCCCAGCTTCCCCTGGCCTTACCCGGGGAGGCAAGGGACTCCTGTAGCCACTGCCAGTGTGCAGCTAGACTGTGGCTCTGCGAACAATAGAGAGGGAATTAACTTCTCTGTCTGCTCCCAGCTGCTGTTGCTGTGAGAGGACCATGCTTCTCAGCGCTGGCTGCTTCTCCGTGCAGCTCTCCCTGCAGGTTTAAACACAAATTCAAAGCAATCCAGTGCTCTCTGGCTGGGGTCTAGCTGGGGAACACATGCTTGTCCATGAGAACGAGGATCCCTTTAACTACCCTTTCAGTTCCCCTGAGAGTCAGGTTGGGTGGGAGCCTTTGAGGAGGTAGGAGCCTCCCTCTGTTAAATGCATCCTAGGATTAAATGTGTCCTGGCCCTGACTGCCTCATGCCTCTTCCCTTCTGTTCCAGCACAGACCCTTGCCCAGTTGGCTCTGGTTGTTTGCATCCTCGCTGCTTCCCAAGGCTGGTGGTCAGCAGCAAGGTGGTTGGATTCGGTGCCCTCTGCCAGGGGCTGACTGCAGTTGTACTCTCTACAACAGAGTGAAGAGATGGCCCTGAGCCAGTTGGGCGGGAGAAGAGGGGGACTCTGAGTCTCATGCTTTTTCTTTTTCCCCCAAAGGCTGATGCTGCAACCAGTTTTCTGAGAGCTGCAAGATCTGGGAACCTGGACAAAGCCTTGGATCACATCAGGAATGGGGTAGATATTAACACCTGTAACCAGGTAGGTGAAGCCCATAGGGGTTCTGGTACCATCCCTAGTTCATGTGCAACCTTGCCATGCTGTGTCTCCGCAAGGCCCAGGTAACGGTCACTGCATCCCTCCGTTACACTGCTCCCATAGCATAGAGGCAAGGAGGTGCCCCACAGCTGCTCGCTTCTCTGCCCTGTGGGTCTGGTTGGGTCTGCCTTGATCCCACAGTCCTACCTGGCATGGAGTAGGGTATAAACTGGCTGGTAAGTGCTAGGGAAGCCACTGGATTGGACAGTTTTCCTAACAAATAACGTTGTGGCAGAAGAAGTTTAAACACTTTGCAGGAGATGCTGCCTGTCCTGACCCCACTCCTCTCCTGTGCCCGGTGTGCCTGGGTGTGAATAAAGCTCTCCTCTGGGATGATCTGCTCTGCCAAGGCACTGTGCAGCCTCCAGTCAACTGTCTCTGGAGCTGCAGCATGCCTGGCTGAGGGCTAGATGCACAGCACCTGGCAGAGTGCAGGGTCAGGACTGCCAGCACGATGGGATGAATAACCCATGCTGAGACCATGCTTTGAAGAGGAGCGAGTGGCTGGTGGGATGTACTCTCTCTGTGGATCCCTTGGGTGTGGATCCTGCAGTCCCCATCCTCCCCTTCCCCTCACTCCCAGGCTCCAGGCGATCTGCAGCCCTTGTCCCAGCCCAATCAGGTGACCAGGAGCTCCTAGCCAGGACTGAGCTGGGGGAAGAGGGGTGCCACACAAGGCAGACTGCAGCATGAGAGCAGTTCCTTGCTGGGGGGCTCCCACAGTGCTGAGCTGAGTGCAAACAAGTCCTGTGCCAGGGAGAAAAACAGCTGACAAGACAGCAGATCTGGACCAGTTGTCTTTAGGGCAGGGAGGGCTGTAATACCTAAGGGTCTGGGGTGCCCGGCAGCGCTGGCTGGAGTGTAGCAGAGGGAGTTAGCAGGTGGGCAGAGAGGGTGAAGTGAGGCTCCTTCAGGGACACAAGCACCTGAGACAGCTGGAAGGGGCTCAGTTGCTTGTTGGAGGGCAGAACAGATGGCTGTGAAGAGTGCAGCACAGTGTCTAGGATGTTGCAGGATTCATTCTTGGGAATATTCTGTTTGCTTGCAATGCTCAGGCTTTCAGATTTGCAGAAGCTGCAGCTGAATGTGGTCAGGGCATGTCTGTAAATGCCAGTCTTGCTGGCCTGGGATGTGTTGGGCAGGTGGAGTCCCTTGTAGCTCAGAGCAAAGCAGGTCTGACCCAGGGAAGAAGAGCTGCAGGCACAGAGGATTTGTTTGCACATAATCAACAGAACATTTCGTATCTGGGCAGCTGTCAAGTGCAAGTGGCTCAGGCTGAGTCAGAGTAGGTGCTGCGGCGGGAGGCTTAGGCTCAGCAGGGAACACAGGCTGTACTGTTAGCTGCTTTCTGAAGCAGCAGTGATGCTGGGGAGGCTGGCTCAGCACGTAGCACAAATGTATGTTTACCTGTTTCAGCATCAAGCACTCAAACCAAGCACAGTTTATACTTACTGATCTAAGCACTGCAGTGGCTGGTGCAGTTACTGCAGACAGGTTCTTCCTGGAAATGTCGCTGTCTCCTTTCCTTTTCTGACTGGTGGTGCCATGCAGATGCTGAGCTCTTGCAGGCCTCTGGGGCACATTGCAGCTTGAATTCTACTCTCTGGGGCATGAGAAAAGATTTGGAGAAAGCTCAAGAGATGCTGATTTTTTTTTCATCACTCTATTATCTGAATTATTAATGCATATTATCAGCATTGATGGAATCTTAAAGACTCTTACCATCAGGCTATGTGGGGACATAGGGGTTTAAAGTCAGAAGGGTCTTGTAGGGAGAAGTAGTAGAGAATTTTCAGTTTCATAGTCCTTTGAAGACGAGATGATGGGCTCCTGTTTGTGGGACAGAGGCTCTAATCCCATAATCGTTGTGGATTTATGTATGGTTTGTAAAGAGAAGAAGCCATATGATGCGCTGTTAGCGCTGGGCTGCAGGACTCAACTGGACTCAGCACTGACCACATCACATGCTTGCACCAAATTGCCTCAGAACCAGGCAGGATCTTCCAAGTTGCCATACTTTATTTCAGAATTTGGCCCACTGATTAAACCCAGCTGCTATTCCCCTGAGCTCTCATGGTGGAGCAGAAGCCCTGTAAATGAGCCACAGCAGTGGACCAGTCACTGGAAGCACTCACAGTGCTCGTGGTTCCATTCACTCAACCATGAATGACCAAAGATAAATAGTTATTTAATGTACCAGCTGCTCCCTTACAAATATCTGGGAAAGCAAGTCATGGGGAGCAGGGAGATCAGGCTGCTCAAATCTGTGTCACGCTTCTCTCCAGGAAGGACTGGGGATGCTGCCATGTGTGCCACATTCATGCTTCATGCCCCATGTGTGCAAAGGCTGGAACAGAGCCTGTCAGGGAAAAATCATCTTGCTTTGCTTGTTCACAAATGGCTCAGAGAAATCGCTCCTGCTGGTTTCCTGCAGGTGTCCGGAGGAAAGAGGCAAGAGCAGGCGGCGGGGGGGCTGTGTTTAGTCAAGCTGGTGCATGCCTTTTGAGATGTGAGAATCCACAAGCAGAGCGCATCATGGATGTTCACTCATTTCTGATGACAACCCTAAAAGCAGAGGGAGGATCTCTATGTCCCCTGCTCCTGTACCACTAGTGCAAAGGAATACATGATTCTGGAGAGGGCTCTGCAAGGAGAAAAAGCAGAGATCCAGCCATGAGCTAAAGACAGTGGCTTTGAACTTCTCCTTCCTCATCCAAAGGGATGGTCAGTCACCACCTGTCTCCACTCGCTGGCTGTGGAGTCAGTCTCCAGCCAGATTTCTGCTGCTGGTGAGGGTATTTAACACCTTGATGGGGAGCACATGGCTGCAACAGTATGAGGCACTTCTTTCAGTGATGTCTTTGCACTGGTTCCTGCCATCTTGCAGTGGTTAGATGGCACTTTGGGGTTTCCATCTGAGGAATATCAGACCTGTGAGAAAGGTCCAACCTCACATGTCCTGTATAGAATAAAGAGGGATGTATGTGGTCAGACCTATCCCACAGGCCCTGTATTCTTACACAAATGCAGAGACCTTGACATGCCATCTGATCTTCATCCTGCTGATTTCATCCTTATCATTATTGGCATCTGCATCGTCATCATCATCCACCTCTCTCATGTCTCAAATTTCTGCATGCTCCCCTCTCATGTATGAGGAGCTGGTGGCCTGAGGATGAGCAGACCTTGCTGCCAGGACCCTCGCCAGCAGGGACTGGAGCTGTGCTGGCACACAGGTTCCCAGAGATATCTCTTTCGGGGTGGCCAGTCCCAGTCCTGGTGGGTAGTTCAAGGCAGGGACCTGCTTTGGCGCAGGCTAAGTGCAAAGCCCCATCCTTTGTGTTTTCTGCAGGGCTGAGTTTGTTGCACTGGCAGCCAGTGACTGGGATTTCTGGGAAGCATTTGCAGCACTTAGTGAGGGGAATGCAGCACCTTTCAAATTAGGGCACATCCTGTGGAGGTTTTGGGTCAGATGAGCTGTCAAGTTGAAGGAAATGTACAAAACAGCTTGCACTGTTCCTGAAGCAGAAATATGACAGGATGCTGGGAAACAGTCTTCTACAAACACTGCACTTGTATTGCCAGAGAATAATCATTCCTTACAGGTTTTCAGTATTCGAAAGGCTATTTAGGAACCTCTTGCGTAAAAGGACATATGTGCTGAGAAGAGCAACTGAGTGTCCATGGTCTTGTGCTCCGTGTGTCCGTTGTGCAAATCTAACAGAGAGAAAGGCTGTATGTTTGCGGCCACAGATCAAGCTTGTGAGCCCACGAAGCTAAGGGTGTCAGTAACCGTCTTTATGGGGTTGCGTAGGCCAGTCAAAGAGGCTGGCCTTATCTGAGGCCATGTGTCCAGTGTAAACAGGTCTGGCCTGGGAATGTTTCTTCTTGGTGGTCCTGTTCTGGGAGTGTTGCAGCATTCTCGCTGAATTTCCCCTTAGAAAAAAGTCTCTTGTGTTTGAGGCTTTTGGGGACTTGGGAGTTAGTTTGCTGAGGAAGCCTGTGAATATGTAGGTTTTTGCTCTGCTATGTGCTGTAATCAGCATTGAACAAAAGAATTTGTGTCTCTTTGACCGGGTTGTTGAATGGCTGTTGCTTCCAGGAGGGGACTGGCACCCTCAGGAAAGTCATTTTTGCCAAGACAGGAGTTGGAGGGCCCTGGAAGTGCGCCAGTGAGCTCAGGGATGAGTCACAAGCAGGGAGGACTGAGGCGGTGCGTGTGGAGCCGAGGGCACAGGCACTGGGTTTTGGTGATGTCCATCCATAGGAAATAGTCTATGGTAGCTGCATGTTTTGCTCACATGAGAAACCTCTCGTGTTAGGCAGCAAGTTGGCATTCAGGGCTGCATGCAGGTGCTCTGGCAGTGTGGAGCCTGCTACAGCCAGCACAGGACTTGATGGCGGGGAGATTGCTCCTGCTCCCAGCAGGAGTGCTGGGCCATGACGTTGCTGCCTGGCTGTGCCGCAGGAGCCTGACAGGTTTCCTTGGCTCTGCAGTTGTCCCAGTGGGTGAAAGGTGTTTTGGTGCTGGCCCATTGCTAGCGGGTTCCCTGGCTCCTGTATCTTCCCGGTGGGGATGCAAGGTGGCTGCTTCCCCAGCCAGTCTTACAGCTCTTGGAGTCTAGCTCCAGCAGTAGCTGGTACTTGCTGGTGCATGGGGAAGAGCAGCTGGGGGAGAAAGGCAGGGGTGTGGAGACCTTGGGCTGATCCCTGTCACCCCTGCTTCCTTGCTGTGCCCGCACTGGGGACTGCGAGCTGCTTGTGTCCTGGAGCTGTGTCAGTGGAGGGGCCGGGAGGGGGCTGTGTGTCCCCATCCTGGAGGCCCCAAGACCTGACTCTGCTTTCTCCAGTATTGTGAGCCAAGAACCTACAGCTCTGTACAGGAGCTCAGGGCAGGTGTTTCCTCAGACAGCCCCAGCAGGTGACTAATGCCCCTCTCCCACTTCTGCTCCCTCCAGAATGGGCTGAACGCTTTGCACCTGGCCTCCAAGGAGGGCCATGTGAAAATGGTGGCAGAGCTGCTGCACAAGGAGATCGTTTTGGAGACGACGACCAAGGTGAGGATGAGGGAGGCTGGTCACATCAGTCGCAACTCGCCACCCTGCCACTGCTGCCAGATGCACCAGCAATAGCTGCACAGTGAATCATGTTGTTTGCTTTCATCCCTCTGGGAAGGTTGTGTTGGTAGTAGCGCCGCTGAGCTGGGGCCTGGGTGGGGGCTAGGCTCTGCTTTTAGCTCAGTTGCAGCCTTGTTGGGCAGCTCCAGGTGGGAGCCTTCCTCTCCATGCATCTCCTCCTTGGGATCCATGAAAGCTAGGGCACCACAAGCCCAAGAGGAGAGTGACAGAGACCACAAGATATGCTAGTGCTGTCTTCACCCACTTCTGCTGGCATGGGCTGACACATTCAGACCAAGCCCATGTTTTCCCAGGGCAGCCCCCTGCACGCTGCAGCACTGAGATGGCTTTGGTGCCGTTGTCGCAAGCCCAGAGAGCTCTGGTGCTCCCTAAATAATATATAGTTGTCACCTTGCATCACCACAGCGGGGAGTAGCACTCGCTCGGTGACGACCAGGACAAAGGTGCAGGCAAGCAGCGCTGATAAATGAGCAGCCTCCAGCACTGTCTGAAGGGAGATGTGAGTGGGAGGGAGCCTGGCTCGCCAGGCTCTCTATGCTCTGGCAAGGCTTGGTGCAGAGCAGAGTCTGGCATCTGTTCCAGCGTGGGTTCTCTATCCCCACCACCCAAAGGCAAGGCAAATGTCGGAGGAGCCCACATCTGCGTTTTCCAGCCTGCTTATCCCCAGCATGGCTGGGATGCCTTGGCTGTCAGGGCACACTCTGCAGCATTGCCTAAAGACTGCCATCTCAGCTCCCTCTCTTCCCTCCTCTGCTCATCTCTTGGTACTGGAGACGCACAGAGTCTGAGTCAAAGCTTTCAGCTTTTGCTGGCAGTAACTTCATGAGCAATACAAAATTACTCTCTTTCCTGGACAACAAATACGAATGGAGGCTGCCTGGATGGGGTGCAGAGCACAGGCTGCATGGCCCCAGAGGCTTGCCCTGGCCAGATGCTGTCAAATGGCAGCAGCTCTGTTTGCATGTGTGCTGACACACCAGGCCTGTCTTTCCTTGGCATCATGGGCTGCTCCATGTGCTGCCCCTGAGTGCTGCCTCATGGTGTCTTTCAGAAGGGGAACACAGCCCTGCACATCGCTGCCCTGGCTGGGCAAGAGAACGTGGTCCGGGAACTGGTGAACTATGGGGCCAATGTCAACGCGCAGTCTCAGGTAGAGTGATTTGGGCTGGAGTGGGAAAAGCCCCCAGCACACACAGTGGTGGTGTCCTTGTGGTGGGAACCGTGCCCAGCGTGGGCACCTCAGCAGCCCTTGGCAGCTTCTCCCTAGTCCTGTTCAGGCTCTCTGCCAGACTCCTGAAAGAACACGAGCGTGTGAGCAAGTGGAGAGGGGAGGCATGGGGAAAGAAGCGTGGTCTCTTTCCTGAAGGAGTCCGTGGCAGCACACGCAAGCATGCTGAACTCTTCCTGAGAGGACTCATGGGCGATGCTGCCCTTGTACAGCTACAAGCTTCCCATCACACTCCTGCAGCTCTGTGCACCGTGTCTCCTTTGTTCTCCTTTTCCTGGACCCGGTGTGGCTGCAAACTCTTCAGTATGTACCTGGTGGGAGAAACATCCCCAGAGCAAGAGAGTGCAGTGGCAGCGAGTGGAAGGCAGTATCATGTGGGTTGACTGTTGTTGTGAAGGATCCCCTGGTTCTTTCTGGATGTGGGGGGCCTCCAGCTCTCTACAATTTCTCCATGATTCCTGCTAGGTTTTCACTTGTCCCACCCATGCTGTGTATGCTTTTGCCCCAGTTCAGTGAGCTGGGTACGGAGAAGGGGTGTTGGTGTGTAGGTCTGTAAGGGGCTTGAGGCACTTGGGGAAGGGCTGTGTTGACATGCATGGCTCTGTGTTTACAGAAAGGCTTCACACCCCTCTACATGGCAGCACAGGAAAACCACCTAGAAGTTGTCAAGTTCTTGCTGGAAAATGGAGCCAACCAGAATGTAGCTACGGAGGTGAGACACCAGTGGAGGACCCTAGAGCCCTGCATGTTGGGGCTGCTGTTGGGTGTGCTGGGTGCTGCCAAGGCCCCTTGGTTCTGCACCTCTCATCCATCTCTCCTTGGCAGGATGGCTTCACGCCACTGGCTGTGGCTCTGCAGCAGGGGCATGAGAACGTGGTTGCTCACCTCATCAACTATGGGACAAAGGGTAAGGTCCGCCTGCCTGCCCTGCACATCGCAGCCCGCAATGATGACACCCGCACAGCTGCTGTGCTGCTACAGAATGACCCCAATGCTGATGTCCTCTCCAAGGTGTGTGGCTCTCCCACCCTGTCTCTGGGAGCCTCCCACATCCCCAGGGAGAAGAGCAGCTTGGTATGCTGTTTTATCCATCTTTTCAGCAGGGAGCATGTGTCTGGCTAGTCTGATCCCTCCTTCTTTCCCCTAGACTGGATTTACCCCCCTGCACATTGCAGCCCACTATGAGAACCTCAGTGTGGCTCAGTTACTGCTGAACCGTGGAGCTAGTGTCAACTTCACGCCCCAGGTGAGTGCAAAGCAGGGAAGTCACTGGGACTGACATTGCTCTGGCATCAGGGAAGGGAGCTGTGCCTCCTTTCTGCATAAGTGCACCAGCAGGTACCAGCCAGGGTACTGTGGTGAGGTGGGACCGTATGGAAAGTAGAGCACTGGGCATGTCTGAGGACTTGCCATTAATACCCAGCGTGGGCCTTTTCTACTGTTGCACCTCTGTTGCAGCCATGCACCCCTGGAAGCTCTTGGGGCCTTGTGTCCAGGCCAAGGGAAACTGGTGCTGCCATTGCAGGGCAGAGCTTACAGCCCCTGCAGTTGACATGTCTCTCCCTGTCCCATGGGTGCAGCCAAACCCATGAGTTGGAGTTTTCCTGTGAACTCTATGCAGCTTCTGTCTGCAGCTTTCAGCTCCAGGCAGGAGCAGGTGCTCACCCTTTCACTCAGCCCGGTGAAACAAGCTGTTCCTGTACGCCATCCCCAGGCAGGAAGGTGGAGCGCTTCTCTGCCCTTTGTGTGTCCTTCCCCCTCCCCTCCCCTCCCCTCCCCTCCCCTCCCCTCCCCTCCCTCCCCTCCCTCCCCCTCTCCCTCCCCCCCCACCTCCTTGCAGCCCCGTGGGGGAAGGGGAAGGAGCTGCTCTCTCCAACAGATTGCTGTTCCTCCTGCCAGAATGGGATCACACCCCTGCACATCGCCTCCCGTCGAGGAAACATCATCATGGTACGGCTGCTGCTGGATCGTGGGGCCCAGATAGAGACAAGGACCAAGGTGAGGACCACTCTTACATCACCAGCAAGTACATGGGTCGTCTCCCTCCCTGAGCTCCTTGCACCCAGGGGAGCAGAGCCATGCTGCACTCCACGGTGCAGGCCATGTGAATGTCTCGCTTGCTGCGTGAGAGAAAGTCCCTGGTGGCCAAAGGTGGTGAACAAAGTGCTTGGCTGGTGCGTGCAGAGATGAGAGGAGGCTGCATGGCTGCCTCTGGTGTGCCCTGGGGGCTGAGGGCAGACTCTCCAAAGTCCATGTCCCCCTCCCTCCCTAGGGTGCCCTGCCTTTACTTGCCCACAGCTATGGTGCTTGCCTGGCCCACACTGAGCCTCTGAATCCGTCTCTCTCCCCAGGACGAGCTGACTCCTCTCCACTGTGCAGCCCGCAATGGACATGTGCGAATCGCGGAGATCCTGCTGGACCACGGGGCTCCCATTCAAGCCAAAACCAAGGTGCCCATGAAACTCTGTGGGGTTGCCCTTGACATCAGGTCCCAGGGAAGTGCAGGGGGTAAAAAGCTGTGCATAGCTGTTCGATGCCATCCATGGCTGGGCCTCAGGACTGCCCTGCTCCTCGCCCTGGGGGCTGCTCCTGTGCAGCCAGGGCTGTGCTCTTGGCCTGCCAAAGGGCAAGTAACTGCCTGACCTCCTCCTTGGCCCTGGCAGGAGCCCTCTGCCAGAGGGGTGCATGCTTTGAAGGGACTAGCCCTGCTGGCGACAGCTTGCTCAAAGGCAGCAGCTCTTCAGGACCTCCCCTCAGCTCAGCATTGCTTCCTTGGTGAGGGATGTCAGGGCTCCTCTCCAATAGCATCTTGGGAATGTGCGATTCCCTTCTGCCATGGGGTTCTGGCATGGGGAATGGGGCAGGGACTGTGGTGTGATGCCCAGCTCCCCACCTGGCCCAGCCTTGAGGCCCCAATCCCTGCTTGCAGAATGGCCTGTCGCCGATCCACATGGCAGCGCAGGGTGACCACCTGGACTGCGTGCGCCTGCTCCTGCAGTACAACGCTGAGATTGACGACATCACCCTGGACCACCTAACGCCGCTGCACGTGGCTGCACACTGCGGGCACCACCGCGTAGCCAAGCTGCTACTGGAGAAGGGGGCCAAGCCCAACTCCCGAGCCCTGGTGAGTGAAGGAGGGTCAGGCAGGGCCAGGGCCTGGGGCAGAGGGGGGATGTGTTCACAGAGAATGACTCACCTGCCTTGTCCATCTCTCTCTGCAGAATGGCTTCACGCCCCTGCATATTGCCTGCAAGAAGAACCATATCCGGGTGATGGAGCTTCTGCTGAAGATGGGTGCCTCCATCGATGCTGTCACGGAGGTAGGTGGGGCTGCAACACAGTCCCCAGCTCTCCTGCTGCTACCCGTGCAGAGCCAGGCAGGACTGCAGGGGGGTAATGGCCCTGCTGCCTCTCCCTGTCCCCAGGCACCTTCTTCCTTGTAGCTTAGAGCTCTCTGCAGCTCGGTGACCTGCTGCGCTTGGCAGCATCTGCCCTGGCCGTGCTCCCCAGAGGATGGGGGGTGGCAGGGGAGGCAGCAGTTCTCCGTGCTCCCCTCAGCTCACTTGCAGGACTGCTGGGGGCCAGGCTGGGGGCCGAGAGTCTTCCTCTGCATTGGAGCCTGCCTGTGGGGGGGCTGCAGGAAGAGGTATGGACAAGGCCATCAGCCCCCAGCTTGGCTCTTGGGTCCTCTATCTCCACAGTCCGGCCTGACCCCCCTGCACGTGGCTGCCTTCATGGGGCACCTACCAATTGTCAAGACCCTGCTGCAGCGTGGAGCATCTCCCAATGTGTCCAACGTGGTGAGTCCAACCCTGGCTGGGATGCTGGGAGCTCATCATGGCGGGGTGCAGCAGGAGATGGGGAGTCCCTGAGTCCTGTTCTCTCTGGTCTCCTGGGCAATCCTTGGTGGACCTCCCCACTGATGGCAGGTAGGGGCCATAACAAGGTGGGGACAGTGCTCTTCCACTCTCGGGGACCAGAGGAATGATTGCAGGAAGGCATCTCCCCTCCTATGGCCTCACTGCTTTATTCTGTCCTTGGTACAGAAAGTGGAGACACCCCTACACATGGCAGCCAGAGCAGGGCACACGGATGTGGCAAAGTATCTGCTGCAGAACAAAGCCAAAGTGAATGCCAAGGCCAAGGTAGGTGCGAAGAGTCTGGGTGCTAGTTCCCTCGCTCTTACCTGCCTATGGCCCTGCCTACCAGGGGCTGTGTAACAGCAGGAATAGGACCAGGGCTCCCTTGAGCACTGAAGGCCTGGGACTGGTCCAGGATCTGCCAACCATCTCCCGCTTCCCTCATAGGATGACCAGACTCCTCTGCACTGTGCTGCACGCATTGGCCACACCAGCATGGTGAAACTTCTGCTGGAGAACAGTGCCAACCCCAACCTGGCCACAACGGCTGGGCACATGCCCCTGCACATCACCTCCAGAGAGGGGCATGTGGACACGGCACTGGCCCTGCTGGAGAAAGGGGCCTCACAGACCTGCATGACCAAGGTAGCTTGATGTGGCCTGTGCTGCTGAATGTGTGACCCAGCTGGGCCAAGGCTGGACACAATGTCTCTATCAGAAAAGGGGCAGCCTCCTCATATGCTGCAGCCTCCCTTCTTGTACATGTGCCAGTCCTTTTCTCATCTTCCCAGTGCACCCTGTGATGGGCTCCCTTTCTCTCCAGAAAGGATTTACCCCTCTGCACGTTGCAGCCAAGTACGGGAAGGTGGATGTGGCTGAGCTGCTCCTGGCACGTGATGCTAACCCCAATGCAGCAGGGAAGGTGAGTGCTGCTCCCGAAGTGGCCAGTGGCTGTGGGAGAAGTGGTGTGGGGAAAGTCTCTGTCTCACTTGTCTCTGCTTTCTCCCCCTCCTCAGAATGGCCTGACCCCACTGCATGTGGCTGTGCACCACAACAACCTGGAGATTGTCAAGCTGCTGCTTCCCAAGGGGAGTTCCCCACACAGCTCGGCCTGGGTAAGGCTGGACTGGGCATTCCTGTGGGCATGGGGATGTGCCATGTGTCCAAAACAGTCCAACCTAGGGCCAGCTGTGCCGTGCCCTGCACCACCCATCAATCCTGACTTGCCATCTGGGCAGCTCCTGCTGCTGGAGTATGTGCAAGGGACTGATCATCCACCAGCTGCTCTCTGTGCGTGCTGCTCATGCCTGCTTCCTCCCTTGCACCAGCCTGTGGGGCTGGCAGGGGTGTCAAATGATTACCCTGTACAGGCAGGACAGATTGTCCTGTGTCAGGGACCTGCCCTACTGGAAATGCAGTGGCTGTTGCGTGGGGATGCCGTTTCCATGGCAAGCCCTGCTGAATAGCACTGCTCTCTGGCAGTTTGGGAAACCGCATGTGGACATTTGCATGCAGCTGGGAAGCAGCAAGAAATAAAACCCACCATCTCATGGGAGTCCCCATGCTCAGGCAGCGCGTCTCCCCGAAGAGCAGTTCAGCAGCCTCAGTAACTGCGTTTGCAGAAGCTGTGTTCTCTGAACAGGCAAATGCCTGCTGATGCCAGCCCTCCCCATATGGCACTCCCCTCTCCTTCCTGCACTGACTGCCAGCAGAGCTGCTGGGCAGGCATCAGGGGAGCAGCCGGTCCACATGCTGATCACCCCGTTGGTCTGCGTCACTGGCAGCCTGCGCGTCATCTTGGGCGGAGGGTGCCTGCCAGGCACTGTGCTCCTGGAGTGTAGCAGCAAAGGCAGTGCTCAAGGCCCTGCAGTTTATGCCTGAATACTGATCCTGCATATTGCCAGCCTTGGTCCACACCTCAGCCAGACATTTTCTAGCAGAGGTCTGTCTGCCCCGGCTCCTCATGGCTCAAGTGGCTGAAAGCTGCTGTAGAAATTCATGTGAGCAGAAGCCCCAGGACAGCTAATACCAGTCAGGACTGAAGCAGGTGGTCTTTGAAATCCTTGCACTGACTTGGCTGGAAAAACAGGATTTTTCCCTCAGTGTCAGGGCTAGCTGCTGTCAGGGAAGTGGTTTGGGCGTAAGCCTGCCTTCCACCGTGGAGCATCGGCTCTGGTGGTGACTAGAAAGGGCAGACCCGGCCTGGAGAGGAAGGGTGGCAACTTTTGTCCCTGCTGGTCTGCCCTGTGGGTCCCGAGCACTGTGCAATGGCTCCTCTCTCATTCCTCTTGCAGAATGGGTACACCCCCCTGCACATTGCTGCCAAGCAGAACCAGATGGAGGTGGCCAGCAGCTTGCTGCAATATGGGGCTTCTGCAAATGCAGAGTCCATGCAGGGAGTCACCCCCCTGCACCTGGCTTCCCAGGAGGGGCATGCAGACATGGTGGCACTGCTCTTCTCCAAACAAGCCAATGGCAACCTTGGCAACAAGGTAAGCTGGCCTGGCACTTCTCTGCCAGGCTGGAGGTGGACACCCTGGCAGGAGTTAGCAGACAGGGTAGCAGACTCTGCTGCCTGCTGGTAGACAGCCACAATGCTGGCATTACCATTGTGCCTGTGACCTACTCTTTTTGCAGAGTGGCCTGACTCCTCTCCATCTCGTGGCCCAAGAGGGGCATGTGCTGGTTGCTGATGTTCTGGTGAAACATGGAGTCACAGTGGATGCAACAACCAAGGTAAATTAGAGGGTTGACCCTGACTGAGGGTGCAAACACATGGAGGAGTCACATCTCAGGCTCCCTCCAAGAGCAACCTTGGTCTTTTTCTCTGTGCAAGGGCCTTCCCCTCTCTCAGGCATTCCTTCCCATCCTGTCTGTGTCTCAAGGACTCATTCCTCTTCCCCCCAGCTCCCTGGGGATGCTTCTTGTCTGCTCCCACAGCTCACCGATGTCCCCCTGGGCACAATGTGATGTTCACTACAGCGTGCCCACCACCCTGGCCTTGGGCTCTCAGGCAGCGCCAGCACACATGCCCTGTGGAGCTTGCCCATGGGATCAGCATAGCTAAGCCAGAATGGCAGAAAGCACTGATGAGGACAGGCTGACACCCTGTCTTGTCTTTCAGATGGGCTATACCCCACTGCATGTGGCCAGCCACTACGGGAACATCAAGCTGGTGAAGTTCTTGCTGCAGCACCAGGCTGACGTCAATGCTAAGACTAAGGTACAGAGATGGCCTGTGCTCCAAGGACCCTTCTGCCCTGGGCAGCAGCACCTGAAGACTTATGGGGAAGGCTCAGGCTCTTCCCTCCTTGCCCTGAGCCATCTGGTCTCCATGGTTGGGTGCTGCTGTAGTCCAGCTGCAGCCCTGGGCAACTCCTGGGTTCTGCAGAACCTTCTGCTCACCCTAGCAAGGCGGGAGCAGCCCTTGTGCTCCAGGCATGAAGCATAGTGTGAGGCCTGGGAGCGTTTCTAGGGCAGCAGGCTCCTGGAGCTGACAGCAGCACCCTCTATCCTCCCCTGCAGCTGGGCTACACCCCCCTGCACCAAGCTGCGCAGCAGGGCCACACAGACATTGTGACATTGCTGCTGAAGCACGGTGCATCTCCCAACGAGATCAGCACAGTGAGTACAGCACTCAGCCCCCCCCCGCTCTCCCAGGGGCGAGCTCAGACACCCACCTGCTCGGGCTTCCCCATGGCTGCAGCTGATCCATGTCCTGTCTCCTTGCACAGAATGGCACCACCCCTCTGGCCATTGCAAAGCGGCTTGGCTACATTTCTGTCACAGACGTGCTGAAGATTGTCACAGAGGAAACCAGCATCCCGGTGAGTCCCTGGAGGATGGGGCTGGCTGGGCCCAGAGCCCTATGGAGGAGGGCTGGGGCTGGAGGCAGCCAGGCAGGAGTCTGCTGCCCTTAACCAGGCAGCGAGCCCCAGGCAGCTGCCGTGGGCTTGCTTCAGGGTCAGAGGCTGCCTGGGGACAGCTGAACCCCCGTCGGCAGCATTGCAGAGCCAGCATCGAGCACTGGGTAGCTAGTGCAGGGCTGGGGATCCGGGCTGTGGGTTGCTGCACTGCTCTGACTCCCCTCTGCTCTTGCAGTCAGTCAGTGAAAAGCATCGCATGAGCTTCCCGGAGACTGTAGACGAGATTCTGGATGTGTCAGAGGATGAAGGTGAGGGGTTGGAGCTGGGGTTGCACCACCCCAGGGATCTGCTGGCTGGCCGGTGTGGCAGGCAGGAGCCCCAGGGATGGGAGCAGGTGTTTCTGCTGGCCAGGGTGGTGGAGCTGGGTGGTACTGGGGGGATCTCGCGGAGAGGAAGAGGGTAGCCCATGAGACTCTTGGGTGGCACCTCCTTGCCCGCACACTTCCCTGCACTGTGCAAGAGAGATGTGCTTGCACCTCTTCATGGGTCCTGTGCCCCAGGGGCAAAGCCCTTGCAGAGACCCCTGGGCATGCAGAGCATCCTGCAGTGCCCTGCTCCCCCGGGTGGTACCACTCCCAGCCCGTCCGCCCCTGGACACCTTGTGCTCCCTCCCACCAACACCTCACCTTTGCCTCTTCTTACTTTGCAGGCACTGCTCATGTCACTCTAATGGGTATGAAAACGTGTGTCCCTATGCCCTGGCTCAATGACCCATTTCACCCCACAGCCACTAACCATCCGCTCACCACATCCATCTGCTGAGTCTTGCTGATGGGCTGGTGCTCTGCGGCACAGGCCCTGCCATCCTGCCCTGCCCATCTGTGTCTGTGCTGCTCTCTGTGGTGTGACTGCATGAACGGGATTGTCCCTCTGGTGTCTCCCTGGCAGCCCTGGGCTCTGTCCCTGGCTCCAGCTCATTCTGGCCAAGGGTGGTGGTGGGGGGGGGGCTTCTGCCCATGAACTGGAGTGCTGGGGAGTCTCCATGCTGCTCTGGACCCCTGCCCATCACCCTGGGGCTGGCTCCTTGCTTTGGGAGGAGCTGGGCCCCTTCCTGTAGGGCTTCAGCAAAAGCTGAGCCCTGGTCAATTCCTCAGCAAGCATTAATTGGGCCAGCGGTAGTGCTGGACAGGGGCTGTGTCTCCAGGGAGGGGTGCACTGATGCACTCAGCAGTGTTACAGCATCCTTCCTGTGGCACCAACTCTGTCCTCACTCTTGTTCCTAGCACCCAACTGTGGAGTGTCCCCAGTGGGCCCTGCTCTGTGCTTGGGTGCTGCAGGAAAGGGGTCGTCTGGCTGCCCAGGCTCCTAACAGCTATCACAGCTCCTGCTGCACTAACCCGCACTGTGGGCCTTGCTGTGGCCAGCACAAAGCCCGTCTGGCTGAGGGCAAAGCAGGTCTGTGGTTGCTGAGATCCAAGGGCTCGGTGAGGCCAGCAGCGGGAGCAGAGAAGGGTCCTGCTGGCTCAAGTCCTGAGGGAGGGCACCTGTGCTCCCTATCCTTCTGCCCCTCTGTATGCTGAGCCAGCTTTTGGTTTCAGAGGAGGAGCTGATTGCACCCAAGCCCAAGACACCCGATGCCAGGGACCAGGAGGGCAAGAGGGAGGTGCTGGAGTTTGTGACCGAGACAACACTGGAACAAAGGTAAGAGGCCCTGGATGGCAGGGAGGGAGCAGCTGCAGGGCAAGGGGCTGGCTGGGTGCTGGGAGCAGGAAGGGAAAAAGCTGGGCGGCAGATGGAGCGCTGAGCATCCTGGGATAGCAAGCACGGCTGGTGCTGGGCCAGCGCCAGGACTTCGGGTCGCTGCTGAGTCCCCCTGTGCCCTCCAGCCCTGGTGTTCCTTGGAGATAGGCTGGGGGCACTCAGAGGCCTGAGGGTTCATTGCTTCAGTGACCATCACTGTCCTCTCCTGCACAGAGTGGAGTCTCCAGCCATCCTGCAGGTCTCTTGCATCCCACCTGAAACTGTGGTGACCAGAGCAGAGGAGCCTGAGCAGGTAGGACCTATTGAGGCAGAAGCCGAGCAAGTCAGTCTGCTGCATGCACCCTTGGTTTCCCCGCAGGAGGTGAGCACAAGACACACATCTGTCATGGCCCCCAACTTTGGGGCGTTCCTGGCATGCGGCTGCCCCCAGCCCAGAAGAGTGAGCCCGCTCCACCACCGCTGGGCACAGCCTGAAGTGTGGGGTGGGAGTGGGGCCTGGCCGCATGGTGGGGGCTGCCGGGGGGGGCCCCCCTGTGCGGTGGTGTGGGAAGGGCAGGTGGGTTCAAGGCCCCCAGGCAGAAGCTGCGTCTAGTGGGGCTGCCCCTGTCTTGCGCAGCCCTCCAAGGAGTTCGACGAGGACTCGCTGATCCCCAGCAGCCCTGCCACGGAGACCTCGGACAACATCAGCCCGGTGGCCAGTCCCGTGCACACAGGGTGAGTGCCCAACCCCTGCGGCAGGCGTGCGCCCGGTGGCAGCGTGCCTGGCCGGAGCGTGCCAGCCTGCCTGCGTCTCTGCCTGCCCCCCAGGTTCTTGGTGAGCTTCATGGTGGACGCCCGCGGCGGCTCCATGCGGGGCAGCCGGCACAACGGGCTGCGTGTGGTCATCCCGCCCCGCACTTGCGCCGCGCCGACTCGCATCACCTGCCGCCTGGTGAAGCCCCAGAAGCTGCCGGCTCCCCCGCCACTGGCCGAGGAGGAGGGCCTGGCCAGCCGCATCATTGCCCTGGGGCCCGCCGGCGCCCAGTTCCTGAGGTGAGCGCCGAGGGCTGGCGCTGCTGCGCCGGGGCTCTTCCTCCCAGCACTGGGGACACATCCTGGCTCCCCCAGAGGCTCTGCCAGCTGGTGGCAAGACCTGTGCCAGTTTATGCCCATGGAGGGTCCAGTGCGGGAATGTCCCCGACCACGTCCCACAGCAGGCGCTGGCCAGCAAGACGCACCCTAGGCCAGGGGCAGCATGCTCCTGGGCGGGTTATTGCCGGGCAGTGGAGTGGTGGCTGGGCCACCACGGGAAAAGCCATTACGAGCAGGGTCCTGCTGGCGCAGAGAAGCCCCATGTCCCAGGGAGGGGTGTGAGGAGTCCTGCCCTCCTCCTCCGGAGTTTGTTGGGAGTGGGCGAAGGGCACTGCCCAGGCATTGGCAGGGGGCCGCTCGCCAGCGGGGTGTCCCGGTGGACAGGTTCTGGGTGTGAGTGCCCTCCCTTTGCTGCCCGCAGCCCTGTGATTGTGGAGATCCCGCATTTCGCCTCATACGGGCGCGGGGACCGCGAGCTGGTGGTGCTGCGCAGTGAGAATGGCTCTGTCTGGAAGGAGCACCGCAACCGCTATGAGGAGAGCTACCTGGACCAGCTGCTCAACGGCATGGATGAAGGTGAGTGTGCCAGGCCGACAGGGGCTCGGCGTCAGCGGGGCTCAGCATCGGTGCAGCTCCTGCTGGTCAGGGCAGCCCCAAGCCCCTCGAGGGGGCTGCAGCAGGCCTGGGAACGGGCCATGCCCAGAGCGTGAGGCGGTGGGGTTGGTGCTGAGCACAGTGTGGTGTGATCAGTGCAGCTCAGAGGATCTGGCAGATGAGGGCCGTGGGCCTGGTGTGTGCCTGGGCCCTGCACTCTGGTCAGTTACTGTGCTGCCTTCGCAGAGCTGGATAGCCAGGAGGAGCTGGAGAAGAAGAGGATCTGCCGCATCATCACCACAGATTTCCCTCTCTACTTCGTGGTCATGTCCCGGATTTGCCAGGACTGTGACCTGATCGGCCCTGAGGGAGGGTGTTTGAAAAGCACACTAGTGCCCATGGTGCAGGCCACCTTCCCGGAGACTGCTGTCACCAAGAGGGTGAAGCTGGCCCTTCAGGTGAGCCCTGGGGGCTCTAGACAGCCTGCTCAGGAGCCAGGCTGTGCTCCTGCAGGGGCCCGGGGCTGCCCACCGGATGGGCCCAGCCCTGACACCCACCTGCGTTGCCCACAGGCACAGCCTGTGCCCGACGAGCTGGTGACCAAGCTGCTGGGGAACCAGGCGACCTTCAGCCCCGTTGTCACGGTGGAGCCACGCCGGAGGAAATTCCACCGCCCCATCGGCCTCCGCATCCCACTGCCCCCATCCTGGAAGGACAGCCCCCGGGACAGTGGCGAGGGTGATACCACCAGCCTGCGTCTGCTCTGCAGCGTCATCGGTGAGATTGCCCAGCCCTGCCGTGCAGGGGAAAGTGTTCTCCAGTGGGAATGGGCTGGGTGGCCTCAGTGGGATGCAGCTCCTGGGAACTAAGGACAGATCACAGCAGTGAAGTGGAGAGAGCAAGTGTCAGGGGAACGCAGGCCCCAGGCTTTAGGAAAGGCAGCATGCTCACCCTTGCTTTCTGCTGCAGGAGGGACAGCCCAAGCTCAGTGGGAAGATATAACAGGCACCACGAAGCTGGTCTATGCCAACGAGTGCGCTAACTTTACCACCAACGTGTCTGCCAGGTAAGCCATGGGCAAGCAGGTGATGAGCAGGGGGCATCTTCTGATTTTTGGGCCATCCTGGGGTGCAGGCTCTGTACTCACAGTCTCTGTGCTCACAGTCTCCTTGGTGCTGCCATATTCCCATGTGCAGGGCAGTTGAATGCAAGCCTTGAGACTCCCCCCATGCTACCTCTGTATGCATTGGGAAACGTGTGACAGCTGGGTGTGCAGAGGGGAGTGGGCACTCTGTGCCTGGGTGATACCTTCCTTAGGTTGTGCTGCTCCTGTGCCCAGGGCTGTTGGGGCACCCTCTGCAGTGCAGTTCGTTACCAGGCTGGAGGTCAGCTTTCTTGGTGCCACTGACCCAGCAGTCCCCACAGTCCCTCTGACCCAGCCCTCCTGCAGGTTCTGGCTGGCAGACTGTCCACGCACAGCTGAGGCCGTGCACTTCGCCACCACGCTGTACAAGGAGCTGACAGCCGTGCCCTACATGGCCAAATTTGTGGTGTTTGCCAAGATGAACGATGTGAGGGAAGGCCGGCTGCGCTGTTATTGCATGACCGATGACAAGGTCGACAAGACTTTGGAGCAGCATGAGAACTTCACAGAGGTGGCCCGCAGCCGGGACATTGAGGTATGTCCCCAACGGCATGCTTGGAGGGCAGCAGGGTGAGGACTGCCCTGTGAGGGGAGACTGATGCCTGTGGAGGGCCTGGCCCTGATCCAGGGAGGAGAGCCAGGGTTACCTGTCCCTGTCCAGGGGAACAGGAAGCAGCACTGGCTGTGGAGGGGCTGAGCCTGTTTTCTGTTCCCCTGCTAGGTGGTGGAGGGAATGCCTTTACACGTCGAGCTTTCGGGCAACCTGGTGCCTGTCAAGAAGGCCACACAGCCGCGCACCTTCCTCTTCCAGTCCTTCCGGGAGAACCGTCTCGCCATCCCCATCAAGGTAATGGCAGGGCCTGGGGCTGAGCTGTAGAGCGGTCCCCGCTCCTGCCCTGCTCAGGTCCAGCTAACCTGGCTCTTGCTGTGCAGGTGCGGGACAGCAGCCGGGAAGCTAGCGGCTCCCTGTCGTTCCTGCGCAAGGCTATGAAGTATGAGGACCTGCAGCATGTTCTCTGCCACCTGAACATCAGTGTACCGCCCTGCACCAAGGTCAGTGCTGGGTCTTGGGCACTTCTGGCAGAGGGGGCCTTTCCCTCCTCCAGGCGCAGGGAATGGCACTTGCTGGTTGACTTTCCTTCCTCAGCTGCTCCAGGTGGCCACACTGTACTCTTCCAGGGCTTTGGGAGAAGTGGTGGTGTCAGGGCAGAGCTGCTGCCCTGTTTCCACAGGCTGGTAACCCCTTGGTCTATCACCTTGCACAGGGAAGTGGCAGCGAGGAGCGGAGGAGGACACTGACGCCATTGGCTCTACGGGAGAGATACAGCATCCTCAGTGAGAGCAGTCTTGGTATGCAGCCTGCGGGCCTGTCCAAGCCCTCCCATCACCTGCACTCAGGGGGTAGGGATGCCCAGGCCAGGTGAAAAGGCTGACCCTGTCATACTCGCACTCAGGGCGGGTTCCCTTTCCCTAGTGGTTTCCTTGGCCCTGCCCTGCGGTGTCCTGAAAGCAAGTGCAATGCCTACAGGTCTGCACAGAGCCC
The DNA here is from genome assembly GCF_036417845.1 of Apteryx mantelli. Lineage (NCBI taxonomy): Eukaryota > Metazoa > Chordata > Aves > Apterygiformes > Apterygidae > Apteryx > Apteryx mantelli. Next base: position 7,024,491 of record NC_090006.1, on the reverse strand, counting down.
TGCAGCTGGCTACCTTTTACCTCCCCACCCTGGTGCAGGGCCCTGCACAGGTGAAGCTGTGACTTACCTCTTCTCCTCCAGGCTCTCTGAGCAGCACGGACAAGGCAGACCAGAAGATGGTTGATATAGCAGAACAGCTGGGCCTCAGCTGGGCAGGTGAGTTGACACTGTGCAGACTCAGGTGATGCATGAGGCTCCTCTGAAACTTGGCACTTAAAAAGGCTGGAAACATGCTGCTGGGCAGAGTTTGCTTTGTGCTGCCCAGGGGAGTCTTGCTGAGAGCTGGTCCCTTGTGCAGCTTGTATGCATGCAGTCTGCACTAGCTCTTCTGACAGGCTGGCTGTGCAGGTCCCAGCTCTTCTGCTAACCTGTGAACATGCCTTGGCACTGAAATGAGCCTACCTGCAGCTGTGCACGCAATGCAAAGCATGCACACAGATGCCAGGTTGGGGTTTTGCTCTGAGTTGTAAGCCTTGCTGCTGTTCCAGAGCTGACGTGTAGGTGGTGAGTGCCAGCCACGTGGGCCCAGCACTCTCATTGCAGCCGCGTACCCAACAGCAGCACTCATGCTTTTCCTCAGCCTGAGACACTGCTGAGCTGGCCACAGCCAGCCTAGGCAGACGGTCTTCAATCTCTGCCCCATCCCAGCTCCTGCTCCTGCATGTTCTGCTGTGTTTGGCTGCATGCTGCATGGGGGGACTGTGCTGGGTCTGGCTGAGTCCCTCATGACATCCTTAGCCTTTTCGGCTCGGGAGCTGGTGGCTGGTGCCTGAGTGTGATCCTTAGATGTGGTGTCTCCCCCAGAGCTGGCACGTGAACTGCAGTTTGGGGTGGAAGACATCAACAGGATACGTGTGGAGAACCCCAACTCCCTGCTGGAGCAAAGTATGGCCTTACTCAACCTCTGGGTCAGCCGCGAGGACAAGAACGCCAAGAGTGAGTACCAGCCGTGCGCCACCAGCAGCAGCCTGGCGGTGGCCCTGCGAGGTGGCCGGCACCTGCTGCTGGGGTCTGTTCAGGGCTGCAGCTCTGGCCCAGCAGTGCTGACCCCTCCTTGATCTCTGGGAGCAGCTGGGGTAGCTCTTCTCCCTCCACCCAGAGCTGGGCCAGGTCCCGTGAGCTGGGCTCTCTTGGATGTGCATACAAGGCCTCCCAGCACCGGTGCACACACCCGCAGTGTGTTATGCCTGTGGGCACGGCTGTGCTGGCTGCGCACAGCAGCCATGTAGCACACCCATGTGTGCCTGCTCAGGGGTCCCTGGCTGGATTTATGCAGCCATTTCACACACACCTGCTTGGTTTGCGTGTGGCAGGGGTATAGCTGTGTCCCCAGCCATTGGCCTGCCCTGCTGCTTGATGACACTGATTTCCCCCTGCAGTCGAGAGCCTGTATACGGCACTGAGGAATATTGACCGCAGCGAGATTGTCAGCATGCTGGAGGGCTCTGGCCGACAGAGCCGCAGCCTGAAGGGCAGCTGGCGCTATACGGACAGAGACTATTCCCTCTCACCGTCCCAGATGAATGGTGAGTCCTGGGCACTGTGATGGGGCAGCGGGGAGAGCCCTGGGGAGCAGAGAAGAGGAGAGGCAGGCTTGGAGCTGACATCCTGCCTGGCCAGAGCCAGCTGGCTGCAGGCAAGGCAGTCAGCAGTGTGAGGTGGGTGCTGGACCCGGCACCCCCTGACGGTGCAGGCAGACAGATGCATCTGCTGCACTGGGTCCTTTGCTGTGGAAAACACTTGGCCAGCCTTCAGGCAGAAATCTGCCTTCCCTGGAGCTCTCCGGGCAGGACGGGCACCTAGTGCTTCCTCATCCTGACGTGCCAGGGAGGAAGGATGCCCCTGGCCTCCTGGGCTGACCCATGGCCTGGGAGCTCGCAGAGGCCCAGGTGTCTGGCTGTGGCTGCGTGCCTGATCCCAGGCGAGGTGTGCTGGGTGTGGGATGGCCGGGCTCAGCTGCAGTGTGTCCCCTGGGAGCAGGGATGGGGCTGTGTGCTGCTGCGGCCCTGCACTGCGGCACTGCCTTGCGCCACTCCTGCTGATTGCTCTCTCTCCTTCTTCTGTGCTCTCTCAAACATGCCACCCAGTGCCATCAGGTGCGGGCACTTCTGTGGGTCACTTCTTGTCACTTCTCTCCTCTGAGCTCATCTTGGCCTCTCCTTCTCTCATCCTCCTCCACTGCCTGTCTCCACTGTCTCCACCTCAGCTGAGCCCTCCGGGAGTCATGTCCAGCTCCAGCGACCGCATGTCACCAGGGACTGTCCCCGTGCATGGCTGTGTGGCCCTCGCAGGCAGCCACCCTGGGCCACCTCCTCCTGCACTGCCTTGTGCACCTCCCTGGGTAGCCCTGCATGGCTTGCTCTTGCCCAGGGAGAGGGCACCATTACTGCACTGGGGGCTCCCGGTTACCCTCCGTGTCTTGGCTGCTTCTGGCAATCCCTGGTTGCCTGGAGAGCAGGACAAGTTCTCTGGGGGCGAAAAAGGGGCCAGTGGCTCAGAGCTAAAAAAAAAGGCTGAGCAAAGCCACCTGCCTGGGTGGGAGTGCCTGGCCCAGCTGCAGGCCATGTCAGTGCGACCAGGCTGTCCGCTCCGCCATGGATGAGGACCTGACAGCTGCTGGTAGCCCCAGAGACAAAGACAGGCTTATAGGGCCCCAGCTGCATCCTGCAGAGCCCCAGGGCTGCACAACATGTGCCAGGGCCCCCGAGCCGCACTGTCCGTCCCTGCTCCTGGTGCTGCCTTCAGCCTGCTCCTCTGCACCATGTGGAAGGGTTAGCTTCATGAGCTGGTGCCTGCAGGACTTGGCAACGTGAGCTCTAGGCAGACCTTTGGCTAGCCGGATGAGGCTGCCTGTGGGCAGACACGCAGGAGCTAAGGCAGCAAGGTAGCCAAGAGGCCTCTGCCCTGCAGTGTGGATGGGGCATTCATGCAGCCCCCGGCTGGTGTGCTCAGCACCCCAGGGCCTGCCCAGCTCAGAGCCAGCACTCGAAGGGAGGCACTGTGGCGCTTGCAGGGGCAAGAGGGACCGTGCAAAGGCTGCCACTGCTGCGAGCCGCCCCTGCTCAGCCTAGCAGCTGGGGTCTAGCGTGGCCAGGAAAATGCTGTCCCCAGGGCAGGCACCCTTGCTGAGGCTGCTCCCCTTCTCCCAGCTGCGCTTGTGTGTGCGTGTGAGACGGCTGCTGGAGATGTTGCCTCTATCTGCCCATGTAGGTTATGCTTCGCTGCAGGACGAGCTGCTGTCCCCTGCCTCCCTGCATTACACACTGCCGTCCCCGCTGCGTGCCGACCAGTACTGGAATGAGGTGGCCATCATGGATGCCATCCCCATGGCTGCCACTGAGCAGGACGCCCTGATGGAGATGTCCGACATGCAGGTGTGGTCCTCGGGGCTCGCCCCTTCACTGGTGACTGCTGAGGACTCCTCTCTGGAGTGCAGCAAGGCCGAGGACTCGGACGCCACAAGCGAAGGCCGATTCCCGGGTCAGCTCCTGGCAGACGCGCATGGCCCAGACCACCTGGGCTCTATGGACCTGGTTGAGGATGACACAGTGGACTCAGATGCCATGAATGGCCTGATTGACCTGCTAGAGCAGGAGGAGGGTCAGAGGCCAGAGGGGAAGATGCCAGCCAGTGATCGCCAGCTGCGGATGGCCGGGGAGCAGGACCCAGAGAGTGAAGTCTCTTTTGTTTCAGTTCAGCAGAAGGCGCAAACCAGGATCACGGCATCACCTACTGTGAGCCACATGGCTGAGAAGAGTGCAGACAGGTACTGTGGCCTGGGGCACCAGGGAGGCCATGGGAGGGGAGCGGAGCTGCATCACCAGCTATTGCCCTGCACTGGGCCAGCTGCAGGCATCTCCCAGCCTGGCTCACTCCTGTGCAGGTCTCCGGCTCTGGAGCCCTAACACCTCTGGGCAGAGAGAGTGGCAGCTCAGGCTGAGCCCCTGGCACCTCTCTGGAGATGCTCTGTGGGGCTCCTCGCAGAACGCCTGGGAGGGACCCTGCACAGACAGCCAGGCCCTGCATGTAGGTTATGCTTGCCAGAGCCAGCTCAGCCTGGGCCACTTCCTCACACGCCCTCAGTGGCACCAATCCTGCTGAGGTCCCCAGCAGAGCCTGGTGGTGCAGGGTGCTGCCTTAGACCCCGTTGCAGACCAGGGTGCAGAGTCCAGAGACAGTTGGGCCGTGAGGCCACAGGACAGGCAGGGAGCATAGGGAGAGCAGGTGTGTGCTTTTTACACATCTGCGTCTCATGCTGCTTGCTCTGGGCCCTGGTGGCACCAGGAGCCAGTGAGCCTTGAGCCTAGGGGTGTGCAGGGTGCGCAGGTGTGTTTGCAAGAGGCAGGCTGGTGCTCCATGGTGCAGCAACTCCGTGGCAAAGCTGACTGCCTCTCTCTCTCTGTCTCTCTCTCCCTGTCCCTGTCCCTCTCCGGTGCCCAGGCTGAGGGACTGGAATGCAGAAGGCTCCTTTATCTCCTGCCTACAGGACCTGACAGCGGGCTCCTGGCAGGAGGGGGTCACCCGAAGGCTGCACCTGACACACACTACGGCCTCCGGGGTGCAGGGCCAGGAGCAAGAGCAGGTCCTGGTGCCAGCCGTGGAGCCGATGCGGATCAACTCCGCAGAGCACAGCGACTGGCAGCCCCAGCACTCCATGGGCCAGGCCTTCGGCCACTGGCAGAAGACAGACAGCAGCTTCTTTGTGCAGATGAGGGTAAGAGCAAGGAGACCTGGACCACGGGAGATGGAAACCCCACGGGCAGCTCATTCCTGAGCCTGCCGTAGGGCCAGCTGGGCTGACCTGGGCTGCAAGAGGTGGAGGTGTCCTGGCGAGTTGTCTGCCCCCTGCCTCTGTGGGGGCCTCTCTGCCCAGGGCTGGCCCAGAATAGCCTGGTTTGCACTCTGCATGCATGCACCTGCTCTCCATTTATAACCCAGCCGGTCACCCTGCTCACTTCCTAATAGAGTATCTCTCTTGGTCCCTGTCCAAGAGCCTGCCAGCACTGGGCACAGAGAGCCCAGAAATAGAGCTGGCCTTGGGGCCAAGCTGGGTGGTGGGCATCCTGCGCAGCCCCAGAGCTCCGGCAGACACAGGGCGAGGGCAGGCGTGTCCCAGGCTGGGGCACACACCTCCAGCACGGTGCCCGGTGGCTGCAGGGGGGCAGCTGCTCGGCTCAGCAGTGCCCGTCTGCAGTGTCGCTCGCAATGCCCGTGACCCTCCAGAGCCCCCAGGCCCCCCTGCCAAGGGCTGCGCTTACCCTGGGACCGAGGGCTGAGTGCTGCCCGCCCGGGCAGCAGCTGCTGGCAGAGCCCGGCGCGGGCTGATGGGGAGGGGGACAGGGCTGTCTCTGCCACTGTGACCCGACTGGGGAAGGGTGGTGCTGTCACTGCCCTGCCTCTGATGACTTGGACAGAAGTGAGTGCAAAGGACACCCCAGCTGCCTGCTGCCTTCTTCCGCCCGTGGCCAGCTGATCTGTGGCAGCTCGAGTTACGGCAGCGCCCAGTGCGGGGCCACGGCGCCAGGGGCTGCTCCCGTGCTGCGGGGCTCTGCGGGCACCATGGCTGGGGTCTGAGCGGCAGGCCGGGACCGCTGGGAGCCGCCGGGGCGGGATGTGGGCTTTCCTGGCACAGCTGCTGATCGCCCTGGTGCTGCTGACCTTCTTCCTGGTCAGCTGCCAGAACGTCCTGCACATCGCCAGGGGCTCCCTGCGCTTCCTGCTCAAGCACGCCCACCACGAGCTGGACAGGGAGCTCGGGGAGAGCCAGGGGCTGGCGGACGATGAGGAGTTGTTCTCCACCAGGGTTGTCCGTCGGCGCGTCCTTGTGAAGGTAACGGGCAAGGGGCCAAAAGCCCAGCCCCGGGGCTAATGTGGACAGGAGAGCAGTTAGGGACCGGGGCCCTGTGGGAGACAGAGGCCACGGGTGCATGTCAGCATGTTGTCCCGCTGCAAAGGGGCTCCTCTTGCCCCCCCTGAGATGCCCTGCTGTCCCTCCTCTTGCTGCAGGGGAATGAAGTCCTCCATCTCCCTGGGGAGCAGGTGACGGAGGAGCAGTTCACAGACGATCAAGGCAATATCGTCACCAAGAAGGTGAGTGGCTGGGGCACAGTGCCAGTGGCAGGCATGCTGCAGCGCTCTGCTCCCTCCCCTCTGCTGGCTGCCCACTCCCCACTGCAGCCAGGGCCCTGCAGGGCTCCTGCTCCCTGCCGCCACCAGTGAAGGTTGTGGCGCTTCTCTGGCTGGACCCTGCACGTGGGGCGTGGGTGCTGGTGCTGTACCCCGCCGCGTGGGCTGGCCGTGATGCCCGTGGCCTGGTCTCCGCAGGTCATCCGGAAGGTGGTGCGGCAGCTGGGCCCGAGGGACGTGGACAGCAGGCGGGAGCATGAGGAGCTGCTGCTGGAGGGCTCCCTGCAGGAGCCTCGTGACCTGGAGGCTGAGGCCGATCACTTCATGAAATATGCCAGCCTGCATCGGGACGGTCTGGGGGCCAAGGTACAGTGCGTCTCGTAGCCCAGCCCCACAGGCACCGGCCCCACAGGCGCTGGCCCTGGGCCAGCACTGCCTCTGTGGGGCGCCGGGGCTCCACTGCCCTCTGTCCTTCCTCCTGTCCTGCTCTCCTCTCCTGTCGCCCCTCTGCGGCTGCTGGGGCAACTCTTGCCCTCTGCGCCATAGTCTTCTTGCTCAGTCTTCTGCCATCTGACTCTGCCTTTCCCTCTCCTGTCCTTTTCTGTCTCTCTGTCTGTCCGTCTGTCCGTCCACCGGGGTGGTGTCCTGCTTCCCGCCCCTGCGGCTCCCTCAGGAGGAGGTGCAAGTCCGTGTCCCGAAATTGGAGGTCTCCGGGGGCAGGATGGGGGCTCAGATAGTGAAACGCGCCAGCCTGAAAAGGGGAAAGCAGTGACCCCTCAAATGGCCTCTTTTGAGGTAACCCCACCTTTGCTCTTTCTTCTCACCAGCTCCCCATGCTGCCTCATGCACGGAGCTACTGGGACACACGCCTCGTCCCCAGGGAGCGCCAGCAAGGCTGTGTCCAGCTCTCAGGCTGCCAGGGGGTTGCTCTGCTGCAGCCAAGAGCTGAAGGCAGGCGGCTTTGGTGCCCCGGCTGCTAGCCTGTGCCTGGGCCCAGAGCCTGGGTGAGGTGCATGGGCTTGTGCCTCTCCTCTGCAGTGGTCCTCAGCCAGCTCCTGGCACTGGATCCACATTTGCACTCAGCTCTCCACTGCAGTGCAGTGCCAGGGCTGCTACTGTGGCCACAGCAGCCTGGATCCTTAGAGTCATTACTCCAGTGCAATCCCACATCCGCAGTGACGGGGCCACGGGATTGTTACTCCTGGTTGCAGCAGGCTGTGGCAGAGGGAGGATCTGTATCCAAAACAGCTCTAGGGAGTGCATAGCACTTGCACGGGGGCAGTTCCAGTTCTTGGCCCGGTTTCTTCCCCCACTGCCCTGTATCTGGCCTGGAGCCTGGCCAGTGCTGCAGTTACTGTTGTGGAGTTGACAGTCCCTCCACAACTGTTCCCTCCAGGACAGCCCCAGGACTGCCTCAGCCCAGAACAGAGCTGTCCCCTTCATCCACCAACACCAGCCATGCAGCCTCGCTGCAGCGAAGCGGCATCCCTGGAGCCTGCACCTCTGCCTCCCTGTCCCCTGGGGTGCAGCCCAGGAGCGAGGCAGATGCGGGTGTCATGGCTCTGCTGGGCCAGCCTGGCCTGCTGCCTCTGCTTGCAGCACTCCTGATGGGAAATTGTGAGCAGTTCCTGCTGCCAGCCTTCCCTGTGAGGCGGCACAAGAGGGCGGCAACGAGGTTTGCTCAGGCTCACGCAGCTGGGAAAGGGCAGCAGGTGGCGGTGGGATGCTGCTGCTGGATACAAGGGGAGCAGGGGTGCAGGAGTGGTGAGGTGCAGGGACATGACGCTTGTCAGAGATGAGGGCAGGGTCCTGTCCTTGGTGCAGGGCACTTCTTCCATTGCTCCCCAGGGTGGACACTGGAGTATGCCTTGAGCCTTGTGCATTCCCTGCTTCCCTAGCCTCCCCTCTTTGGTGGAAGTGGGCCAGGCCCAAGGCATGGTGCTTGGTATGGCATACTTGGACGAGCTGCACTGTTGTCCTCTGTGTACTTGCTGCTGGGCTGGGCAGCACAGCACTTGTAGGAAGGTGCTGCAAGCGTGTCTGTGCCAGCAAGGAGACTGCCGAGGAAAGGCCTCTGCTGCACATGCGTGGCTGTGTTTGTCTGTCTTCTCTCTCTCTCTCTCTCTCTCTCTCTCTCTCTCTCTCTCTCTCTCTCTCTCTCTCCTCTCTCCCCACTGTGTTAGTGGGATCTCTGTGGGTGCATAGCAGTCAAGAGGCTTACGCCTGTGTCCACACCTGTTGCCTACCCCACGCTGTGGACAGTGCCTGGGGCTGCCTCCCCGTGAGGCAGTGCTCCTACTGCTCTGCAGCCTGTGGAAGTGGCCCAGTGGCTGCAGGCAGAACGTGCGGGGTCTTCCCTGCTGCTGTGAGGGCAAGGTGCAGTCAGTTGCCCTAGGCAAGGCTTGAGGCTCAGGGCTGGCTTTGAAAGGCAGGTGTCTGTCCCAGAGCCTGCAGCTGCCCACCCAGCTCCTTCCTGGTGTTGCACTGCCTGTGGGGCAGCCCAACCTGGGAAGTGAGCTGGGAGCTGCGAAAGCTGCTGAGTCCTGCCCAACACCAGCAGGAACCGGGGACTCCTGCTGCGGGGATGGATGGTGCCACCTGTCCTGCAGCACCTTCCCCACCTGCATCCCGAGGCTCTGCATACGCGGCCAGCCCTCAAAGCCTATTCTCTGCTTGAGGTGCTTGTCACAGAAGAGGTGCTGCCGCAGGCTGGTGCACCCCCTGTGCAGGACCATCCCTCCCCACTGCCCTGGCCCATGGCAGGTGATGCATGCAAATTCACACATGGGCAACCCCTCCAAGCTGCAGCGAGCTCCCTGCAGCAGGGACAGTGCCGCCGATACCACCCATCCCATTGCTGCTGGTTCTAGGCAGGGCACTCAGCTAGGCTCTGGTGCTGCCTCTCTGATGCCCCTAAAGCTTGCTGTGGGCTGGCTGGGCAGGATGGCTGCATGTGGGACAGGCACAGGGTGCAGAAGGATCTGGGGCTGCTGCAGGCCCAGCTGCCCCCTTCCTTTTTCCTTGCTGTGCTACTGTGAGCTGCTGGTAACTCCCTCTCTCTCTCTCTCTCTCTCTCTCTCTCTCTCTCTCTCTCTCTCTGTCTCTCCAGGATCTCACCTCAACACCAAACCACTAAACGCCACACATGTTCTGACACATACCTGAGAAGAGGAGAGAGGAAAGAGAGTGGAGGGGAGCAGGGCTGGCTGTACATGTTTCTATAGGCTAATGGCATGATTTCTGTATGAGACATACTTACCGTCCTATTCGCATGACTGACTGACTGCAGACGCATGAGCTACAGTACTTAATACTGACGGAGGGGCCTCCGTCCCCGATCCGCTGCCACCAGGAGCCCAGAGACGGTTGCACACGTTAGGGGCACCATCCTCTTGGCTACTCTGGGAGGCAAAAGCTGGGCTGGCAGCAAACGCGAGGGAAGGAGCATCCACCCTCGCGCGCTCGCGTGTGTATATGCGTCCCCATGCCCGTGCCCCAGCCGTGAGAGGGAGGCTGGGGCAGCACGGCACCGCCGGCCGTGCAAGGAGAGGGTCTCAGCCCCTGCCTCCGTGCTGCCGCTGCTGGACTCGCATCTCATTCCCCAGCAATCGCTGGGGTATGGGAAGGGCAGCAGTGGCCAGGAGCGTGGGACAGGTGGGCTGCAAGGAGCACAGCCACCCTCAACAGAGCGGCTGGTGCAGGGCTGCCCTTCCTCTCCCCAGCACGTGCAACGTCTCCCACCAGGGCAGGGCTCTGGCTAGAGCACTGAGCTCGTTGCTTGTGTTGAAAGTGTAAACTGTACAGCAATCAGCCTTGTGTATATGAACCAATAAATACTATGCAAACCCCTAGGGACACTCTAGCAGTATGTACAAAGCACTAACAGCTCTGCTCCCAAATACCTCTTCAGGCTGCAGGATGGGCCAAGCCGTTGGAGAATGTGAGCAGCTCTGGCGACTGGAGCTGGGAGGCTGTAGGAGTGGAGGACAGCAGACTGCTCCTGCCCTGTGCCCCTCTCTGGTCACCTCCTGGCCTGAAGAGAGGGGCCTGTGGGAGCAGTCCCATGGGCCTGGCCCCATGGTGCAAGCCCCAGTTTGTGTTGGCTCCAGCTGGAGTGAAGCTGGTAGCCTGCATGGAGGTGCTTGGGGCCCAGGGAGAATGAGTAGTGACAGAGCAGGGGATGCTTGTGCTGTGCATTGGGCTGTGCCTAGCTCTACTCAGCACAATCTCTGCTCAGGAGATGAGCCAGGAGCTGGCAGGAGCCAGCAGACCTGCACCACGCACCCGCACAAGGGCTCTGCAGGGTCCCCTGGCCTCCTGCAAGGTCACAAATGAGCACAGCCCCGACCCCCGCCAATGCTGACCCTCCCAGGACCAACCTGGGCAGCTGCACTTTGGCCATGTGGAAGGCCTTGCTGCAGCAGCTCGGACCAAGCGCTCACCCCTAGAGCTGGAGCCAGCCTGGGGCCCGCTACTCTAGCAGTAACAGGCAGCACTGCCCACGTGGCTGAGATGCACCGCGGGCTGAATCTGCTGCAGCACTTGACCCCGGGAGGTCAGGATGCCGGTAGGAGCAGTAGGTCCCACGTCCCCTGGCTCTGTCCCTTACCTAACCCAAGGCAAGGGCCAGGGGTTTGCAGTACAGGGCTGCGGGGCCCCAGCTCTCCCCAGGAGGTGGCCATTGACCTGCTTCACAGGTCTGCAGTCACACCCTGCGGCCACACGCAGAACAAGCCCGCTGCTCGCTCCTGGCCGTGCGAGGGGGTGCGCTGGCAGGGCAGCCCCATGTGGCAGAGGGTGTCCATCTGCCAGGAGAGCCGCGGCTCCCCTGCAGCCTGGGGAGGAAGCCTAGCTGCAGCGAAGCAAATAGCCAGCTTAGTCTCAGAGAGCAAAACGACACCCCCCCCCCCCCCCCCCAGTTTGAGCCACGTAGGGCACAGACTCTCCATCCATCGCCCTTGCTGTGTAGAGTAACCTCCCTAGACCCACCGCTACAGCTGCCTCTGATAGCATCGCCATAGAGTTGTGTGTGGGTCCTTGCTTCAGCCTCATATACTCCTTAGGGAATGTGCTGTTCTGCAACCGTGCCAGGCACCTGCAGTGGCATTGCTTTGCGCTCGGATTGCTAGTAGGGCTGGTAGGGGGAGGCTGCATCCGACATGAGCCTAGGGAATACTGCAGTCTGCACACTAGAAGCTTTTTAGAAGTTTTAAAAATTACTTTTATTTCCTTTTTTTAATTGTTATGGAAACAAGCCTTTTGGATCTCCCTGTCTTAGCCCCTGATGTATAGATCATTTCCCTGTACACCAGCTACCAGACTATGAATTAATAAAGAAAATGACACAGACTGTGTCTCATCTCTGCTTTTTGGGGTGGGGGTGGGGAAGTGAAACTCCAGGGAGCATGGCAAGATGAGGTTCCCCTCTGTCCTACCCTACAGCTGGGGGCGGGGGGGGGCAGGGGACAGGCAGCTGTTTGTGCTGTGTTTGGGGAAAGGCCAAAGGGTGCAGAAAGATGCAAGCAGGAGTTGGGGCTGACTTGGCAGCAGCCTCCCAGGAAGGGCTAGGAAGGGGCTGCCCATCTGGTGTCATCTGCACTCCATGCCCTTCTGCTAGTGCTGCCTGGTGCATGCACGAGTGTGTGCAGGCCTGGGGCCATGAGCACCCTGTTTGCACCTGTGTCTGAGCTGCAGGAGGTCACCCAGCCATGCAGAAGGGAGGTGGTGCTGCTGTGTCCCATGGAGCCAGTGCTGCTGTGTCCCATGGAGCCGGTGCTGCTGTGTCCCATGGGAGAGACTGCAGGGGTGTGTGCACAGCCCTGGCGGGCGTGCATGGCCCGCGGCAACCCCAGCGCCGCTGGCTTTCAAAGGGCAATTTGTCTGGAGCAAGCCAATCACAGGCAGACCCCATGGGGCAGCCAATGGGAGCCAAGCCCGCAATGGGCCAGCCAATGGGAGCAGCGCCTGCAGCAGCCTGGCCAATGGGGGCTGGGTATTCTAATGGGCCACATCTTTATCAGAGAAATGTTGCCTCTGCTCAAGCCCAAGTTGAGTGTCCGGCGCTGGTGGCACGTCGGGCGTGGGGTCAGCCCGGCCGCCCGCCGCCCGCTGCGGCCGTGGCTACCCACCGCCCGCTGCCGGCGCCATCCCTGCCAGGCATCCCGCACCAGCCTGCCCGGGGCCCCAGGCCACCGCGGTGCTGCTGGTGAGGTGCAGACCGGGCAGACGCCCAGGCCTGACCGCCCCAGGGATGGGCCGGCCCTCGCGGCCCTGGGGCGCCAGGCTCTAGGGCTGCTGCGTGCGGGCGGGCGACTCGCAGCACCATGGATGCCAACTTGCCCGGCACCTTCCTGCTCAACGGGCCGGCGCTGGCTCCCTTCCCTGAGGCCAAGGCGCCTGTGTGCCAGTACTCGGTCCAGAGCTCCTTCTACAAGCTGGGGGCCCCGGGGCTGGGTGCCCAGCTGGCTGCGGGCACCCCGCATGGCATCTCCGACATCCTCAGCCGGCCCGCGGCGACGCCGAACGGCAGCCTCCTCCCTGGCTACCCCCACGCGGGTGGATTTGGCGGACTGAGCTCCCAGGGCGTCTACTACGGGCCCCAGGTGGGGACCTTCCCCAAGGCCAGCGGCGAGTACCTGCCGCGGGGCCGGAGCTGCTGGGCGGAGGCCGCCCCGGACTGGCGTGGTGGCCGGCACTGCGGCGGCCGTAAGTACAGTGCGGCGTGGCGCGGCGCGGCACGGTGGGCATCAGCGCGGGCATCAGCGCAGGCACCGGTGCAGGCAGGGCTGCATCTGGCTCTTCCCACCATCCCGCGTGGGCACAGCCAGAACAGCCCTGGCCCCGGTGCCCGCGCAGCCGGCGCTTGCCTGCCCGCGGCGGTCTCCCACTGCATGGCTGGAGCGGGGCCGGTCCGGGAGCAGAAATTAACTCTTTGCTCAGCCCCAATGCGAGCTGCAGCCGGCTCTGCTGTGCCTGCTGCTCTGGAGAGCCCTTGCCCCGCAGGGACCGCAGCCCCCTTGGTGCAGGCTCGGCCTGGATGGGACGGGATGGGATGGGAGGGCAGAGCCGCAGACCCGGGCAGGGGAAGCTGCCCAGCTGGCATCAGCATTCCTGGAGCAGCGCTGCAGGGAGCCCTGTCCCAGCATGGAGCCCCGATGCTCCCCCGGGAGCCCCCGGGCAGGGACCAGGTGCTGCCAGCCGAGCAGCTGCAGCCCTCGGATGCTCCTCGGGCAACAGGCCGGGGAGCAAGAGTGCCAACTCCTGGCACTGCTGCCAGCTCTCCGGCCATGCACCTGGTGAGGCAAGGGCAGGGACATGGCACCGGAGCCATGCCCTGCTGCCGGAGATGGGCGCGAGGAGACTGGTGCCTTCACAGTGACAATGCAGTGCTGGTGCCAGGTGGGTGGGCGCAGCTCAGCTCTGGCAGTGCCAGGCCAGCTCGGAGGGCAGCACTGCCTGCCTGGGACGGGCTGCCGCCGTGGAGCATGCGGGGTCTGGAGGGGAATGCGGGGAGGGGGCCAGCCGGTGTTGGGACAGGGCTTGCGGCTGTGGTGTGGTGAGCCCCGTACTCACCCACTCCTCCCTCCCCAGCCCCGGCCCACCTGGCCGACAGCATCCACAAGAAGAAGCACACGCGCCCGACCTTCACGGGCCACCAGATCTTCGCGCTGGAGAAAACTTTCGAGCAGACCAAGTACCTAGCTGGGCCAGAGCGGGCCCGGCTGGCCTATTCTCTTGGCATGACGGAGTCCCAGGTGAAGGTGAGTGTGGTCTGGTGGGGCCGGCCCGCGCCAGGCACGAGGCGGCAGTCGCTGATGGTGCCGGCACCATGGGGTGCAGGTGTGGTTCCAGAACCGCCGGACCAAGTGGAGGAAGAAGAGTGCCCTGGAGCCCTCCTCCTCCTCGCAGCGGGCTGGGGGCGCGGGCGGGGAGCGGGCAGCCTCTGAGACCGAGGACGACGAGTACAACAAGCCCCTGGACCCTGACTCGGATGACGAGAAGATCCGGCTGCTGCTGCGAAAGCACCGTGCTGCCTTCTCAGTGCTTGGCTTGGGCTCGCACAGCGGCTGAGCACTGCCGCCACAGTCCCAGCACCTCGGCACAGCCTGCCCCGCGGCAGCTGTGGGGCCACCAGCCCTGCCCTCGGTGTCAGTGTGGGTGGGGAAACATTCCCGGCCCTGGGAGCCATCCCTGGCCCTGGGAGCCGTCCCTGATCCCGGGAGCCATCCCTGGTCCCAAGAGCCATCCCTGATCCTGGGCACCATCCCTGATCCTGGGTGCCATCCCTGATCCTGGAGCTGCTCCTGCAGCGGCCAAGCCTGGCCCTGAGAGGGGGACGGGAGGCCGTATCCCCCACAGAGGCCGTGTCCCCCCATGGCCCTGTCCATCGCCAGCACTGCCCGGGGGCTGTGGCGCGCTCGGCCAGGCTGGCGTGCTGGGGGCAGGCGTCGGACGCAGTCGCCCCGCAAGCACTGGTGAAATAAAGGTCCCAGCCCCAGCCGAGTCCCGTGTTTCATGGTGCGCAGCCAGGGGCCGTGTGTGGGGCTGGGCCGTGTGTTGGGCTGGGCCATGTGTGGGGCAGGGGCTGTGCGTGGGGCAGGGGCTGTGCATGGGGCAGGGGCTGTGTGTGGGGCAGGGGCCATATGTGGGGCAGGGGCTGTGCGTGGGGCAGGGGCCGTGCACGTGGCCCGGGGAAGGGGTGTGCAGGTGGTGGGGCTGGTGGGATCTGCAGCTCGCGAGGCTGGGGCCTGAGCCCCACTCCCAGCACCCAGCCTGGCCCCGTGGGGCTCCGCTCCTGCCTCTGTGGTGCCTCGCGGCTGAGCGCGGCAGTTGGGGGGGGGGGGGGGAGCGGTGCCCGGCCGCCCCCCCCGGGGAACCTCCCGGCTGGGGCGTGCCGCATCCGCGAGAGCTGCCGGTTCAAAAGTCCCTCGTTGGGGCCTCTTGTAGGAACCTATTAGCAGCGAATAAATATCATTTATCTTGGCAGCGTGAGCGCGAGCCCATTCACCTGTCGGGGCCGCAGGATTGATGCTGCGTCGATAGCCCCAGCTTGTTTGCTGCCCCCCCCCCCCCCCAAGCCGCGCCGCGCCAGCGGCCTCGCACACGCGTGGGGCGCGGAGCCCCGGCCGCTGCCCACGGCGGGCGCCGGGCCGGGCCGGGCCGGGCCGGGGTCTCCCCCGCCGTGGGGCTCGGCAGCTGCCCAGCGGGAGCCGGCGGAGCGCCGCCAGGTGCGAGCAAACAGCCCCGCTGCCGCGGCGCAAATCGATAGCAGATAAGCGGCTGCAGCCCCGTCGGGCAGCGCTCGGCGCGGCGGGGCCGGCGCAGCGGCCGCCACAGCACCCGGGCGGCGGCCGGGGCCGCCCCCGCGGCCCCCTCCGCGGTGCCCCCGCTCGCAGCCGCAGCTGCAGCCGCTGCCCGCGGGGCCGCAGCACCGCGGCTCCGCAGCGCCAGGCGGCTCGGCCCGGGGATGCAGCGCTACCCTGTCCACCCCGTCCGCCCCGTCCACCAGACCCTGGCGCTGCTGAGCGCAGCCCCCTGTTGCCACCGCGTCCCGCTGCTCCCAGGCCGGGGATTGTGCGAGGGGCCCCGGCCGCGCTGCAGCATGTCCCTGGGTGTGGGGAGGGCTAATTCCCATGCTCCCCCCCCCCGGGGGGGGGGGGGTTTCCTGTCCTGCCCCCAGCAAGGCAGATCTATGCGCAGATCTGCCCAGTGGGGCAGATCCCGGGGGGGGGGGGTGGCAGTGCCAAAGCCCCCTCTGCAAGGGTGGCTCTGCGAGATGTGTGGCACCAGCTGCCAAAGGCTGTGGGGCCAGGCAAGGCAGTGTGCCGGGCCGGGTGCATTGCACTCTGTGGGCGCTCCTGTGAGGCCGAGGGGGCTCCTGCAAGGCCATGCACCCCTGGCTCCTCTCTGCAGGGGCTGGAGAGGCTGCATCACTTGTCCATGGGCAGAGCTGGCCCCTGGCAGGAACTAGCTCTGCACTGGGAGAGAAGTGCCGAGCTGCTGTTGGGATATTTTTTTGACATTTTCTAAGCTGCCCAGCGTGGCTGACAATTTTTAATGTACTAACTGCCTGGTCCAGTGAGCTGATTAATTGGTGCTGTGGAGATCAATACAAAACAGAAAATTAAAACAATTTTAAAGTGATTAAGTAGTTTAACACCTGTCTGATGCCACGTCAGGGCCAGGAGACAAATAAAGCAGGTGGCAAAGGGCCTGCTGCAGCCGGGAGAGTGACAAATCGCAGCTGCAGCCTGACTGCCCCTCACAGCCGCCGCCTCCAGCCAGGCCCACAGAGTGGTGCCGCTCGGCCCATGGGCCCTGCGCTGCACCAGGCAGCCCCCTCCTCTCCTTCCGCTCTGCCCCAGCTCTGCTCCTGCAGTGCCACATCCTGCTCCTGCGTCGGCGAGGGCCAGTTCTTGCCATCAGGAGCCAGTGGCAACAGACTGTCTGTCCGTACAGCACCGGGGCCTGGGCTGGCTGCACATGGGCCGGCTGCGCGGAGTTGCTGGTGGCAAGTGTCCAGCTCTGCCCTGTCCCATCTGTGCCTGCAGCTGGGACAGCTGCTACTGCACTGCTGTGGGGCAGGCGGGCAGATCTGGGGTCGGGAGCATGTGGGGCAGAGCGCATGGGCCAGAGCTCTGGGAGTGTGTGGTGCAGGAGCTAGGGGAGCGTGCAGGACAGGAGCTCATGGAGTGCATGGGGCAGAGCACCAGCAGCATGCAGGGCAGGAGCTTGTAGAGCACGTGGGACAGAGCTCATGGGGCAGAGCTGGGGGGGGGGGGTGCGTGGGCAGAGCTTGCAGAGTGCATGGGGCAGAGCACCAGCAGCACGTCAGGCAGAGCTCTGGCAGCATTCAGGGCAGAGCTCATGGAGTGCGCAGGGCAGAGCTCAGAGAGCAGGAGCTCAGGGAGCACATGGGGCAGGAGCTCACAGAGCGTGTGGGGCAGAGTGCTGGCAGCACATGAGGCAGGGCAGGTGGCCCTGGGGCCAGGAGCTTACGTAGCATGTGGGGCAGGAGCTCGTGGAGCACACAGGGCAGTGCGTGCATGGAGGGAGGAGACTGAAGTGCATGGGGCAGAGCTTGCAGAGTGCCTGGGTGGTCCTGGGGCCAGGAGCTCATGGACTGTGTGGGGCAGAGCTCGTGGAATGAATGGGGCAGAGCACCAGCAGCATGTGGGGCAGACCTTGTAGAGCACATGGAGCAAAGCTTGGGGAGCCTGCAGGGCAGAACACTGGCAGCACATGGGGCAGGGTGGGTGGCCTGGGGCCAGGAACTTGCAGAGTACACAGGGCAGAGCACCAGCAGTGTGCAGGGCAGAGCACCAGCAATGTGCGGGGCAGAGCACGAACAATGTGTGGGGCAGAGCACCAGCAGTGTGCAGGGCAGAGCACCAGCAATGTGCGGGGCAGAGCACGAACAATGCGTGGTGCAGAGCACCAGCAGTGTGCAGGGCAGAGCTCCAGCAATGTGTGGGGCAGAGTACCAGCAGTGTGCAGGGCAGAGCTCCAGCAATGTGTGGGGCAGAGCACGAGCAATGTGTAGAGCAGAGCACCGGCGGTGTGTAGGGCAGAGTACCAGCAGTGTGCGGGGCAGAGCACCAGCAATGTGTAGAGCAGAGCACCGGCGGTGTGTAGGGCAGAGTACCAGCAGTGTGCGGGGCAGAGCACCAGCAATGTGTGGGGCAGAGCACGAGCAATGTGTGGGGCAGAGCACCAGCAGTGTGCAGGGCAGAGCACCAGCAATGTGCGGGGCAGAGCACGAACAATGTGTGGTGCAGAGCACCAGCAGTGTGCAGGGCAGAGCACGAGCAATGTGTAGAGCAGAGCACCGGCGGTGTGTAGGGCAGAGCACCGGCAATGTGTGGGGCAGAGCTGGGCAGAGCTGGGCAGAGCCCAGCGCCCGGCGACGGCCGCGCGCCCCGTGGAGCCGGCGCTTCCCGGTCCCGGCTCTCCGGCCGCCTCCTCGCGGCCGCTGCGCGGGTTGGAGAGCGGCGAGCGCAGGCAGGGCAGCCTGGCAGGCAGATGGATAGTGGCTCCGCTTCAATTCCGCATCGCTTTTCTCCCAGACAAACCCCGTCGGATTTTCATAAATCAAAGCGCCACACTGTTTAATAAAAATTTATTGACTTACAAGTGATTATTTATCAAAAGGCCATTAATAGCGGCTCCGGGAATGATGTGCTACTGGGTGGTGCGGGGAGACTAATAGCAAATCAATGCCGGCATCCGGGCAGAATGCATATGAGGGCCCCCGGCCCCAGCGGGCTGCAGGGCTGCTGCAGCCGGAGCCCGCAGCCGCTACCCCGCGGGCCGCCCAGCGTTGCCCCCGGTTATTTATCGCTTACAAATGAAATGATCGATACTTTTAATCTAGAGCTAAATTTATTAACTTTCCCATCGGAGAGAGACATATTGACTGGGGGCACGGGGAGGGAGCGGAGGCGAGATGGATGCGTGCCTCTTAACCTGTCCGGCGCGCTCCCGCCCGCCGCGGAGCGTCCTGGCGCGGCCAGCGCGGCGGGCGGGTGCTGCAGGTCGCCGCCTCGCCGCCGGGGACGCGGGCGGCCGCGGCAGAGCCCGGGCCGAGCCGCTGCGCTCGCTCGCTCCCCCGCTCCCCGCGCGCCGGGCCGGGCCGGGCCGGGCGCCCCGCGGCTCGGCGCCCCGCGGCACCGGGGAGACCCCGGCGTGGCCGGGGGGGCTCCGGCCGCACGGCGCCGAGCCAGGCGAAGGCCTGGCGAGCCTTGGGCCGGAGCGGCCGAGCGCGGTCCGGGCGAAGCCGGGGCTGGGTCCGGCCCTCCCACCGGGCGGAGGCCTGCCAGAGCCGCCCTGGAGGTCAGCAGCGGCCCTTCGGGTGAGTATATGGCGCTACAGGGAGCTGGGACAGTAAAATGATTAACTGGTACAGGCAAGAACAGGAGGGTAAGACACACCTGCCTGGAAGCTGAAGCTCAACCATGCTATAGGTCAACTGCCGTAATGCATATGTTACATCCAGCATTTCTTATAAGACTAAAACATGATGATGAAAATCTATACATAAAGGTAACAACTGCCAAAGACATAAGGTTTGCTTTTTTTTTTTTTTTAAGTAACAGAGAGCCCCAACAGTTATCAAACACGGACAGGTGACTGGTGTACAGGTGTTAAGAATAATACGTAATACATTGGATAAGAAAAAGGGAACAAAAATGCTAGTGAGCACACCCTTAATATCACTGTAAACTCCTACAGAGGGAGAAGTTCTAGCCTGGGTAACTAGGATATCTATTAATAACAAACTGTTATTTTGTCTTCCATAGGTAGCACATGAGTATAAGTAATTCATTCCAACCCTGTAGATGGTGTTAAGTATCTGCTGCTTGGCTTCAGCTGTTTTTGTTTTATAATCTTATGTGGAAGGGGAAAGATACCAGGCTTTCTTCTTCCCCTGGATCAGTTACCAGGGCTGAAGTTAGACCTGCGAGAGTAATGTGAAACTGGGGTAATAACGAAACCAATTTAAAGGTGTCTCCACTGCCGAGCAAGCGCAACCTCGTTTCTCTTGGTGAGGCTGGATGATAATGGTGGTCATGTGTAACAGATCACTGATAATTGCATGCAATGTTTGTGTAGCTAATGTGTCTATGTGTGTGTATATTTATAAAGGATCTTATTCTGAACACACAAGAAGCAAAGGTGAATCAATTAAGTATAGAAATATTTCCCATAATTGTACTTTAACAGATTGTGTAGCTTTACATCATTGTGACTAGAAAGACGTCCCTTCTCAGAGTATTGTATTGGGAATATTTTAGGACATCTGTGCTTAAATTGATGGTCTTGGGATAGGGAGAAAATTGCACATCATGGAAACTGGGGGTCCTCAGTTATGGGGAGAAATAATATATAATCATGTATTAATCTGTTGGAAAAGGTTCTTTTTATTATCAAGGAGCTGACTAGGTTGGTATAAAAAAAAGTTTGACTGATGTGTTGTGTTCAAAAAAAATTGCAGCTGATATCCATCACTGTAAAGAAGTCCTCTGGTTTGAAAATTGTTTTTTTTTTTTTTTTTAAGTTCTGTGAAAAGCATGTATTGTATGTCATACAATGGCAAGCAGGAACACATTTTAAAAATTGAGACCACACTTTACAAGCAGGAATTTTGTGTTATGCACCTGTATCCCCCTGCTTGGGTGTGCAGAACTGGGCAAAACAAAAATGCTATTTTAGTAATTTTTGGTGGAATCAGGTCTTCTGTAGTCCTCTAGCATTTAGTATGTTACCTAATATTTTGTGCAATTACTGTGCTATTGGTAATATAGATTACAGTATTATTACATACTATCTTTTTTTGTGAGTATTTTTGGAATCATACCTCTCAATAAAACCATATTGAATATAAATTGTTTGTTTCTCTAGTACTTTGGATAAGAGTAATGGTACAGAATGCAGGATGTCATTTGAGCTGAAAGCCAAAACCCTTGAAAGCAGGACTGATTTGAGAATTGTGCACAACCTGCTTACAGATTGTTTGTGCACTACCAAAGACAACTACTAAAGGGTTTTGAAGCCACTGACAATGTGAAGTGGGGCAGTTGCACAGAACTGAATAATGTAACTGAGTGTGTGTTGTTATATCTTTTGGGAAAGGTTAGGGCAAGTTTTTGGTCTCTCTCTTCTCTCTCTCTTGATATAATGGTATTTTATCAGAATTAAAAACAAACAGGAAGGAGACTACCTTGAATCCACGTCGGGAGCTTGTACAGAAAGATTCAGATTTAAGAACACTTATACAGGAGAGTGGTCCTAACCTGGGCGGTAGCAGATGCCTTCCCCCAACAAACTAGAGTTGGGGTACGCAGGAGACATTTAATAAATATTGCCTCCTCTATGGTTCTAGTGAAGGCAAGCAGGTGAACAGTGCTTTACAGCTTCTGCAGGAAGCAATTAAACAGCATTTGCTTGTAAGAGCGGGCAGAAGACCTAAGAAAAGTGTAAAAGTTGGTAAGAACATAAGGATAATTGGAAAGTACACAGGGTGACTGCACAAATGCCAAGGTGTTTTACTGAAT
Organism: Apteryx mantelli; assembly: GCF_036417845.1. Lineage (NCBI taxonomy): Eukaryota > Metazoa > Chordata > Aves > Apterygiformes > Apterygidae > Apteryx > Apteryx mantelli. Next base: position 7,003,312 of record NC_090006.1, on the reverse strand, counting down.
AATATACACGCAGAGATCAAAGGGAAAGGAGTACTGCCTACAGCACAAGATTTCAGCTTCCTTACAACCAGCTGAGGTCATACATGTGCCTGTTGGCACATAACAAGATGAGATCCCACTGTCTTCCACAGGAGATATTTGAAAGGGGATCTCTCACCCCCACCATGGAGTCTCAGTCTCTCCTACCCATCCCGGGCTCCCACCATAGTGCATATGAATTTGTCAAGATTCTTGCACACCAGTGAAAACAGCCTAGCAACCTGTAATTTCAGGGGATAGAGGAAGGCTTCCAAGGAGATTTGATCCTCACTGCTCTTCAGCAAAGAGGCTGTTACTGAGATGCTGGAGAAGCAGTGGGCTAGGTCAGGACATGACGGGATGATGGCAGGAGGAAAGATTTCTCCTTGTGGAAGTAAAGATGGAAATGGCCTGACAGACCACATGCTTCTCCCAAGAGTTTTATGCTGCAGATGTGAGAGGCACAGGCTCATAAAGACTCCCTTGCTTGTCAAGGCAGCTCACCATTTTCTGTGCCCTGAGAGACCTGTGACTCACATACACACTAATCAACACACCAGCCCTCCCACTGGGCCTGTAAACACCATATGGAAGCATACGACACCATAAGTGTTTCATTTAATATTGCCCCTGCAAGAGGCTTCACTGTAACAGTAACAAGAAGGCATATTTGCCAAGAGCTGCCCAGGGCCTAAAGACTCCAGGCAGCAATAGTGCCTCTGGGAAAAAAGAGCCAGAGGATGAAGGAGCAAGTCCGAGCAGCTCTGGAGTAGCCACAGTCCAAAGATACAGAGCTGCTCCAGACAAGCCCTGGTCAGTGCTGGAGGCAAGGACTCTGGCCAGGCCCAGTAACAGTGCTGGAGGCAGAGGGCTCAGGAGCGGCTCCGGTCTTCATGGTTGCCTACAATCATTTTGCTGTAGAGTTTCTGTTGTTCCTCCTTGAATGTGTCTTTCACCTTCTCCCTCTTCAGACCTCCGTCCCTGGGGAAAGAGTCATATCATTACAAGAGCTATGGGCATGCACTGGGTGAAACTTCTGCTGGGGCTGCTCAGAGCAGGCTGGAGCTCCCACAACACCTGAACAGCTGTGTTTGTACCTCAGGCTGCCAGGGCTCACTGCAGACAGATCATCCCCAAGGGGAGTTCCTTTCACACCTTGCTCTGCCAGAAGCTGCACCCATGGCCCCACACTTTGCTCAACATGGCCCCACTCTCAGAGGTATGAGCTCTGATACCATTACTGTACACTGCTTGCAGAGTCCCTCTACCTCCCAGGCTCTGAAGATCTCAGTGTCTGAAAAGGGATATTTCAAGCTCAACCCACTTTGCTGAGCAGCAAAGAGTCAGAATCAGGGCATCCCAGTGCAAGCTCAGATCACAGAATGAGGCCCTGGTGCCCAACACACACAGCAGAAGCAAAAACTTTGGTCCCAACTTTATAGAACAGTAGTTTTGGAGGTCACAGGCAAGATCTATCTCCATTTCACCATAAGCCTACTCTGCCCAATGAAAGACACAAACTTAGCACTGCAGCACACAAGCACACGCTGGGACCCCGGAATAAGGAAGCCTGTGACCAGGAAGAGAAAAGCCTGCTTGGACTCACCAGAGCAGATCCACAAGGCCTCCCTGCCTGGCAATGGCTGACTTCACTCGATTGGCAAACTGGACAGCGTCCTCTTCAGGCTGTGGGAAAATAACACTTCAGCAGGAGCAAAGGGAGATACAGGCAGCAGCTCAGACAGGCCAAGTCCAGCTTACTTACCTGCCTGGTCATTGGGGGCAAGTACCAGACACTGCAAACAATGGCCCAGCTGGTCATCATCCTAAGGAGGTAGGTCACCATGCCATATTTGCTGCTGTTCCAAAAGGCATCTCCAAACTGCGGGTCATACTACAGAGATAGGAGAGCTCATGAAACTTGGGCGATGTGCACACCCTCCCTGAGGCTCCAAGTTCCACTTTCAAGCCCAGATATGGGCCAGCCCTCCCCAGAGCATTACACAGAGTGGCCTCAGTTTCCCCATGCCCTCAGCCCAGGGGCCATTAACCTAGCCATGCCAAGACTGGGGAGCCAAGATTCAGCTCTCATGCAGAGAACTACTTGTGCTGTAAGAATATTTGCCTTCTCATACCTTAATGGCTACAGGATAAACTGTGGCTCCAATTTCAAAGCTTCCCTTCTTGAACATCATCACAGATGTGTTGTTGATGCAGGTCCCTGTAAGAGGCGAGCACAATCTCAACTTCCCTCTCCAAGTCAGTTTATGAGTGTAAACTACATGCTTAAAGGCTAGGCCACAGGCACCCAGCAACTCCCCCACTCACTCCAAACCCTGTCCTCTGTGGTTTGCATAGGATACACAGCATCACTAAGACATCGTATATCTGAGTTCCACATCCTGGGTTCAGTCAGCTCTAAAGACGCTATATCCCCTTTGCCTCAGTGAAGGGTCTCAAGGCCCTTGGCCGCATAAGAAGAGAAGTAATGCAGACTAGGAGCTGCCTCAACATGCCCTTTCCACCAGGTGTTTGTTTAGCTTTGCTCCACAACTCACCTTCAGGGAAGATAAGAATAGGCAGTTTGCTCTTGTCCTGGACATGCTCTGTCAGCCTAAACAGGAGAGAGTCACTGATTAGCACAGGGCTTGGGGTCCATGCAGCATGCAGTCCCTTACCCTGCAGTCAGTGGGGACTATCTGGGTGCAAGTAACTGCCAAAACCTCCCAACAGCCACAAGGGGAGGCAGTTTCCTCACCCAAGGGAATTGGGCAGCCCCACCTCCTCCCCGGCCTTCAGCCCTCCCCCTGCAGCCAGCACCTGTCACACCTTTTGGCAACGAGGTGACGATCTCTGACCTCAGAGCGTTCAAACCAGACATGGGGACAAGCTTTCACCATAGCTCTCTGTATCACACCCATAAGCCCTCCGTGGATCTGGCCCACCTGAACAGGGCAAGAAGAGACAGGTTACAAGACTTGAGGACACATGAAGGCCAAGGCAGCTCCTAGCTGCACAGCCAAGTTGAGTTCTTCTTTCTATCCCTGGCCTGGTAAGGCTGAGAGGAAAAGTCCCAGCCTCTGACTGGAAGGACAGATGTAGCAAGCGCCAAGTGCTTTCCACATTAAAGGATACCAAGCTGAGGAAGTGCTCCGCCCTTCCATGGACAGCAAAGCCCAGAGCTGTACTTGCAAAGCAGTGTCCAGAGACCCTTGGTGCTCTGTGTCCCAGGCCAAACTTGCTGGCAAGCTGGACACAGCAGGGTATGTGTGCACAGGGTCTGAGGGAGCCCTGCAATGTCATACAAGGCAAGGAATTTTTGCAGCTCAAAAGCCTCTTGCTGCCCACTCCTCGTCCCATGCAATACAATTGCTGCTCCAACTATACATAGGACAAGGGCCTGTCAGGCAGAGCTGTGGCTGAGGCGCAGACCTTACCATCGCATAGTAGCCATCACTGGCTAGGATGATCACATCAATGGGGGATGTGTGATTGGCCACGCAGATACCTCCATTTCGGGGTCTGTTTTCTCTAAATGTAAAACAAAGGTACAGATGAGGACAGAGGAATGAAGTGTGAGGCCTGTGAGAGGCACAGCATGGAGCAGCTAGTGGGGAGGGATATTCTGCAGCAGAAAGTGCCTCCTTACCGGTCATGGTAGGTGATGATGGCTGTGAGGGCACGCACACAGATCCGGTAACACATCAGGTGGACATGCTTGCTCAGGAACTCCTTACACCTGCAGCCCAGGACAGAGACCATCATGCCCCAGTTTCACAAGCCCCCTGTACTGGTGCCACTCAGACCAGCTACCCCAGGCAACAAGATCCAGCTCTAACTTCACATCACTCTCATACAAACACTTCCTGTGCTGGGTTTTGCTGTCAGATTGTGACCACTGATTCTCAATTCATGAGAACCAAACTTTGGCCTTTTCTCTTTTTCTTCCTTTTAGAGCTCAGGGCTGAGAGCTCTGCCAGAGGCATAATGCTCACATTTAGGCCCTTTGTATAAAATTACAGGGCATCTGTTTCAGAGAGGCTACAGATGCCAGGACCACTTGCCTTTTCCTTGTCTGCAGCAGGCAGAACAGCCAGGCCTTTGCAGGAAAACTTCAGCATTATCAGTTCTTAAACTGCTCTGTCCCAAAGGGTGATTGTCCTGTCCCATTTTCCCTCAAAGACCAACTCACCTTCCATTTGGCAAATATCCCACCACTGTAGTACCAGTCACCAACAAGCTGATGCCAGTAAAGGCTAGGGCTATCCTGCAGAAAGAGTGAAGTTACATGCTAGTAAATCCAGGCCACAGGCCCTACTTATCAAGCAGCCTGCTTCGGCTGATCATGCTGAACAGGGTCAGTGGTGCTTGGAGACTAGCTGTTCCCTTGCTGCCATGGGAATGTGCTGACAGCACAGTCTCAGCAAGCAGGTTCCTGCAGAAGCACTCACCTGAGGGGCAGAAGGAAGCAGTAGCGGATGAGCATGCCTAGTCCCCAGAGTACAGTGAGGCGCAGGCTGATATACTGGAAGTTGTAGTTGGTCCTGCTGAGGAGGTTCCAGGACTCCAGCTCTTCAGCTGAAAACCTCTTGGTCACTTCATCATCCATGATGGTCTCGATGCCTTTGCGGCAGAAGTAGAAGATATCTGAGAGCTCAAACTCAGGTGTGTCCAGGGCTTTGCCACTGCCACTCCGGCGGATCTCCTTGATCTCCTCTTCCAGTGATGTAGGCTCCTTTGCAATGATACCTGCAACATGCCACAGGCAGCTCTGAGCAAAGTGTGACTTGCCCACCCAGAAACAGCTATGAGCCAGGATCCTTAACCCCTTGCCTTCCCATAGGGCCCCCTACCTTTCTCCAGTTTAGACAGGCATAAACCAGTCCTCCCACCAATCCAGAGACAAGGCACTCCCTGGGTGCCTCCTTCACCTTCCTCATGAAATGGACCTTTCCATAGTTCCCTCCAATCTATCTACATGAAAAGGGCTTCCCAGAATACATCAACTGCTCAGAGATATCCCATTTACCTCACCTCCCATAAAGAATCTTGAACTTCACATGCACCCAAGTGTGAGGATAGCTAGCATTCCTTTGGGCAGGATCTTACCATTGACATAGGGCTTGTATAATGGATGGTTCTTCTCCTTGGCACCACGCTCTATTCTCAGAGTTGCCCACTGCAAGAGACACACATAGTAAGCATGACTCTCAGGGCCTGCAGTTCCACCTCATATAACCTCTGCTTTACAGTCAGCTTCCAGGGATGACCACAGTTAAGGGGAGAAGATGGGACTAAAGCAGGAGGCTTACATACAGAACTGAAAGAGCAAGTGATGAACAGAGAACTGAGTGATATGGAAGCAGAGACTGGGCTGGGAAACAGTTTTACCACAGAGTCCTGCCTACAGTCGGACAAGATGACCGATGGGCAGGTGGCCAGCACAGGCCTAGGAAAGCCATGGTTTGCACACATTTGTATGCCGTTCTGCATAGCAGAGCCCCAAAGGGAAGAAATCAGAGCCAGAGTAGAAGAGTGCACAGTGATGAGATGGCATAGCAGCATCTTCTGCAGCCTCTGTGTCCTCCAGGCTCTGTTGCACCTAGAATGTGGGTGCCACTGGACAGCATCCAGATGGACCTTGTAACCTGCATGTGCTCCTGCTGGGGTTGTCTCCTCCTGTGTTGGACACACTCTGTGCTGAGGAGCAGCAGCAGCTGTTACCTGAATCAGGGAAAGGAAGGATCCCATCTCCTCACGAGATCAGCCTGAAAACAGTCTCTGATTTGAGCTTGGAAGAAATGAGAGTTGGAAAATAGTGCCAGTCCCATGATCTTCCTGAGCTGTGATGCAAAGAGCACCCTCAGACAGCTGTTCTGAACTGCCATACTCTATGCCCAGACTACCTATTATTCACAGAAATCTCTCCTCTCTCAGCTGCTTCTCAAGGGCAGCAGCAAAAAATCCTCTCTGGATTTCTGGCCAGTCATCCTGCCTGCCCTCCAAGTAACCGTCTCAATGTCACACTCTTCTGCATTATACAGGCCTGGAAAAACAAGTTTCCAAAGGATGACCTGTGCACAACATGCTTATTGCTCCAGGCTAGTCAGGGGTAGGGCTACTGGCTTCTGGGAACTGGCTGCTGGGAACTCCTGGCATCCCCAGCTCAACCCATTCCAGCATCAGATGAGGAGGTAGTGTGGGAATGCTAGCTGCAGGTGGAGTGTCCACCTACCTGCTCATCTAGCAGCCTCCTCTGCCAGCAGAAGGCACTGCAGGATTGCAAAAGATTGTCCAGATACTGCCATCCCAGCAGAAGTCAGAAGAGGTGCTCTTACCTAGCAGAAGCTGAGCAGCCTGTAAAGGTGTTGCTCACAATCTCTAGCAAGTACCTATCATGCTTGCAGTAGCAGAAGGCCTAGATGCCCACCTGGGAAGCACTAGGTAGGTCTCCTTCACCACCAATGCATGCACAGATGCAACTCCAGACCCAGGAGTTCTGGCCTGTGTCCCACAAGTTGCCAGGCTCAAAGTGCTGCTCCTCTAGGCTAGACTCACAACATTGGTCTCTAGAGCTGTGAAAGTTTTTTGGGTGAGTAACTCTTCCCTCAAAATGCAATTCTGAATAATTAAACCTAGTGACCAAATTTTGCACCAAATCTTTGAGCAGTGCCGCCAGAGTGCCCTTCTCTCCCACCACAAAGATTCTTTGATAAAAGCTGAAATAGATTTCAAAGCAATTGCAGAAAAATAGTTTCAAAATTAAGCACCAAAATATGTGCTGAGATTAAATGTTCCTGAACTGAATTAAAGGAAGAAAAAAATTTCAGATAAACCAAACTTCTTTTTAAGTTTTTCTTCCAGTTCAGCCACTAAATTTGAAGTCAGGTCTTCAGACATCCATGTTAATGAAGCGCCTCACTAAGCCCTGGGTCTTTCCATTCATACCTCATGCTTTTGGGAGGAATCAGAGTTTAAAGAGCTGAACATTGTGAGCTCCAGGGCTGCCTTTCCAAGCCAGCCAGCACAGAGATACTCCCAGGGAAGACCAGTCCTGTTCAAACAACAGCATCTGTACCACAAATCCTTTAGCAATTCGAATTCTACATCTAAGAATGTGAAACTTCCATATTAAGCACAGGCTACCTCTTTTCCTTTTCCTTGGGCTGTCAGGGTGGGGTGGTATAGGTAGCAACTATTGGGAGTTTGGCAAAAGCTCTGGTCTCACCAGGGACTTGACTCAAGTAAAGGTGTTGGCTGTGAGACAGCCCAGAAAGTCAGTCTGCCAAAGGCAGGCAAGGGAACAGCATGACCCCAACTTGGAAAATTCCACTTGGCTTCTCTGTGCCAAGAGGGGCAGTGAGGGCTGCTGGTTGTCCTCAGAGGGCTGCAGGTCCAGAAATGGCTGCTGGACTCAGCAGATAAGCAGACAGCACTCTGCGATAAAAAGGTATTGAGAGGTCTGGGTTCTGGCCACAGAGCATTCAGGGCTTGCAGCCCAGAGCACAGAAAGTTCTGACTTGCCTACTGCCTTTGCTTCATCCAAACATGTATTAAAGATAAGCAGCCCACCGACTGCAGCCTTGTCCCTCCCCATCCACACCCTACACCCCTCTTGGCTTCTTTCCATATCAAACTGTAACAGCACTCTGCCTTGCCTGGGACATTAACCCATCCAAGCACCTGTCTTCTTGCAACAGAGCTACACTATCCTACTACACTACTTGCAGGCTTACCAGCTTAATTACAGGGAAAAAATAGCCCACGAACAGAGGTCTAGTAAACTGCATTTGGCTGAGATGACTGCAAACGGTCATCTAGCAATCACCAGCACCACCATATGACACCAACAAACCAACCGCCCACCCCAGCATCTAGAATGCTCGGCTGAGAGGCAAAAGCCTCTCTTGCTAGCTTGACTATGCCTCACAGGACCCCCATAAACATGCTGCCAACACAGCAAATTCTGAAAACATGACTTACCTGAAAAATCTTTAATAATGTTTTCATGTAAACCTTGCGGATGCCAAAGGAAACTCCAAAAATTGCTGGCACAATGATGAAAACCAGAAGCAGAGTGAAGAGGACAGTTAAGGAAATCCCCAACAGGTTAACAACCAGGCTGTCAAAAGGGAGCAGGAGGAACATGGTGAAGGGCCCAGGCAAGGCTGGTGCCCTGCAACCCTGCAGCCAGAGGGGAAGGCTGCCCGCAGTGATTAACCAGTCCTCCTGTTACTCAGCAATAGTCTCACACATGCACTGAGTCTGCAGCTGCTCACAGACCCCATTCCAAAGTTCACATCCTTTTTGGGCTCTGCACCAGGATCAGGGAAAGTGGATGGGAAAACAAGCAAACAGAGTGTTGGGAGCCCAGGTGAGTTCGGACAGCTCAGGCTGAAGAGCTCAAGGAAGATGGAAATGGAAATGGTTCCTCCGTGGGTTTGCAGCGAGCACTGTAGCGAAACAACTGTGTGAATGGGCAGTGTCCTGAGGCGCTGCTGAGCAAGTCCTGCTGTGGAGCAGCTTGTGAAGAAGCTGGGAGGAGAATTCCCTTCTGGCTGCTGAGAGCATGCAGAGTCTCTTCACGGGGACAAGGTGGAGTCCATCCCTGAGCCTGCATTGGAGGAGATCTAGGGAGTTGGCACTTCCAGGAGCCTACCGTACGTGGAGCTATTATTGTTTTTTCCACGAGGACACAGGCACTGGCGCAGATCCTCTCATGACGCCTGTACAAGGTTAATTCCAGAGGCCCCTGGCATCCACTCACGCTGAACAGTCGTAACAGACACAAATGAAGCCTGTGTCCCTGGAAAGCTCTCCAAACAGCAAGCTGGCTTCTTGGCAGAAGAGGCACTCACATGCCACCCAGCCCTGGGGTGGAAAGAGAAACCAAAGTCAGGCAAGTCACACAACTCAGAGAGACGTCAACTCAATAGAGGGTGGCAGGAGGCCAGGGACAGTGGACTCTGAAACCAGGAAGGCAGTGCTCAGGCTGAGGACACATCACCCACAGAGCAGCTCCTGGAACACAGCAGACTTGGGCTGGCACTCCAGCTACTGTCTTGCCCTGTCAGAGACTTGGGAATCAGCCACCACATGCCCTGTATTTTCATCCCAGATCCACAACTTAGATTGAGCAGACTTGTCCAGAACAGCCCCTCTAGGGAAGATGTTGACGTCCTCTCTAATCAGGTCCCAAGACCAGGAGAGGAGCCAATGGAGTGACAGAAAACCTTTCCTAATGACAAAGATCTTATCACTTCTCTCTCATTTCAGAGGAATCTGAGAGCACTGAACTAGCTACAGTACCCAGATTCCTGGGTAGGAATCATTTCCTCTGCCTCTGTACACACATCTCCTGGGTGCGGTTCACCAGCTGGTTAACACAGGGCAGCTTTATAAACAGTTCATGACAGGAAGTTAGCCCAAGGGGAGAATTACTGCTTATGATTAGCCAAACTAGAACTTGCAGGGCACAAGAACTAACCAAAGGTCAAAAGCCTGGCACTTTGGCTCTTCTGGGGGTGGATACCCTCAGCAGCACAAGTACACATACTAGAGCACGGAGCCAACTGAGACTAGTAAAAAGAGCTGAGTCTGCTAAGGGGAGACTTCCCTCCGGATACCACCTTCAGAGGACTGTGAAAGGCACAAGGGTCAGCCTGGGGTAGACCTCAATATGTACTTGACATGAGCATAAGAGCAGTGGTGAGAAGCTGGGAAGAGTCCTTAGCTGCTCTGCACAGTTTGTTCCAGATGCTGGCTCAGCATCATTATTCTGATAATGCTAAGACATCATTAGTGCTTCAAAGAAACATGCAGGCCTGTATAAACCATCTCCTGGAAGAAACAGCTTTTGTTCTCTGCAGCCACACATGCAGCTGCCCATCATGCCAGACCTCTCATGCACCCCAGCCGGGACTCATGCTCGCAAAGTAACTGGTCAGACCAGCCATATGAGCTGGCACCTGGGTGTCCTAAAAGGGATTCAATTAATGCATTCCTTTGCTGTACCACCTGGTTAGGGCCTAACTATCAGGGCAAGCCACGTGCCAGCCAGCATGCATGGCCAGGAGCAATATGTGATGAACCCTGGGCAAGTCTAGTCAACTCTGCCTGCTGGCTTCAACCTCTGCTAGCTCAAGCCAGGACAAGGCTACTGATGTATGCCAGGTGCCAGGATTTCTGGCCAGCACCACCAGCGTAACTCCTCTGTGCAGAGGCGAGAATCCTCCTAGCGAAGTCACAGCCTAAACAGCACGACCATCACATGCCATCAGAGGCTGCTTTGGTAATCTGTTGCCTCTAGGTTCCAGTTTCTGGTTCAGCAGCAACAGCAGCCTTGGATGGAGACCTTCCACCCAAACCACCAGATGTGCATAACAATACATCCAGGGCTAAGCATCACATGAACTGCAGCAAGGCCTGGGAGCCAGCGAGGCGAACGCTGTTCTCTGTTTTATTCGCTGGGCAGAGCGGCATGCAGCAGCGGAAAGCAGCCCGTGAACACGGCAAGCCAGGGCCGTCGGGGCAGCAGCCCAGCAACCTTTGGCCCCCAGCGCCGCGTCCCCGCGCCGGAGCAGGAGCCGAGGCGCGGAGAGGCCGCCGGGAGCCGCAGAGGCAGCCGCCCGGCTCGGCCCGGCCCGGCCGCGGGTGCCCCGCGCCGCCGCGCCGCTGACACGCACCGGAGGAACGCGGGTGCCGCGGCGGGCGGGCGGGGGCGGTGACTCAGCTTCCGCCGCCCGAGGAGCGCCGCGGGCCGCCGGGGAAGGGCCTGCGGGAGGCCCGGGCGCTCCGCGTCGCGGGGCCGGGCCGGGGGCACCGGACGCGTCGGGGGCCCAGACCGCCCCGCGGCGGCGGCGGGGCCGAGGGCGGCGGGAGCCGCTGCTGGCAGCCGTGGCCGGGCCGTACCAGGCGCGAGCGGGGGCGCGCCGAGGCGCGGACGGCACCACTGGGGGGGGCGCGCGCTCCCTGAGGGGCCGCCGGTTAACGGTCTGCGGCCGGACCGTGCCCACGCGCCCCCGCCGGGCGCCGCGGGAGGGCTCCGGGGGCCCGTGCGGGGGGCGGGAGGAGGGAGCGGCTGGGCTGGGCCGCGCTGCGCCGGGCCAGGCCACACACTCACCTGCCGCCACTGCCGCCGGGCGCCGGCTCCGCCCCCGCCACGTGCCGTGCGCGCCGCCGCCGCGCTGCGTGCGCGGACGTCAGCGCGCCAGCCACGGGGCCGCGCACGCGGGCCGGTTGCGCCGCGCCGCCGGAAGAGGGCGCCACCGCCCCCGGGCCGCCCCGCCTCGCGGCCCCCCCCCGCGGGCACGGGGCCGCGGGCAGCAAAGGCGGAGCCAGCAGCCACGGAATAACTCAACTTTATTAACGATCCGTTACAGGCTCCAGCGGCTGTCGGCGTCCCCCGCACCCGAGCCCGAGGCGCACGCCCGGCTGCCGGCAGGGCTGGCGGCCTGAGCCACTGCGGGGAGGCTGGCCCGCGGCCCCAGCCCCGGGCTGCTGCAAAGAGCTGGCAGGGTCATCCGTGAAGCCAGCCAAGCCGCTCCGAGCTGAGCCCTGCTGCAGTGCCCGGCCCAGGAACCTGCTGGCTGGCAGCCTGGCCCGTATACTGTCACCTGCAGGACTAAAAAGCCCCTGGTCCCCCCTTCCCAGGGAGAAGTGACTGCAACTAGGACTTGTCCTCTATACCAAGCCCTCTCCCAGGGAAGCTAGAATGACACTGAGCTGGTCACCTGTGCCACAAAGCAGGCACAGCTAATTAAGGCCCCTGCTGCTGCCTTAAGTACAGTTTGGGAGTGTTATGCTCTGCTTTAAGACCCCAGGCACAGCAGGAGGGAGCATACCCTTTCTCCTAAACATCTTCCCTACACAAGGCACTTGGGCAGCACCTTTGACTCACAGTTCCATGTTGCTGCTTCTCACCTTAAGCAGCCTCTAAACACAGATGTGGTCCATGGGCCCGGTAGCCCCTTCCTTCTGTCCCTCTCCTGCTCTCACAGTAGCATTTTGCCTTGAGAATCTAGAAAAAGGAATAACAAGTAGCAGCTTCCAGCCTCTAAGGCAGGAGCCAGCACTGAAGAAGCTTCCATGAAAACCTGCAGCTGCTTGTACACAGCAGGCCAGGAACACGGAGGAGCTACCAAAATAGCAAGCAGCATCTTCTGCAGCTGAACCCCTCCCCAAAGACCCTTGTACCAAGGCAGGAACATGGAGGGAATTTACACACCCTGATACACTGCTTTCCTACCAATAAGGACCCTGGGTCTCTGAGTGCCGCCAGGTCTGCAGATGAGAAAGGACAAGGGCTGCAGCCCGAGAGGTGCTGAGATGCCCCTGGGCCCCTTTGGCACTCTTTGCAGCATGGGAGGGTGAGCAGATTGTGCCCACGTGGCAGATCTTGTAGTTCCTCCCATGGTTGTTGTCCCAGTGGGTTGCCTGCCTGCACTGAAAGGAGATGCAGAATTCTATGGCTCTGCAGTAGCTGGATGGCTTGGGCAGGGTAAGCTCAAAGGAGAAGGTGTCTGTGTCGGTTGAGCCATATGTGCTGTGCATATACTGGCAGGAGACATCCCGGAAGCTCCTCCAGCCATCGAAGGTGATACGGACCATCACTTTCTTCTCGTACTCGATGTTTCTGACCTTCACTGTCCCTGACAGGGCACGGTCCTGGATCAGGCAGTTCTCCAGGCAGACCGAGTTGCTGTGTAGGCTGCTGCGGAAAGCCACATAGTCCACAGAGGGCTGTGAGAAGTTCAGCACATACCTGCATACCTGGGGGCGCAGGTCCCACAGTCTGGGCCGGAAGCAGGCAAGGTCAGACAGGGCATGCTGCAGGTCCCACAGGTCCTCCTCAATCTTTGAGAAGAAGCGGACAGCAGTCAGTGAGAGTCCCTTCATGTCAGCGAACACCACCCTCTTCTTCTTCTGACCTTTTGAGTTCTTGGTGCTATCTCGACGCTCAGGCTCTGGTTCTGTACTCAGCTTCTGGTTGAGACAGGAGCGGAGGGGTTTTTGTCCCCGGCTGCCCTGCAGCTCCTTGTAGGAGTTCAGCAACTTGCAGATGGGAGGTGAGTGGCTCAGGCAGAGCCTCATGGCCAGGTCCACGGGCATGGCTGGGGGCGCAATGGCCTGTGTGCTGAACACCTGGAAAAGCCTAGAGGCAAAGGGGGGGAGGTCAGGCAGTGGTGCCCCAGGCTGCTGGGCAGAGCAGGGGCTCCAGCTCAAAGCCTTAGCTGCCAGTAGCAGCACCGGCTCGCCGGGAGCCCCCGCGATGCAAAGCACGCCCCTTCCCCTCCACCTGCCCCAGCCCCGTGCTCACTCGCCGCAGCTCATCGCTCAGTCCTGTCCAGTCCCGTCCCGCTCCCGGCGGCTCCACGCCCTCAATGGAGCCGTGGGAGCGCCCGCGGCCGGGACACCCCCGGGGCAGCCAATCAACACTGCCGACACGCCCCCAGGGGGCCCCGCAGCCAATAGGGGCCCGGGGCTGCCCGCCCTCTCGCCCCACCCGGGGCTGCGCAGCACAGCCCATGCACAGGGTGTGGCTCCCCGTGCCCCCCCCCCCGGCCCGGCCGGAGGGGTTACAGGCTGGGGCGGGCGGCCCGCGGTGCCGCAAGCCCACCAAGGGCCGCTGTGTTCCTCCCGCTCTCGCCCTCTCCTCCACCAGAAAGGACCCTGCACCTCCCAAAACACCAGGGAAAGGGCGCAGCCCTTCCAAGCCCTGTCGCGAAGCAGCACCCTCTCCAAGCAAGGCCGATTAATAGGGGTTGGACCGACCTGGACTGGACAGGAGGAACTGAGCACAGAAATAAACAGGACTTAGACAACTTCGCAGAGCGCTGGTAGCAACACCAGCTCTCCTCATGCCAGCCCAGCACCCTGCGTACAGGAGGACCATCCTCTGCCAGGTCCTACAGGCCCTTACCATGCTCCCCTGAACAGCACTGGGGTTAGCCCTCTTGGCTGCAGCCTTCTCATCCTCAGTGTGAGGGAGAAAAGTTCCCAGGTTTGTACTGCTAAATTCAGCTATGAATTGGCTAAGAAGAGCTGGAACACAGAAAAAGCTCCCAACACCAGAACGACTTACACACTTTTACAAAAATAACACTTGCCAAACTATCAATGCCCGGGGGAAGCTATGGGAAGAAGACAAGTGTGCTTTCTCACACTGTCCTTTGTGATGGGAGGTCTGAGCCATTTTTATGTATCCCTTTCTCTTCAGGTGCTTGTTCTAAGACAGCTGTTCAGGGTGTCTAAGTATGAAGATAACCCCAGACTTTAGACTCATTCTATAGCAAAGTGAGCCTAACTCAACTTTTGTCCTTGGTTCCTTGCCCTGAAAAAGAAATTCAGTTATACCTGAGTAGGCAAGAGACAGCGTGGTGTCCCTGACATTCAAAATCACCTTCACTGTTTAGCTTACATGTAACTCCTTGACAGAAAAGACTGTCACCTAAATCAGATCACCCCTGCCCTGTACTACCTGCTAATCTCTCCAGAGCTGTCTAGCTATTTATGTTAAGCAGACCTGATTTTTCCTGCTGACAGCACAGATCTTCATCAGCTCATGACACAACTTATCGATCAATATATGGTTTTTCATTGCCCCTGTGTCTAAATGTCTTCAGCACAATGCAAAACACATCTCTCTCTCTCAGGATGGCCAGAAGTGAGCTTGAACTCAGTGCCCAGTCGGCAAAAGTTTGCATTTCAGTCCTGGCCTCAGTCAGCAAATACATCAGAAAAAGAAGCAACAAAGCCAAAGCTGACATGCTGTACCATCCCCTAGAAGCACTTGTGGCATTCAAGCCACTGCTGGTCAGACACTCCTGCCTGGGGAGGAGCACTGCAGAACTCTTTGTGGGTAACCAGGAGCCAGACATGCTTGTCCACCTGGGGTTGCAGGAGCTGGACGGAATCTATTGTTGCCCAGTGCTCCTTGGCTCCTCAGCCTGGTCAGCATCAGCAACCAGACACACCTACTGGGCCTGTTAAGTCCATACCCAGGCCAGACCTTCCACTGTCAGCACACACCTCATATGCAGATTGAGAAGCCTTGAGCCGAAACCCTGGCTCGTGACTGTGCTAAGGCCTGAGCTAGAAGCAGCACTTCCCCTCTTCTGAGGCCAGCTTTGGGCAGATGCAGCTGGGAAACTAGGCAATGTTACATCCTTCCACAGAGTTCAGCTGGAGGATCAGCCACAGTATACTCACCCCTAAAAGGTTTAACTGCAGCTAGAATTATCCAAGCTACAAACCCAATTGACAGCTCCCAGGGTCATGACAGCAAACTGCCCCTTTTCTCTGAACTAAAGGTTCTTGCTCATGGTCTCATACATTGTCTGCTTCTGAACCTCTGAACACTCAAACCTTTTCCAGCAGAATTTCCAGGTGTTTCCCATTGTCACTTTGTGCAGGTAGTTTTTCCTCCTTACTAAGTAATAATGATCCTCACTGCATTACACACGATTTGAAATCATTTTTCTGTAGATACCCAGGAAAAAATAAATAAGCCCACCCTTCAATTGATTTTGCTATACAGGCCTCTCAGAAAAACTCCCTTGATACCAGCTCTAATACAGACATTCCTCAATTCTGAGCAAGACTCTGCCACCCAGAAGCACAGCAGCCTACAGCCAAGGTTAACCAGGGCAGCAGAAGAGAAAATCCACATAAAAATGCCAGGGACAGGTTTTCCACACACTCCTGGGTGCCAAGGGAAGATGGTCCCCCTGTGCACTGTGGTGATAGATTGCATACTAGAGGAATTGCACATGCTCACAAGTGTACATGCCCTCTAGCACACACAGTGTAGAAGGTGATGAGTCAATTTTCAGCAGCAGTTGGCTCAGTTGCTGAAACTGGCTGAGGCCTACCTGTTCCTTTCTGAGAACCATCTGTTCATCACATCCTCTCAGACTGACATGGCATGTGTCTTCCACTTCAGTGGTTTGGGGGAGTCAACACAGCAGTGAAGGAGGCTTCCTAGCAACTAAAGCACTTGCCCCACCTTTCTCCTGCACTCTGAGAAGAGGAGATCCAGTGTAGGCTGGAGGCTGGGAAATCACAGCTCATCATCAGTGCCCTCTGTGCGACCTCTTTCGCCATCCTCCTACTTTGCCTTTAGAGCTAATCACTCAATAAACCCAAGCTCTCTCTGTCTTGGAGGGAGCAGAGAACAGGGGATATATTTCAGCCCAACCCCTACAGCAGACCCCAAATAAACTGGAAAAGTTGTTCCCACTCCATGCATTCTCTTACAGAAGCACAGATTAGGATGGATGGACTGCTGGGTAATCCCCTCTGTCTCTAAGAGTATATGCCAGAAGCAACCCTTCCTTGACAAAGTAGTAGACACTTCTCCTTCCCCCAACACAGAGAGGGAAACAGATGCACAGTGCTAGCAGAGAGAGGTGTCTAGGTATTTAGCCATGGAAGGACACAAAGAACAGACAGTGGGATTTTCAGGTATGCCTAATCTGAACACTTGCCTCACTGATTGCAGCATACATCCAAGCCTCTCTAATAACCATTTCCAAAAATCTCATTGAAACTAATTCTGATGCAAAGTGCTCACCCCCTTCATCCTGCACAGCCCGTGATGATGTTGCCATGTGAAGGCTGTGAGACCTCAGAGAGGGAGCTCTGTACTGAAGCTGTTCTGAGAAGAATCAGATCTGGCAAAGATTCAGCTTCCAGGACAGTACAGAGGCTCCTTTGGCTCACATTGCTGCTGACACATGAGACGCAGCCATGGGGCAGATAGTAAGCTGTCTGGACAATTGTTCAGCCAAACTAAATAGGGCCAAGGAGAACGTTTGCCAGACATGCCACATAGGCATTCTCCAAGCAGCTCTTCTATAGTGCATTTCTGTAGCAGCAGATTAACAATGACTTTGGCTGGGAGCTACAGTTGCCTTTGTGAAGTTGCCTGGGAGGGGGAGGCTATAGGTGTAGGCAGAGCATGGTCTACCGCACTTCCTTAGGGGCTGTGCAGAGGTATGTGCTACTGATTCCTAAGGATTAAACCCAGCTTCCTCTTAACATCTATACTTAAAAGAATCTTCTTTACCTAAATGGATTCATTAGGAATGCTATAAACCACACCATATGCAAAGCCACTCACACTACATGACACACTGCATTGCCCCTGCCTCCCCCTCACCTGGCAGAGAAAGGGCAGCATGTCAGAGGAGCACCAGGCTGTTCCTTACACAAAGCATGATACAGGGAAGACCCTGCCCTGAAAGAAAATAAACCACAGTCTGTCCATGCACCTGACAGGCATTGGGCTGAGGTAGCAAGGGGCACCCTGGCTGCTCCTTCGACTAGGAGAGGCACACATGGGTCAGCAAGGCAGGAGGAGCTTTTCCTGTGCGACCAACAAAGGAATTGCTTGTCCCTCTTGCCATCCAGTCCAGCATCCTGATACTAGCAAGAGCCACTCACAGCCACTTCAAAGGAAGGCCTTAGAAACCCTACAGATCATCTTCAGCGCAACCTTTTTTCTACCAGCTCGAGCAGAAGGGGGTTTCACAGTTTGCTACCCTCACAACTGCAATCAGAGGCTGTAGCAGAACCCCATGCTCTGAGACAGGATGGTTTTCAGAACATGCAGAGCAGAAAGCGGCCTTCTTCTGTGCTCATGTTTATGGTTGTTCCATTTTAGTGAAACTGGCTGACACTGTTCTTAAAAAAAGGTATCCAGACAGCTATCCACTGAAGCTTTCCAGAATATTCCCTCTGACTTGTCACCACATCTGTCCTATTGGCTCAAGTCTCTCTGCACATGTAGCTGAATGCTCTGCTGCAGAACTCAAATACAGAGTCTTGGCCTGATGGTAAAGGACATGAATAATGCACAAAGCACGGTGGGGGGAGGGAGGCAAAAATAGGAAGACTTCTTCTGTTCCTTTCACACTGCAGCAAGAGACTGCTCTGGGAAAGCTCTGTCAACCTCCTGCTCCAATACCTCTCTAAACAGCACAAAGGCACCATGAACCCCCACAAGCTGACAACATTCCTCAAAACTCTCCCAGACGGTGCTCAGCTGCTGATTCATGCATACCACCCTGCATCAAGGGCCCCACTTGCTCTGGAGTTCACCCACAGAATCAGCCTTGAGCTTGAAGATTCTGCAATAGTGGCACAATCTTCCTGAAGCCAGTCAGTCTGAAGAAGCAGGTAAGAGGTCAGAAAAGCAGAAAGGCCTCTGACCCCCAGCTGGACTTGACCAACATGCAAAATTTCAAGAGGTGAAGTGATAGCACTTAAATCCTCAGTGCAATAGCATCTGCTCTGGTGTTGGCTTTACCCAAATCTGTGCATGTAGGGGGACAGTGGCTTGAGACATGAATTTCACATGGGCTTGTATGAAGACCCCATAGCTCTGGCACAAACTAGTTGCTCTTGTTAAGAAGAGGTTTGAGCTGAGCCTGCAAATGCTGTCTGACATTTTCAAAGCTTTGATCATGATTGCACCATTCACAATCTGATCAGAGAAAACACAGCTGCCTGTGGCTCCTGGAGGCACTCACTCCTCAGCCCAGGGCAAGAAATACTACTTTCAGCACAAGGTTCAGGGAACAAACCCAGATCCAGGACTACTCTGCAGACAGATCTCAAATACCTGTAATGGCCAAGATGGATATTTTACCAGAACAGTGCTATTAGTGCCAAAATGCCAGGACAAAGCAGCATAAATCCTCTCCGGCCATATTAGAAGGTGTTGTACTGACACAACTGTATCCATACTGGGACACAGGCTGCTCAGCTTAACTGCACAGGCAGAAAAAAGTTTGTGCAGCCTGCAACATAAGTCCTTCCTTCCCCAAAGGCAGAAGCTTTCTCCCAGGGAGGACAAGTTTGCTGTTTGTCCTGCATAACAATCCTTCAAAGAAAACACTGAAGGCAAGCAGAAATCCTGAATTCCAAAGCTCATGGCTACCTCCCAACTGATATTGTCAGAAACACAAAGGGAGCATGCTTGATAAGCTCTCCATCCTCCCTTCCCACTGCAGGTAATAAGCTAGTGCTAAGCAACCCACAGATGACCCTGTGGCTCTCCTCTGCTTACCCATGACATTCTCTGTGCTCTACCTGAGCTGTAGTTTCCATCCTCAGCTTGTTTCCAATCCTTCCTGCTCTTTGTGTGAGAATCAAGAATTGCTCTGCAAGCAAATACCTTCACGTATGGTGCTTTTTGCTCAATGCATCATGTGGAAAAGGTGGTGCAGAAGTATGCCCTAATTCACCTCAGAGCAATCAGGCACTTGCACAACATCCAAAGTTGCACAGCCCCTGTGACAAGATCAAAGCTGAGGGGGGAGGTGGAGTTTACACAGCACACCCTTCTGTCACAGTTCGCACCCGATAGCCTGATTTAAAGGACAGTGCTAAACTGGGGCAGGAATGAACACACACACAACTGTAGGCCAAAGTAGAGAACACCCTGCTATTTACAAGGGCTGTATTTGCCTTTGTGGAGAGATGTGCTCTGTCCACATCTGCTGTCAAACCAGCCTGAGAGCTGGAGAGACAGTATCTGCATTTGTCCTCCCTTGGGACTCCAAGGGAGTGCTGTGACACAGGCTCCCCATGCTCAGGAGCACAAAGATAAAGGAGTCTGGCTGTATTCCAGGCATGTCATAAACCATCAAGAATTTGATTAAGCGTAGGGGCAAAGAGCCCTTCTGCATTAATAGAGGAAAAGACATTCTGCTGGTTTATTTGCATGCTTTCCAGGATACACCTGCGAACACCCCCTGCTGCCTTGACCAGCACCAACCCTCAGAGCCACATCACATCCATAGGGGTAGCTGCCCCAAGCAGGCCCCATTGCCCCAGTCCTTTCCTGCAGTGCAGAAATGAGACAGGGTGCTGCTTGTGTTGGGCTTGAGGGGCTCCGGGCCGGGCCTGGGAGGTGGCGGGGGGCTCCGCGGTGGGGGGCCCTGCTCCACTCCGCTGCACTGCGCCCGCTGCCACCTGCCGGCCACGTGCAGCGCTGGCAGGTGCTGCCACCTCCCGGCCTCCGCGCTGCACCGCCACCGCCAAATCGGGCCCACTGCAGCCTCGGTGGCTCATGGCAGGGCCAGGGGGCTCGCAGCTGCTGCCAGCTGCTGCTGCAGGCTGTCATCCTGGAGTCACCGAGGTCCTGTGCTCAGTGCTTACCCCACACCCCTCAGATGAGCTGGACCGCTCCTGAGGCCACCAGCGGGGCGATGGTTTTGTAACGGATCAGATGCTGTGAGCCCTCCTCCAGATCGATTGTGTACTCCCTGCAAGAGACAGATGTGGACTGAAGCTGCTGCTGCTTTTTTACTTTAACCCGCACCAGTTTTGTGGAAACCCAACTTATGCAAGTGCACTGTACACAGAAGGACCCACCTACCTCTGTTCATCAGTCTCTGGCTCAACCAGGATGTTCTCCTGTCTCTCCAACACCCTCAGGAATACAAAGGAGTCCAGGTTGGGCTTTGGAACTGCAGAAGCAATGGATTCAGAGCACAAACTCAGCATTCAAGTATGCTCCTCTGCAGGAGTCTGAGCTAACAAAAGGGTGCTAGGAATAACCAACTTGTTGCCAATAAAGGGAACATTAGAGGCTTCCAATCAGATGCAGTGTGCACTGCCCCAACATGAGATGACACTGAATGGCAGTGGCCAATGTGAACTTCTGAGAGAAGCACCAAGGGACAGCAGCACCAAGCCATATACCATGCAGCAGAGCAATGACATGACACTGTCACCACATTGTGTGTCCTTCTACCAAGTGCCAGCTGAAGAATGAGTACTTACACTTCATGGTCACAAGAGCATTCCCCACACACCTGTTGCTGTAATTTTCCAGTTACCCTGGAGTCTGGATGTACTCACCTGATTTTAGGAGGGACACCTTCTGCAGGTTGGGTGGCATATGTTTTAGGGCCACATTTCTCAGGTAAGTCTCTGTGTTTGCCATGTACCTGAAACATATAATTGGAGCAACTATTGGTTTAATCAAAAACAAATTTGCTGGCAGAATATTGACTTAGAATACCAGCAAGCAACACCTCCTGGTCTTACAGGCATGGCCAAAGATCAGCCTAATGGCTTGCCTTGGCAACTGGTCCAGGTGCCTGGCATGATAGAGACTAAGCAGAAAGATTATTTTACTTTGACTCTTTTCTTGACCATAAGGAAAGCTCCTGGTGAGGCCCCTGATTCTTACTGCAACCCTATACCCTATTCAGCATAACATAAGGGGGAGTTCTACAACCTGTAGAAAGGAAAGGAGATGCATTCAAAACCTACTCACTCTTTAGCAAAGGCAAACTCCTCTGGTGACAGAATGGAAGGCTCCCCTTCTGCTCGAGACTTCTCCTTCTCCAGGACATGGGGGAAAAACTTCTCAATCTGACATTGGAACAAAATCCCAAAGACTGAAACAGAGCTTTCCTAGTACTCAGTGTCTAGAATCCCCTCTCCTCAGTAAGAAGCTCCCCCTCAAAGTAGTGATCCATCACTGCACAGGTGCATGCAGCAGCCTCAGGCCTGCCCAAATACCTGCTTCTGAATTAATGATGATATGGTCAGCTAAGGACCCCAAGTTGCATGGGCATGCGTGTATGTGGCAGGACCCACGCAGGACATGCAAGAGTTCAGCTGTGCCATCCTGTGCCTACAGGAGGTCACAAAACACTCATGGCAATACTGTAATGCTCCTTGATCATAGTAGGACAAGGTGTCCACGGAAAGAGTTCCTGTGAGTCACACTTAGGAAGACATAAAGAGAGAGAGAGAGAGAGCGAGCGAGCGAGCACACACGTGAGAAAGCTTTAACCGAGTGTCTTTGCTGAAGCAGGAGGCATTGCACAGGTAAGAAACCGCTTCTAAAGTACTCCTCTTCCTCCTCACTGCAGCACAGCAAGCATTACCTTCACAAGCCTACACCGCAAATAGCTGCTGAGCACGTAACGGATCCTTTCAATCTCCATGTGGTGGATGCTGACCTTCAAGTCTCCTTTCTTTGTCCGTTTCAGGTTTGCCTCCTGCAAAGAAAGGCAAAGAAAAATTAAATGGTTCAAATACCCAACAACAAGAAACACAGATAAATGTTTTTTTTTCTGTACACAGGGCCCACAGAAGCAGACCGCTGCTGCTTTTAGAGACACAAAGCACTGGTTCCTTGGACCTCTATCGCATCTCCCAACCCTTTCTTTCTGAGCTGCTCTCAGAAGTGGCTCAGAACAGCCCTCTCTCAGGAACAGAGGAGCAGATAAGCCTGGCAATCCCGGAGGGAGCCTGGCACACACCTGTCGTGCGGATAGGTGCCAGGTAACCAGGGCACTACAACCGGCCTGTTCCACCACCTCGGCCCAGCAGAGCCTACCATGTGGTCCAGCTGCTCCACGACGCACTCAATGATCTCAGATTTACTCTCCAGCAGCTCCGGGGCAAACTTCTCATTCAGCCAGGCCTGGGGGGGGGGGGGGGGGGGGGGGGGACGACACGCTGTAAGCGGGGGCCAGGATCGCTCCTGCTCTACACCCGGCCCCAACCCAGGCCCAGGTCCGCCCGCCCCCCCACAGCGCAGCGTCTAGCCCGCCCTCGCCGCGCCCCTCAGCCGCTCTCCCCACGCCGCGCTACCTGCTCTAGGCTGCGGATGAGCTGCGCCGGGGTAAGCACCAGCTCCTCGCTGCCCCCGTCCGAGTCTGGCTCCGTCTCCGTCCTCATCTCCTCACCGCCTGCCGCCGCCGCCATCCCGCCACCGCCTCCCGCCAAGCGCCGCGGCCCCGCGCGCATGCGCCGCCCGACCTGTCGCGCGGGCGCGCGCTCACAAGCAGTCCCCCAGTGCGCAGGCGCGCTGCACTACCGCGTCCGCCCACTGCGCAGGCGCACCCCCCCCCAGCATTCCTCAGTGCGCACGTCCGCCCACTGCGCAGGCGCACATCCCCCCCCGCATTCCCCTACTGCGCCGGTGCCCTTGAACAACATGGCGGCTGCCGGATGGAACTTCGCGCTGAAGCAAATACCACAGTCACGAGCTGTGAAAAATGTCTTAAACACAAAGCTACAGTAAAAGCGGAAAAAGATAAAGGCCCCTCGGAAACCACCTCGCTTTCTGTCAGCGGCACACGGAGGAAACAGGCCCCTGCCCAAGCATCTGCCTCTTCACCCCAGGGTGAAGGGGGGAAGTCTGTGTTACACATACTCACATCAAACACCTTATTTCTATGTATAAAGATACCCTATAAACCCTAAAGTCTAGCCGAAATAGTGTTTGCCTAAGCAGCGTCCTGTCCAGGACAGCTGATTTTGAAATTTTGTTTGTTCAGTTCACCCTGCAACAGGCAAACTGAAAAGCTCAATAATGTGGCTACTTTATGCAAGGCAGTGCTCTCAAATATGACACAGACACAGTTTAAGAAAAAATTTACTAATCCATTGGTACTTCTGCAAAGTATTGCAACAGATGTGAAAGGCAAACACTGTTACAGTTTAGAAAAAACAAGTTTCATACAATTAAAATGTTAAACAAATCTCAAAAAAAAAAGTGGCCGAGTAATAAGCCTGGAATTTCAGATCCAGTATTAGCACCTACAGTATGACCAAAAGCCAAAACACTCCATCTATTCTGCACATTTTTCCTCATTTTCTCAATTCTTGAATTCCTTCCACAATCCAACAATGGCTCTCAGAACCTAAGCCAAGACATCCTTAGTTTGATAAGTGAGAAGGATACAACAGAAAAATATTAAGCCAACTTGGTTTGTGGGAAGTTTACATTTGCAGGTATTGCTGAGGAATGTCTATGCATGGGAGATACTAAATAATACACAGCTCTACTTTTCAACAGTTTGCCAGCAGCTAGAGTTAAGAAACCATCTTACATAACACCTAACAACTTGTCAAATCAACATTTTCCTATAAATTATATATAATAAATCCATAAAGAAACAGTTTTACATTTCACATATTAATTGTAGGGTAGGGATTATTACGTTCATTGGTTCAGCATCCATTTTATTTTACTTACTGTTTCATGAATGAAAAAAAATAGACCTTCTCTTCTGACAAGCATAGACAGATGCAATAACAGCACAGATACGGTAGTAGCAAACAACCCAGTATTAAACTCTAGCTATTTCTCCCCCTTCTAGGAAGAACTAAAGCATTAAAACATGAAACACTTTGCCTTTTAGTTTTCAATGAGAATCAGCACAGGAAACTTAAAATGCTCAGTGCCTTGAGTCACTTCTTGCCAGTCAGAGGCACTGCACATCACTCCAGTACTGAACCGAAGGGAAGGCCTCGTTCCTGGAAACTCCCAACTCTGAGTTGTAGCCTTCCAAAACCCGACTGATGTACAGAAAGTTTCAAGAACTATGGAGGAACAGCGCTGCACTCAGGTCTAAATTAGGCTTCTTTTGGGCAAAGTGCCCAATTTCTTTCAGCAGAGTAAGCAGCTTTACCACTTTTTCTTCAAAAACTAAAATGATCCCATTGCTTAGAAGTTTGCCCAAAAATGGATGCTGACCAGCTAGGAGGTCACCCCATGTGGAGTAGAGTTTTAGGAAGTTAGTCCTTGTAGGAGATGGCACTGTGGATCTGGCAGCAGAAAGAGGAATGATGCTCTAAAGTAGGAGGTAGGGAAGCTTTGATACAGTGAGTCCATTGCTGAGCCATCTGCTAGAAAATAAGAGTTTCATAGCATTAGAAACTGTAACTGCAAAACAAAAACACACACACACCCCAAAACACCATACACAAATCTTTACATAGCTATAATCTGTTCTGTATTTATTCATAGCTATACTCTGTTCTGTATTTATTCTATATTCTGTTCTGTATGCAGCAGGAAAGGTGGGGATAACACGTGCTATAATAAGATTAACAGGAATGGAAGCCAGCACTCTGGATTTCATTTGTCTAACAATAAACAAAGCCCTTCATTTGTGTGTTCCTTTCTGCACAACAGGCATAAACACTTACAAATCTTTCCGGCACACACTGCCAATAACCTAGGCCACTACCATCCCAGGACCTGCAGAGTACCTAAAACAAGAGTGCCAGTTCAAGTTTCAGCTTTTCAAAAGTGAACTTTGTCAAGACTCAATAAAAGTTTGTCAGGTATTTTGGAAACCCATCAAAATACTAATTTTGCAGTTCTATATGGCATGCACATTAGCATGACCTCTTATTTTAAGTATCATCTCCCTTTCACATACTCTGAAAGATACACACGCACTGACTGGGATTATCAGAACTGACATGACAGAAGACTGAGGTCCTAGCTCTATTGCCTTCTCACTTTAAGACTCTCCCAATACTGCGTCAGGAAAATTATGTACCTTTCAGCAGCTTTCCACATCATATTTTCACCAGGTAAAGCAACCACAGCTAGAGGTTGCTGGCCACTGTTAGATGCAAAAGTTGGGAATAAAGATGCCAAAGTGAAAAACGACCACAGCATCCAAGTGAAAAACTGCAACATTTTTTTTTTTTTAATATACTAGCATATGCTCAGTGACAAGGTCTTGCAAAGATTTTTCACTAAGAACTACTGGGTAGGACCAGATGTCAAGTCTACTAGCAGATCTCAAAGTTCTTCTGAATTTACATGCATGTTACAGATGGTAAGGCCTAAAATAGGCCTGGCTAGGAATAGGCAGTGTATGTTTTCTACCGCTATACAGTATAGAGAGACAATCCACATTTTGTAGAGCTCGTGTAGGCTACATTCATAAACATATCACCAAGGACAGTTTGCAGGCTCCACATGAACAGGTTACAGTTGAAGAGACTGATATCTAGGTAAAGCTCCAGTTCCAAATCAGACTTATTTTGCTTTTCAAACTGCTTTACAAACAGATATGTACTGACCAGAAGTATTTGCAATTCATGAAACTATCCAGAAGTTCATAGTGTAAATATTTCCCCATTTTCCAAATTTCACAGTTTTTGGAATATTGATAGAACAAGCTTCTAAGTAATTGCTCAAAACGCCAAGTAAGAAACTATTCTAAGCAATAATCTCTGGGAAATAAGTCATGACAAATGGCTTGTGCCAAACAGGTGCAGAAAGACACAAACTTATTTCAACAGCAGAACACAAATGCCATGCAATACAACAGACTCCCAAGTGCTAATAACCAGATAAATTAGGATATTTTGAATCAGAATTGGCATTTACAAGCAATGCCACTTTATAGCCAGAGTTTATTAGAAACAGATAAACATCAGCAGGAATCTTCAGCATTTTGCTTTACCAGAATTTCTTGTCTTGGTTTGCTCCAGCTTGCAGTACATTAATCTGATGTAGAAACACTGTAAATATGCATTAATCTTGAGCATATTACCAAAAGAAATTCTAGAGACATACAACAGAAGCAGAGTAGAAAAAGCACTGAAAGAATTTAGTAATAATATTAAGTATATTTAGTTGCATTTTTCCTTTAGGCTGTGTAAGATTTGGCTTCTGGTATGCCCTATGCCTGAGGCTCAGGCCAGCAAGTAAGATATTCTGTGTTTATACAGTATCTTCTCAAACGTTTCAGAACACAAAAGATTAGAAGAATCCCATCACCTGGCATGAGAAACCAAAACATTATCCCCGGCAATGCTTGTTCATCATTCAATACCTTCTAGACAGAAAAGCTGCAATTCAACAGTATATAAAATGCAATAATCTATCTACTTGGAACCAAGGTAAAAATGTAATTACACTGATTCGTTCAGGATTTTGGGGCTAATCATATTGACTTCTAGGCAAATGCAAGCAGATCCTTAACATGCTATGGTCATGGCCTTGATTACATGTTCTTGAAACACAGAAGCTTTTGCAAGAGATCCAAGCCCCATGTACTACTGAGAAGTAATTTGAAAGGAAAAGCTGCATCTTTGACAGCAGTATAGGAAAAGCATCAATTATTTTTCTTGAATATTTCTGAATGTCTTATGCTATTAGCCTGAAACCTGTTCCGAGATCCAAAAGTGACCTATTTTAAAGTGTGCTTTTAAAGGGAAGACTTAAGGTTCTGAGCAGACGATCTTATGACAGAGAAACTTCAGAATCAAGACTTGTGGATCTACAAATGAGAAAACAATTTTTGACATTACATAGCACAAGTTAGGTTTATATATATTTACACAATCAAGACCTGTATTTCATTAAAATTAAATCTGGTATCATCTGAACTTCATTATTATTCAGTGGCATACTGCCAACTATTGCTATTTTTACATCTTCAACTGGTATGTGGAAACCTAATCCACACAAGATTTATTTTAAAAGCCTTTGATTACATGTAGTGGTTGCATAAACATTCTCTCTCAGCAGGACAGAGTCTATCCCTCTAAGCATATAGGAAAAGGTTTAGATTGACATGTAATGTGAAGTGAATAATACCTTAGACTCCACAGTTTTATCTTCCACTGCTCATACCTCTGTCTTCATAAATGGTAATTTCAATCTGCAGAGAAAGGCTGTTAGGGAAGCGTACTATAAAAAGATTATGAAAACAAAAACAAAACAAACAGTAAGATATTAAAACTACAGAATGCCATTCTAACTGAGATAAAAATGCCAGCATTTCATAGATGGACAAACCAGTAGACAATCTAAGAAACCACTAAAGGATACAACTCTTAATCCTCTTTCAATAGGGTCTGTCAGAAGGAGGCCCTGAGGAGCATAGATCTTCTCATTCTGTTCCTGAATGAACTTGGCAATTTTCTTTAGAACCTGGTAATAGAATAATATAGAGGTCAGTTTCTTAATCAGCTTTTACCGCATTAGAGTCAGAGCCCCAGCTTTATCACAAATATAACAACATTAGGGGAACCTAACATCACAATGCCAGTTTTCATTACAGACTGAAATTGCATGATTCTTCTGGAATTTCAAGTACAAAGGATCATTTCATTACTCAGTTTGACTATATATATTAAAGAGGCTTGTCTATATGTAAAGTCACTTTGTGGTAAGATCTGGTATCTATATGGAATTGTACAAGGATGGTGCAAGTCACAGAAAACCTACCAGGAAACAAATCCTTAATTGAAATCTGTGGAACATACTGCCTTCCAAGCAATAAAGTAAACAAAAGAAACTCACTTTTTCATAATGTGTTTCCATGCACAAGAAGATAGTATAGGCAGTCAAACAGGCCAGACACCCTTCAAGGTAAGACTGGCCTCCAAGTTTTTCAGCTTCTGCATAAAGGTTATTCAGTGTTCGGACGGTCTCTTCAAACTGCTGCCTATCAATCTGCAGAAAAAGTCAAATTTATCAGTCATGCCCTGCACACTTCAGGACTCACAGTTATCATCAGATATCTACCTTCATTTATTGCTTACTTGCACTTCCAAACTTTGTCAGAAGCATCACCTACAAACATCTAAAATAGGTAATATGTTTGGAGCCAAAGTTTGAAGGACACCTTGAGTTACGGACCTGTAGTTCTTTGGTAAATATCCACTAAGCGATTAGATCAAGTCTGAATTCCAAACCAATCTGACCACAAAGAAATTAAGAGTAACAAGTAACTAAAAGTGCAATTCATCTAAACCCCCCCCCCCCCCCAAATCAAAAAACTTAATCCCCAGGCAGAGATGTCCACTAGATTAAAAAAGCATTGAGTGAGTGGATTAACAAAGCTAATTCCTGATATCAGTAATTGATTATGGTTCCTGCAGTGCTGCTCAAATAAGCCCTCAATAAAATCAACAAAAAAAAGTGGAAGAAAAAAAAAAAGAACAGTGAGAAAAAGAAAAGGCATTAGCGAGGACTGGTTATTTTGCTATCAGTTGAAGATGTCGCATTTGACAGTAATAAACAAAATGAAAGTACTTGAGACAGTACTTGTGAGGCTACTGGTCAGGCTCAGCAGACCTGTCTGGTCTCCACAAGAAAAGACAGTGTTAATGCATCACAGTGCAACAATGCATGCTTTATTTTCATTGACATAATGAATGCATTTTATTTTATTGCTACAAAGGACTGCTGTTTTCCTCAGGATTAAAGATAGCACAACCCACCAGCATCTCAAAAACACTGAAAAGAAGAATTTTCAAGAATTTTAAATGTAGATGTTCACGTCAAATTAAAAGCATTTTGTAGCCACAGTAAGTCAGAAGTTACATTTATACAATAAACAATGTTTATATGCCAAAAAGCAAAGAATGTGGAAAGCAGAGTATGCTTTCAAACTCTGAAGACATGCCCTCTCGTGACGTGCATCAGACAGGATCAAGATGAGGGGAAAAAAAAATTGTTACCATCTTTAAACTTAAAGGTAAATACGACAGTGCTTAGCAGAACCCCCTTGGGGTGCGATGGAGAGAGAGCTATTCCCGGCCCACCAAGGGGGGGGAGATTCGTTTCCCTCCCCAATCTAAAAGGAGAGCTTTAAGTAAAGGGGGGGGGTCTATGAGGCGGGGGATCCGCCGCAGTGCTGAAGGCTCTCCAGCTCACTCACGAAGAGCACGAGGCCGCCGCCGGCCCCCGCGGGCCGGCCCCGCTCCAGCCCCGCCAGCGGCCCCGGCCCCAGCCCGGTGCCGCGGCGACCGGGCCCGGGCCATCGCCGGGAGCGGCTCGGGGCGGGGCGCCGCCCGCCTTACCCGGTTCTCCAGCTCGGCCGGGAACTTGCTCTGGAACTGGCACCGCGTGCCGCCGCTGTAGTCCCGCTGGATGAAAACCTTGCCCGACACGGGCGCCTGCTGCGGCCTCATCGCTCCGCGGCGAGTCGCCGCAGCCGCCCGCTTCGCGCACCCCCGGCCCCGCCGCCGCCTCACTTACGGCTGTCGCAAAAGCGTCGGCGTTGCTGAGGGCCCAGGAAGAAGCGGAAGCGCCTGTCCTGCGCATACGTCTCCCCACCCCCTCGCGGACGGGTCGGGAGAGGGAACGGTGACCCTCTGCGCATCCCATTGGCTGCAAGGCGTCTGCCCCGCCCATCATTGGTCTATTGCCCCCCACGCACACTGCTTGGTACAGCCCCCGTGACAGCCCCCCCCGTCAGCATGGTACAGTCCTACCCCCCGCCCACACATGGTACAGTCCTTCCCCCCCACACACACAGCACGGTACAGTCCTGCCCACCCCACAGGGGAGAGACCTGATTCCCCCCCCCCTCCCCCCCCCCCCCCCCCCGCCCCTGCCGTGACCCCGGTTCGAGCCCCGACCCCGACCCCGGTCCCGGTCCCAGTCCAGGCCCCTGCGCGAACGTGTCACTGCAACCTGCCCTCCTCAACCCAGCGCACCTACGGGGCAAGGTGGTGGCGCAGGGACGCAGGAGGAGCAAAACATGCCCGCTTCAGCCTGGCCTGCGCCAGCCCTGCCGTGGCTGGCCTGCCGCTGTGTCCCCTCGAGGGACACCCTGGCCTGCCCCCGCGTCCCCTTGAGGACGGGCCCCACCGCGCCCGGCCTGCCCCCGCGTCCCCTCGAGGACGGGCTCCGCCACACCCGGCCAGCGCCCGTTCCCTCCCCGTGGCCGTTACTGTTTTCCGTCCCCGAGCGCCCGTTGCGCTCCATCAGCCCCGCGTCTGCCGGTTGCTGCATGACTTGCCATATGGATTCAATAAGCGCATTTGCAAGGTCTCCTATTATGTTATCTCTTAAACTGCATGCAAAAATGTGTCAAACACACTTAATTGGAAACAGGCAGATGCTCCTGGAAGTGAATCCTTATCAATGAGCTGTGCGGAGCAGCCAGGGCGCTTTCTGTCCTCTGGGGACGGCTAGCGCCCTGGGATGGGGCTTGGCGAGCCATGTGGCATGGGAAGCCCATTCGCGGCGGCTGCCTGCTCCATGCTGCGAGGGAGCCCCAAAGCAGGCATTTCGGGGCAGAAATGGTGCGTTTGTGGTGTCTCCATGCTGTTCACGTGGAAGCGCACGCAGGTCCTGTGAAACGGCTGCCGAGGCTGTCCGGCGGGCCCGGGAAACGCTCCCTCCTGTGGCCTTTACTGCCCTGGGTGTTAATTTCATTATGTTTTTTTAGGAATTCGAGCCAGTGGGAACAGCCTGGCATTCACTCCAGCTTTATTCCAAGTTTATTTTGCTGATAAGCATATGATCATTTCCAGGCCCATTAACCTTTGACCTTGGGAGTCCTGCTTCTGCCAGGCATAAGCAAGGTCAAAGATCATTCAGTTTAAGGAAAACTGGAAAACCATGCTTACCGAAGCTGGGCCAGCAGCAAGGGGAATTATTCACAGTCTCAATCCAGAATTTTGCACCTCGCCTGCTCTCCCCGCTTTGACTTACGTTGTTGTAACAGGAAATTAGATTTGCAAAGAGATAGTTTAGTTTGAAAGTTGTTTAGGCAGTGGGAAAATCCACATGCTGCAGCTAAATGGACTCTGGATTTAATGACATTATTTTAAAACTGTTTAACTGAACAAAAATGTAAGATGAGGGTGAACCTCCTTGGGAGGTGGAACGCTTCTGTTCAGTGTAACAAGTGCTGTGGCCTCCACAAACCCCTTGAAAAATGACAGTAAACTTTCATCTAATTCAGAAACCAGGGAAATTGGAGAATGATATAAATAATTGAAGATTTCCGAGCTCTCCATTGCAAGTTGTGCACATGGGATTAAAAAAAAGCAGCCACTGATAATGGGTGTCCCGAGCCTGCACTGCAGCACGGTCCTCAGGGAGTATTCCCTGAGAAGTGAGAGAATCTAGGAGCAATCCTTCCTGCAACAGCCGTCGGCCAATTATTTAGTGTATGTCTGTGTTAATTAAGGAAGCACTTAAGCAGAAATGCTGCAGGAGACTGTGCTGACAGGAGCTCTGCAGGCCTCGTCACGTCACTGCTGTGCAGGGTGTCCCCTGCCCCGGACAGCATGCTCGGCCCTTGGTGCTGGCGGGTCCGCAAAGCCTTTCCGACCCTCCGGCAGCAGGATTCGGCGATGTGCCCTGGTTAAACCTCCCTGCGACATTGTCACTCCTGACCCATGATTCACTGTGCAAAGGCAGCCAATCTTTTGCCTTTACCATTCCTTGGAGTCTTTCTCTCACCACGAAGTTGTGAAATCATAGATGATCCGAAGATAATGTTCCCAGGTTCAGAAGTTAGCTAATTAGTGACATGCCTATTTAAACATTTATTGGAAACCAGCACTTGGGGAACAAAAAATCACATGTTTTGTCACTCTTTTCCTCTTGCCACAGCAATCAGGTACATGCACGCACACACACACACACACACACAGGCAAATATATTTCCTTATCTCCAGAAAAAGGACATTTTCAGGTATATTCTCTCAGA
Source organism: Apteryx mantelli (assembly GCF_036417845.1). Lineage (NCBI taxonomy): Eukaryota > Metazoa > Chordata > Aves > Apterygiformes > Apterygidae > Apteryx > Apteryx mantelli. The sequence continues at coordinate 6,971,048 of NC_090006.1, read as the reverse complement.
AGACTGTTTTGGCTGCTGGCAAGTTGGTGCTACCTAGAAATTTTTTGTGTGAACCCACTGTAATAACTTATTAAGAAACTGTTTCTTCTTGCTGCATCAGGTGGGAGACTATATGGTTTATTTCAGGGATAACACCTATAAAAAGCAAGAAGACAGGCAAACTAAATAAAAACGTATAATGTTTCAAAGCTTGCTGGTGAGCAGCCCCATGAGGTCGCGTGTGCGAGATGCAGCGGTGGCAGCCCAGCCTGTGCTGCTGCCGTGGGGCAGCAGCCCCAGTCGAGGCGCTGCGGAGCGCGTTCTGCAGGTCCCAGCTCATGTGAGCCAAGATTTTATTAGAAATTGTTGGTGCACTTGTTGGCACATCTGCAAATACACACTGAGCTGACGGCCATAAAATGCAAAAATGAGTCGACCCATCTCTCTGTTGAGGAAATGCTCTGTTTTCATTAGTTCTTGGCATCATTCTGTTTAAAGCACTTTCTATTTTTTTCTGAATCTTTTTCACTCTTGCTGAGAAAAGGATTATGATATTCTACAGTGCAGTAATAAACTATTATTATTTATTAAATAAGAAGACCCTGTAAAAAATATAAGGAGAATTCAGTCCAGATGTTATCTATTGCAGGGGCATTGGAATTCCAGATGTTGGTAGTAAAATGTGGTCTGTAATTTGTGTTTTTAGAGACAGAAATGCTCCTGGCTGGGTGACCTAGGCTTGCTCAGTGCGGCTGTGCTGTTTCACAGGCCTGCCCAGCCCTGGCACGTCTGGAAGTGGCTGCAGTATCTATCTGTAAGGTTCAGCTTTATTCCTCTGCTGAAGGCACTTTTCTGCATTTTTATGGCTAAGAGGGAGATTGCAAGCACATCAGGCCGATGGTGTACGTGTTTTACGACGGCAATAAACCAGCGGCTGCAGAGCGAGCAGCCACGTTCACGCAGCGGAGCGGCGGGATTGGGAGCCGTCGGGCGCAGGTGCCGGCACACGGATCGCTAGCCCGTCCCGGAGGACAACTAACGGCAGCGTGTTTAGGGCTCTCCTTCCGGAGAATTTGTGCAAGCTGGTTACAAATTTGGACTCATGTTGTTACAGTAAATTGCAGGCTGGTGTGAGTTCATCTTTTCCCTGCAGGACCATGGCACCTCACTACTTTGCTTTTATTCATTATTTAAAAATATAATATGCCAGTGGGAGAAAGCCTGCTGCCGCAGAAGGTGGGTATGTGCCTGGCTTGCTTATATCCCTCAGGAGGGAGTGCTGTAAACGGCGCTGAGTATCTTCACCCTGCACGAGCCCTGCACAGCCCTGGGAGGGAGCAGGAGGGACAGACCTCTCTGGACTGTGCTTTGGCCATGTGCTGGGAGCCGTGTGTACAGTGTGGGGTCTGCAGAGGAGAGGAGGCAGTTCAGACCTTCTCTGGACATCCCATTTGGAGTTTTATTTCCTTTAAATTTCTGAAAATGCAGATGTTGTTCTAAACGTCGTGCTGGAAATGTTATGGGAGCTGGACGCCCAAGTGCTTGTACATAGGGTGTGTTAATAGCTGCATGATTAGCAAGGTCTGGACCAGCCCCTGGGAGTTTTCCTGGGGGGTCCTAGGACGCTGAGACCCCGCTAAGGCGCTCCAGCCAAGACACATTGAGCGCGGACCCAGCAGCACATGGCTGCAATTGCAGCGTGAGCGGCTCCCTGCTTCTCCAGGGGCCGAGGGACAGCGGCAGCTGGATTTCAGGGCCAAGTTGCTGCGGGACAGACCTCTCCATAGTCATGGACAAATGCCAGGGGCAATGCCGCCCACAGGGAATCCCTCTTCAAAGCCCTCCTGGGGCTGGGCAGGGACTGCACTGGGGACCTGCAGCTCTGCAGGGGAATCACTGTCCCACAGAGCACCCAGAGCCTCTTTAAGTGGAAATGACTGTTTTTTCACAATTAGCTGGAGCAGAAATAATTAAGCAGGGCCACAGCAATTGTTATCTCGTACCTGATTGTCAGAGTTCAGTCTGGCAGGAATTACTTCAATGCGCTTTTCTGCTATGTTTTCATTTTCTTTTGCTGAAAAGCTGATAACGTTTTCTCATCACAGAGGATATGGAAATCTGCATTTAGAGGAGCCGCTCTCACACCCAAACCAATCTGAAGAGTTTGCGGGCAAATAAATCACAGGAAAGGACTCTAGTCCAAACAGAGATGATACAGAGGGTGGCAGACTGGGCTGGGGGCATCCGGGTACACGGGGAAAGCAGACAGCACCAGACCATCTTAAAGACCTTTTTCTGTCTGCATTTAACCCTTGTCTTTCTGAAAACTGCTCTAACTCATCCAGGAGGCAGGGCAGGCTGCTGGGAGGGGAGCCCGGAGCCTGGGTGGGAATGGCCATTCCTCTGCGTTCCTACGCTGAGTACGGCGGGAGTGAGCTGGGGACCTACAGGGGGGTCTGGCCCTCCTGTGAATCCCGCGTTTTTAGCATTTGCAATTCTCCCTTTGCATGTTGGCCAAGCCAGGCTGCTTCATCCACGCTGCAGCAGCAACTGCCGCAGCATCGTCCTTCCTCCGCAAGAGGCCTTCCGATGGCTGGGGTGATCCAGTGCTGGCGGAGCAGCAAGAGATGCTCGCCCCATCCCTTGCCTGGGACTGCCAGGTGGGGAGGGGAGCGGACAGGGCTGCTCCCGTCCCCCACACCCCAGCAGTGCTGAGCTGCCTGTGCACCCTAGCCTCCTCTTGCCCAGGTGCGCTCTCCGTGCTAAGCAGCTTGCAAACGTGATAATGACACTCCTAATTTGCTCAGGGAAGAGATAAAAAGGAAAAGAAAAATCAGGCTAGGTGGTGGGTTGCCCTGGGAACCTGGGTATCAGCGGCTGCTGATCTTGCCTCGCACTCAAGCCCCCTTGGAACAGCCTGAACTAATTAACCCTCTCGCACTCCATAATGAAGGCTAATAAACACCTAATTGGTTTGCTTGAACAAACAGCCTCCGCACAGGCATAGGAAGCACTGAGCTGCGTGGAGTGGAGCAGCAAAGCCAGGGTGCGGGGGTGGTGATGCTGCCGGTGATGCTGCCGCTGCTCCCTAGGTCTCCCTGTGCCGCGCACCTGAGCCTGGAGACCTTCCTGGTCCTCCTCACATGCCTCGGCTGCACCTGGGGCCCCCGTCCCGGCTGGGGCCCGCGTCCTGGCTCCTGCCCCGCGGAGCGCGCGTCGTGGGCACTGCTGGCACTGCAGCCCCCCCGGCTCCTCTCCAGCCTCACCTGCTCAGGGTGGCCTGCGCTGGCCTCCGAAGCGCTGGTGGCCTTTGGGGGTGCATTGCCCCGCGTGCTGGGAGCACCCACGCCCTGCGCCGCGGCGGGGTGCTGCCCCCTCTCTGGGGACCCAGCTGTAAGTGTGGTGAAAATAAATGAGACAAATTCCTGCTGCGGACAATGCGCCCAGCATCCTGGTGTGCACGGCGCAGCGCATTGGTAATCCCTTGGAGCAGGGCTCCTGCGCCACCACCAAACCCAGTTCTGCAGGAAACGTGCTCAGAAATAATCTGCTTGAAATACTGTACCAGATGGACCGCGTTTTCCTAACCTTTAGCTGGTTCCAATGTGCAAACAGTTAAGATCATAATGTTAACATTTTCTCAGATGTTTTATGTGCATATAAAATATTCTCAAAGAATGTGCTTTTGAATGCAAAGTTTGATCCAATTACAATTTTACTAGAGTTTATAAAAACATAAAAAATATGTTTTCAGGGTGTCTGAGATCCCACTGGCCTTTGTAGTAAATGCTGAAGCCCTCACAGTGGAATATAATTGCTACTACATGGGAGATGGCTCTGTGGAATTTTTATAATTGGGTAAATGTGCCAATTGTTCAGTCTCATATCTGGTCATCTCTGAAGATGGATAACATAAGAATAGTTACAAACAAATAGATTCTGTCCCAGCACCAAAACTTTCTGTTTTCTGTCAGGGCCTGAAGGCTTGGCTTCCGTGGACATCAATGGATTAGGATCAGATACTAAAAATACCACTTAAGAACTGAGGGCAACCATTTGATGGACTGAGTTGTTTAGCTTATTTCCCAGCAAGCGTAAGAATAGATCTCCATTTTCCTGTGTGGAGACTGCAGCCTCTGACAGGCCCAGAGGTGTTAAGTGAGAATATAGTTTTCCATGGCTGAAAACCTGAATCAAGAAAGGAGATAAATGGAATTTAATCAGTATTAGTTTTAACACATCCAGTGTTGCATTGTTGGAATAGATAAGATGGCAAATACTATAATCATTGGGAATCTTTAAGGTTTGCTGTGTTAACATGAAGGCTGAACATGGAAAAGTTAGTCACATAATCTGTCCATTTCTAAAAGATCCACTTACTGCATTAGAGCATTTTATGATTCCGTGCATAAGTAGTTCATAATTTTAACAGGCTTATTCCTATTCAAAGATGGTGAATTAGAATAACCCTGTTAAAATTATATAGCATGTGTGCATGAAATCATAAAGAAAGGTAGTAAATTATGCTGTTAAGGAAAGAGCTAGGCGCTGTGTCCAAGCTGCATGCCCGCCGAGCAGTGCCCGAAGCGTCTCGGCCCCTTCTGGCAGCGCTGCTGTGCTTCCTGGGAGCCGTGCCTTCGACAACGTGTCCTCGTCTGCGCCCGCTGCGAACGCAGGAGGGAAACCCGTCCTGTGCTTGCACCAAACCGAGGCCTTCCACACACGTGAAGGTCACGCAGCAGCATATTTGCAAGCTGGGAAATTTAAATGCACTCATGTATCACGCTGTTTTATGGAAGTGCACGCACCCCTAAGGAAGGAGTGGTGTGCACAAGCCGGGGTCTGGGCAGCCCAGCTGCCAATCCCTGCGTCATGGGCAGCGTTCTCCAAGGGCTGCCCAGCCTCCACGTGGCTCGAGCCATTGCTTCAAGGCCACCCAGACAGGATGGCAGCTTATTCCCAGGGCTGGGAAAGGGTCAGGGAGCTGGCGGAGGCCGGGAGCAGAGTGTGGTGCCTGCCTGCGCCGGGATCAGGGAAGGGAGCGTGGCGCCAGCCCGGCCGTGGCCCCGCTGCTGGTCCCCATGGCCCCAGGAGCGGCAGGGTCCAGCCCCAGCCCTGCTCACCGGCCCCTGGCCTCCAGCCCTGCTCCGGGAGGTTTCCCGTGGGACGGGCTGCGCGGGCAGTGCGGCTCCCACCCTCTGGCACTGCTTGGGGAAGGGAATCTGAACCTGTATCAGTGGGGATCCCGCTCGGTTTTTACAAAGGAAAAACAAGCGCAAAGAACAGGATTGTGTTTGTTATTTGTAAGTCAAACCAGCTGTGATCCAGAAGCTGCAGATCCTGCCTCTGGGAAATGCCAAATGTCGCTGCTGCTCGGAGCCTCTTCTCTCCTTTCCTCGCAGGAGGCTGGATCTCCTTTGCTCCAACCTCCAAGTGTCAATTTGCTGGGTGAAGCTCGCTTGGCTCTGGCGGGATTCCTGGTGGGAACGCTGCAGGGAGCAGCGCTGCGGGGAACAGCGCTGCGGGGAGCAGCGTCACGGGAGCAGCATCGCAGGGAGCAGAGCCGCAGGGAGCAGAGCCGCAGGGAGCAGCATCGCAGGGAGCAGAGCCGCAGGGAGCAGAGCCGCAGGGAGCAGCATCGCGGGGAGCAGAGCCACAGGGAGTGGCATCGCTGGAGCAGCATCATGGGAGCAGCATCACGGGGAGCAGCATCGCGGGGAGCAGCGCCGCAGGGCGCAGCGGTGCCCCAGGGAGATGGCGGTGCCTGCTCCGGGGTGGCCTGTGGCCGCGTGGTGCAGGGGGAGGCTGCCGAGGCCGCTCTGCCGAGGGCTGGGACCCCGCGGCGCGCCAGGCCGTGAGCCCTCGCCGTGAGCTGGTGCGAAGCTCTCCGGCCCGACGCAGCCGGGTGCAGCCGCATGGGGCTGACGAAGGAGAGGGAAGAGCCCTGGAACAAAGGGTCTTTCAGGCCACCGAACGCAGGGGAGATCCAAGGGGACAAATCCGCTTTACAGGCATAGCTTAGATTGTGAGATATGCTTGCAAAGCCAATTTGTTTCGTTTTATAGGCTTGAAAGATTCTAAGTCAGGGCTCCCTGTATGGTTTGAATTAGGTTTGGATAGTGGTATTCCGGGAAGCTGGACTGGGAGACGTTTTCACATGCGGGCTTGTAGCTGAGTCGGGGCCCTCTAGCACTTCTGCAATGCTTTCAAATAGAATAGCCCGTGTACGCCCCAAAACAAAGAACTTTCAACATGGTTAAGAAAATGGTGAACACCTAAAAATGGAGGTATCCATCTGGTATCAAGTTTTTAGGAATATGGTTCCACACATGCATCGTCAGGGAAAGTGGGAATTTCGAAAGAGTACTACTTTTAGAAAAGGGAAGGTAGCTCTTAGAAGCACCAAAATGGATTTTTTTTTTCTAGCAGCTTCTATCTCTGCTATTGAAAAGGTCATCAGCCTTTTTGTCTGTGACTGTGCAAAATATAAAAGCTGTAGGGAGCTGCCATGTAAAAGCACGGCAGTGACAAGGCTTTGGTAGACAGACTCCGCGGTCCGCTGGGGAGGCTCTCCCCCCCGGCCGTGGGGAAAAGCGCAGTTACTTTATTACAGTTTCTGAGGGACCCTGTTTCGGGTGCTTCTCTCTCTGCAGCACAGCCGTCGGCAGCCAGTTCGTGCAGCAAGGACACGAAGCGACGGCGCAGCGCGCCAGGGCCACAGCTGTTGGAGGGGCCGGGGTCTCCCGTACAGCCGGGCGAGGGACGGGAGCACGGGGCCGCACCGCACTCGTGGTCCGGGGGAAGCAGCAGGGCCAGCATGTCCCGCCGGCACCGGGACCCCGGCGGCGCCCCAGCTGGCCAGCACCGAGACGCTTGCCCTGCAAGCCCACCGGCGTGCGGCGAGCGCGGTGGCTGCGGACAGACCCTGCTCCCGCTGCTGCGCGCTGCCGCTGCCACCAGGAACGTTGCCCGGGAAGGAGCACAATCTTTGTGGAGTCATTAAAGCAGAAAAAGAGAGAGGGAATCTTAGGAAATGCTTGAAACAATTAGGTGATCTTAGCTCTAAGGAGCTAAACAAATGCAAAGCAATTCCCCCCCCCCCCCCCAAGCCCCTCGTGCTGCTGGAGAATGTAATCTCATTTCTAAACACACAATTACAGAAAATAAAAAGAAAAGAAAAGAATAATTAATTTCTGCTTCCTCATGCAAATCCTCTGACCAATCATTTAGGGATCAGGAGCAATTCAGCTTCTTGTGCAAATTCCAAACTGAAGGCATGAAAAAGGAAAGTGAATGGATTTACTTTTCTAAGAACCAGCATTAACAAAGGTCCCATTTTCCATGGTTATGTGTCTGGCGAGACAGCCCTTGCTGACAAGCTCTCAAAAAACATGTGTTGGCCCGTTGAAAAGGCCTCAGTGTTGACTGACAGACAATTGAAGTGACAAATTGTCCCATTGTACTTGGCCGGGAGAGCGCTGTATTAGATAATTGCGGCGCGCAGGGAAGCGGCAGGTCGCAGGTCAGAAGACACGTCTGACCCTGTTCCGCGGCAGCCCGGAGCGGAGCCGTCCCGGGAGTGCCACGCCGCCGCTGCCGGTCCCCGTCCCTCCCAAGGGCTCCGAGCTGAAAGCGGGGAGCGGTGCCGGTGCAGCTGTGGGCTCGGTGCAGCTGCGGGCACACGGTGCCAGTGCAGGAGAGGGCTCGTCACGGCTGCAGGCTTGGCACGGCTGCAGGCACACGGTGCTGCCGTGGCTGTGGGCTCAGTGCAGCTGCAGGCATGTGGTGTCGGTGTCAGCGCGGGTGAGGGCCGGGGCTCCCAGCCCAACCACGCTGCGGTGCTGATGTGCTGCCCAGCCCTGGCTGGTGGCTGCAGCAGTGCAGCTGGCAGCTGCTCCACGGACCTGCGGCACGGGTCGGCAGCAGTCCCGGAGGCAGCACTGGCTGTGCGGTGGGGCTGGCACGGGCAGGAAGGAGGGGAACCCATGGGAAAACAGAAAAAAGGGGTAAATGGCTGCAAGCATTTTTCCTTAGCCAGCTGGCGCCCGGGCCCCTCATGGCGGTGCGGACCCTCGCTCCGCCATGCTGCGTCTCCCTGCAGACGCCACCCAGACCAGCCGCCCTCGCCCTGGCCGGCTCTCTTCGCTGGCTGCCACAGAGCACAGCTAATAATTATTGAAGCCTCTCTCCCACCATAGAAATAAAATATGGCAAGGAATCGCAGCACAGCTATGCCATTGAGAGCGCTGCTCTGCGGAGCAATACCAATAATTCAAAACAGATGAGCCGCAGGCTCAAACACTATGGACTTAGTCTCCCGATCTGCCCTGACCCCTGGAGCTTGCTGAAAGTTACCTTGAGACTCACCAGAGCTCTTTGTAACTTCTGTGAGGGTTATTTATTGCAAAGTCATAAATATTTGTTATGGATTTTCTCCATCAATCTAGAAAATGAATTAGGTTAGAAAAAATTTATGTATTTGGATTTTGGGCATGTGTTTCTCAGGCAGGGGAGGAAAAGTCGGATCTCCATTGTGCCGAGGACGGGCCGCTGCAGAGCTCTGGGCTCGGCTGCCTGCATTAATTAATTCCCTTCCGCAAAGGGTTTAAACTGCACAGCACAACTGAGCAGGGGGGAGGGAGTGAAGAGGTTCTTCCTTAAATCCCTCTTAAAATCTTCCATAAAGCTATTTATGGGGGAAGGAAAAGCCCATTTCCCCCTTCTCCCTCCCAAATGCACTGCCAGCCCATTAAAAAAAAGAGATTTGGTGGCTGTTGTGCCCCAGGAAATCAACCTCAAGCCAGGCTCTCCAGGCGCTCTCCGAGGCCACACCAGCAGCAGCTGGGTGCAATGGGGAGGGACGAGGGAGGATGCCTGGCCTCATCCTGTGCAGGCAGAGCCCCTGCTTAAAGGGTTTTCCCAGCCCTGGGAAAGGGCCGTTCCTGCCCGGCAGGCACTTTCCTGCTGAACTGAGATGTTTTTATTCAGGAGAGCACGTGAGCAAGTTCCCACCTTTGGGGATGCTCTGCAGGTCCCCTGGTCCCGGTAGGGTCTGGGCTCTGGCTGCCGCAGCGCTCGGCGGGCCGGGACTGGGACCGGCAGCAGCTGGGGGGCGGAGGGGGGACGGCTACCTTGCACCTGGCCTCTCAGCATCTCCCTTTCCCTGCGCTGGGCTGCAGCAGCTCCGTTCGCCCCTGCAGCGAGACGTGGAGCTCCTGCCCTCACCTTCCCCCAGCACTGCAGCTTCCCCCCCTCGGTGTCTGTCTTCCTCCGGCCAGGGGATCTCGTCTTGTCCTGCTCTTCTCTAACAGCAGCTGAAGGTGGCCTTTGAGCCGGGGTTTTGCTGCACGGCCGAAGCAATCAAACGGTTGCTGCCACCAAGGTGGTGCGATGCCGGCAGCACTTCCCCTGCAGCATTGCACACAACTCTGGTTTCTCCCGTTGCAGGGGTTAACCTGTGCATTTCTAAAGACCTGACGGTAAAGGAGGGCTCAGAAGCTCAGCTGCAAGCGCTGTTTCTAGCTGGCAGCGTTCCCTGCACCCTTGGCTTGCAGTAAAGCCAGATGGGGGCAGATCCCACGCCGCCCTCTCCCACGCTGCGGATGTGACCGTGGGACGCGTGTCCCCGCTGCCGTGCACACTGGGACAGTGAGTCCCACTCTCCCATGTCTGTCTGTCCAGCCACCCAAATGCTCCCGGGAGGGCTTGCATGCGTGAGCTGGACTGGCTCCGTCTCTGCACCGTGCCTTGCCCGTCCCCCTTGGCCTTTGCCTGGTTCCGTGGCCAGCGGAGCCAGGGCTTGGCCACTGAGTGCTGCACCGCTGGCTGGATGCTGCCACAGGTGCAATGTGCCGTGGCAGATCTGCCCGCGGGGGCTCGCAGCTCCTCCTGCTGCCCGGCACCAGGGCGCTGAGTGAAATACCGGACATGGCGTTTTTTGCGCCCTGGGTGCGTGCGGGTGCCGGGTGGATCCGGCCCCTGCAGCAGGACACGTGCACGGGCTCACGTGTGGCCGTGGGCAGAGCAGAAGGGCTCCACCTCGGCCCCTCGCCCCGGCCGCTGGTGGGGTCTGCGGCCGTGTGCCCAGCCGCAGGTGTCGCCTCTTCCCGGCCCTGGGGCAGGGCGCGTCAGCTGGGAGCGCCCAGACCTGCAGGGCACTTTGCGTCCGGTGACGGCTTGGCTGCAGCGATGCCCCTGGCGGCACGTGCAAACCCGCCTGGGTCTGTGCGCCGCTGCTCGCCCGGCGCCTGCACGCGCCCGCCTGCAAGACGCTCCGAGCACTGCGGAGAACAGGGTCCGGAGCGGGTGATTCCGCACCGGGTAACGTAGTAGTGGAAAAAGCTGACAGAGGGAGCATGACACCAGGAGCTATTTGTTCAATCAATGATTTACCAGATGTGTACACTGTACTAAAGGCTTGTAAACATACTTTAATGGCCAGCTGTAAATCCAGGCAGTAGCTGTGCCAACTTCATCTCCATCGGACACATTTTAGGAACAGCAGTGTGCGGGCTTTGAATCACTTTGTTTTAGGCTCTGTCAGTTCTGCAATTGTGCATGTAAATCAAAGAACCAATGTCCTTAGGTCAAAATTATTTGAATGTCAGAAAAGGTTTTATGATCAGCAGCTTTTCCTTTTCTGGGTTCTCTGCAGTTCCTTGTCTTCAGCAAACCACATCTCCAGATCGTTGGGTTTCCACCGAGTGCCCCAAGTGCGTGGCTGTGTTTTCACTGACTATGCTGGAAGTCTCTTTTGTTAATCACTGAAGCAAAGCATCATTAGTGAGAAGTGCAGAGTATACACAAAGAGGAACTTGCCAAATTACTAATAAGCAGAAACTCCATCCATCTTAATGAGACAGGGTTAAGAAAATAGCAACCTAGAATATACACAATGGAGCCTTTCCATGCTGTTCAGACTCCATCTCCGATGCTTCTCAGATTTTAGCATGGTTTCCAAACCACAGGCTATTTATGCTTTTGCGAATCATTAAGCATGAAAAAGATAAATAAATGGCTGGATGGCTCAAAAAATTATTAGGGGGAAGATAAACATCTGGCCTCCCCGCAAGTGAAACAACAACACAAGAAAACATGGATTCCAGGCTCTCTTCTCCGCTGAGCAAGTCGAGCATGCGGCAGGGCTGCAAAGCTGCGCTGGGGGAGCGATGCCGCGTGGTGCCGGCCGGGCAGCGCCCTGGCGCAGGCAGCTCGCGCTGCTGGCTCATGCTCTGGGCTCATGCTCCGGACACCAGCTCCGGGGCCACCTCCACTTCCTTTCTCAGCACAGAGCAAGGTCGGGGAGAAGCAGAGAGAAGTGTTCATTAGGGGTAAGTCAGGGAAAAATTATGAACCCATTTATTTTCTGGTCCCTGCTATGGAGGGTTCAAAGAGGAACTTGCAAAAACCCAAGCCACAGCCTGGCTTTCCCTAGAGGCAGAGACCTGGTGATCCCTGCAGGCCCTTGGGACTATTCACATACCCACCTGGTGCCCAGAGCAGATACCCGTGAAGGAGCCTGCGGTCCTTGGTGTTCAGTGTACCGAGTCCGCAGGACCAAAGGTTCTGCTGCGATTCCTGCTGATTTTGCAGGTGTCCACGGCTGGAGAGGGCAGCTCAGGGTTCAGTACGCCACGAGGCGCTGCTGCCCATCCGCCTCATGCAGAGCCAGTTCTGGAGTGCGGCAGGTTGGATCCGGGGGAAGTTTGTCGCAGAGCGAGAAGCGTGCGGACGGACGTTCCTCCTGGTGTGCAGGTCTCCAGCTCCCTTCCTGGCACGTTTGGGCTGGAGCCCTCACTTTTCTCAGGCTCTTCATCAAAGCGGTCAAGTGCCCGTGTGTGTTAAGTCGCAGCGGGGTTGCTCTTAGGCGCCGTGAGTCGGGCTGAGGCCCCATCACATTAGCCCCGTAGCATGATTTACAGCTCTCCAGTGACTTGCACCACGTCCCCAGGTTACTCTGGCAACGGGCAAGGAGTTTTCACCCACACCAAGGTCTCTGCACACCTGTGCTGCTGAGCCACATTTTTCTTTTGTTGGGTAAGAAATGACTTGCAGCGCATTTCACGCAAGCAGCTCAGCTGCTGACTATTTTATTGAACTCCAGTGCTCGCTGTATGTTATTCAGACGTACTTTATATACGCTACAGACCCTCTCGGCAGCCTGCACCTGGTCCAGGGTAATGCTGAGCCTTGTGGAGAAGAATGTGCTGTAATGCAGCGAGTTATTACAGGATAAATATTTATAAGCCCCTGTAAATATTTGCCATCAGTTCTCTGCTGGGATTAGGGGCAGACGGTCAGAATTTTCAGCAGGGCTGAAGGCATTAGCTGTTGTAGTTCTTTATATGTTATCTCAGCTAGTAAACCCTTTGCTGATTGTGTTCAGTTATAGAATTTAATGGTGCTAATTTCACACTAGCAGGAGACACCGGCTGGAAGTGCTGAGTGCTGTGATCCCGACCCAGCTGCGGGTTAGCCCTTGGGTAAGTGTCGTCTCCAACCCAGGCCGTGGTCGGCACCGGGTTGGGATGGCAGCGGGGGCTGCTACAGCTGCAAGACCTCCACACGCAGATCCCCCCCGTTGCAAGGGGCGAGGGGACATTCCTGGCTGTATCAGTGTTATTGAAACCTCAGAGCTATCTGCTGAGCAAAAACAGAAAACAAACACAGCAGAACTAACATCCTCCTCGGCAGCGTGACCCCAGCCGGGGCTATCAGCTCTCTGCTGGCAGAGGGGGCGTCTAATCTAAAGCAAATATTCCCTGGCGGTTTCCGGGAGCTGTCCTGCGGCGGGGTGGCGTAGCTGGCTCCCCGTGCTGGGACGTGGCAGGAGGTGGCCAGCTGCCACCAGCGCTTTCCTGCCCCTCCTCGCCCGGGGGACGAGCGCAAGACGGATGCTTCCCGCCGGTGCAGCTGCACGAGCCCTGGCGCAGACCAGCGTCGGTGTCTTTTGCGTCATCGCTGCTTGGAGCAGGGATATGGGATGCCTGAGGCTGGCTGCTATCAGCTCTCCCATCGCTGCTGCTTCTGTCAGGGCTGAGATGGGGCTAGTGCCGCGGTGGGAAACTGGGGAAGAAATGCCAGGGCAGGCAAGGCCGTGACTCCTCCATGCCCTCCAACTCAGCAGTAAAATAATGGGCCCTGGGCAGGGCGCTCGCTGGATTGTCGCGCAGGACCCGGCCGGGGGCTCCGCTTTGCTGCTCATGCACGAAAGCCAGTCATTTGGCAAAAATCAGCTCAGTTAGCAGCCATTGTTTGTAAAGAGCCCGAGGCTGAATGGGCTCCGGGGCTAATATATTCTATTATCCCAGGCCCGCGGGTGCCCCCGGAGCGGCGCGAGGGTGTGCGCATTCCTTCGCCCCACGGCCGGCCCCACGGGCAGCGGGGGCAATGGGCAGGCGTGGGCCCGCTCCCGCGCCGGCAGGGTGGGCGCTGAGGGGCGCGCTGCTGGGGACCGGCGAGGAGCGGCGGCTCCCCTGCGATCCCGGGGCAGTGCGCTGCGCCGGGCACAGCCCGATGACTGGCCAAGTGCGTGGGCTTTACGGGTCTTCCTGCATCGCTTCCTGCTGTACTCTAGTTTCTGGCTCGGTGATGCCTCTCCGACCCCCTGCGTGAGGGCACAGTGGTGCCAGCAGCCTGTCAGCCCTGGCCGGTCCCTCCAAAGCCGCGTGCCTGGAGCAGTCTGGCACGAAGGACAGCAGTACTCCCGGCTGGGCATGGCTGGCAGAGGAAGCTGCGGTGGATGGCAGCGTGCTTGGGCCCTGCAGACTGCAGGGATTGATGACGGAGCCAGAAACAAGCACGGTTAATAGGGCTGGGCTTTTCAAAGGGTAGAAGATGACTTGGATAGCCAAAACTGTGCATGTTGCAAAGCATCTCATTATTCAATAAGAATATGTTAGCCCCTGTGGGAAAGCCAGCAATAAATGGCTATAAAGCAAAGTTAAATGATGACATTAGAGACTATGTACGGGCTTAAGAAACAGCAGGCTACATAATTATGAACTGGAATGGCTGCACAGGCTTCACTCAGGAAAGTCAACACCCAGCTTGGAAGGGGTTTGTCGGAAAAGCAGCCTGTCTTGGGCTTGTTACTCAAGGGGCTTTACACAGTGTATTAAGCAATTTAGTGGTCTAGACCAGAGCTGTGGTTTTTCTTTTTTTTTTTTTTGGTTTGTTTGTCTTTTAAAGAAAAAATGGTTTGCTGGACAATTCTGCTTCAGTTTGCGATTCACTCTTGGATTCCTGTACAGGTGCTGCTGCTGTGAACATGGATATCAAACACAGTAGAGGGAAGGCAGCAAAGACTCTCCCTGGGCTGAGGACAAGAACTGTCCATGCTTTGAGCGTGGATGGGTTTAGCAACCAAAATGCACCTTGTAGTCTTGTAGCTTTCCCCCTTGGATCAGGAAAGCTGAACTCTGGTGGGCAGCACTTGGACCTCAGCAACTGCTCTACCGTGTGTCAGGGTTGCATCCAGCCCAGTCAGCAGTGCGGGATGCTCCAGGCATGTCGGACCACCCGTTGTCCCTGAAATGACCATGAGAGGACGTTTTCCTTTCCGTTCACCTTTCCTGCGGTGTTTGCTCAGCTGTGGATAACCGGAATCATGACTGTAGTTTTATTGCACTGTTATGGCTGTCACTTCTGGAGAGCTCTCCAGCTCTTGAACAAGAGCTTTCCTAAGTCTCCATCTTGCCTGCCTAGCTATGATGTTTCTATTACACTGTTCAGCCTAGAATAAAAAGATTGTAGCACAGCCAAGTAAAACAAGTCAGATGGCTAAGCTCCTTGCTGCTCTGAAAATGGAGAGGCCCTGAGACTTTCTTATGGTCTTGCAACCAAGAATGGGGAGTTACTTGCATACATTGGTCTCCAAGTGCCCCAAAAGAGAAGGGAGTCTGCCTTTTGGACCAGAGACTCATACGTGAGAACACAGCACTCGTGTGCAAGTAAAGGTTCTTGAAAGAAACTCAGCCAAGGAGTCCTGAAGCAGATCAGTGTTTTGTTCTGCGTACCATGCTGTGTCACGCTACTTAGACATTGCAATATTCTACAATCTCAAACCAAAATGTTTCAATGCTTCTAAATCGGCAAAAGCAGATTCTGGGATGTCATAATTTCCTATGGGATGAGAGTCCATTTTGCAGCTGTTTCTTGGTGCAAACAGTGATCAGAACTTTGCTACCATTTACTGAGCCCCAGAAGCAGGAGAGGGCCTGCTCTGTCCAATTGCCTCTTTCATTCAGCTACTGGCACCTTATGGCGACGAATTCTCTTGTTTACTGCTGAATTCTCCACTTCATTAGTAGTGCTAACTGGCTTCTCTCTTCTGTTAGGCCTCAGGTGAAAGTGGCTCTTTCACGCTTCCAGGCTGCAGAGCCTCTTCCATTTACCTCTCAATGAGGTGTAGTTCCTGTATTAAATAGCACAAGCTGTTTAAGCAAAAGGCAGCAGCAGTAACAGGAGCTTTGTATGATTCCAGAGGAGGGAGCTTAGGAGAACTCACTGGGACGTGGATGCCTGGGCACACGGGGCAGAGTTACTTGATGGATAAATCTTGTTCTCATGGAGAGTGAGATAGTTCCTTCTACTTGGCTTAAACCGAGAGGCACCCTGCTCTGCCCAAGGTATGTCTGCTCTGGCACCCAGGGAGGTTCGCTGCCACCTCCCTGAATGCATTTAGCTCTTAGCTTTGATGAGCATTGAGTGCTTTGCATCCTGGCATCCTGCTGGGGCGAACAAGGCTGATTTCTCCCCTCTCCTCTCTCTCCAACACAGCCATGCTGTGACAAGCTTCTCCTGGCATCCCATTCCACGTCAGGGCTGGATGATTCCTCTCCAGCCTGGATTTTTAAGCAACAGTCACATTTGAGACTGAAACAGAAGTGGGGGCCAGTCTGAGGTAAGGAAACATGCTGGTATCACCTTGTGCTGGATTTTCCCGTGACCTGTGGCTCCCTGGAGGAAGCCCAGTCTGGCCGGGGATCATGCTGACGCTGGTCGTGGGCTCTGCAGGGCGAGGCACTGACTGCAACTGCAAGCCATCAGACTTGCTGTAGCCCAGCTCTTGGCCTGCAAAACTGTCTGGAGCCGTCACTTCCCAGAGCTCCAGAAAGCGCTGGCCTGTGGCAGGCAGCGCTGCTGCTCTGCTTTACCCTGTGCTGTTTTCCAGTGAGGGGCTGGCGGCACTGATGGGGGAACAGTGGACGCTGCTGTTGCACAGCCTCAGCTCCCCTGGCAGGACTGAAGATTGAAGCCAGGTTTTTTAGAGTGTAATACCTCTTTAAGAAACAGACCTACTCCTTCTCTCTCTCTCTCTCTCTCTCTCTCTCTCTCTCTTTTTTTTTTTTTCAAATACCATAGTTTTCGTTGGAATTTGTCCATAGGGAAATGAGGTCTGCAGGGTCCAGTCCAGGTTCTCAGAAACATTTTGCAACCTTGAAAAAACCGTTCAGGGTGCCTGGGCCTCCCAGAGCCGCTCAGACTCTGATCCCCAGGGCGCACGGGAGGCAGAGAGGCTTTCGGTGCCCCCAGAGGAAGCAGGCACGTAGCAGGGTTATCCACTGTGCTCATGTGGCCAAACCCAGGGGACCTTGATGGTGCTTTTGAAACTCCCACTGGCTGCCCAGGGCACCTATCCGCCGCCGCCGGTGTGACCCGGCCGGCGCGGTGCCCCGCGGGGCACATTCCCACGTCCCCTTCGGGGCAGTCGATGCCGCAGGGACGTGGGAAAAGGCCGGTTGCGGCGTCACCCCGCGCTGCTCCCGCATTGAGGCAGCCCCGGCCGCGCGGCTCCGTCGGGGCGGGGGGGAACCCCGCGAGTCCCCGCTCGCGGCCGCCCGGGGCTGGGGCCGCCCGGGGCGCGGCGCCGTCGGGCCGGGGCCGGGGGCGGCGGGACCGTGCCGGGGGCGGCCGTGCCGTGCCAGGCCGTGCCGGGGGCGCGCCCCTTCGGGCCGGGGCCGGGGGCGGCCGTGCCGTGCCGGGACGCGCCCCTTCGGGCCGGGGCCGGGGCCGGGGCCGGGCCGGACCGCGCCCCTTCGGGCCGGGGGCGGCCGGGCCGGGCCGGGATTGGCTCCCGGCGCCGGTGATTGACACCGGCGGGCGAGCGCGGCGAGCGGCGCCGCCCTGATTGGCTGCCGGGAGCTCACAAACCCGCGGCGCGGCGCGGCGGGGCCAGACTGGGACCGGGGCCGGAGCTGGAGCCGCAGCCGCAGCGGGCGCGGACGGCGGCTCCGGGGCGGCGGCACCTGGGGGCAGCGGGAGCGGCTGCGGGCGCTGGGCGGGGGCAGCGGGAGCGGAGCCCCGGGACCGGCTGCGGGCGCCGGGAGCGGAGCCCGGGAGCGGCGGCGGGCAGGAGCGCGCGGCAGCCGCGCTGTCGGGGCCGCCGTCGGGGCGGGCAGAGCCCCGGGCGGGCGCAGCGATGGGCCGGGCGCGGGGCAGCTGCGCACTGGTGCTGCGGGCGCTGGTGTCCCTGGCCGCCGGGCTGCTGGCGTGCAGCGAGGCCAGTGAGTACGACTACGTGAGCTACCAGTCCGACCTGGGCCCCTACCCCGGCGGACGGTTTTACACCAAGCCGCACCAGTGCGTGGCCATCCCTGCTGACCTGCGCCTCTGCCACAGCGTGGGCTATGACAAGATGGTGCTGCCCAACCTGCTGGACCACGAGACCATGGCCGAGGTGAAGCACCAGGCGAGCAGCTGGGTGCCGCTGCTCAACAAGAACTGCCACATGGGCACCCAGGTCTTCCTCTGCTCCCTCTTTGCCCCCGTGTGCCTGGACCGACCGGTCTACCCGTGCCGCTGGCTCTGCGAGGCCGTGCGTGACTCCTGTGAGCCTGTCATGCAGTTCTTTGGCTTTTTCTGGCCAGAGATGCTCAAGTGCGACCAGTTTCCCCAGGATGATGTCTGCATTGCAATGACGGCTCCCAACGCCACCGAGGTCTCCAGGCCCAAAGGTAAGATGCGCACCTGGAGACACGGCCCCTCTCCTGACCTCTTTTCCTGGGTGGCAGGGCAGCGACCCGCACAGGAGAGGCTGTGCTGGACAGAAAGGGTCTTGCGGCAGGGCACAGCTCACCTGGTCGCTGCTTCTCGGGAGCAGTCCCTCCTCCAGCTGCCGGCAGGACTGGCAGCCTCGAACACGTGCTCCGCTAGCACCCTGCGCGGCAGCTGCTGTGTGCGCCTTGTCCCTGGAAGGGTATGCTGCCTGCACAGTGCCCTTAGCGCGCGGCTAGGGTCCGGGGTGGGAAGCCACCTGAGTGTATGACCACTGTGCCTCTGCGGGTAGGAACCCGGGACGGGCTCGGATGCCACGACCAGCCTCCCGGCGCGTGGAGGGAGGTGAACGCGCAGCACTGCAGCTCTCTGCTTTGTAGCACTAGGGCATGCGTTCCCATGCACGGGAAGTGTTGCCTGGCCTGAATAAATGGTGCAGATAACGCTGATGGTGGTGCCCCGCTTTCCGAGCAGCTCTGGGCAGCCGCTCTAAGGACGCAGCCTCGGCGGGGAGGCTGCGCGCAGAGCAGAAAACCAGTGCTACCCCCTCAGGTAGGGGCAGCGTGCTGGAAAGCGTGTTGCAGGGCTGCATCCCAGAGAGGGTGCTGCAGGCTTACAGGGACAAGAGACTTATTAAGAAACCAATGGAGCAAGTGGAAGTGATTCTTGGCTTTTTCGATTATATTCAACAAGTCTGTCTGGAATTAGACTGGCTTGTTTGCAGTGAGATACGACGAGTGTTGCTTGTTGCTTAAAGCTTTTAAAAAAAATAAATGCCCTAGTGCCCAAGCTCACCCATCCTACCTTAAAGCATTTTGAAAAGCTGGCAAGAAAAATATCTGTAGAGAGAGGTGGCAGGGAATTATAAAAGAGAATGTGATTTTTTTTTATTTTTATTTTTTTATTTTTTTTACCCCTCAGCCCACCCGCCTTGTGTCCAGAGCTTCCTTTGAAAGGGACAGGGGCTCCGTGTTAGTGACGGGAGAAGCGCAGGCGCTTGCAAGGAGCTCGGGGCTGGTGGTGCCGTGTTTGAGGCTGAACAACTCCAGTGACTTACGTGCCGTGTGTCCGGAGCTTGTCTGAAGAGCAGCTTGCCATTACAAAGGCTGCTCGAGCGCAGTTACCTTTAGCAAACAAAGACTATGCTCAGCTCTGCCGAGAACCCTCACCCCACTGGCCCGAGTCCCTCCTCTCGAGGGGTTACACAGTATTACCCCGCTTTTCCCAGCGGTGTTCGTACTTCGTGGAGTTCTCCAGTTATCCTTTAGTTTCCCTGTTTTTGCATAGGAGCGAGTGCTGAGGGGCGGCGTGCCTGGGGGTGCCTGCAGGAGGTGGTGCTGGGCAGCGGCAGGGGCTGGCGGGACGGGACGGGATGGGGTGGGCGAGAGGGACCCAGCGCTGGCGGCGCAGAGGCAGTCGGCTCGGGAGCAGTGGTGTGTCTTGGGCAGGGAGCACACGTGACTCCTGACGCTCACTGGGGATGTGCAGGCAGCCTCTGCTCCCCATCCTGTCTCGGCAGTGGGTTCTGGGGCAGATGCGTGGTGTGACGTGCGCTCCCGTGTCAAGGGGTGAGGGCTGGGGTGCTCTTGCTCCCGGGGTGCAGCCTCTTCCCGCATGGAGCAAACGGCAGCGCAGGCACACGGGCTTTCTAACAGCGGCTCATGCTTACCCATGCAATTGCTGGAGGAAGCTCTTTGTTTTCAAGGCAGGCTCTAAAATCACTGTCCTCTGTGAACTTAGTCCCTTGGTCAAGACTGCCATTGCATTGTGCATGCGTGTACAACGGTTGCTTTTATTCCCCCTGGGGCTTCCCACCAAGAGTGCTCCTGGGACAGTCTGGGACTGAGCTGCTTGCTTCCCGAGCTGCCCCTTTCCAGGTTCATTGCACTCTGGGCTGCTTGCTGGTCATTTGTTTTAGAGGCATGAATTGCCCAAGAGTCAGGAACAGTCCTTGAAGTGAGCAGCATCTGCTTTGTTTTCTCAGTGTAGCTGAACAACTAACTTCCCGCTGAGGTTTTGGACCATCCTGACAGCAACATTGGGGTGGGACAATATTGCTGTCTCCTAGTGCTGCTGACGTCTCATCCACGCAGTATTTGGGCACTGTGTCATTCACAGGCAGTGCTAAAATGACTTCAGTACAAAAAATCACGTCAGCTCAGGCTTCAAACATCTGTGGGTCTCTTCCCCCTCATGTTTGGGATGCAGAGAGGACTTACTCTGCACAAGCTTCAGGGTGCATTTACAGTTCACTTGAAGCACAAATTAGTAATCGGAGCTGGGCAAGTAGTGCATGAAAATATCGCAGCCGCTCAGATAAATGCAACATCTGCTAAACAGGGTTCACAAATCTTATGTCCCATGCACTTTTAAATGAGCAATTTGTTTGCAAAGATGTTTACAGAAAGTAAGTCTTTAAAATTCTTGTACAAATGTGAATGCTCTTGAATGTTCAGCAGAGAAGTTTATGCATCCATCTTTACATCCCCCTAGCTCTTGTAAGTATTTCAGGCAGCCCAGTTGTAGGAGAAACTATTGCACGTGATATAGCTGAGCACGGGGAGCCCCAGAGGTGGGTCAGGCTGAGCCCCCTGTGCTCATCCCCTTGCCTGGAGCACTGGTCCGAGAGGGGACCAGCAATCTTGCTAGAAAACGCTTCTTCCGAGGGAGAAGGCTAGGCCCTCTGGTAATCGTCTAGGCCAGACCTGCTGCCCTCAGGTGTGCTGGCTTTTGTGACATTACACTGGCTTGCAGCAGAGGGATCTGACATGCAGTCACCGCGGATAATCTGTGGATAGGGAAACGGATTCCCTTTACCAAATATGCTGTGTGCTGTGACTCTTGTGCCCCGAACAGCTGAGAGTGAGCAGAGCGAGCCTGGAAGTTAATTGCAGCCATTGCTATAATCTAAAACAACGCTGCGAGTTCTCCTGCACTGCTGCTCCCACGCTGATGCTCTGCAAAAGGTCTGGACGTGGCCTCTGGGACAGTAAAACGGGGCCAGAGCTCGTGAGAGGCAGCGCAGTCTGTGTGCCAGCTCCTGGCACCGTGACCGATCTGCGAGTCACGCACATCGTGCGGAGAAGCGATGCATTCTGGAGAGCGAGCAGGGGTGTGCGTTGCGGTACAGCCCCAGGTTTCGGTGCGGGGGCCCTCTCTGCTCGGGGCTCTGCAGAGAGCTTGTGCATGGGTTGTGCCTGTTTGCACGGTTTGCTGTTGGCGCAAACTCCTGGAGCCCCCTTAGATTTCAGGCACTGGGTTGTGTTTCCTGTTGATTTAAAGAGGGTCAGAACCCAGCAGTGTCCCCCCTTTTCTCTGGGCATTAATAAGAACGAGCCCTTTCAGTATTTTTCCCCATTAACACCTTAAAATTGGAATTTGTTTCTGCCTCTCAAAGAGCTGACCTGCCGAATTCCTTTCTCCTTAAGCATGAGGCGGTAAAGCCTGCAGGCCCACAGGATGCATCAGGGGAGTTGCAGATTAATATAGCATTACACATTCCTTTTCCTGCCCCTGGAATAAGCCGGCTCTAAAGCCGTGTGTTAGAAAATGGTCAGCAGGGGAAAAGCAAGCTGGAAACGGGCTGGGGTTGTGCTTGGCGTAAAGCTGCTGAGTGCAGAGGATGGGCCCCATTGCAACTGCTGCAGGGTAAGAGACAGTGTCCAGTCTTTACCCCCGGCTGCTTGCAGGATACCCCAAGCTTCCTTGCTGCTTGAGGCGAAGTTGCCCCGCGGCGCAACCCTGGAGCTGGTGGCACCTGGGGCCCCACGGTGCCGCTGCCTGGTGGGGGCGGGCAACTCGGCTTGGGTGCCGGCGCTCGGCCGCGACTCCCTGCGGCTGGTGCCCTCGGTCCTGCACTCGGGAGAGGGCTTGGCGCGGCCGTGGGGCCAGGCACCCCGCAGGGCTGTTCCTGCCGCGCCGGGTGACTGGCAGCGCTCGCCCTGCCCGGGCTGCTCTGCAAAGCCCGGGGAGATGTTTTCCGTGGCGAGAGGAGTGTCGGCAAGATGCGCCGGCGGCGCAGCTGTTGGATGTGCTGCCTTGCTGGTGGGAATGGGGCAGATGCGGCGCCCCGTGAACCTGCGGTGGTGGCTGCTGGCGGTGCTGGATTGGCACCAGCCACTTCCCACTGCGTCAGGTCCAGCGCTGCTGCTGGCTCTGCCGGAGCTGGGGGCCCTGGGGCCGCGGTTGTCCGTGCTGCCACGGCGTTGCCTGTTCACCAAGGAACAGACGAGTCCTTCTTCCCTCCGGCTGTGGGTGCAGGGAGACCTCATTGGGGGGATGCTGTGGTGGCTTTTGCGTGGTTTATCTGGCCCACGGAGGCTTGAGAAGTCTCTGGTGCGAAGGCGGGCTGTGAGGCGCACCAGGGCATTTCGTGCGGTGGTAGCTGCCGCAGTTGACCGATGCGTCACTGGTGTCCCCATCCCAGCCGGGGGCCGTGGGCTCGCGGTGGTCTCGGCACAGCAGCCAGCCTCTGGGCGCTGCAGCTGAGACGCCGCTGGGCCGTCACCCTCCGCCAGCATCCCTGCTTCCGCACCAGGAGTTCATTAAATGTGCAGCCTGGATGGAGATCTTCCTTGACTGCTCATTTGAAAACAAAGTCCTGGGGACGTCGCCACATCCCCAAAGGCTGGCTTTTGCTTCTGTCTGCGTTGCTGTAAGTTAAGATAGGAGACGTGGCTCTTGCACGTTAGGGTTTTGGAAGAGGCTGTTCTCCAGCTGTACTGCATTGTCTCCTGGGTACAGAGACGCCCCAGCGTGGGATCATTGGCTTTCGGGTGCTGCAAAGAACACCTTGTACCTTGTTAGTTGTTCGTATGTCGGGGCAGCTGGACGGCCAGTTGTCTCGCCTGTGTGATTAATAAAGACATGGTGCATGACCCTGAGAATTAGCATTTGGCACAGGACAGGCAGCAGGGGAGAAACGAGCCGCAGCAAAAAAACAGTGTCTCGGCTGAAGCCCCGTGGGGCATCTGCGACTGAAGAGACCTGAGTGCGTCCGGGAAGGTCGTGGCAGCGCCCTGCTTGCCGGTGGTGCCGGGGGCCTGGCTGTGCCAGGGGCGCCGCTCCCCGTCTCCTGTCTAGCACCGCGGCAGGCACGCAGCCTCGCTGCGCGGCCGGGGGGAAGCGCTCCTCCTGCACGCGGGAATCAGCAGATGTTGCGCCGCAGCGCAGTCCTCGAGAATAACTCTCTTGTGTGGGAAAGAGCCCTCCGTCCTGCTGGACCGGGAACAGAAGCAGCGTCTTCCAGCTCAATAAATTTATCCGTCAGTAGCACAAATCTACGTCTGTGCTGCTGGGTGGTCTTTGCTCTGGCTGGAGACAGGAACCTGGAAACGGTTTCTTATTCTCTGGATGAAATGAACTTTCCTGCCGAGATGGATCCCAGTGCAATGTCCCGGGCTGGTGTCCCCTCGGGGAGGGCGCCCACCAGCGTGGGCAGCCGGGGAGCGGAGCCACTGTCCCCTGCGCAGGAGCAGCGAGGCCTCACGCGGCCACGCGGAGGCGGGGGGCAGCGCCGGGGGGCAGCCTGCAGCCGGCCGCACTGCTCCCGAGTCCCTGCCACAGCGGGCGGCCCCCGGCCGGCCCCGGAGAGCTGTGCCCTGGGGCTTGGCGCTGCGCCGGCTGGCACGACACGTGGTGCAGGGGCATCGCCGGCTGTGGACTGGGCCCCTGGAGTGGCTTCGCCCCAAAAACCCCGCTCCTTGGCAGTGCTGCCCATCAGCCTGGGCAGCTGCCTGCCAGTGCCCGCGCCGGTGCCCACGCCTGGCCTCCTCGGTGCTGGCAGCGCTTGCAGGCTGCACGTGCTGTTGGCGAGGTGGCAGCAGCCCCTTGGTTTGCACCGCAGCTCCCCGCTTTGTGGAGGCATCTGCAGGGGTTCCCATGCCCGAGGCTGCCGCTGCCGGTGGGAAGCCCCGGGAACCCGTCCTGGCTGCCCCCGCGCGCCCGTGGTGCCCAGGGCAGCGGGGCCGCCCTGGCTGGCAGCCAGGCTCCGCGTCTGCTGCCTCGGAGCCTGCTCCCCATCGCCTCTTCTCTCCTCTCCCTTGCCAGGAACGACCGTGTGTCCCCCGTGCGACAACGAGATGAAGTCGGAGGCCATCGTGGAGCACCTGTGCGCCAGCGAGTTTGGTAAGGGAAGCGTTCCCGCGGCTCCTCCCCGCGCGGGGCTCCGGGTGCACGTGGAGGAGGTGGCACTTGACGCCGGGTAGGCGCGCTCCTGGCCGGCTGCCTTTCCCCGTGCTTTCCAGGCAGGCTGGATGCCCGCTCCGGAGCTGGTGGAGCACGCGGGAGCTGCTGCGCAAGGGGCTGGGGATTGTGGGGCGCGGGAGGCCGCGCGGGCTCGGCGCGTGGCCCGCGGTCCTTCCCGGCGGCCAGCGTGCCTCTAGATGTCAGTGTTGCCCCGCGGAGGTGTGTGCCGCGGCGTGGGCACGGGGATGGGGATGGGGACGGGGACAGGGACCATCTGGCATCGAAGCCTGTGGGGTCCCGGCCAGCTTCCCGAGTGCCTGGCCTCGGCGACCCGCAGCGGAGGGAACCCCGGGTGCTGTCGGATATTGGACAGCGTTTCTACACATCTGTCCTGCCCCATCCAGGCGAAACGCCTCTCGCAGGACGAGGCCCCCAGGTGTGGGGTCCCCAGCCGAAAGGAAACACCGCGGGCTGCAAAATGCTGCTGCCGCCTTTGGCCCCGGCAGGGAACAGAAAACCAGAAACCTTCACCTGAGCGGCTGGGAAGGTGGTGGTGGGTTGAGCCCGGGCACGGGGCAGAAGCGGAGATGTCCGCTCTTTATCAAGCGCTGGGAGTTCATAACTGAACGCCAGTGTTCACAGGTTTGTGCGCTGGCAGGAGCGATGGGCGGGTTGGACGCTCGCTGCACTCTCAACGAGAAGTGAGCAAACTAGCTTCTTCCTTTCCCCCAGACTGCCTGCACCACTGGGTTTCTTTCTAGCAACATTACGCTCTTCTTGTCAAATCCAGGTGTATTTAACAAAACAAAACCCGAAGCCAGTCCTTGTCTCGCTAGGGCTGAGCAATGAGGGGGAGAAAAATTGCAGAGCTACTTGAAAGCTGTGTCCTAAATGCATTATGGCTAAGTAAGTGAGTCAGACAATCATAGGTAAACAGAACTTCATAAAAAAAATATCACAGAGAAAAATATTAGCTTTCTCAGATCAAACCCAGAATTAACTGGTTTTGACATCCTTGCTGGTGTATGTAACTTTCCTGGAAGGTTATTAAAAGCATATTGAACAAGGTGTGCATTCCTCAGGGATTAGCACTTGAATGCGCCCTGTGCCAGAGCGTGCTATGCAAACCCGAACCTGCTCCGCGTGCTGGTGTGTTGCCCTCTCTGCTGGAAATGAATTCCCCACTCTCCTGCGGGTTTGGTATGCCAAATGTCCCAAGTTCAGTGCAGACTTTTTCCAACAGGGAAAAGCATCAACAGGAACACCCATATAATGGTTTCTCAGGAATGCGCCTACTTCCAGCCGGATCGGGTAGCAGAGGCATGAATTTGGTCTGGCCGAGGAGCGGGATGCTCAGCTCACCGTCCGTGGGGTTGTCCACTCCAAGGCAGTGCGGGGCAGCGCCCCAAGCTCTGCCGGGCAGCCGGCCCCTACGCCGACCCCATCTGGGGCTCCGCGGGGGGCTGTCGCTTGCCCTAGCTGAGAGAGGAATAAAAGGCAGATTAGGAAGTTCATGGTACATGGAGCAAGCAGTGTTTGCAACCGTGCACCTCGCCTGGGCAGGGCAGGCAGGGACACATGCCCGGGTGGCGGCGATGCAGCGCAGGGGCTTTGGGCTCCAAAACCCGCTCTTGGAGCAGTGGTAGGTGGGAGCAGCAGCTCCCCGTTGCAGACGCGGGTCCGGTAATACCTGTCGTGTCCCCAGACACTTGAATGAGCTGTGGCGGTGTCCTGCTGGTGGGCAAATGCTGGGAAGGGAAATGGAAGTTTAACCGCGTGCTTGTCATCAGCCCCTGCTGCTAAATATCCTCCCCGTGCACCGGGACGGTTACACAACGAGGAGGAGAAGCCAAACCAGAAGTATTCACAGCCTCGGCACAGAGGCTTGAGACATGGACTTGCCCGCAGGGTAGGTTGACTATTGAGAAATTTTGTGGTGACAGAGTCCAGAGGATGGAAATGTTTCCTGGCAGGCGGTTCCCGGGGCAGGGCTGCAGCGAGCAGGCAGATGTAGGGTTACTGTGCACTGCTGAACGGCAGAGTTAGAAACGCAGGAGACCTCAACCTCTGTGTGTCCCCCTGCTTAACCAAAGTGCGGTGAAGGTTTTCATGGAAACCTCCCTTCTCCCTTCTGCCTCCAGCCAGCTTTGCGAACGGACCTGCCGGCTCTGAGCCAGGTGTGCGGGCGCTTGGGTCTGGCAGGCATCGCTTCAGGCCTGGTGTCAGGCGTTGTACCTGCATCAACGCACTTATCGGCCCCCCTCGTTAGTGCGTTCCCCCTGCTTTATATAGAATTGTGCATTTGCTCTGCCAGAGCAGAGTCTGAGGGTTTTTCCAACCATTGTAAGTAACTTGGGATTGTTCTTTGTTCTCTGGATCAGCAAGAATCCAACATGTAACTTTATTTTTAAACACGTCAGAGCTCTTGCTGATGCTGAGATTCCTCCCATTCCTCTGTCTTCCCACTGCTGCTTTCTCTTTTTGCCTCAGAAAGAGGTTTTCGTCTCACAACAAGATGACTTCCCTGCTGTAGAAAAGTCCAGATGCAGCTGAGCAGGACACAGCTGGTGTCTGCTGCATGTGAACCATCATTCTTTCTTCACAATGGAAAGCTGGTTGTGTTTTGGATATCCTTTTGTTCCCCTGTTCCTCCCTTGTCACCAGAATAAAGAGCAGTGGAAAAGCTCATTTGCATGGGTTTACAGTGGTGTAGGTTTCATGCAGCTGCATTTGGTATTTTCTTCCTACTGTCAGTGTATTTCTCCTCTCCACCCAGCAGAAGTCCCGGGTACGGTTAATGCTGCCTCCAGATGTGCCCGGTTTACAGGCACCTGGGAGGCTGGAGCCAAGCAAGCGGTGCAGTGAGGCCCTGGTAACTCGGTGGCCCTGGCAGGTTGTGTCCTGCATCCAGCGCCGGCCGCGTGGCAGGGCGGCAGGAGCTGGCGCCCGGCTCCCCTCTGCCTCGGCCTAAGGGAGCTGGTGAGCGGCTGAAACGAAGCCAGTAGCAGCCGTCTTTGTCCCTGGTGTGTCCCTGGCACCGCTGGCGAACCTGGCACAGAGGACATGCGGGAATGGGAGATCTTGCCGGTGCCCTAAAAGGGAGAAGAGCGCAGGGTAGTCCTGGGGATGTCCCTGCCCCGGAGAGCAGCCAGCTGAGGAGGAATTGACTCCAAGAAGCTTTCCCAAAGCAGTGTGCATGGCCCTTGGATCTTTGTTTAGTCTTTGGGGGTTACTGTCATAAGGGTGATTTCTCAAGGAGAGCTGTTTATCTGGCATTAAAATAAACTCCCAGACCTGCAGACTGAGGTTTCTCATGCACATCCACCAAGGTAAACACTGGCAACTGACAGGTTACAGATCCTCATCAAAGCCAGACACGTACAATAAATGTTTAAACTAACGCGTGCTGCGAGGGGCAGCTGTTGGTGGGTCCTGCTCACCCGCTGTTCCTGCACCGATTCCCGCAATAGCATTACCGTGAGTTTCACTTGCGTCCCAATGGCTCTTTGCAGACGAGGTGAGAAGTGCTTTGCCCACTGCTGATGTGGGGCTGTGCCGGGGTGGGAGGCAGCAGCTGTGCACCAGCCCAGGAGCAGTGTCTGTCTCCAGGGCAGCGAAAGAAGAGAGCTGGATCCAGCTGTGAACACAGGAAGACTGTAAGGAAAAGGGGTCTGTCTCTCCTGGATCAGGAGAGGGGGCTTGGACAACATGCTGGTGCTTGGAGGGGTGCTGGGATCTGCCAGCCTCGTGGGTGAGCAGGACTCTGGATTTGCATTTGTTTGAACCATGGCGAATGTGGTTTGGGGGAACTCCACTCCCTGCTGGGCCCACGCAGCTGGGCAGCTCCTTTCAGAGCAGGAATAGCCAGGCCGAGCTGAATTTGTGCGATTAGCAAGGTCAGAGCCCCTGCCGAGGAGATCAGAGCCCATTCCAGGCTTTCCCGAGTGTGCCAAGGCATTTCATGGTATTGGTGCTTTGAGAGCACTGTGGTGTTGCTTAAAAACAAACGGACCGGAGTGAGCAGCTGCCCTGGCAAAGAAGAGTGTGTCCCTGTGCGAGCTCGGCGTGCATCCTCCAGGTTGCCGAGAGCAGGGCTGTTCTTTGCTCGCTGGTGACGCAACAGGTTTTCAGGCACTTCCAGCAGGGACGTGTCAGTGCAGCCTTCCCCACTGCCTGTGGTTGCGGATATTGGTGAAAATGAAAGATAATGCAAGAGTGGCTTGGTGTTTTGGCAAAACTCGGCTTCCAAGCGCAGTCCCTGGTGCATGTCCCTGCTCCCCACTGGACTGAGGGCAGGACGGTGGGTGGCTGCTTGGGCTGTCACTGGGGAGCAGAGGAGCAAAGACGGGGAGAAAGAGGACCTGGAAAGACTCCTGGGGTCTGGAAGCAGATGTTCTCTCTAGCAGCCCAAGCTCTCTGAGTCAGCAGGGCCAAGGGGGGAGAAAGCCAGATTTGGCCACAGCTGCCACCTAGGAGCCTTCTAAGTCACCACATACTTGGGTTGGTGGGCACCAGCCAAGAGCTGGGAATCCTGAGTGGCTTCCCAGACGTACAGGAACCGCAGTGAGGAACCACAGTGTGTGTCTCTACCAAGAGCTTAATCCTGTGGGGTTGCACAGAGCATCGTCGTCTGTGCCAGGTGAGCTGGGCCTGCTGACATACAGCGTGGGTGCTCATCAGCGGGGTTTGCTGTCTACCCTCCAGCTCCCTGCCAGTCCAGACACCTTGCCGAGCTCAGACTGGGACCCGCGAGAGCTCAGCAAGGTGCCTGGAGCAGAGGTGCTCTGCTGGCGAGGGGCAGAGCTGAGCTGCTGAGCGTCCTCTGAGCATGCGAAGCTCATCCAGGGGCTGCTCGCAACAGATCAGGGAAGTCTTCCTTGGCAGCAGCCCAGGAGTAATATCACTGCGATGGTGACCCAGGGGCTGAAGCCGAGCAAGTGTTTGACCCCAGGATCTCTGCATGCGGCTTCCCAGTGTTGCACCTAGTTTGCTGCTCAGTTCCTTGCTGTAGCAGCAGTCCCTGTCCCTGTGGTGTGCAGAGAGATCCTGTCACACCTCTGGCTATGAACGGGTGCTGCTTTGACCAGTCCCTGTTCCAGGTCCGCCTGCCGGGTGCTGAGGGCTTGGACCAGGTGGCAGAAGTGTCGCTGCAGTTTGGAGCAGGGCTGGGACCTGCAGAGCAGATGGTGGTAGCGAGCGGTGGCACAGGTGGGCTCCAGAAGTGGCTGGGCTGGGTACGCTTGGGTTAATTGCAGTTCAGGTCTTGGTGCAGCTCCGATGTGCTGGGAATGGTGATGGATGCATGATGAAGTGTGAGATCGCCCTTCTGTGCCCCCACAGCATCCTGCCTGGCCTCCCTGGGCTGCATCCAGGTTTTATTTCTTACTCTTTGTGCAGGCTGGGCTGGCCCTGCAGTCTCCTGGAGTTCATTCCTCTCTCTCTCTCGGTGATTTTATTTATTGTTTCTGCCCTTTCTCCAGGGTCTGAGTGGATCCTGCTGAACAGGCTCTCACTGCGCTGGAGACTGCGGTACAATCAATACATGCTGTTTATTTTTTCCCTTGACTGACAGTTTCTTGCCTACAGCCTTCTCCTGTTACAGCCCTAATGTGTCTTCTGGCAGGTTTCCTTCTCCGGGTGATTTCTAAAGGGAGGAGCAATGAGGCTGAAGGAACAGCAGAGCTTTTCCGTTCTCTCGCGTTCCCTTCCCTGCCCCTCAGGGTGCTGGAGTGGGGCCTCTGTCCATGCATGCAGGAAGGTGGCAGAAGCAGGGTCTCGATCCCCAGCTGCTGCATGCTGGAAATGAGGGGTTGGAGGTGCCTGTGGGGGCACAGTGGTCTTGGTGCAGCTGCACAACTCAGAGCTCACTCAGCTGGGCTGTGCTGGATGGGTCGAAGTTGCCTGTGCAACTTCTGGGATGGTGCCTGGGTGCACCCCGCAGAGCCCATATGTGCCCTGCTGCTGCTGCAGCCCCATGGCTCCTCGGCCTGCGCTGGGCATCCAGCTGCAGGTGAGACGGAGGGATGCGCGCTGCTGCGGGAGGCTTCGTCCCTCTCTCCCTTGTCATTCTCAGAGGCCACAGAGGAGCTGCGGAGCCGAGTTTGAGGACAAGTGCAGGGCTGTCAGTCCTGTGCCCTCTGCTCCCCGCGCTGCAGGGCAAGGAGCAGGCCCTGGGGCTCAAGGTTGGGGCAGAAGCAATAGGAAAGGAAACGGAGGGGTGCAATGGGCGATTTCCACCTGGGAGCAATGCGGGCTGCTGGGACGGCTCGTGTGCATGTGCAGCTTCACCCAGCGTGCTCCCTGGGCAGATTGACAGCTGTTGGACTTGCTGGGGAAGACGAATAAACAGACTCCAGTGTCTGACGCATCTCCTCCCCTGGCAGCGACACAAGTGTGATGCTCTCGATGCTGGGGCAGAAGTAGTCTGTAAAGTGGAAGAAGTGCCTCTGGGAAAAGAGCAGGCGGCCGAACTGGGGGAGCCCTGTGGCATGGAGAAAGCTGCGGTGGGGAGAGGCAGCTAGGGGTTTGCTGGACTCTTGGCCTGTGGTGGGTAAGTAGAAAAAGGTGTGTATTGAGGAAGGAGGTGATGCTTTCCTTGAGCCTGGAGAGGCTCCTGGTGCTGCAGCGATGAAGCCATGCTGAGTTATCGGGTTGCTTGGTGGTGGGTGCACCCTGGTGTCGTGGCTTGGTTGCATGCGAGTGCCCTGCACTTGCCAGCCCGAGGCAACGGGAAGGACATGTAGTATGGCACAGTCCTTGGAAATACATGGGGAAGGCAACGGAGCAAAGGGTGCTGATGGGTGGGTAGGCAGGCACTTGGCTTCAGGGTTGCAATGCTCCCAGCTTGCCCAGGAGTCTGGGTTTCCTTTTCCCCGTGCTGGGGATGGTACTAGGAGGCTGGAACGGTCGAGATACCAATAAGAATGGTAGCAAGGGATGAAAGGCAAAATGCGTTTTGCCAGATTGGACCCCAACCAACTTTGTGAGGCCTTTGCTCTTCCTGGAGCTGTTGCTGCCCAAACTAATTTCGGTCTGAGTGAACGAACACTTTCATATATCCTGTTTCATGTTAGCAGAAATAAAAAAGACATTTTTATGTCTTCACTGCTCACTGGTCTCTCTGCATTAGAGAGCAGAGCTATGCTCTGATCTGATATGAGCTATTTGTAGTCGGGGCCAGATTCCTGGCTCTGGTCTGACGGGAGCGCACACTGTCTTAAAGAGCAGGGTCTGACCCAGTGGGAACTGAGGCTCATGATGTGGTGGCTGTGCATCTGGAGCCGATGGCTTTCCCTCTGCATGTCCTCCCTGGGCACCCGGGAGCGAAAGGAAACCTGAAGGGGAAAGTGCAAGGCAGAGGAGGACCGTGGAGGAGATGGGGCCGCTGATGCTGGCCTGTCTTGCAGGCACCAGGGCAGCCGTGCCGGGGTCTGCACTACGGCCGTGCCGCTGCTAGGCACGGTCTTGGGCTGAGCTCCGGCCTTGTTGGCTTGTGCGCGTCGGAGGCCGGCTCTGATGTTCGCAGCCAGCTCCGGTCATCAGTCCTAGAGGACAGCACCTTGGGAAAAGGAAGGGCTGGCTCGTGCTGCGGTGCTGTCTGGATCAAGGATGCTGGGGGGACTGGTCCCAGCAGCCATCCGGTGTGCGCAGCCCCTTTGCGGACGTCTCAGTGGTGTTTCAGGGCGGTGGCGCTGTGTTTGGTCCTTGCGCCGTGAGCTTGCGGCGGCAGCGGGGCTGGGAGGGTCGGGCCCGGCACTTGGGCTGTGCTGGGGGGCCCCTGCACCCGGCTCCTTGTGCTGCTCCGCATGCTGCTCCGCATGGATCCGGTGCTGCGGCGACCCTGGCTGGAGCGCCTCGCCTGGCAGGGGTCCCGGCGGCCGACGGTGCAGAAATGCTCTGCTGCCGTCGCAGCCCTCGTGGGGCGCCCGGGCTCAGCTGCCCCGTCCTGGGGCTCAGCGCTCCCCAGCAGCGGGAAAGCAGGAGATGCCGAGCGCGGCGCGGGGGCCGGAAGGGCTCTGTGGGAGGGAGCTGTCGGCCCCCAAGCCGAGGTCGCGTCCGTCCCGCACGAGCCTTCCCCTCTCCCTGCCCGCTGCTGCCGGCGCGGAGGTGTCTATGGGGTTGGGGGGTGCGAGCCAGGCGAGGCTGCGCGGTTCCCCCTGCCAAATCCTTCATTTTTAGGAACGCCGCAGCCCCGGGGGCCCGTCTCCCGCTGCGGTGCTGTGCTCCCAGAGCTGGGTGCACAGCCTGGAATGAAACTGCCCTTCGGCACTGCGTTTCTGACACGTGGAAAATGCAAGAGCTGTGCCTGGGCCGGCTGCTTGCAAAACAGCCCGGGGTGCCCCGAGTCTGGCCCCCGGGAGCGCTCCGAGCCCCAGCGACGTGGCCTGAGCCAGGGACCGGGGCATCTGGTGGCTCTTGGAGGGCAAAAAACTGAGCAGTCATTGTAACGTCCTTTTTTCGCTCGCGTGTGTCTACCTAGTCCACGGCAAGGCAGCAGGAACTTGTCAGTCCTGCAGCTGGGCAGCGCTGCAGCATCCCGGTGCTGCTGGCGGCCGAAGGGCGTTAGGGCCGGCACCAGCAGAATCCTAACCGGGATCGTTTGCTTCCCCTGTCAGCCACCTCGGCAGTTCTCCTCGGCACTATCTGGTCTTGGCTCCGTATGCTGCTTTGCTCAAGTGGGGCTTGGACAGATTTTTAGCAGCGTCTGGGTTTACGGTTTGCCCGGGCTGCTCCTGTGCCCCCCGGAGCTGCCCCGGCGGTGAGCTCCCATGGCGCGGGGCTGCCAGACCCGCTGCCTTCCAGGTGCTGTGACGCTGGAGCAGCACAACGCCTCCGCTAGCTGCCAGGGAGCTTGCAGTGATCATAGCAAAGCAATTTGCAAACAAGCCATTTCGAGAAAGTCTCTTGTTACTGGTATTATACTGTTCCTCCTACACTGGAAACCACTGTGCTTAGTGCAAGGGTTCAAAGTCAGAACTGATGAAGAAATTGAGGTTCATAATGAGGGACGCTGCTGCCCAGTTTATGTCATGGAGCTTAGAGCTGCATGAAACCTGCTGCGCCGCTTTCCAGATCCATTGCAAATTGATCTGGTTCAATGTCTTTAGTTCCTTAAAGCTTTTATCTCTTTAGCTCCTTAAACATCCTGAATTTGGAAAACAGATGGAATAAAAATTTCACTTAGGTTTCCAGTCCTCGATTACTTTCTTGTACAGTAACAGTATAACACAACAGGGCTCTTGGCAAGCGCAACAGATATTTCTGGCACGCGAGCAGATAAATACCGTCACTCCTGTTGCCAGTGCAGTGGCTGGGAGCAGGAGGGCAATGCGCAGACCCTGCTGCCTGTGCAGGGTTGTCATCGCGCTGTCCTGCTGCCATCTGTGTCTGGAACGGCGCGTAGCGCTGCCGTCCAGAAAGCAGCGCGTGTTCAGTGCAGTGAGCGCCAGCGGAGCAGGGCTGCGAGGAGCGGCGTTGCGGGGGACTCGCCTCCCTGCCGGATCCAGAGGCTTTGCAGTGCTGTCTGCTGCACACGCGTTTGAGAATCAAACAGAAAGGGACAGCAATTAATCACTATCCAAGCACTATTTATCTGCAGCTCTGAAGTAAACTCCCAAATGATGGAAATATGTTAGTGATTTTTGGCCATATGTGCTTTTCCCCCAAAACAAGGCAGAGCCAAATGGCACAGAAGTGATACTTTAATGTACAACATATTTTCATCATTTTTCCCATGTATACTAAATTCCTCTTCATGGTCACGGCACAGGAACGTTATTTTTTTTATTCGGGTTGCGATTAACTCAGAGTGCTGAACCCAAAGAGGAAAATATTTTCCGTTGAAGTGGTATTGGATTAGCTGCCGCTCTCCTGGAGAAGGTGCGTGCTCTGCCGCCCACTCCGTGCACCGCTGTCGGAGCAGTGCAGTCCTGCCTAGGCAGCAGGTCCCCTCTAGACGTGGCTCGTTCCAAGGGACCTTTATCGCTCAATGCAGAGATGTGCCATGCTTGGAAACTTGTTTCGCAGACACCTGAGTGGCAGGCGTGACTGAAAACAAGCGTTTGAGAAGCTGCGTTGACCTTTCCCGTGGCTCTTTGGGGAACTTCTCAGTGCTCCTAGGGCAGGGAAATCGGTTATTTATTCAGCGAACGTTTTGCTAGCAGGAGTGCGCCGCGGCAGCTGAACAGCAAGGGCTGAGCATGGTTTGTGGAGGGGAGGAAAGGGAACGGGGGGTGCTAATGCGCTGCCCTCCTATGCCCCTGGGGATGGGGATGGGGATGGGGATGGGGACGGCTCTGCTCCAGTCGGAGAGGACTTCTGTATCGCATCCCGAGGGCTGGGTCATCTCCACCAGCCTGGCTAGTCGAGGGTCTCGTTATTCCTGGGAGCAGCTCTCGCCAGGCGCACCATGCAGACAGATCAACAGTCCAAGTCATTCCAGGGGCTGGGAGAGAGGAGCGGAGAGGCGCGGAGTGGTGCAGGGTGGTGGGTGACTGCAGCTGGGCAGAGAGGGGCTGAGACGGGGCGCCCGGGTCCCCCTGGCTCTAGGGCGTCCTGCCTGGCCACCAGCAAGAAGGCCTTCCATGCAAATGAAGGTTGCTCAGGAGTCGCTTTGTTTTTTCGCTTCTCTCTGTCTTGTTTTTCAGCTCTTAAGATGACCATAAAGGAAGTGAAGAAGGAGAATGGGGATAAAATGATTGTTCCAAGGAAGAGAAAGGCCCTGAAGCTGGGGCCCATCAGGAAGAAAAACCTCAAGAAGCTCGTACTGTTCCTCAAGAACGGGGCCGACTGCCCTTGCCATCAGCTGGACAACCTCAGCCACTACTTCCTCATCATGGGCCGCCAGGTGAAGACGCAGTACCTGCTGACGGCCATCTACAAGTGGGATAAGAAAAACAAAGAGTTCAAAAAGTTCATGAAGAAGATGAAGTCTCCTGATTGCCCAACGTTTCCATCCGTCTTCAAATGACGAGGCGGGCGGTGGGGTGCTGCTGGCCTGGACCTTGCACAGCCCCGGGCGCAGCGGTTCAGGTCTCGCTCCTTCTGCGCGGGGCTGCTGGAGCCCGAATCCCATCTGTTTGACCCTCTATTTTTTAG
This sequence comes from Apteryx mantelli, assembly GCF_036417845.1. NCBI lineage: Eukaryota > Metazoa > Chordata > Aves > Apterygiformes > Apterygidae > Apteryx > Apteryx mantelli. The sequence continues at coordinate 6,935,789 of NC_090006.1, read as the reverse complement.
CGCTTCCTTCGCAGATCCCAGCCCTCCCACCTCCCCCATACCGGCATTTTCCTGAGCGCCAGCGTATGCAAGTGTGACGAGTTTATACTAGTCACTGAGGTCACAAGCTATTTTACATCTGCAATATCCAAAGACCTATAGCTGTAAGGATATGTAAATTCATTTAAATATCAACTATCAGGTAAAGAGGGCAGGTGGAGGGGTGTGACGTTACCGCAAGAGATTACGTGATCGGAAAGGACCCCCGTGACCTGTCTTAGTCTTGTGTTTATGGCTGCAGGATTGCCCTAGATTAAGTCCTGCTTGGACCAGAGCCAGTCTGTTAGAAAAACATCTGATCCTGATGATAAAAGTTAATTAATGAGTTATGGATAATCTGTTACAACCTTTGATAAGACCTCCCAATAGCTAATTGCCCTCACTGTAAAAAAAATCACTCTATTTCTAGTCTGAATCTGTTTAGTGTCAGCCTCAGCCACAGGATGCTCGTGCTCTCTTGCTCTGCTGGACGGAGAGCCCCACTCTCAGCACGGGGTCTCATAGCCATCAGGAGGATGCTTGTCCCCGCTGAACGAGACTGAACAAGCTCCTCGAGCCTGCGGCGCTCGTTTCCCCGTCCTTGGAACCGCCCGCGGCTCCTCCAGCCCTTCCTGGCTGCCGCCGGGCTCCGGCCGTATGTCCCCGTCCTCGTGCGTCCCCATCCCTTTCCTCGCTCCTGGGCAGGCGCCTTGTTTCCAGCCGCGTGGAGGTGTGTGCTGGCGAGCCTGGGACGCCGGCCTTCAGGAGCGCTCGCGGTCGGCTCCCCGGTTTGTGTCTCTTGCTAACTTTACCAGTGATGTTTTTATAGTTTCTTCAGGCTGCTGGCAAAATATCAGGTTGCAGAAGGCCAAGGACCGGTCCCAGTGGAGCGCCACGGGAAATGCATCGTCTCTGTGATTCCCTCTTTACAGCCGCTTCGGGACCTATCAGTTTCTAGTTTTAATCCATTTGATGTGTGACAACTTGCTTTGTATCATTCTGGGTTTTTTTTTTTTCTTAATCAAAATGTCATGTAGTGTGAGGTCAAATAGTTTATGGAAGACAAAGAATACTGCATCCAAATGATTACCTTTATCGACCAAGCTGAAACTCATTATTCTGTTAATTGGGCAAGCTCTCTTTTCCATAGACCCACATTGCTCCACATTAATTATACTATCCTGCTTCCATTCATGATTCTCATCAATCACGATTACTCTAGCAGAATGAATATCAGGCAGTCTGACATAATCCTGCTGAATTGGAGTTAAGTGAAATAACAAATCCCTATTTTTGAGGTTTAAACCAACCCCCCTCAAAGCTGGTGAATTAATTATTCTGTAGCTCAGGGAGGCTGGTTATTCCCTACATGCAGACAGAGCTGCAGACTTTATGGCAGACAAATTTCACGAAGAAGCCAAGAGCTCTGAACGATGTTTTAAAACCTAAAGAGCGTTGCATTTAGGACACGTAGAAAATCCCGCGGGGTTGTCTTAGGCCACCGTTTGTACTAGTGTTGTTTCTTTGATGCAAAATTAATCATTGTAGATAATGTACTTTATCAATTTACTTAAAAAAAAAAAAAAAGTCACAGGGCCCAGGGTAGGGAAGCGGCACGCTTTGAGCTCCGAAGCTGGTTAACGAGTGTGCCAGTGCCGTGGCCACGGTGCCCAGCGCTGCCCGGGGCTCCTGCCGCTGGCCGTGCTGAGCAGCGGCTGCTTCTGCAATTGGAGAGATGCCTATTGGAGGCATCCTAATTGGAGGCCGCCTCTGGAGACGTACTGCGTAACGGGCTGTTGGTTTGGAATTTAAGAAAGAATGTATTTCAGCAGGAAATAGCAAATCAAGGAGAAAACCAGTTCACGTGCGTGCAGAGCCATTGTCAAGCCTTGGCCCCGTTTGCTGCTCCGAGCTGCCTGCTTTTCCCCGGTGGATCTTGAGCCGAAGCCTGGTGCGGCGGCAGGGGAGCGGAGCCAGGCCGGATCCCCACTGCGGCTGCGGGCAACGGCGCAGGGGCTGCTAACGTCAATTGTCCTGCTCGTGCGCTTTCTGCACAAATTGCGCGGACGGAGCGGCGGGGAGCGTGCCCGCGAGCAAGGTGCTTCGCTGCAGCCTTGCTCGTTGTCACGCCCAGACCAAGTCCCGCGCCTCGGCCTGACCTGGGGAAAGAGCAATTTATTGCTGTGATTACCTACTTAAAGCATAATATAACTATGTTACTAGTTGCTGTATCGATTACTTTAAACACACCTCTGATTCTGTATATCGGTCCGTGGAAAGCAGATCAGAGCTGCTGAGCAGATTTGCATGTAATATTTCAGACAAGGTATTTGGGAAATATCCATGTACATGGATAGTAATTTTACTGTTCTTTTGCTAAATTGCTCTGTGATCTGTCAGCAGTTTCTGCAGGGATCTAGTGGGCAGACGATTAGGCATCACTCCAGTTCCTTGCTACTCTCTTTGTACATGGAGTTTTTTTGGTAAAATTAACAGCACTGAAAGAAATGTGTTTGATGTAACATCACATTATTTGTAGGTGGTTAAGGTATCTTTAAATTTTGTTTTAATGTAGCTTTAGAGTGTTAATTTAGGAAAGTGTGGCAAATTGGGCGGGGGAGCCTTTTTCTGTTTGGACATTTTGAGAAAGAAAAAATGTAAAAGACTAGTGAAAATCAGCATTGTAAAGAGCCCCCTTCTCTGGGCAGTGAACAAAAGCAGAAGGCTTTTCATTGCTCTAGCTGGAATGATTTCTTTTTTACTTCAGTGAATAATCTTACGCTCTTTAAAGGCTAACAGAGATATAACCATTAGCAGCATGAAGGTTAACAGAGCCCATACTCTAGGAAAGAAACATGACGTGGAAGCAGATCCTAAATGTCTCAGCGTGGTCAAATAAAGGAGCGTTTTACCCCGTCCGGTTCCCTCGGGGCAGGGCAGGAGTCTCACGGTGCGAGTGGGCGTTTGCTGGGTGAGCCGGCAAAGTCCCTCGTAGGAAGGTGACTGGAAGCAGGGAGAGGTGCCGCGAGGCTGGAGCGAGTCCCTTGCGCGCCGGTCACCTTGGGGGACCGGGTGTCCGTGGGGCGCTGCCCGGCTCCGCCGGACACCCCTAGCGTGGACGTGCTCCGCTTCCAGCGGCTCCTGCGCTGGCAAAGCAGAGGCAGGGGGTTTCCACGTGAAGTTGCTCTAGGAGAACGGGTCCAGCTCATTTCGCTCTCCCTGGAGTGACATGCACCCCGTCTCTCTCCGGACGCTGGGCGAGAGCAGCCGGAGTAGCGTGCCGGACCAGAGCCGCCTCCATGAAGAGCTCGGCCCCGCAAAAGCGGTGTCGGCTTTCTCCTCCTCTTCCATGTGCGCAAAAGCTCCAGATACTGTGAAAACGTTCAGCATCCTTCTTATTTTTGACCAGCAAACTTCAGCAGCGTGTTCATGTTACATTATTTTAGCAGTTGTTTCTGATGTTACAACTTACATTTATTTTCAAATCTAATATCTGTTCTTTATTTTTATGCTTTTCCTTCCATGTATCAATACTCACTTAACTAAAATTGCTGACTTACTCCATTACAATGTGATTCTCCCCCCCCCCCCTTTTTTATAAAGAGATGTTGTTTTCTAGTCTGTGTTGGTGCTTTCGGTGAGGGGCTGGCGCGGCACAGCGCGTCTCACGTGCACCAGGGATGCTTGGACCTTGGCGCGCTCCGTGGCGGCGAGGCCGCGCGCCCGGGCCAGCTGAAGGAAATCCTTGCTGCGCTCCCAGCGTGCCTTGCTGTCGCCCTCGGTTCGGCTGCGTTTCAAGTGTAGCGCGATTTCCTCGAGGAGGCTTTTGGCCGTTCAGCCGGTCTCATTACTCCCTGTTGTTTGACATCTTGGCAGTGAGAACTATTGTGGCCTCGCTGTGCCCAGTGCTAAAATTTCAGTTTATTGAAGGAAAATTGCCATAGCTTTTCAGTAATAAGATACTGGGGCAAATTCTGGCAGTATCTAACTGACGAGATTCCATAAACCGGCGGCGATGGGAAGCACAGGAGTGTTTTCCCCTCCCTTGCACAGACACTGGGCGATGCTGCCGGAGCCGCTCACTGTCCTGGGCCCAAAGCCGCATCGTGCCCTAGCAGGGATTTCCGTGCAGGCGTAATGTTTTGGAGAGGGGTCAGGCATGGGGCCGGGGGGGGGGGGGATGCTTTTTGCTGGCCAGCTGGCGGTGCGCCTCTTTGCGCAGGGCCAGGCTGGAGGCTCTGCCCTGCGGCGCGGGTGCATGGGTGCACGGGCAGGCTGCGCAGGGTGTGGGCCAGGGGGCACCACCGCTATGAGCTGCTGCCCCCCATGGATGGTCAGCGTGTGCCTGCTCTCAAGTGCTGCCCGGTCATGTGGGGTGTGGGACCATGCCAGGGCACTGCTGGTGGGACCGTGCTGCTCTGAGCGCACAGCAGCCTTGGGCTGTGCCAGTGCCACGCCAGCGAGGGGAGGTGAGCGCGCTGCTGCAGCATGGCTGGGATGGAGCACGCTGCACGGCAGAGCTCACTGCATGGTGGTGCCCAGTCTGCTGCATGGCAGTGCCCACTGCATGGCAGTGCCCACTGCACGGTGGAGCCTGCTGCACGGCAGAGCTCGTCACATGCAGCAAGGCCCCACACGCCCTCACCTGAAAGCGGCTTCCCAAAAAAGGAGGGGCGAGTAGTGAGTTCAGGACCTGCAGGTGGGGGCAGGAGGGCGGCGAGGGGCCAGCTCCGCTCCGGAGTCGGGAACGGCTCTGCCTGCTGTCAGGCTTTACAAATGAGGAATAAAAAGTGGCAAAGCCCGCTGCCTGCGCTGTGCTGGGTGCAGGGCTCAGCTGCGCCAGCGCCTGGGAGGGAGCAGCCAGCCCTGCTCAGGCGTGTGGGGGCTCAGCTCACCTGGTCCTGCAGAAACCCAAGCGTCCGCAGGCACCTGCGAGAGTGAGCAGTGTGGCTGTTCCTGGACGGTTTGGCCCTGCTGGCTCAGTCCTGACCACGCTGTGCTGTAGGAATGATGCAACCCGGCACCGGGACAGCCCCAGGGCAGGGGCGCTGCGAGCACTGCACCGTGCTGGCGCTGGCGCTCTGCGGAGAGCAGTGCTGCTCCCGCGGGCGCTCTGCGTCAGGGAGACGGGCGCTGCTCCGCGTTGGGCAGGGCTCTGCTCCGGACCAAGGGCAGGGGCACTCGGTGGCGCGGGAACCTCCCGCACCAGCGCGGCCAGCCCAGCGAGCGCCGCCTGCTTTCCTCACCGTATGTCTTGATGAGGAAATCTGTGCTCGATTGCTTTTAAACTTGTGGTTGATGTAAACGCATTATGGCTTCTGTTGCTCTTCTGCGATTGGTACAAACCTCCCCCCCTCAATAAAAGCCTCTTTTATTTTAAAGTTGTTTTCGTTATCACCTTTTCTGTATCGACTGCATTACTCGCTCCAGTGGTGCTGACGTCCCAAGGCCCCGGCGCGCTGTCTCCCTGCAAGACAGCAGTTCTCCACCACTGCCGGGCAAGGAATGATGTCGGGGTTTAAATCATAGGACCACAGTGTTGGAGACAGGGAAGATGACTATCAAATCACTGCTGTTGGCTGCTATTTTATGGGTGTATTTATCCCCACTAAATATCCCTGCTGTGCACCGGCTAGTGGAGCCGCAGCTCCTTGCAGCGGCCCGTGCTGCTGCGTCCTCCCCAGCACCGGAGCGCCGATGGGCACCTTGGCACAACGGGCACCTTGCTCTTCTCCGTGTGAGGAAACGTGGCCCTGTTAAAGCAGTCGGGCGATGTTCTTGTTTTGTGATTTGCTCCATGGAGGGGGGGGAAGGCAGAATGTGAGTGTGTGCGGCTGCTTTCCATGGCGGCATCCCTCACTGCTCTGCTCCTCTGCAATCGTTGCTACAGCTGGGCAATCCCCTAATTCCCTCAGACAATTCCCACGCCTGCAGACTTCCCTGAACTTTTAAAGGTTTTACAATGACCTATCTGCTGTTCAGTGGGAAGTCAGTGCTTGCCTATCCCCTGCCAGGCTTTCCTGCACCCTCGGCTGGGAGTGCCGCCTGCCGAGCACCAGCCCTGGAGCCTGCGTGGAGCAGCCCCGGCCCGTCGGGAAGTACCAAAGCTTCCAGCAAGGCTGTGGTGGGAGGTACCGGTCTGTGCTTGTGCAATGAAATAGTCACTTATCATAGCTTTTTTTTAGGGAACTTTTTTTTTGCTTCAATGGTTGGTGCTTGTGCTTTGGGGAGAAGCGGCACCAGCACAGTCTCGCCCTTCTGCTTCCAGATATAGGGCACATCGAAGACCAGGGTGTGAGAATTTATCCTCACTACAAATGTGGTTCTTTGCAACAGCTGAACTTTTTGAACAAGAAGGAAAAAAAAAAGTCACGTTCAAAGCATGCAAAAATTATATTTTGTTTTATTGTGAAGTACTTTTGCTTTGAAAATTTAAATGCACTTTAATTTTCCTTCATAGAATAATGTTGTAACTGAACAGGTTAACTCTCATTTGTACAGTGGGTGCCAGGAGTTTAACACATGGCAAAGCTTGATATTTGAGGCCATTAATATGAACCACCAGCTTCCTATAAAAATTCCTTCAATGCTTTTCCTCCACAGAGAGACCCCTCTGTTTAGACTACCCAGAAAACAGGCTTGTTACAGAGCTGGTAACCATGACAATTCACTGATGCCACCACATCCTTCTTCGTGCCATCAGGTGTCTCATGGCTTCAAATAAACTCATACAATGAAAGGAAAGCAACAAGCTCCTAGGGAGCAAACAGTATTGCCTAGGGGAATTGTCTTCCTGTTGTTTCCCAGAGGAAACAGAGCCATTGCTGTTTAGCTGGTTGCGATGAAAGTAGGCAAATTTCCTGGAAAACTTCTGCACCTTCAGCCAGTCGCTGCAGGCTTCAGCTCTCAGGTTGTTTTGATTAAGGTAGTTTCCTCACCCATCACGTGGGAAATGGCCAACTGATGTGAATGCATCATGGTCTGGGCCAGGTCCCAGGTGGATGGGAGAGTCCTGATATCCTGGAGAAATGAGCAGGCTCTGCTCCTGCAGTGCTTTTGGCCAGAAACCTCAGCAGAGGCAGCGGTATCACCATGAGAGCAGACAAGGTCAGAAACTCCGGTGTTTCTTGGGGGATCCCTGCCTGGATTTGGAGTTGGTATCTGGGATAGGTCACAGGTCGGGGCAGAGGTTGGCTGTTTCCTCTGGGCTTTGTGGCTGCTAGAGTTTTATTGCTGGCTCTTCTGTAATTAATAATCGAAGCATGAGCATCAGGTAGGTTTGAAGAGATGGGGGAAACTATGCAACGTGTTCACAGAAAACTTATGTACTGGTTCTTTTGTTAGCTTCTAGTGGTATCTGATTACAAAGGGAACTGGCAATTCCTTGTGTATTTTTGGGTCATGGAAAAGTGAGAGCCACAGTCAGCTATTGCAGGTGGATGCCTTTGCTGGCCTTGGGTTTGTTGTTTTGCTCTCTGTCAAAAAAGGCTACTGAAGCTGGAAACATCTCTAAGTGTAAGCTATGGGGGAGCACCTGAGAGATGAGCGTTATACATGTGTAGGGTCAGATGGGGGAGCAGATGTCTACTGATGGGTGGAAGCATGAGAGCCTGGTTAAATCGGAAATTGGTTGAGTATCTGCTGACTTAGGGTTCCCTGGGAGTGGAAAGGCTGGTGTGTGTGCGCTTCATGTGTCTATCTTACACTGTAGCTGTAATTAATTCAAATACTGATGGCTATAATGAGTTTGATTTTAAATTACAAACGTTTGCCCATATGCTCAGTTTAAACTGAGACATACCTCGTCCTGCCAGGAGCCACCTTCCCGTTTCACCTCACTGGTGGCAGTCGGGTGCTCCGAGATGGGAACATGCTCCTTGGGTGATGGGATTCCCTGGCTTCTACCACTGACCATCTACCCACTGCTTTCTGAATAAACAGGGCTGTTTCTCTGAATTGCATGCATGCTTTGGGCATCTTCTGCCTGCATCGGTGCTTCCAGAGACGTTGGGACTCTGCAAAGCCCGGTGCGTGCTTGGAGCCTGTTGAAAGCAGGAGGTGTGCAGAAGTGCCCGGAGTTGGGCGAGAGCTTCGGCGCTTTGCAGTCTCACCCCGAACATGCCAGGCTTTGGGCTCCCGCGCCTGGCGGGGGCGAGACCTGGCCCTGAGACGTGTCTCGCTGTGCGAGGAGGCCGGGAACGGGACTGGAGTGCTCGCTGGGCCCCTCGCTGCGAGAGCAGCCCCGGGCTGGTGCCCCCTCTGCAGCCGGAGCAAGGGCCGTGCGGGTTTTTGCCTGTGGGAAACTGCTTCTGGCTTGTGCGTGGGGTGCAGCCGCTAATCCGGGAGGAGAGGGCAGGGAAGGCTGTCCAGGCTTGCTAACTGCCGGCCCCGGGCTTGTCCGAGGTATGAATCCTGCATAAAATGAAATACCATCATTTTGTGACTCAATTTATCCTCCCAATAATGTTTATCTTGTTGTTTGCTCCAGCATTCTTTCTGCTAAGTATCATCTTTTAATTGAGTTTCTGGCCTCCAGTTTGTAGTTAAGTTATAAACAAACACAATTTTCTTTCATGCTATACAAAATCCATCTTCCATCCCTCAATTAATTTCCTACATTGCTGGCAGTGTGCGTTCTGCTTTGACCCCTGCTGGGAAATGCAAGGCCTGGAAAGAGCACTGAGTGAGTAGGGAGGATTTCTTCTCCTGGAGAAGAGCAGATACCAGCTCTGCGTGTCAGCTGTGCAGCCAGCACGTGGGGTTTTTTGCCAAATGTCCCTTTTTGACACTCCTGCCTGGGGACGTAATGTCCTACAGATGTGGCAGAGAGCTCTGTAGGTTGTTTTCAGAAACGGGAGGGATGTTTATGCTCTAATATGGAGATAAAACCCTGCAAAGCAGAGGGCTGCCTTGCTACGTGTGGCCACGTGAAGTGTAGACCAGGAGAGATGCACAGAGCGTGAACAGGGAGCTTGCAGCCTCCGAAGATGATGAACAGAGCAGGAAGCAGGAGAGAAATGGTTCCTTTCCCTTCAGACACTTTTGTGGAAAAAAGATCCATCAAGGCTAAATGGGCGCAAAGATCCCTGCTCCGGCTACGCGGGTTGCAGAGCCCCGAGCCGCCGGCAGGAGTGGGAAGCGTCGTGCTGCGCTCGCCCTGCTCGCGGCCTCCTCTGCCACCGCGCAGCCGGGGCAGGAGATGGGATGGGGGGGCCTCCGCCCTGGCCAAGCAGCCGCCCGTGTCCGACGGCCTCGGCCACCACTCGCCCCTTGGAGAGGCCGGAGGAAGGCGCTGCCGTGGGGGCTGGCAGCCGTGCTTGGATCAGGAGGGATTTGCTGCCCTCGTATTCACTCGTAATGTGCATTAGCTGAACAGCAGCGGGGGCTGGAGACACCAGGGCCTGGAGAAAGCAGGGGCGGCAGGTCTCCCGCGTGAGCAAGGACGCCAAGGCCTCTTCTAGACCCGTCTGCTGGGGCTGGCGTAGGCTTGTCGCCAGTTCACAGGCAGCCGTTCTGGGCTCATCAGCCAAACATCAATCATTCTGTGCAATTTCCCTATTTAATCAGCTTTTCCAGCAAACAGGTACCCCAGCTCCTGCAGTAATAAAAATGTCATGACAAGAACAATCTATCCTCAGTGAGAGGAAATAATAAGAAATAACGAAGCTCCTTCCTTTTGCTTGCAGACAGAGATGCGTTTATGGCACTTGCCGCCCTGTGGTGGGTGCAGCGCCTGGCGGGCAGGGAGGTGAGGTGATGCTGAGTCCTGCGCTGCTAGAGATGGGCCAGGCAGAGAACGGCTGCTGGGTGCATAAGGGAGATCTCTTCTGACGGGAGTTTTGAGGCACCTCCTGAAATGTTCTCCAAAGCCGGGTCATGAGTCACAGTGAAACTTTCCCACTTCCCCAGTAGCGGCATGGAGAAAGTGCTGCACTGAGTTTGACTGGCTGCTCCTGCTTTCTCCCCAAATCGTGTCGGATGACCCTTACGAAGGATGTACATGTGTAATTAAAGCTGATCTCCGCCCCAAGGCCAGAGTGACATTTGGAAACCAGTATTCCCTGATGCAGAAGTTCTTTTCCATTTCAGATGAGCAATGCCTAGTCAAGCCTTGCGTGTGCTGGAGAGAGGGCTCCATTAGATCAAGTGGGGGAAAAAGTCTTCTAGAACGGCTAGCAAGAGCTTTTAAAATCTGTTTTGCAAAAGCCCTTTTAAAATTATTTTTTATTTCCTCTCCAATAAATCCCACCTATGCAAGCTATGCATTGGCTAAACTGCTCCTTTTTGATTGTCCATAGCTGTCCAAGTCATGCTTGAATGTCCTGTTTGGAAGGTGAGTAGGGAGAGCTGGCTGGCTCCCTTGCTCTTTCAAGACTTCTCGTCCTGTTGCAGACACACCCGCGCACAGGGTCCAGGGAATCTGCAGCACGTGGCTTCCATAAGCAAAGCCACATCCCGGAGAGCCGTGAAGGAGGGAGTGCAGATCAACCTGTCAGGGCAGCCGGCTGCACCGCGGAAGCTTCCCAGCCTTTGGAAAATGAGAGCTTTGTTTCAAGACCTTCCCAGCTGAGACTGGAATCTCCCCTGGACCAGCAGCCTGCCGCAAGAATGCCGTCTCCATTGCGGAAGCAGGGTCCGCTACACCCCTGCCATTCACGCGCAGGACGTGCCAGAGACCACGAGCACCCGGAGGAGCCTGGCCCTGTCTCCTCTCAACGCATCAGAGTGATGGATCTGTCTCCTCTCACCAGCACAGGGGCATCAGTGCTCCGCCACACAGAGGGCTTTGCTCACAGCCTGCCAAGATCCTGAGAGCCACAAGCAATCAGCAAACAGTCCTGCTTTCTGCAGAAATGTGCACAGCCTGGAAATTCGTTGGTGTCTGTAGCTTTTTTCCTTTAGAGACAAATAGGAGATGTTCGCCAAGTCCTTGCTCTAGAAAGGAGAAGGAGGGAAGCCAGGATATGGCTGGAAAAAGCCATACCTGGTAGCAGCCAGCTTGTACTGGGGCCTCTTGCAGTCTTTGGGATCCAGATCTCCACTTCCACCCTGTAGATGCAGGGAACTGCCCCATTTGAGAGCCCTTGCAGCTGCTTTGCACTCATATACATCAGATCCAACTCACAGAAGAAAGGTCTGTTGGGGGCAATAGAAAGTAGGATCTGATATTATCTGTGTGTATCCGTGCGTGGCATATCACATGTCAGTGAGGTTTGTTCTGTGTGTTCTGACTCCATCCAGTGTGTTTCTGGAAAAGATGTTCTGAACTGCTGTCTTAATTGCTTTTGTGAGATATCATGATTTTTCAGGGATATCATCCCCTGCAACATGTGCATGTAAAGGGAAGTAGCCATGTCATCACATGCTTCCTAAATGATAACCTGCACCCTGATAGTGTGCTCTGGCGGCAGCATGGGATACATCTCTGAGTGCAGACAGGTATCGCCTACCAAAATAACACACCCCCCCACAGCTCTTATCTGTGCTAGGCCTCTATTGTGCTTCGGAGAGCTGAACTGCTGGCCTGTTCTCTGGGCTCTGATCCATACAAACCCAAGCTTTTGAATTTTTATGGACAGAATGGGCTGTTAAGACAGTTCAGTCTGTGCTCCAGGTAGGCATGCATGCCACAGAACAGATATTGAAAGGGCAGTTTGTGCAGCGATGAGGAGTGTTTTACAAGAAGCAATGTGCAAGGGAGATGATGCAAACAGAGCTGTTGATAGCAAGGCTGCCTGGGTGCTTGTGTTCACCTTCGGGTTTAATGGTGCCAGCAAACTGCTGCTCCTAAGTCACCGTCAGGAATCCGAAATGTGAAGGCACCTCAGTATGGTTGCTAAAACTGATTCTTTTGCTCTTCCTTTTTCCTAGTTCAGCTTGAGGAACATTGTTGTTTGCAACCTCCGCTTTTGCAGTTCACTACCTCAATGTGACTTTCGCCAAACTCTTGAGTTATTAATGTGGCTGAGAGATTAACTTACTAGGAGGTGTAGTGTTGTGCATAAATAAATTATGACCCCAGAAGGATGGTGGGGAGTGAATACCCCTGCTGCTACTTTAAGGCAATGGAGAGATCAGGGCATTTGTCTTGGTGTGGCCAGCGAGCGCTTGCACAGGCTCCTGCGTATGGTGCTCAGGACTAGATAAAACCAAGCAAAGAGTGAGCTCGCACCCCTTTAGCCAGGCACAAACGTGACGCATTTGAATCGGCTGCCCTCGAGGGTGGTGATGGCCCACGGAGGGGGTCCCGGCGGGCCAGGCGCGGGCTGGGAGCTGCGTGCTGGCGGGGAGCAGCGGAGAGGCTGGGGCCCCCGTGGGCGGCGGGGGCTGCAGTTTAAAGAGCTGGTGTGCTGCAAACGCAGGCAGGCCAGGATGGCATGTTTAAAGTTTCATGTTAAATGGTCTTAATAAAATGTTAATATCGGGCTAAATGTTTATAGAAGTCTCTCCCCCTGAATTAATGCTTGCCAGAGAGCTGAGGCATAATTATGGGTGATACCACTTTAATAATTAAACATCGTGCTGCCCGCTGAATTGGTGTAGCCCCTAACCGCCTGCTCCAGAGTGTTTACAATTTCTTCACCGTTTCATATTCTTTCCTCTCACTCACCCTAAATGTTTATTTAATAATCCTGAAAGACCTTTTAAGCTTCCTGGGTTTAATGTTTGCTAAACACCCTGTCACTTCCACTTCTATTGATAATTCCCGGGCTGCGGCAGGACGGCTGGGCTCTGCACTGCCCGGAAGCCTTTGCTGGAGGCCGGGGCCGCCTCCAGCCTGGTCATCTCCATCCCCAGGGCCCGGGAGCCCTGTTCGTTCACGGGGAACAGAACTGATGGGTCCAGCCCCGGATCAGCAGCCTGGGGCCAGGGGTTGTCACCTGGCAGGCTGGGTTTGCTGGGGAGCGTGTGTGTGGGTTAAAGGATGCAGGAGACCTGTGTGCCACAGGGGCCGTGCAGCTCGGAGTTGCTGCTCCAACAGAGCAGTCCGTCCCAGCATGGTGCCCTGCCTTCCCTGTTCCTGCCTGGCGTGGGGACCCTCGAAGGGTTGACCTGGTGCCTGGGGCTGCTCTGCGTCCCCGTCTCAACCCAGGCGAATACAGACATCTGGAAGCCAATATTGCTCCTGCAACATGTGCATAGAGAGGAGATGTCAGCTGGATAACCTTGCCTTCGCAGCGCGTTGCCTCAGCCCCCAAGCTCGCCTTGGGTCCTGGCAGTATTCATTTCAGCAAATTAATTTTCCTTCACAAAAGCTTTTGGTTACTTTGGGGTTAGGAACTGCTTTAGAGCTTGTCGTTTTCCTGAGCTGCCTTGTTTGCTGCAGCGTTTAGACGCTGGATCCATGGGAACTTGACCTTCCCGCTCCGCCAGCAGCTCTGTTCTGTGAAATCTGTTCTCTGCTTTAGTGCAAACTGGTGATGGGAGATAGCAGAGGGTCTTGCTGCTTCTATTTAACATGTCAGCAGAGAAAGACATCTGCTTACAATTATGGGTATGGCCTTGCTGAAGGATTGGCGTGGTAGATTTTATAAGACGATAGGAAATCTTTATCAATTCCTAATTCTTTGTGTCATACAAAGGAATACATAATATATATCTATTTTACAAAATCAAAGGATAAGCCGCGAGATTGCTATCGAGGGAAGACGCCGTGGCGCGGAGGAGGCGGGAGCACTCGGCGGCCCTTCGCTCCCTGCTGTAGGAGCCTGGCTCTGAGAGGCAGGCGTGCTGGCGGAAGCCTCTTGTTGCTGGTTTTGTAGCGTGCTCCAAAACATGGAAATGGTCCCCAACCTGCTAGCCAAAGCATTGAAAACCCTTAAAGGGGACCACTGGCTGCAGGAAGCTGCTGTCAGCTTGCCCCTGCCGTGGGGCCGGCCCCCCATGCTGCGGGTGCAGCTCGCTCTGTCCGTGCCTGCTCCTGGCCTTCCTCTGGGGCAGCTTTAGTGCCCCAAGGACTGGGCTCCTCAGCACGAAGCTTCAGTGCAAGAGGCAAAAGGACGTGGCAGACCGAGAGCGCAGGGGCTGCCACGGTGCTGCGGTGGAGATGCCAAGCGTGCAGCCCGCAACTTCTGTTACTCTGTGCTGGAAATCTCCTTTCCCACCTGCTGTCTGATACTGAAGCCCAGCTCCACAGCGCCGCATTAGCTGCAGGAGGGGCTGCATAGCACAACGGGCTCTTCCCGGTGAGCAGTGCCCAGAGATGCCCAGGGATGCAGTAAGGAAACTCCCGACGGTGGGGACAGGTTGGGTTTCAGGGAGCTGGAGCTGGCTGAGCAAGCAGGTGTTCGGGATTGTCCTGTCGGAGAATCTGGTCCACACTGGGGACATAAAACATTCCCTGTGCTCTCCAGCTAGTGCCACCGCCAGCGTGCACGTGTGTGAATGTACGCATCCCAGGCAGGGGGAGCTCAAAACCCGCACGGGATTTACCCCACGGCGGGCGAGGGGGCTGGAGCGCTGGGGCTGGCTATCACCCAGCCCCAGGAGAAGTAGCAAAGCAGTGTGTTGCAGACAGACTCGGGAACAGAAGGGTGAAAATCTTGGGCTAATTGCTAAAACATGGCAGAAAAATAGCCAAACCCTTCCTAGGAGTGGGAGAAGGTGCATGACGGGGAATGCAGCCTGGGTGAGCAGCGCAGTGCAGGACCTCGCTGCGTCGCAGAGGACGGCAGTGGTTCAGCCTGGGGCTCCTCGGCAGCCAGCCCGCGGTTTCGGGGCGGGATGCTGGGCACGTGCGCTCCCAGCACACAGGGCAGGAGCCTCCGCGGCGTGTTGGGGGGACATCCGAGGTGGCCGTGCAGGCGTGGGAGCCCTGGTCTCGGGGAGGCGCCGGGCAGGCGACGCGGCGTGGCAAGCGGCTGTGTGCGCGCTCCCCGTCGGCGCCGGGGCTCGGGTTGCAGCATGCTGGGAGCGCGGTCTGCAGGGGCTGTGTGCTCCAGTGGCGGCTCCCGTGCTCTGTGCCAGCCCGTGGCCGTCCCGGCAGGGCGGCGGGGCGCTGGGGGCTGCTCGGCCCGCCAGTATGTCGCGCGGGGGCTGCCAGGCTCCCTGTGCCGAGGATGTTTGCTCCTCGCAGAGTGGGAATGGTCTGGTTTCAGTTTAAACTCCCAGATGTTGGTCATGTTACCAACATTTCTTTTTACTGAAGCAAATTCAAAACATCTATTTTTCTTTAAGTTTGCAGACATGAGACGCAGGGAAGTTCATGTCTGTACAGCTCCTGACCAAGTGCAGACCGGCCTGGCGGCAGGCCCCGGCCTGGCAGGGATGGCGGTGGCGTCCGGCTCCGGCGCGGGACGTGTCTCCCTCGGGCTGGCACGGGGTCTGCAGGACCGGGACGCCCTCCCGGGCAGAGCGCCCTGCGGCATCTCAGGCGCGTGCGGACGGCGCTCGCGGAGGGGACGCAGACCCGTCCCCAGCAGCCCTCCAGCTGCAGCTTCCCAGAGCCCCGTGGGGTGGTGGACCAGGCTGCGAGACTGGTCCTGCAGCTCGGGGCTTGGCTTGCAAGCGAGGGCAAGGCAGCGCGACCAGACTGGGTGGGAACGGTGCTGCTGGGGAGAGACCAGCCCCAGACCAGGCTCGGATGGGTCCTGCCGGCTGGCGGCCGCAGGAGCGTCTTTTATAGAAACATACTTCCAGAGTGCTTTAGGATCTGTGTTTCCCACTATCTTTGATCACGATGAGGCAGAGAAGAAGCTCATAAAACTTTCTTGCCTGCATGCGATTAGTGGGAGCTGCCTTTCTGTGCTCTTCCAAGGCCTCTCAACAGGCAGCTCTACTGTTTGGCCAGTTCCTGTCTGGCCCCAAGTAGTTCTGCAGAGCGATTGGGAAACTCGTGTCTCCAGCCGCTCAAAGACAAAAGCCAGATTTCAGTTTGGTCTTAGTGGAGTCTTGGACATTTGGGCTTGGAAAGGGAAATCTACCCTTTTTTTTCTTTTTTCTTTTTTTTTTTCCTTTTCTTTTCCTCCCCTCTGGCGGCTGTGGCATTACAAGATAGCGATGCAAGATTCAGGAAATCTCCCTCTCAACATCCATAAAGACCCAGTCCGCAGCCAGTTCATCAGATTTCACACACATGAACGTGCTGATAAACTGCCAGCCCAGATGTGTGGAGTAATGGAAATTCAAAGCCTTTTTCATGGGCCTGTTGGAAGATTATTAATGAGCAATTAGTTTCCGTAAGTGCTCGACCTCGGGGCTACTTTATTTCCTCATTCGCCACAGAAAGGGAATAATGAGAGTGCAAGACCCAAACTTCACTGTGCTCCCAGGAAAGCTGGCTGCTTCGCCAGCGCCTGGGGGACACCCGTTGCGTGGGCCGCGTCCGTGGGGCATTCCCACGCTGCGGGGTCACCCTGCTGTCCCCGTCCTCCAGCTGCCCTTGCCACCAGCTTGGGGCGCGATGCTCGGTGTGGCGCTGATTCCGGGAGCGCTGGTACGTACTTCAGCGATGCAGTCCGGTGCTACCCGGAGTACTGTTCCTGAGGGAATTCACCCTGGTTTTGGTTATAAGGACAGGGCAAAATGTGCCAAGAGCTCTGGATTCTTGCTTGTGACTGGACTTTGCATCTCTCTTGCTTGGAAACATCACTTATTAAACAAAACCTGGTCCTATACGCTTTAATCTTTAGCCAGAAGCTTTGCTTGCACTATATCCAGGGCAGCAACACAACTTAATGTGCCTTTCAAGAGAGATCTAAGAATTAAAACCACTTCCTTTACTCTCCTGGCTGTTGGAAAATTGACCTTCTTCCATGGTGCCGATTGCACCGAGTTTGATTTCAGGAGTGCTGTGCTGTGGCCGCATGCTCGATCAGACGGGGGGGGGGGGGGGGCTCAAAACCCGCTCAGGATTTACCCCGTGGGGGACGAGGGGGCTGGAGCGCTGGGGCCGAAGGGACGGGGCAGCTGGCAGGGAACAGCAGCAGCGTTGCTGTCGCGCTCGAGGCGCGCTCGCCGGGAGCGGGGCCGGCGGCGCCAGGTCGGGGGCGGCGCGGGAGAGCCGTCCCCGTGGCACTTTCGGAGCAGCCACGCAGCGGGGTTGAGCCTCGTGCGCTGCCAGGGCTCCCTGCGCTCGGGGACTGCGTTTCCAGCCTGCTCGCAGTCGCTGTTCAGGTTGGGTGCCGTAGGGGACGAATGACTATCTTAATTGCTTCGGCCCTGGGGCAGGTGAAGAGGCTTCTACCTTGTAGTGTGATGCATAGGTTTTTCTTAATTAGGACTTACTGGGCTGTTTTATCTTGATACCATCAACAGAGCACTGGCTCCTTTGATTTTCTTGCTGCCAAGCTGAAAAGTCCCCGAGGAGCAGAGCAGACTTTAACGTTCAAAGGGACCGTGAGCTCCTCCTTGCCCATCTATGCCCAGGTGTGCAGCTGGCAGGACTCCCTGCAGGGCAGGAAGCTGTCAGGACAGTGCAGGTTGGTTTTTTTTTTTCTTTCTTATTCTTTTCTTTTAATTGTTGTTCAAAGATAGGGGAGCACTGGAACCGAAAGCAGCCAATTCCTTGCAAACCCCAGCCCTCGTGCCGAACCCCAGGGCTTAGCCCACGGCCTGCCACCTCGGGTGCTTTGCCAGGGGCCGCGTTCCCTGCACAGGACTCGCCGTCTGCAGCTTTCCCGTGGGACACGACTGCCAAAGTCAGCCTGTTTTCCCCGGAAATGCAGCAAAGTCAGGCTGCAGGACTGCGCGCTCGGGGGCGCCCGGGTGTGCGGCGGCAGGGATAACCGGGAGATCTGGAGCCGCTGCACCCAGGGAAGGTGCTGCCCTGGTCGCTTGCTGGCGGCCTCCTGCTGATCTGGAGCACTAGATTATGCAGGATTGAGTTTGATTTCTTCCCCCCTCCTCCGATTTTTAGTAGCTGACAGTTGTTACCAGCGTGAGGTACTAACTTTTTATTTTGAACGCATGAGTTCAGGCTCGTTAATCACTTCCAAATGCCCTCGTCTAAAGGCTATATTGTTTCAGCATTCAGCCACTAATTTTTTGAAATCTCTGAAATAAGACTCTGCTCTCGAACATGTGCCGGAGAATCGTTCCTTTCCGCTGTATTTTTAAAATATACATGTGGTTTAATTCAACAAGAGGACTGGAGGGGACATTTTTCCACCAGTTTTTTTCCCCCCATTTTTCTTTAGAGCTGTATCTGCCAAACCACTGGGCTCTGTGCCATCAGCAGCCCCTTGGATGATCCCAACTGCATCTGGGGGTTAAAGCGTGCGCTTCCAGTGAAGTCCAGAATTGCTGCCTTGCACTATCGTACGTGACGTGCCCTGGGGGCTGTTCACACTCACCTGCTGGCTGAGGGCTAATGGTGCCAGCTCTGGGATGCCAACACCAAAGAGAAATGAGGGAAAAGGTCGTCAGATGGGGCAGGGTTTCCAGCAGCTCCAGAGCACGCGCCACCTTGCAAGCTGCCTGGCTGGACCAAATAGCTGGATGGTCCCTGGAGCTGCGCTCGCCTCGCATCCCCGCTGCACCCCAGCGCGGGAGAGCGGCTGCCTGAAGAAGCCTGGAGACCTATGGTGAGCAATGACAGCACAGCTCACCAGGCAGCTGCCTTCCCGGGGGGGCAGAGGGCTTCTCGTCCCCTTCGCTTCCCGAGCGGAGAAGGGAGGTGTGTTGCAGTGCTGAGTTACTGACTCTCCTCCAAGCTGGAAGCGGAGCTGCTTTGCTTTCTGGTAGGAAAGGTCTCGCGTGGGAATTTGAGTCTGCCAGGTGGGGACGGTTTTTGTGAGGTTACCAGCTTCCTGGCTGATGTGTGCCGGGCAGTGTGCTCTCTCTGTTGCTCTACCAGTGCAGCCGCACGGGGATGAAGCCAATGACAGCAAAGGCCATACTCGAGGGCTTCAGGAGGGTGCTGGTTTTGGAAAGGCAGCAACTGCTGCAAAACCAGGGGAGAAATGGCAGTGACTTTCTGTGAACACTCACGGCTTGAGCAGACTGTGGAAATCCGTTGATAAATCAAAGCAGTGGGCAATTATGACTCAAAAATGTGAAATGCAGGGAGGATTCCTGCCAGCCACTAAAGCCCTCAAAGAACTTGGTTGTGTCTGGGCTCAGGGTTCCCAACGAAACACTTAATTCTGTGATTAAAGGTGCTTTTATGTTCCCTAGCTTTGGTAGGGTTCTTGAAAAGACCTGGGTGCTCTGTAGGGTCTGGCAGATACAGGAGTTGCTCTAAACCCACATATCAGGCAGAGACCTTGGGCTTCAAGAGAAAGAGACACTTTTAATTATTACTACTTGATCTTAAAGAAGAAAAGAGAAAAATATTTTTAAAAGGCAAGAAAAAGCTGTCGCTGTAGCATCCAGTAGAAACGGAGCAGGGGAGGGAGCTGGACGCCAGGCCGATGCTTGGATAACGACCGAGTTGGGCTGTGTTTGATCGGGGCAGAGGGGCGATGGCTTTGCTGGTTGGGCAGTGCCTCAGCCCAGCGCCGTCCCCAGCAAGCATGGCCGCTGCCCCGGGATGCCTGCCTGCACGGCCCAGGAGCTGGAGCCGCTCCGAGCCCTGCAGGAAGCTGCGTCCTCCCAGTGGGGTTGTCCCATGCGACCTCCTTGGCACGGCCTGGCCGGGGCCACCGAGGCGTCTGGGCTGAGCCGGGTCTCCCACGTCTCCGTCCGCAATGCGAACCACAAAACCTCTCCCCTCTGCTGGGGAATTGCTGCTGGTGGAAATCCTCTTCCTGGCTCAAGCGCTTGGAAGCTCTCGAGTGTGTCTGAGGCTGTTACGTCCTGCGGTTTAGTCGATATTATAAATAGATTTTGTAAGTGAACATGAAAGAATTTGTGCTGACCAAGGATTGTTCTTATTAGAGGCGATGAAGGAGGAGGGGCTAATTCCTGCCGGGCCCCGTCCCTTGCACCGTGCTGTTCTCCGGTGGCCCTTGCCGCCCGCAGCATCTTGAGCTCCCTGCAGATGCATGCTGCAGACGCGGTGGTCGTGGCAGGGCCCTCTCCTCGCCTGCCCTGAGGCCCCACGGCTTCTCCCGGGCACCGCTGGCAACTTGTAACCCGCAGCTGCCTGCGGTTTCGGGTGCTACGGGGGGGATCTGGTCCCTGCAGAGCTGCTCGCTGGGGCTGGGGAGAGGGTGTCACCTCCCGGACACCGTGGCTGGATGTGGATTGTGGAGAGCGGGGTCTGGGAGGGAGCCTGGGTGCTCTGAGCATCTCCCACCCCGACAAGCACGGTCCTCCCGCCTTCGCTGGGTCCCATCAGATGGGAGCGGTAACGGGACCTATCGCTGGGAAATGTTCATGCTCAAATAAACCGCAGCCTGGTGGCTGGAGTCGGCTCCGGGAGCCACGCTTGCGTGCCGCGGCTGGCGTGCTTGCCCGTGAGCAAGGGTGGCTCTGCCGCCGGTCCCGTGAGCCTGCGGGGCGCTGCGACCCCTCGGGAGCCGCGGTCTCGGTTCCCGTGCCTCTCCCCCCCTGCTCCGGGGATGCCTCTGCCAGGGCGCGTGGGCACGGCGCTGCGGCAGCGCTGCACGGGAGCACCCTGCCTGGGGGCTGCAAGGGAGCGCCCGGCGGCGCCTGCTCCCACGCTAGCTGAGCAAGGGAGCCTGCAGCCCCCTCGCCGCAGGGAGCGGAAGTGCCGGGGGAAACCTGACAGGGCAGAGCAGCACTGCCGGTCATTGAGAGCATCTCTTGCTGACGTGCTTTGCTGACGCTCCGGGCCCAGCGGAAGGGCCGGGCTGGAGGAGGTTCAGGTCCGGGCTGTAGCAGTGCAGAGCAGAGGTGCTGCGGAAAGGGGTCAGCCACGTGTGAAGTCGCCAGGAGGTTGGCAGGACTATGGGTCCGCGTGGTTGGTGCCATTTCCGGCAGCCTGGTATCAGGCAGGACCTTTGTAAAGGCTTTGGGTCTGTTCCTGTCCCCGCTGGTTTCCCGTTGGTGCTAGCAGGCGTGCGCGGACCCTGCGACTGGGGTGCAGGCAGCGCCCGTGCCCTCAGCTGCAGCTCTGCAGGGGCGTCTGCGGGAGCGAGCAGTGGGAAACGGCCAAGCGTGGCCAGCCTGCCTCTCGGGAGGAAAGGGTGCTTGGGTAGCGCTTATGTGGCGCTCCTTTATTAAGGAGAAGACCGTTTTCCAAGAGGCAGGTTGGTGGTGGAGCCTTTCTGTAAAAGCTTCTGAAGTGAAACGCTGCTCAGAGCATGTGTGGTCTTTGCAGCCTTTCCCCTGCCCACCGAAACAGAATCCGCGGCCGTAAAACCACCTTGCAGGAGCCGGGCCACGTGAGCCAACTGCGTGCCGTGTAGGACTGCTCGGGCTCCGTCTTGCAGGGCTCTGTGGTTGGCTGATCGGCTCCTCTGTGTGCGCTGCCTGGCTGCGAGCCCCTGCCGTGCTTTCGGCAGGTGAGGTGCTCCTCCTGAGCTGGTGTGATCCGTGGTGCGCGCTGGGGGTGACCATGCGTGGCTCATCACCCCGAGGAAGCAGGGCCGGGAAATGAGGACACGGATGTTCCCCAGCTCTGCTCTAGTGCCGTGAAGGTCTTACATGTAATTGCTTCAGCATGGCCGCGCGGAGTGGCTCCGCAGTCACTCACCACTAGCAGAGATAGGCGTTACCAAACCAAACTGTCACAAGCTCCTGCAAGCCTGGCAAAAGCTCTCGACAGTAGATCCTACTGGTGCAATGCTGACTCTGTGTATAGTAAGAAAACTAATGCAAACTCTGCTCTCCGTTGTCTGTCTCTAACCTTTTTAAATAGCACAAGTCAAAGATAAAGTAGTAAGCCAGCGAGGAGCCTTTCTAGCAGTAACACTGGCGACTGTCGATGGTGAGCTCCCAAAGGAATATGTCATTTGCATTGTCAGAGCTGTAAATCCTCCAGGACACAGATGAGAGCACAGGTATTAAGGTTCTGAGCTGTCTTGTATATAATACTTGTATTACATCGATCTGTGATTCACTGGGCATAATTATTTCTGTTCAGCATCACTGACCTGTTGGCCAAAAAAAAAAGGCTTGTTTTAAACAAGATACAAAGGGAGAAGATAGAGAGCACACATGAGTTTCAACTATCCAGCTTTCTGTAGTGCCCAAAAGCAATGAATCTAATTGGTTCGTATTGATCTTTTCATTGGTAATTTCACACGAAATTTCTCTGCAATAATTAGACAGGGACTGGTAGCTCTCTCCCTGTTGGTTCTGAGCAATGCATGCTCGATGTTTTCTTTCTCCATGGTTTGATCTTGCCCAGTTTTGGGCCCTAAAGACAGGGACCACTGGCATGAATTACTTCTACTACTAGCAGGTTACAGTCAGAAACAGCTACTCTAATGACTACATTTACTACTACACGTGGAGCAAACAGTCCTTTATCTTTAGTCATTTCTAAAATGCAATAACCCTGTGCTTCACACACAGCAGATTTTTAAAGAAGATTATCTGTACTGCTTTCTGCTCGAGCACCGAGTGTTTCTGAACACTGACCGCCCTCTGGGAGGGGGGGTGCTGCTCCAGACAGCAGAGCCTCTGTGATGGCCCCAGGTCCTGGTAGTTATTTTATAGGGTTTTGAAGATCCCTGGGGAGCAGCAGAAGGGTGAAGGAGCAGCAAAGCCCCTATGAATGTCTAGGGATCGGCGAGTGGAGAACTAGCATCGTCCATAGGTTATGGGGCTGGGGAGAGCTGCAAACTTGAGAGAGAAATGATGGACGACCAGAGAGCCAGAACCACGGCCGGCAAGGCTCGGCCAGTCCAGGGGTAGATGGGCAAGACTGGGCCAAGGAGCGTCAGTGAGATGGTGACACTTTAAACGCGGAGGGGATGGAGGCACTGAAAGCCCTGACAAGCCCAAGCGAGTCGCTGCAGAGCCCGGCTGGGAGGACGGACGGGATCAGGGCTTGTGCTGAGTGCCACCGGAGCAGGGGCAGCGCGTGCCTGCCTCTCCTCTGAATGAGGCCATTCATGCCCATTAGAAACATTTCCCAGTTTTAATTCCCTCACTCTTTGTGTGCTCAGAAACTGCGCCTGGCTGGGGGAATGCCGCTGAACGCTGGCTCCCGGCGGGCTCAGCCCTGGCGGTGGTGACGGGGCTGCTGCGGAGAGCTGAGGCCACCAGGGACGTGGTGGAGAGCTTGGCAGGGTGTCTGGGGCAGAGAGCTGTCTCTCCAGCTGTGGAAACAGGCATACCTAAACCGAGGGCTGTCCTGACTTGTTAAATTGGGGCAGTACTTTATTGGGATGGCGAGTGCGCATCAGCAACCAGCGTGTGCAGTGATGCACAGGGCAGGGGAAAGCAGCAGGCCTCAGGCTTGCAGGGCCGCGAGCGCACACCTGGCCCCGGTGCGGTGGGAGAGCTCTGCCCCACGTGTAGCCACGGAGCAGGGTCCGAGGATGGCGCTGGCAGGCGATGTGCCGACCGGCCACGTCGGTGCTTCCTTCTGCGTGGCGTCTGGCAGCACATCAGCTCAGATGGCATCTGTCTTCAAGTCAGGTATTTAGTGCTGGGGGTCCAGGTACACAAAAGGGAAAATCGGCTTTGGTCTTTTAAATTCTCCCTGGGTTACAGGGGTTTCTACCTGCACAGGGCAAAGTCTGCTGAAGAGTATGGTGTGCTTCCTCTGGCTTCCTGCAGCAGTGTGGGGACACTGGAAGGAATAGGGAGCCATGAACTGGGCAGCTGGCTCCCTACATGCTGATGGGAGTCTCGGGAATAGCTGAAGCCCCCAGCTCTGTGAGCTGGGCACGCAGCTCAGTATGGCCTTGTGTAGCACAGCAATTTGAAGATCCATTACATGGCATTGCTGCAAGAGTCTGACATGCTGTTTGCACAGATCATTAAACAGCCTGAGGGCTGGGACCCAAATAGCATATTAGCATCCTCTTGGAAATGCACGCAGTGTCTTTGCAAAATGCCAGATTGTTTTCCTGTAAATTGCCTTCTGGGCTTGGGCATCTCGGCCTCCCTGTACGGGCAGGTTTTGTGCAGATTCCCACAGGTGCTCTGCCGCAGTAAGAAGGGCTTCCCTTCAGGTACCATGCATCAGGCAGCCCCAGATGAGTGGCCCTCTCCCAGGCCCCTGGGAGCATGTGCATGTTTGTGCAGGCTGAAAGGAAAGCCAGGAGCGATTCGGCCCTAAACCAAAATACAGCCCAGCCCTTGCAATTCTTCTGCTTTCCCAGTAGATTCTTTGGACTTTGCTTGGCTCGTGGTGGATGCAAATGTCATTGTTTATCTCGGCGGGAGGTTCAGCACAAAAGAATTGATTTAACATATTCCACTTTGGCTGCCTGGGCTGGTGCGCTCTGCAGACAATGTGTCGTTCCAAAGTCAGCATCTCGGCTTGCAGGAGCACACCTATCTCTCCGTGCTGCTCTCCTGGAGTTTCAGCTCAGAGACTTGCTTCTTTTGGCCCAGGGTAGAGACTTTCCAGCCCCTAGGTTTTCCTTGGTATAAGTCTGAGCTATGTGTGCTTCTCCAGTGCACGGGAGATGTTAAACTGGTGTGCTCGCTGCTGGTGCCGGAGCTGCTGGCTGGGACGCCTGCGAGCTCTCTGCCGTCGTGCCCTCCTGGGGTCGGTGCTTGTGGCAGGATGCTCCGCTGCCAGCAGCTGTGCTTGGGGCAGCAGTGTCGCAAGGGAGGTGCTGGACGGCCGGACCTGCCCTGCGGCTGCCAGCAGCCTCCCCGGGACGCTTGTGCGGCTGTCCATGTTGCCACACTTCCCGATAGGTCAGGAAGCTCCCGGTGTCTCTGCTGCCGTGGGCATGTGGTGCAGAAACTCCTCTCCTTTTCCCCGGGTTTTCTAAAGGAGGAAACTTCTCCTCCAGCAGGAGGGCTAAGAAAGCTGAAGAGAGTCACTCCCTGTGGTTAAAAGGCAAAAGCCGAATTAAAAATATACAGGATCCAGGATTTTAAGTCTGTCTTTTGAGTCTGGGAGTCCTGGCTTGCATCCTTCCAGCACCTGGGTTCAGCATCTGTGAGTAGCAGGAGCAGAGGTGCTCCCAGCTCCCCAGAGGTGTCTTCTGGCTCCCATAAATGCGGTTTAATGGCTTGGGTGCCTGCTGCCAGTGCTCTCTGCCTGGGATGGAAAAGATGTGCTGTTTTTTCTGCTTTGAGTTACTGGAGACTCTCACAAGCCCCCTCAAAGGTAACTCAAGCAGAGGAGCGAGGAGCTTTTGAGCAGAGTTTTGCGCAGTTACTCTCATTACGATCAGATTCAGCAGCCAGAATAAGCAAATTCCCATTAGCTTTTACTGGGGAAACAATAAACAAGGGGATTAAGTGGTCTTCTGTGGGGACAGCATGTCAGGCGCTCCGCGTTTCGTGGGCTGCAGTGTAATACGAGGCAGTTGGAGGGGCTTCAGCTCCGATGACAACAATGGGACCTTCAGAGGCTCATCGGTGCAGTAATGCGGCAGGGGCTGGGAAAGCGCGGTTTGTGGGGCTGTTACGGTACGGCCGGGGCGGGTGTGACGTGCCGGGCGCCTCTTGTCCCGCCACTGTCTGCGTGGCACTGCTGGAGAAAACGCGCTTTTGCCCCACGCTCTCTTTGCACGTCCAGCACAGCAGGGGCCACCAGCAAGGGGGCTTGAAGGGCCCGTGGTGCCCTGGCGCCTGCAGCTGCTCGGGGTGCTGGGAACCCCATGCAGGGAAGGAGCTGGCCCTGAGGGAGGCCAGCAGCAGTCGGCAGGGCGCCCGGCACCGGCGTTGCCGCAGGGGCGGGCTGGCACACGGCTGCTCACCGGGACGTCCCTGCGCCTTGCAGCCGGCTCGAGGCCGAGGCCCTGCCGTCCCGGCATCCCGCTTATGGGTGACGCCTGCGGCCGCCCGACGCCTTGGGCAGGGAACGGGAAGGCACCGACACCTAACGATCCTGCGCGTGCTCTGGAGCATCTCGCTGCGGTGGGAGCCCCGGGGCGTCGCGGAGCCGGGACGGGCGCCGGCGGACGCCCTGCGCACCGTGGCCTGGCCGTGCCCGGCGCGGCGGGCGCCCAGCACCCTGCGCACCCTGCGCGGGGCCGCAGCCGCGGGGGCCGGGTGCCATCTCATGGCGGCGCGGGGGAACGGGCGAGGGAGCCGGAGCCGGCGCCGGCCGGGAGCCCGGCGGGGGGCTGGAAGCCTCCCTCGGAGAGCGCCTCTCCGCCAGCCGGGCCGCGTCTCCCCCCCCGCTCGCAGGCGGGAGCCAGTTTCTTGCCTGTAGGCAAGCGTTTGCACCGCGGTGTAGCTCTGCTCTGTTTCCGCGGCTGCTTTTCTGCCTTCTCCCTTGCCATGCTGATCTCTCCGCTGCCTCTCAACACCTCCTCTGCCCGCGTCCTGCTGCAGAGCCAGCGCTGCCGCTGTGTCCATCCCTGCCGCTGTGACCGTTTGACTGCAGGGGCCAGCTCAGGAGACAGCCGCTGCGGCCCCTCCGAGGTGCCCTCGGTCCCCGGCTCTGCATTAACCGTTGCTGTATCCCACGAGGAAGGAGATACACCGTACGGTGTATCAGGAACTGACTGCAGATGCAATCCCTGGTGGGTCTTTCAGCCAGGAGAGAGGGCTTGGGTGCACGGCTTTGTTTAGCAGCTGGACTTCTAAATGGCCTTGCAGCAGCAGTCAGGATTTTAACCATGCAATTTCAAATCAACCAAAGGGTTAATATGAAAATCTCCTCCATATCCACTCCTGCAAAATGACCTCTGCAGGACCCTCCCAGAGATGCAGCTATCTTGTCTCCATGCTATAGGAGACACTGCTTATCCTGAGCCTGACAGTTTGCTGCTGTCTCCAGACACTTCCTTGGCAGCTGGTTTTCATTATCGTCACCATGTGGTACCTCACCTGCTCTTGCAAACTTGGCACCGTAAGCTACTGAGAGCTTGAAGGAGTATCACACGGAGTCCCCACCACGCTGGACAGGAGTTATTGCACTGGGTGTCAGCATGGGAAGTTGCTCCTATATAGCTCCTCTGTGCATTGCACTGGCTTATGCCAGTTCTGAATTTGGCCCAGTGAAGAGAAAGCATCTGCCAGAAATGCTGCTTCGTCCCTCCTGCAGCACTAGCAGTGCACAATTCATTTCTGCTCAGTTTATTTCTGCGGCTCGCAGAGCTGCCTCATGCAGCTCTGCTGGGCTCGAGGTGAGGAGTCTGGCCGAGGGGTGTGCACAGCTCTTTCCCTCCACCATGCACTGCCACACAGCTGTGGGAGCAAGACCCAAAAAAGCACCAGTCTGGAGGAGAGGGGCCCTTAACTTGGCAATGTCAGGCGTACCAGGTCACCTCCTGCCAAGCTCGTAGGCCTTCCCCGGGAGCTGGGAGCAGCCTCTCGCGGGGCGTGAGAAGCCCTTGCAGTAGTGGTGCGGCATTGCAGCTGTCACCGAGGTCTGACCTGGCCGGGGAGGTGGTGGCCATGGACAGAAGGAGAAGCTGCCCATAGCCCATCTTGGCAGGCTGGAGGCCGCTTGGTTCCCAGCGCGGCCACGCGAGAGGTGCGGTCCGGAGAGCTGTGAGCCGCCAGCCTGGGGCATGCAACGAATCGCCGCTGTGATCTCTGCCGGGGAGATGCGCAAGCACTGCGTATGCGGCGCTGAGAAGCACTGCTCTGTGCAAGCGCCTTTCAGAGTGTGTTTACACCAACCTGTCATTTAATAACAGCCTTGAAATAAAGCAAAAGCATCCCAAGGAGAGGAAAGGAAGGAACCAGCCGACCAAGTCAGTGAAGTTCACATCGGTTTCACTCCCTGGAAAAGAAACAAAGCCCCAAGCCCCAACCAGCGCACTTGGAGCCTCTCGGTGACAGGATCCAGACTGCGTTTGTTTGGGAGCAGAAAACACACTGGCAGGTTAAAACAAATATTACAAGAAGGAAACTGCTCGTCACAGGCTCTTGGACTGCTGAGAGAGTTTCTTCCCTGATGTCCTAGGCAGGACCAAGCGCCTTTTTACTAGAGAGCTTTTTCCTTGCAGTGCAGGGCCAGCATGGGCTGAGCTTTTCCAAACTGCCTGGTGTCTGCACTGCTGCAAGGATCAGCCCCAACTGCGTCCTCTGTGCTTTGTGCCAGCCTGCCGCCTTCCTGTACATCTTATTTCTCTGGGCTTCCTTCTGTTGTCTCCCCTGCTAGCAAGTTCCACTGGTCTCCCCTCTATCTGCAAAACAAGGTTCGGCATGGTGTGTTTGCAGTCGAACTTGCTTTTTAGATGCAGAGAGCAGCAAGTGAAGTGGCTTTCCTACCCCCATGCCCAGGGGCTGTGGTTGGAAAGGCCTCTGCTGTCCAAGTGAAAGCTGGATGCAAGCTGAGGGAAAACAGATGGTTTCAAGATCAAGCCCATCGTATGAATAAGAAGCCAAATTGCTGATGGATGGGGCAGCATTTAGCTCAGGCACGGAGCCAAACGTAATGTTGTCCTTCCCAAACTGCAGACTTGCTGATGACCGAGAACCCAACCCTTGTTCAGGTCCAGACGAGTCAGACTGTAAACGGAGAGTGTGAACTAGCCGCAGTGTGTGCTGAGTCTTCGCATCTCAGGTCTGCTGCAGCATCGTTTCGTAGCATAGACTCTTACTGTACATTTATATTGCAGTCAGGTGGTAGCAGCTGGTGCTGGTCTATTCAAGGGTGGTTTTCAGCTGCCCAGTTATGGCACCATGACTCGCTTGTAGGCTGCTGCACCCCTTGGGGTCCCCCAGAAAAAATCTGGGCTGTTGGCCCATGCTGAGCTCTCAGTAGCAGCCTTGGGTAGTTTGACTGAAGTGGAGACAGGCCCTCACTTTGGAGAAGTGTCTTCCTTTAGTCTGAGTCTCACTGCAGCCCCAGCCATTGGCAAAGCATCTTCCTTGGCAGTGGAGCCTAGAGGTAGATGAAGGACACTACCATAGTCTCTCTGAGACTCGGGATGTGACCCCAGCATTAGATTTTACCAACTTTGGCTCCTGTGATCAGAAGGTCCAATACGTCACTAGATGCTAGCCTGTCACCTCCCGGGATGGGATGTGTTTCTGCTTTTTAATTTTGGATGGCTAGCCAAAACAGAGCTAGGATCTGAGCTTTAGCCCTGGCTTTCTGTCCTTGCTGTCTGGATGCAGTCCCTTGTATTTACAGGCATCAAGATTCAATGCTCCTGTGGGCTGTGCAAGCTGAAGGGAACAGAAGAGGCTACGTGGTTTCTGCAGCCTGCTGATGGCATTGCAGGTCTTTGCGGACAAGGAAAAGGCCAGCTGAATCGTGCCTGTTAAACAGGCTGAGAAAGGAGCAACTCAAAATGTAAATAGTCACTGTGACCAGCCAGACCCTGTTCGGCTCCATGCTGCTGGACAGCAGCTGTACTGCTGCACCAAGGCCCTGGCTGATACTGTGCCCTTAGGAACGGGGAGATTGGCTCCGTTTTGATGAATACCAGACATTGCACTTGGGTGTACCCTGTGGTGATGACTCCTTCGTGCATTGCTACAGAGAGGATTAGGCTACTGTGAAGGCACAGAGGCAGCAGAGTGATCCCAAGGAGAGAAGAGCGACCGCTTAATTCAGCGCAGAGCCTGGCGGTTTTCCCACTGCCCGCATGCCAAAGCAATTAGTGGACACACGGCTGTTTTCAGCACATCCCTGGCTGTGGCAGAGCACGCGGGAGACACGTGATGCTGCTTGGGAGGGAAGTGCCTGAACAGTGAGTATAATTCTTCTGCAAGAGCAGAGGGAATTGCAGCAGGTTGTAATGGATATTGCTGTTGCCGTGGTGGAAGCCTTGGGCTGACATGGAGCCGCCGGGAAGCCCGGGTGGGCTGAACCGAAGCAAGCAGAGAGCAGCGTGCCGCGGCCTTGCCCTTGGAGCCTCCCCGTGCTTCACCCTCAGCAAATCTGTTAAATGAAATTGGGTGTCAAGTTGTTCTGCCTGGCTTCGGGGGGAGGCTTGTCGTCGTGGGGTCCGGGATTAGACGGACGGCTGAGGGAGGGGGTCATTCGTCACCACTTCATTAAAGGCAGAAACCCAAGACCCAAGGAAGCGTCGTGCTCTGAGACAGCTCTCTGCATCAGGTCATCTTTGCAAACCCATCTGCAGTTGTGATTTGGCAGCTGTGGACGTACATTGTGTGGTGCCCCAAATCCATGCCCATAATAGGACATTCTAGTCATTTTTAGCATTGCTTACAAATTATTCCCTTTTTTTATCCTTGAAGGACCAAATCGATGGTATTAGTTACTTTTGGAGACGGCAGCGCTTTGTTTCTATAAGGTCTCTTGACAGAGTTGTGTTATATTTTCACTTGCATTTTCCGTATATAACTCAGTGTGTGAGTCATACAGAGAAAATGAGCTTTGTGCGTGGTCGGGGGCAGGAGCGCCCCTCGCTCGCTGCTGCGAGGCCGGGGTGGGATCGGAGTCGGGCCAGGCAGCTCCGCGGAGAACGGCGCGGCGGAGGCGACGAAGAGGATGGTTCAGCGCAGCCCTGGCCTGGAGGGGCCGTGTCCGCCACCGCTTGGGGCGGGGGGACCGTTCCAGCGAGAGGCAGGCGCCTGGCGCTTTTCCTTCAGCATCTTCTCCCGGCAGCGTCAGGGACCCATCCTGCTCCTGCAGGCACCCGGCCTGGAGGGTGGCTCAGCAGAGCATCTCGCTTGGTAGCTGAAGAGCTGCTTCCTGTAAAGGGTTTTTCATTTTCCCTAGGGAGCAGCGTCCCTCTGCTCTGCCCTTCCAGGAGAGCTGCTTATTCTGGAAAGGAAGGGAACAGGGAAGGAGCTGTCTGGGCCCTCTGAGCACGGATCTGTCCCTTCTCCCCACTGTGGTCATTTGCACATCAATGTGCTCTCCCTTGTGGGGCGAATTCAGAGAAACCGCATTTGCACTTGAATATCCAGATAACATATGGGCAGGCAGCTGATGTCTCAATCCATTCCCAAGGCTCCCCACTACACGCACTTAACTTTACCCTTGCCCAGATGTGTGTACGTTTTATGTGCTGCGCGTAAAAAGACAGAAATTGCACAGGGTGGAATGTGTTGGAATTGGCACTTTGGAAAATGCACACTCTGCTGGAATGTGCTAACATCCAGCTCACATAGAAAGGCAATTAACTCTATTTATGTTCATGAGACTGAATCTAAACCCGGCTTCAGAAAGCAGCTCACTCACATTAAAGGGCTTTATAATCATTATGCTAAAGTATTTCTTTTGAAAACATTTTCAGTTTCTTAAACAGTTAGGATATTTATAAAATATGGCATCAATTACTACATATTTCTTTATTCACACTGATTATACAACCTATAATTATACTTAAGCCTCTTATTTGTATATCATGGCAGCATTAAGAAAAGCTCTGTGATTTGTCTGCATGTTATTCTTTCCAAATAGCAGAGGGCCGCAGTCTCTCCCCTCCCTTTAGGGAAGTAGCATGGTTATGTTGCCCAAATGACAGCAGTCCAGGTGTCTGCTCCCCCCAGCCAGTTTTTCACAGAACATAGAGGCTGAGGCTTACAATTTATCGTGACAGGTAACATTTGGCTTTGTATCATTTGGATCCAAACACTGTGTTTACAGCCAGCTTTCCACAATAATTTACTGACAGGAAAATATTTTCCTGGATCCCTTTTGCTTGCTGTAAAAGAGCCAGAATTGCAATAATTAAGCTCTTGTGGTCTGTCATTAATAAAGGTAGTGTGGACTCCTGCTATCTGCAGCGTGTGGTGCCTGGCACCCTGCGTGCTCCCCTGGGACCTGATTCCCCGTTAGCACCTTGTCACAGGGATGTGAGGTCTCTCTGGGGTCCCACAAGCACTCGGGGCTCTCAGGTGCAAGTCAGGGACAGTAAAAACATCTTGGTGGCTGAAGTATTGCTGGGGGCCGCTTTGAATCCCCTTCTTGTAAGTAATTGCAAACAAAGGCCCTGCTTGAATTAGTCAGGAAAAGTGACTGTGTCCTTTGGAAACAAAATTGGTCTGATATGAAATAGCCTGGCTCTTGTTAACTTCTGTTATGGTTTCACTCAATATTGAAGTCTTATTGCCTGTATGTAATGCCTTTTTGCAAAACTGCTTATTATAGATGAGGAAAGATCCCGCTGGCTCCTTCTGAGCTGGAGTGGCCACTTGCACAAGCTCGTCTTTGCTTTTGTGGTGACTTGCAGGGGGTCTGGGGATACAGAGGTTAAACCTCAGGCTGAACCTGGCATTAACTTGGGCTGACTTGAAAGAATTCTCTGCAGTGGGAAATGCATGAAAAACCTGCTCTCCTCCACTCTAACTGTAATAACAGCCGAAGCTTTTCAGCAAGCAGTTTACCAGTGCCCTTGCAGACTGGGAACTGATGCAAGTCCTTTCTTCCTGAGCCACTGAAAGTCCTCGCCCTCTTGGGCAGCACAAGCAAGGCACAAAGCTGGACTCTGCAGGAGGAAAAAACCCTGAATGTAGAACATGAACAAGAGAGCCATAACCACTGAACCTGAGCTTTCTTTTGACAAGGTTAGTGGGAGAAGAAAATGAGCATTTCGAAAAGGAGAGGCAATTGGTTTTGGAGCATCATTTGTGGCAAGGTGGATGCTCTGGACAAATTTCAGATGGTCTGTGCAAAAATGGGAGACAAATCACTCTGTGAAGGACAGTTGCCTTCCTGTGTACCAACATTAGCAGCTGCGGTACAGCTACCACATTTCTGCAGGAGAAGGTATTTGCTAAGCCTATTTTCAGCTACTGGAACGCAGTGTCTTCAGAAAGCCTGGAAATGTATTTGTGGGTCACAGAGCTGCGATGTTTGTCTTACTCTCCCACAGCCAAAGAATGCTTTGGACCCCGACTAAATCCACCCACTTCTCTGTAAAGAAGCAGCCAAATCCCCATCTTCTGAGGGGAAGGATCCTTGCAATGAGAGCAGGGTTTCGTGGGAGTCTCGCCTCCTGTGAGCAAGGTCTGGGAATCCAGGGCACATCGGGGTGTGAGTGGAGGAAAAAGTCAGCAGCGGTGAAGTTATACTCAATAGTTGTCAAGAAAAATATGGGTTCTGTGTGCTGATCTGCTGTTGGGAAGTGCTGCAATTGCCAGCTCTTTGTATAAAACCTCCTGCAAGCAAAGCGATTCAGATATGAACCAGCTAAGGGGGAAGGCTGGTCCGGTGGGACTGGGCCTTGGCTGTTCTAGCTTCATTCCTGACTTGTTACGTGACCATGGGAAAGGACGGGGTGCTAAAGGAGATGAATGTCAAGTGCTGAGTCTTGGATCTTTCTGCACTGCCGTTTCCCCGTACCGCGGTGGAAAGAGCCCGGTTTCCTTGTGCGGACTGAGGCTGCGAGCTCTTTGAGGCGGCTGCGTGCGCTCTCCTGGGCACTGCAGCACCCCGACACCCCAACACGGACCTGTTTCAGGAGCTCGACAGCAGCACAG
The DNA here is from genome assembly GCF_036417845.1 of Apteryx mantelli. Classification (NCBI taxonomy): domain Eukaryota; kingdom Metazoa; phylum Chordata; class Aves; order Apterygiformes; family Apterygidae; genus Apteryx; species Apteryx mantelli. The sequence continues at coordinate 6,902,483 of NC_090006.1, read as the reverse complement.
GCTTCCCACGGAGACGGCACCAGGCGCTGAACCCTGTTCCCAGGGAGGCTGGTCCACGAAAGCCTAGTTGAAACCAGTCACTGTCGAAGCCTAAGGCTTTACAGCTCATATCGTGGGGGTCTTCCCAGGAAGGACAGAAAAACTGCAGGACAGTGGGAAAATAAACAGTCAAGGAGTCAAGGGTTGCAAACGTGTGTATCAAAGGGAACTGCTTAGAAACAGTGACATGCTTTTTCTGAGAGGTGCAAAGAAACCAACATGTGCAAGGAAAGGCTGCTATAATAATTGTACTAGCCATGCCCATAAATTATACTAATAAATCCCCAGAGGGCCCTAGCTTGTTTCTAAAACTGTGAGAGCAAGTTGTTCTTTAATCAAATGCTGAACAAAGGTCTGGCCAGCATCACCAAAAGGTGTGACAAGATGCAGAGGATGCTGCAAGTCCAGAATATGGGAGCAGAACAGACATCTCCACTCTGGACACCATGGGAATCTTGTCCTTGTGGACTCGATGTATGCTCTTGTCCTCCTGTTTTGGTTAAGCTAGTACTGTGGCATATGAGCATATTAATGCATTTTAAAGGATTTTTACCTTTAAGTGACAACTGTGGGAAAGAGGCAAAGAAATGTCTACTTACTCCACCTCTGTTCTCACCACATTTTCCCTATGCATGTGCATGGCAGCGTAGGGGTTAAGAGAGTGGAGCACTGAAATTTCAGTGCATAAAGAAACTCCCTTGCAGTGGATAAAGCATGTACACAGCTTTCCTTGTTACGCTTGACAGATGTGCAACAATAGACAATGAGTCAAAGTGGGGAGCCAGAAAAGAGCTCAGGAAAAAGCTGCTGAGAATTACTGGCGCGGCTGGGAGACCGAGGCCCTCCTATAACAGAGCATTGTTCTCCTGGATATAAATCTCAGCTGAAATATGAACGCCAGGCTTCCAAGGACTTCCCAAAGCTGGAATGTGCATCATCAATTACCAAACCCAACATGTCCTGCACGGAATCCTATTTATCACCTTTATGCTGAGGCATGAAATCCCCACCCTGCAAGGCTGGGCTTATAGACTGGCTTCCAAGAGGTGGTAAAATCAGGGTCAGGCACCAGGAAGGTCTAGAGAAGGAGGCAATGCCATTTGCTTGGCAGGAGCAATGGCACGGTGTGTGCCTGGTGCTCTCCTGCAGCTCACGAAGGCCCTGGAGGTGTGCAGACCCTTGCACCTTGCTCTCACCATGATTTTCATGAGGTTCTGTAACTGTGACCTTAAACTGCTTCTTTTGCCCTGCTGCATGCACTAGGAAAGAAAAACCTGGAGAAGACATGTCCTTCAGTGTCACTGCTGACTCTCAAAGGCAGGTTTCATCTCCCCTAACTTCAGCTGCCTGCACCTGGGCATGCTGTTGGGATGTCCCTCCCAGCCAGTGGAGAGAGGTGAGGCACTTCTGTGTTACCGTTCCTATGTCGTCTTTAGTTGTCTGCCTTGGGTAAGGTTGTGGATCTCTGCGTTTGGACAAGTACATCCTACAGCAAGCTGGTGCAATCATGCTGTGAGTCTGCACTCAGTTAAGTTCAACAGATAATGAGTATTTTGGGAACGGATCATCTCATGTGTCCGAAAGCCCCAAGCAGCATCATCTCCAGGTGTTCAGTGGTGGCTCTGCCCTGCGTCTCGGATGTGAGCAGGAGCTCTGCTTAACTCCATTCTGCCAAGCGCTTCCTGTACTGCATGGAGCAAGCACCTCATCTTGCTGTAAATGCATCTTTCTCACAGCCTCTGAGCATCTATGGGACAGGGGCATTTCTCACCACGCTGTGCTCAGCCAGGGCGGTGAAACCCTCTTTTAACCATGTCTTGTGGTGTTAGATAGAAGTGTCTGTTGAGATACGAAGGCAAGAGATAAGCGTACAAAATGGAAAGCACATCTTCCTTGCTTTAGCTGGGAAGGAATTCCCATTGTATCCCAGTACAGTCCCTGCAACCTGGAACATATGAGTGGAGGTGACTGAATAACAAAATGAATGAAAATGAACATTATCTTTGCTCTTTTCCTCATGCAGCAAGAAGCTACACAATGTATTTGTTCTCCCAGATTGCTGGTGAAAGTTTTCCATGGATAATCCTTGCTCTGTAGCTGTTTACGGTCGGCGGCGCTGTGACCGTTCCCAGGTGGCAGTCTGGAATTCGTACTGTGCTGGCAAGTTATGAGCTATTGTTTCTCCTTGATAGAATGACTCTCTACGTTCCCAGCACAGCATGGGCTATGGATTTTCTTGTTCTGTTTATGCCTGTAAAATTTTGCATTGTTTCTACTGACCTCTGGGTGCTTGAAATGCTTTTTCACTCTTGTGAAACTGGTGCTTGCCTTCTCAGAAAATTTGCAAGATCCAGAAGGTCGTACTATGGGAGAACTGAAACCCGGTTTCATTTTTTCACCCTGTTTTTCCTCAGTGCTCCTTCTGTTCCACTCGGGGATGAGATACTAGTACTAAGTTTGATAACCGATATGTAATACATATGTATGTATATACATATCGTAAGAGCAGCCAGGCCAGTCCAACTGAGAACTTTACTCATTTTCAAAAACCCTATAGAATATTTCCTAAGCCACATCTGATCCTTGAAGATCGTCATTCTGTTATTACATCTTTTCCACTCTCTGTAGTCAACTTGCCTTCCTTGGGGCTTCTCCTAAGCACCCTCACACTGTTCGTTTGGCTCCTGCTGTGCATGTCTGGTACGGACTGAGATACTGCTGGAAAGAAGGGCATCCCCTACTCATCCGGGCAGGTACATAAATGCCTTTCCCATCCTAAAAAGATCCTTGCTACTTCAGGCTGAATAGCTTAGTTCTAGCTGGCAACCCGAAGGTCTTACTCTTTGATAAGCATCTCATAGTACCTGAACCGTTTCCTCAAAGTAAAAGGGACTTAATGGCAGGATACTTGTATCACTTTCATGCAAATATCAGATTACAGTCTAGAAGCCAACTGTCTGCAATTGCATGACTGAATTAAAGGGAAGGCAGACAGCAACAGGTAAAATATGAACAAGGCTCATTGTTTGCCTGCAGATATTAAAATTTCTCAGAAAAGCACTGTTGTGTCTTCCAGAGAGGTATAAAAACTTGATCTGCTCCCGCTTCAGTTTCGGGATGGAGCCTGAGAAGAATTCCCTGCAGATCACCTTACTTCCTTCATGAATAGGAGCAGCTCCTCCTGCAGCACCTGTGCTGAGAAAATCCTGGTGGGAATGCAGCCACAGCTGCGTGCCAGGCCCAGGAGCGACCTGGCGCGGAGGGACACCTCCCAGCCTGGTAGGTGCTCACCAGCCGGGGAGCAGATGCTGGGCTGTGGGCCGGCTGCGGGGGACTGGGCGGCGCGAGGCTGGTATGCTGCCTTCCCGCAGCCCATCCAGAGCTCCCCGCCTTACGCTTGCCCCTCCAAAATGCAATTTTCCCTGTTCAGTGCATGCAGGAGGAGGAACCTTTTAACGGCAGGAAAGCACGTGACTCTGTACGAACATCAAGTGTAGTCTGCCCTTAATGATACTGCAGTTTTTGTCTCAAATCACTTGTGCAGCTGGGACTTTCTAAGGCTCACACCTCCAGCCAGCACACCTACCTCTCACAAATCCTGCTGGAGAGATTTGTTTAAGGACTTAAGCAAACAGGCTGTAAACTTACTTTGTAACTTCAAATATTTTGCCTTATCATCTTGAAAGACTGTGCTCGGGCATCATGAAACGAGCTGGAGCTGATGCCAGCTTTGTGGCAGAGGTTGTTCCCCATTTATGAAGCCACTACCGCGTGAGTCAGCGGATGTCTGCAGGGTGAAAGTGCCTTGCCCACCCTGAGGAGCTGTAAACTGGAAGGACAAGCAGAGATTTTTCATTTTTCCATCTTCCTTTACGCTTTGCTGCCTCCTGCTGACAATGCTGCAGCTCTGAGACATCGCTGCTGGTGGAGCTGGGGTGGCACTTAGCCACCCTCCGTCCCTGCTCATGGACCTCCCTGACACGGCCTGGGCAGCCGCCTCCTCGCCCAGGTGCCGGTCCGCGTCCGTGCCGTGGGGCTGGCGGTCTCGGCCGGGCGCAGGACAGCGGGGCCAGGTGTCCGGGCAGGGGCCTGCGCCAGGTTCCCCACTGCGAGGAAGGACGTGGGCGCAGACCAAGGCGGCTGGATGGGGAGCGTCTTCCCGCACCTGCTGGCTGGCACCGGCCCTCCGGAGAGCCGTTGTTGCCTGCGGTGATAAATGGAGTATCCCTCATCAGATCGGATCTGCTCCATTTCCCATTTTAATTAAGAGCACTGGTATGGGGCAAGTGGCACCATGCAGGTGAGCGCTGGTGCTGGCTCGCAGCCCCCTCATCCCGCGGGAACGGGATAGGACCAGGGATAGGCACACAGGGACCAGCGTGCCAGATGGAGCGAGCTCTGGCCAGCTGCTCCGCGGCCTGGGAGCAGGGCGGTCCCACAATCGGAGCCAGCGTGGGCTGCAGCAGTGGTACCCGGCAGGACTGGGACGTGTGCTGGTGGTCGGCGATGGATAAGGATGGGGAGCGGGGAGGAGCCGCAGACCGTCGCCCTTCGGCGCCTGGTTTGGGGGCGGCTAGAGGCCCGGGCCATTGCTCCCCCCGGCTCCGCGGCTCCGGCGGGCCCAGGCGTGCGGGGCTCTGCTCGGCTGTCGCCGCAAGGCAGCAGGATTTGTGCAAACCCGGAGCTCGCCATCAAGGAGGCGGCAGCACCCCTAAAATCGGGCTTTTTCCCCAAGCCGGTCCCCGCATCAGCGCGTGTGCCACAGGGTGGCGTATTTTGCACAAAAATGCCAATTGCACCTCTGCTTTCCCAGAATATCGCGTCTTGACAAAGGCTCTTTAAATCATCCTGGCTCTACTGCAAACGTTTCCGTCGCCGCCTTGGTGTTTTATGCTGCCTCTGAGAGTGTTTGGCCCCTTTGTTTTGGGGTGTTGTTGATGCAGTTGTGCCCTTGCTGACCCCAATCCCTCCGTCCCCAGAGGGGGTGACGCTTCCAAGGGGAGCGGGAGGAGGCACCCTGATCCCTGCGTGGCAGAGCCGGGAGCAGGAGCTGGGTCTGGAGGCTTCCACAGTTGTTCTTGCCTCAGCTCAAGGCCTTTTTCTACAATCGTGGCTCTTGAGAGAGTTTGCGAGATTCAGTTGCCCTAAATACTGCATTTTTAAAAATAAGTCAAAAAGCAAGAAGCAGCTTTTTGAATGTCCTCTGCCCAGATAATAATGTGTAATATGATTTATGCTGAGCACATCATGATATTTGTGAGAACGTACTTCTGAATTTTGCACATCTCCCATTTTGCAGTATCAGGTGCAGCAGTCAAAAACTTCCATTCCGGTCCAATTAGGATGGCGCCTCTTTATGGCATAACCAATCTGGACATACAAGCTGCTGCTGCTTTATTCATTTCACTAATTGCTTGCGGCTGTTGAAGCTTTTCATACTAAAAAAAAAAAAAGGTAAAACTCAATCCCCAGAAAATTCAGAAATTGGTAACCATCTTTATGCTGGAAGGAATGGAGATGAGAAGACTTTTGATTTGTAATTTGCAGTCTAATAAACTAATTAGGTAGGAAAGAAAAATAACGGAAGCTTTGCTGGTTTTACATAACGTCTCAAAGAAAAAGCAAGTCAGTTAATTTTTGCTACGTGGCTTTGAGCGCTAATTGTGCGGTAATTGGCGACGTCCCCATCGGACGCCGGGGCGGGGGTCTGCGCTGGAGCGGCGTGAGCCCCAGCGGAGCCGCGCGGCACCCGGAGTGGCACCAGGAGGGCGAGGACCAGGACCGCGGATGCCAGCCGGGAAACGCGGCCGCTTTGGGAAGGGCGCCAGCGCAGGGCGGCGAGGAGCGTGTCTCGCCCGCGGCCCGGCCGCCTCCGGGACGGCTCCAGGCCGCGATCGAGGCGTTGGCTGGGGACGCTGCGAAGGCGTTGCAAGTCACGTTCCCCTTTGTGGTTTCAGCGCTCCGTAAAAGCGCCGGCGACGCCTGGTACCATCTGTCTGAGCCTGCGGGTTTCCGCACGGAGCTGCGACAAGGAGCTGCGGCGATGGGGAAGGGGGATTTGCTGCCTCGGGGGGGTTTCTGCAGGCACCCGGCTGCTCGCGCTCCGGCGCTCCGAGGGGGCTCTGCCGCGCTCGCTCGCTGGGGACTCGCGCGCTGAGCCCGGCCCCCTTGGCGCGGGCTCCAGCACCGCCGCGGCCCGGGATCGGCCCCTCCGGCTCCGTCGGGCTGGGCACCGCCTTCGGGCACCGCGTTCCCGAGCCCCCCTGACGTCCCCGGGGCAGCCGTAAGCAGAGATCGTAAAAAACACGCGTTGTAGGAGAATAACGCGTCAAATCGAGACCCCGTGAGAAAGGGAGGCCAGCCCCTGCGACGCGCTGTGGCTTCGACCCTTGTTTAGCTCCGCGTGCGGTTTCCTCTTCGCCCTGTCCTTGATACAAATGAGTTCTTAATTTCCTTTGCGGAGAATGGGCTATCGTACCAAAATTCATTAAGTTATGGGGCCTGCAGCAAGGCTTAATGACAATTTAAATTAGGAACCCGAGCGGTGGCGTCGTGGCATTAGAGCGAATGGTGTAATTAGGAAGGTGGTGATTTCCCCGTGACCTTTTATTTTTCAAGCATTTTAAACGGACCAGTCTCGTCTCCGCAGCACCCCCTCTGCGAGAAGTCTCTCTGCAATGTGGGTCGTGTCTCCGCTGTTTGCAGGTGGCACACTACAGAAGCTGCATTTTGTTTTTCAAAGTTAAAGTGTCTTTGAAATATGATTTTGCATCTAACGCAGAATGTAATAAAAAGGCTTTAAAGAGCTGCTGACGCCTTGTGGAAAACTGAAAAACACTCTGTCGAGAAACAATTCTGCGGCCTGTCTTATCTGCTGTTCCCTTTGCTCATTTTTGATAGCAAGGGGCACTATAAATATACATAGTTATACATAAAAATGAGAAACCTTGGCAACCAAACAGGAGGTTAGTTGTTTTCTCGCGCTCGTTCCCGGCGGAGCGGGGGGTGAGGGCAGCGCAGCGCACCAGCCGGTATTTGGGTTTTGCAGCTCTGGGCTGATCGCGCACCGGACTCTGCAGCTGCTTGCTCGTGCTGGACCGTGTCCGAAGGGGACACGTGTGCCGGCGGTCGTCTGTCCTGGAGGCATCCGTCAGCCCCGTGGCAGGCGCCAAGGTGCTCCGGGAAGGTCAGGCAGGAGGGAACAGCAGCCAGACCCAAAGTTGGGCCTGGCAGCACCGACGGATCTGGTATTGCCTGCAAAACCACCAAAATTAAACCCCACGCTCAATCAGACCTCTGCCCCAAGGAGTCTCGTACTGTTTCCAAAGAACTGGACAAAATAACCTCCCTTGTCCCTTCCCCGTCCGTGCTCTCTGCATTTTCTGTTCACTCCTGCAATGAAGTGCAATAGGCAGACGGAGATTTCTGCCCGAGCCCAGGAGACGGGAGGTTTCATTCCCGGAGACCGAGCGGCACAAGGAAGCCCGGCTTGTCTTTCCCTGGCACGTGGCTGCAGAGCCGCAGACAGAGACTTGCAGTACTGCAGTCGTTGAACTAAACGCACCTTGGCTGTTGTGTTAACTTTTCCAGTAAGTTTCCAAGGCAAATTATTCAACTACCATTTTCTCAGCAGAAAACATTTTTTGCTGTAACCATCAGCCTTTCAGTAAGTGAAGAGTTATTTTGGCACCAAAATACTATACTTGACTTCCCTCTGAAATTGCATTTTATTTGTGCTGTCATAAATAGGAAAACTTAAAATGCAGAAGGCAGTTGGAGTGATATTTCCATCTAGTATTGCTAGATCTACATTTCTACTATTAGCATTTTCAAAATTAGACCGCTGCTACAGAAATTCTTCCGTGCACTGTTAGCAAATCACGTGGAAAAGAAAAGGTGGATGTTTGACAAAGGACAACTGGTTTCACAGCGCACGTGTGCAAGTACTGCAACAAGCTGGTGAAACGTGGGTAGCTGCGCAGCAGAGCAGTGATCAATCCTGCTGCAGTCTGGGCCACGCGAGCCTGCGAAAAACACTCCTGCTCAGCAGGGCAAAGCAAGCAGCTGCCTAGCAAATAAGGCAAGCCAATTTAAAAGAAAGGTTTAATTGGAAAACTGATATGAAACGTATCTTGTGTATAGTCATATATGTATTCCAGATGTCTTATTTAATATTAAGTACCACCTTTTCTTGTTTTGCTGTGCTTGTGGCTTGAGATTCCTTGAAACTGTGAAATGATGTACAGGTATGTTCTGCCCAGAGCAATGCAGCGCACGGCGGGGGAGCGCTCAGAGATCTGCAGGGTGTCATTCCCTCACCACCAGCTGATGGTGATATAATTAGAAAAGTCATTTATCTTTGCTCGGCAGTGCTAGAAACTATTTATAGCAAGGCAGACAAACAGTACGCTGCATCTTGGCATGGGGTGGGTAGGGAAGACACGGACCAAAATGACTCCTGGTGCCACCTGTACTCCGGGGCCCGAATCCCAGAAAGGTAATTTGCTTCTGGGAGGGAGACTCCAGCTCCAGCTTTATGCAGACAGACAGAAACCGTCTACTCTGACCAAAGTGTCCCTCTCTGGACTTGCCGTGGTGGATCATTTTGGACATCCCCTATATGTTGTCACCATCCTCAGTTTTGAGGTTTTCCTGTCCTGCCTCTGCCGGTGTCCTGACAGGCTGCGGGGCTCTGCCTGCGGCCGGGCACAGCTGCAGGACAGATGTGAAGGACGCCTGCCGCTGCCGATAGCAATAGCGCTGGCCCCAGGGATGCAAGCAGCCAGTGCTGAGCAGGTCTCAGTCAAGAAACGTTAACGAATCGGCTCTGCTCAACGCTCCTTTTCCCCAGCTTTGCTGGAGAAAGGCACTGAAACCAACCCAAATAGCCCTTCTGATAAATCAGCAGTGACAACCGAGCAGCCGGCTGTTCAAGCCGGCGCCCAGGCGCTGGGCTGGCTGTTTGCTGGTACACGCTCGTCGCTGGTCTGCGGAGCTGGGGAGCCCCAGTCCAGTAGCTTAAATGGTGCTAAAGCCAGAGCAAACGCCTTCTGCACAGATCGGTCTGTGGGCAGAGCTCAGCGCTGCAGCATGCTCCCCTCCTAACCGTGCTGCCACCGCTCCCGGCACCGGGGCTGCTGACCCAGCTCCCCAACCTGCCCTGCCGGCTCCCTCAGCACCCTTTCATCCTCTCCGGTGTAGCCCGACAGGTAACTGGCATCCGCTCAAGCAGTTAGCATGAGGCTCCCCACTCCTGCGCAGTGCTGGATGCAAAGGCAGCCGGCAGGGAGGTGCTCTCTGCTAGCAGGACTTCCTTGGCAAGGGGGGGAGGCCCCGCAGGTGCGCGGGCTGCTCATGCCTGCCCAGCTGGTCTGCATCTCCGTCACGGCGGGCTGTCCTCGCAGACCAGCGCTAGCTGCCGGCATTGCCTGCCCGAGCCCTGCTGCTCCCGGTGCCGGCAGCACTGCAGCGCACTGGGTCCCAGCCGTGGCCCTGGCAGGGCGAGGGAAAGCAGAGCCGCAAACGCGTGCGCGTGTGCATGTCCGGGGCAGGCGGCTTGAGACCAGCCTCTGCCCGCCATCTCCCCGTGCCTGGCCTTGGCCGCCAGCGAGGTTCTTCCGGAGGCTGCGGCAGGTAAGCGTTACTCACCTCCCGCTCCGGGCTCTTGTGGTGGCCGTGTCTTTCCATGCTCCGTGTTGTTGCTGCCTCACTCTAGACCTCTTCTGGAGGTGTGGGAGGAGAGACTGGTCACCGCCTGCCTTAGCCAGGGAAAACCCAGGCGTTAGCGGCGCTCAGCTCTGCGAGCTGCAGCCCAGCCAGGCTGTTACTTGCAGGCTCGGAGATGCTGCTCAGCCTGGGCTGAGGTCCGTGTTTTCCCAGTGCAGGAGCCAATCTTCCTGACTGGTTTTCCGCCTGTGGTGGCCCGTCTCCGTGCTGCCTCCTCTGCACTTGGGCTTTGCCCTCTGCGCCAGACCTCGGCTGACCGCTTGCTGGCTCCATGCACAACGGCAGTTTTTGTGCTATTTTGCTGTAAAAAGGGATGCTCCAAGCTTTCTGAAGCAGCCAAAGGGGGATGCAACAGAGACCTGCCGGGTGACAAATAGTGGACAGAGTGCGAGCTGCGAGAGGGGTGTTGGTGAGGAGCTGGGGTGTCTGTGCTGCCGCACCGGGGTCAGCTGCATCGGCGGCGTTTGGTGAAATGTTCCCGTCGGCTCTGCCCAGTGCAGCACGAGCTGCCTCTCTGCGCACGGGCAGCCTGGCTTCAGGGTAACCTCGTGGGAAACGTGTTTCTGTCCAAACCCAGTGCATCCTCTAGGCTTTGCTGTGAGGGTTTCTCAGAAGAAAACATAACATTTCTTAGCCTGTAGGACTAGCGGACCAAGCCTCCCCATCATCAGAGCGCACTGAAATCCCTTGAGAAAGGTCCTAGCCGGCCGCTGATCCCCTCCGTGCCTCGTCCCGTGGCGTTGCAGGGGAACGCCTGGCACTGCCCTTCACCCTCCCCAGGACCACACAGCATTTGCCACGTGTCGGTTGTTTTACTGGCATGAGATAAAAGTAGGTTTTAAAGCGCTGAATACAGCTACTTCCTGCAGCTTCCCCTGTATCTGAGAAGGTGACCCGCATCTTGCTAGCCCTGGCTACAGCATGCTTGGGCAGATCCTGCAGTGTCCTTTGACATGCTCTGATGTACAGGCATCGAGCTGTGACCGTGCTCATGAGCTGGGTCTGCCTGTGCATTGTGAAAACCCGGATACTAATTTTCCTTTGCCTGTTTCCCTTCTATCCAGTGCCTTTTCCATGCCCCTTGACCTGGGCAGTGACTCCTAATTAGCAAAATGGCTTTGAAGACAACTTCTCCCCTGCCCCCTCCTTGGGAAAGGGAGTAAATTGAGCTTTTCCATCAGGGCAGATCAATAATTCTGCAGGGCCCGGTTCTTATTCACCCTCTGGCCACATTATGCCACAAGTTCCACTTCCAGGCTTGTCATTGTGCTAATGCTTAGCACGAAGGAGAACCGAAGCAGTGATTTGTGTTCCCGGGCAGTAAAGCAACATGGAGCTGTGCTTGCAACTGTGACAAAAATCTTGTTCATTTCCAGAGAGATTGTAATTATTCACTGATCCAGGAGCTCGGTGGTGCCTCAGGAACTGGATGTCAGAGCAAAGCGGTAGATTAGTAGCAGCCAGACAGACCAGGGCTTCTCTTGGAAAAACCGAGTTTCTGTTTTTTGGCAGCTCGCAGGACGAGCAGCGGCACTGAGAGCGGAGGGTCTCCAGTACCTGGGCCTGCGAGCTGCACGTGCTTATGCTGGAGCAGGATGCCCCGCGCCTCGCAGGGCTGGGCTTCAGGGTCAGCCCCGCAGTCCCGGTTCCCCTCGGCTCTCTCCGTGTAAATGAGGTCTGTCTGGAAGCATCTGAAGGAGCAAGGAGCCCGTCCTTCCTGGTGAGAAGGGAGGTGCAAGATGCAAGGTTTCTTCAGATGCCTCAGCTCTGCCTCCGCCTCCTCTGGTGCTCTGGGGCTTCTCATGTTTGCCTTCGCGCTCTCTTCCTAGGGTGCTTCAGTACTGCAAAGGTTGCTGCAGGACTTCCGGGAATTATACCACTTGGAAGCATAAAATGCCATGCAAATGCCAGGTGTTCATTAGGTATGCTTCAGGCTGGAGCTGCGAGACCACCTTTGATGCACCTAACCAAGTGAGAGCGCTCCAGACGTCCGTGACGAGCGCGCTGACGTGGGAAGGGATGCGCCGCAAGCAGGCGTTCCTGTGGCAGCACCGCGGTGAACGCAAGGAGACGAGCTCCCGGCGTGGGCGCCCAGGCACGCACACTGCTCGTTCCCCGCTGGCGTCCATGTGCAGCGCGGGCCGGGTTCAGCCAGGCGCTGCGGTCTGTCTGCTGCCGCGTGCTGCTGGGCTCCGCTGCGAGAGCTCTGCTCCTTTAGCACCTCTGCAGGCGTCTTGGCTCCATGATGTTTTTGCCAGTTAATTGCTGACCAGATAATAGTCCCATACTTTAACTGGAAGCTGAAAAATATTTTACTAAATGACCCTGTGGGGTGGTGGATCAATGTAAAAATGTTTCTGCCATTGACAGAACTTGCCTCCTCCTTCGGGGAAGAAGTAGGGCTAGTGGAAGAGGCAAGTTAATCAATGTGACTGATGTCACATTTGATGAGTCAAATTAGAGAGAATTGGATTTTTTTTTTTTTTTGGAAGGGCAAAATGGAGTGTTTCCATTAAAAACAAAAAACTAGGAATCTGAAATATTTCACAGCCATAATGTGTGTAAGAGGAAAGCTTAGCTTCCTTTGGGCGAGAAGGCTGGATGGGAAATTCAGCAGGCAGCGAGGTTGTTGGCTTCCCTGTGCAAGCGAAGGGAGCTTCGTGCCTCCTTGCCGAAGCATGGAGTAACTGATGCCCTTCGGACTGGGCATTTTAGTGCGGAGCTGTGCGTGCTCTGTGCCCGGCAGTCCTCCGGCAGCAAGGACGCTGGCTCCCGGGAGACCACCCGGGACCTGCCTTTCCTGCGCGGGCAGGAGCAGTCGCCCAAAAGGGATGCAGCTGGGGATGTGCAGTGATGTTACAGGAGAGCGAGGAGGTTTCCCAGACGGTGCCGGCCAAGGGAAACGGGTGGGATCTGGGCTGGCTGAGGCTCCTCCAAGGGACGAAACGCCCCTGCTTCCCCCCGTAACGCTGAGCCCACCGGAGGGCTGCAGGGATCAGCAGGGTCGGGCTGCGCGTGCTGGCGAGCGGCCGCCGCGTTCCCACGTCGCTTCCCAAAGCCCGGCCCCAGGTGTCAGTCAAGCCATTTCCTTCCCAACCAGGCAGCCAGCCTGGTGAGTTCACTCATCTGTCTTGATCTCTTTTTTGCTAGAGGCACTGTGAGAGACAGCACAGCCTGTTCAGAGCCTTTCCGGGGAGGAAAAGGCCCTGATTTGTGCTCTGCTTTGTTCCGTGGCTGCGGTAACCTCTCCCTCTTCGGAGAATAAGATGTTAAAGAGCTTTTGAGAACGATCAAACCCTTCAGCTTCACTACTGTGATTAATCAATCACAGCTGCTGCTTTACTGCTCCGTATTTTGATGCATTTCAGGTTGTTCCAGAATTAGCCCAGTTCTGGGCCAGTAAACACATTCCTAAACCCTGGCAGGGTGCTGGGATGGAGCAAGAGCTGGATTTTCCAGTGCTACACTTCATTCAAAGCCAAGGCTGTCCGAGTCTGTTGGGGAGAGGTCTGGGGTCGCCTTTTGTTTGGCACAGAGGAAGGCGGTAAAGAATTGCTCAGACTTGCCATTATTTTCTGCAAAAGAGAATTCTGCTTGGAGGCATTTTTGTCTGGGAAGCCTTGAAGTGGGCCTCCCGGAGCTGCGCCGTGCAGGGATGCTGACCTGGCATCGCTGGGATGCTGCCAGGCTCCCTGGGAGACCTTGGAGAGCATCTGGGACCCTGCAGCCCCAGGGAAAAGGAAGGTTCCTTGTTGCTCCCTCGTAACGGCAGTCTTAGCGTGGCGTGCCGGCTTTCCGCTGCCCAGCTGGGACCGAGCGGTGGGGAGCCGTAAGGCCTGTTCTTCCGTGGTTTATTTGATGGCTTTTGGTCGTATACTGCAGTTTATTTCTTCGCTGAGGGTGCAGAGCTCCATATCCGGACTGGCTTGAAGCTTCCCCGAATGCAGGTGTTGGGGGTCGCAGTGTGGTGAGCCCAGCCAAGCCTGCTGCCAGCGCCTCCGAAGCTGCCAGCTGGACACTGGCACAGCGAGGGATGGGGGACTTGTCCGTCAGAGAGCCTGGGACAATGCCGGGGCCAAAGGAGGCTTTTTTCCAGCAAGGGCACATGGGTGCAAGGGACCGTCCTGTCCCTTTCTGGTGGCTCCTGGGGCCTTGAGGGACTGATGCCCAAAATCACAGGAGGAAGGAGCAATGTGGAAAAACCACTCTGCTACTTAGGTCCTTGTGCCCCATAACAGACAGGGGTAAGTTTGCTAGGAGCTGAGATCATGCACCTTGAAAAAAATTGTAAAAACTAGTTAAAAATAACTTACAAGTTAATATTTCTTGTGCTGATGCTGCTATTACAAGAGAGCACGTGATGTTCCTGGGAGTTATGCAATCCTAAAGAAAGTGAGGAAGAGATTTAAGAAATATCTATTCCCTGGATGGCAGCTGCGTCACTGTAAATATTGTCTGATCTGCCCTTCTTAGCACTGGAGTATCTGAGGCTCCCGGTGGCAGCTCTAAGGAGCTTGTGTCAATTCTGGAGGCTTAGATGCTTGGCTTAAATGCTCTTTAACAGTTTTTTTTTTTTTAAGCTAAAGAACCAAGCAGGATCATGGAGCATCACAACTCAAATAGTTTGTAAAAACTGCTGTCAAGCAGATTAAGCTGGAAATGGAAAAATTGCTGGTTAAGTCTTTTCTTTCTAATGTTTTCATGCTAGAGGGTGATTTAAAGTCTATTTCACCACCTAGGTGAGTGTTTCAGACACCCGGTAGCAAGAGTGCCGCAGTGTGGCTCAGCCAGCTACTTTGTACCAGCAAAATCCCTGGGACTCTCAGCAAAGCATATTTGATAGAAACAAATCAGACTAACCAGACTCATTTCTTAAAGGTACTGCAAACACCACGATATTATAAGCATCAATCATAGCTCAGTCGCAAGCACCTGGGAGGCCTCGCACCCAGCCCACCAGCCAGGATTCTGCTGTTCCTCTGCTGTGTGTGCAGCACAGGCTTTCCAGCTAGACATATTGCTTAAGATACAGCATTTTTATCAGGCTCTGGCAAAGGTGATACTTAGACAGGAGAGCTCTTCCATGAGAAACGGAGGAGGCCTGTAATCGCTTTGATCAGCCAAGCATTTGGGAAGGGAATGCAGCACGTTCTGTTTTACAGGGCTTTGGAAGCGAGGGAGTGAAGAAGTCTTTCCACGTCTCTGCGCGGCAGATGAATATCCCTCCGGGATGCGAGCCTGTATTGCCTTGAGCCGCAATGAGCTTCGGGAGATCTCCCCTCCCGTGCAGAAGACCCAGCACCCTTGTCCCTGCCGTGACATGTGGCATGGGAAGAGAGGCATGCAGAGCCAGACTGTCTGTCTGTCTTCGGGTTGTATGTATAAGCGTTACAGGCTGTAAATATCACTTCCAAGCCTTGGAGCAGAACCTCTCTCTACTCTTTTTCATTTTTTTTATTTTTTATTTTTTCTCCCTCTTGTTTGAATGCTTTTCTTACTTAACCTCCTCGTACTAAGGAATTACCCTGCCACAAGCAATGGTGCTGCCTCATCAGGGCTGTCCAGCTCTTCACCTATGGCTGTTTTCCTCTTCTCTTTTCTGTGCCCGAGGTATTTTTGGCCTTTTCAATATGGGGCAGATTTTGATGGGCTCCGGCTGCCTCATATTACAGTGCCTGACGCTGGTATGACAGCAGTTCTGTGCAGGGCGAGGTGCTGGTTTCACTGCTTTGCAGGGGGGAACCTGTTCGAATACTTCTGCTATCTTGCAAGCAGCACAGAGCAGTTGAAACCTGTGTTTCATCCACCCGTAGCTTGTCCTGGAGAACATTTCTAAGCCACTGTGTTACTAAACGTGCAGAAATGCTGAACAGACCCTGTTAATAGGGATGAGGGATGCAGTGGGAGTTCTTCATGTGTGATTCCCTGAAAATGCCTTTCGTTAGCTCTTATTCTTGTTGCTGCCTTGTTGCATCCAAATGCCTCTGACTCCGGCGTACCGGGCAGGATAGCAGCTGGAGACTGGCTCGGAGGGAGGCTGGACTGCAGCGGGAAGCGGCGTGGCAGCGAACAAGCTCCAGCGCTGGACTGCGGTGCGTGGCCGGCCCCGCGGCAGGGGCTGGGTAGGGCAGTGTTCACCTCGCTGGCAGCAGCCTGCGGGTTTGACACCACGCGGCAGCCTTGAGCGAACTCGGTCCTGCAGCCCTGTACGACTCCTCCGGTCCCTGCATCCTTTGAGCAAGGTGCTCAGGCAGGGTCTGCCCTGTCTTAATGAGTTACTTCGTCTGGCTGGGCTAGCAAAAAATGGTATGGTTTTTTTTTTTTTTTCCTTCCCCTCAAGACATTTCATGCAGAAATGATGGTGTTCTCTGAACATCGCTATAATAATAATATCATTGGGTATTTGAAGAGATCTGATGTTAAATACAAATCAAAATAGCAGTAGGTTTTTGATATTTGTAAGCGTATTTTCTAAATCTCCACAGTAATTGGCCTGTGAAACACAAAAGGCGTTTTCGTGCCATCAGAGAGAATATATGAGCTGCTGAGCAGGCCTGGGGACAAGCGAGCGCCGGCTCCGCTCCCAACCCCGCGCGAGCCGAGTGGAGCCGCTGGGCTGGGATGCATGACGCCGCGGCTGCCCGGCTCTCCCGGCAGAGCTCGGCAATGGGCTTTCCTGGGGGGTTTTGTTCCCCTCAGCTTCTCCCGTTCAGCCAACGCAGAAGTGCTGTGTGGGCAGGAGGAGTCGCCCCGTTCAGATGCGGACAGCGCGGCTGTCTCTTGCTTATTTATTTTTTATTTCTATTCAAGAGCTTTTGCTGAGGAATATTTACCCTAATGTGTGTAAATATTATGGCACCATCAACGTATACACATAAATTGCGCCACCCTCCTCTCTGGATTTGGTTTTGGCTTGATCTTGCAGCGGGGAGATCCCGCTCGGGTGTGCGTTGCAGAGCCTCGGGGGCGTGTGCACGGTGCTGCACGAGGAGCTGCTCGCGGCTTGCAGGGTCTGTGCCTCCCTGCTTCTTGCCTCGCCCTCCCTGCTCTGCTCCCAGCCTCCGGCAGCGAATCCCGCAGCGATTGCCGCGGCGGCGGCAGACCAGTGCTGCTGAGGGCAGCCTGAGCGGTGCGCTGCGGCCACCTTGCTCCGCTCCCTGCATTTATTTTACATCCCTTGTGCGTGCATTTCCCGTTATGGGGGTAGATGTGCAGGGATGTGTTGTGCACGGACAGGCCTCGGGTCTGAAATGCCGCGTGAGTTGTCCTTGTTCTTGATTTCCGCGTGTGTTATGCAAAGCCGTCGGACACAGGTGGTGAGCAGCCCCCGGCGCCCGCGTGGGGGAGGCAGCGGTGGCCTTTGCCCGAGGACGAACCCTCCTGCTCCCTCCGTCACTGCTCTCCCCTGCGCGTGGGTCTCGCCTGCCGCCCTGCCCAGGTGCGGTGCGTGGCGCGCGGGCGCCTGCAGAGCCAGGCGCTCTCCCTCCATGCACCCAGAGCGTTACAGCAAGTGAGTCATCTGCAAAAGTGTGAAGCTGAAAGTAAATTCCTTCCCCCTGGAGCCCCTGATATCCTTCACAGTCTCTGCCTTGCAAATCAGATTTGCACATCTTTATAGTCTCACAAAAAGGAACATCCCTCTCTGGTGCTGTGACACAGCCTGTGCTGGGTGAAGCCAGGCAGCTCTGCCTCTCCCTGACCTGTCCGGCTTGCCCAAGTCCGGGGCCTGCCGTGGCTCTCTGGAAGCTCTTGACGAGAGTGGAGCCGGATCCGGAGGGAGGCTGCCGGGGCCGGTGCAGCCTTGCAGAGCACCGCGGAGCCAATCGCAGCTGCTAGGGGTGGAGCTGGAGCGCCAGCAGATCATCGCCGAGTGCCTTTCCCGCACAGTTGGTCTGGGCTGCCGAAAGATCTGGTCGCAGAGAGAGGGAAGCTGTAGCTGTGGCCCCGGCGTGCTCCTGCCCCAGCAGCGTCCCCGACAGCCGCCCTGCCCGGTGCGCGCCAGCCCGGCCAGCGACACGGAGGTACTGCCTGCATCCCGCCCTGCTTGCGCTCTGCTTGTTGCTTGGCTCTGCGTTGCTTAGAGTTTGCAGAAAGTTCACTGGGAAATCAGAGCTGTTTAATAACGGGGTGCTCGTGGGAAAGTGGCAGGAGGGATCTGCCGCACCTCTGGGGCTCGGGCGCAGGGGTGGCGGGTGCCTGGGGAGCCCGTTCCTCCGGTGCACGTGCTGCTGCTGGAGCCGAGCCCCGCTCCCAACACCACGCGAGGGGCCGGATCCGGCCCGGCGGCAGGGAGCCCTGCCTGGTGTCCGCGTCGGCTGCGCCGCCCTCGGGCCCGCAGCAGGAGGTCGAAGGCGATCTGAGTGTGTTGCGTGACTGATCCAGACCCATCTCAGGCTTTAAAGTGTTTTCCCCCCGGTGCTTTTATCGAACACTGCATTTCACCTGTTAGCAGGTGGCTGAAAGCCGAGCAGGCCCGTGGACAGGGGATCCCCTGAGACTGAGATCCCGGGCTGGATGGCCAGCGGAGACTCGGGGATGCTTTTACCGAATTGACTTTACGCAGGTTTTCCCACAATCCAGCTCGGGAGAGCGAGCTCCTAGGGCTGCAGCATGCCAGAGTGACTGTCTGTAGATGCAGGAAAACAAGCCTTTTCCCTCTGTTTGTAAAGTTTGGAGAACTTTCCAAGCCAGCTCCGCGCAGTAAGCAAAGGTGCCTGTGCACAGGCAGGTGTGCACGGGGCTGCAGCGGCCGTTCCCGAGCGGATCCGCTGCGGCAGCGGTGGGGACAGCGGCTGCCGCCCCGTGCCGGCGGCCCGGCGCCGGTGCCGGGGTCGGTCCGCGCCTCTCCGTGGGGCTGGCCGCCTGCACGTGTTGCACAGAGTCGGCCGTAGGTCTGACAGCCCGAACAAAAGCCAGACCCGTACGCGGCAGGAGCTGGCGACTGCCGCTTTGGGCTGCGTGTAAGATCCCCGACTGACTCATGAGAAGTCTGAATTGCTGCCGATCCACATCCATTGATTAGAAACAACAGACCCGAGCCGTGTCCGGTCACTCCCGAGGCGAACACGCTCCCGTCCCTGCCCTCCGGGCAGACACATGCTCTTTCTGCCCTCCTCTGATGTTGGAGTGACCTTAGCGCCTGGCCCTGGGTGAAGAACAAGCTTCGCACAGCCCTGAGGAGCCAGTTAAAAATCACCAGTTTGCATTTTCTGCCTGAGATTGTGCTGTTGGCTCTCGCCTGAGCACGTGCTATCCATCTGCAAAACACAAACAACCAGCCCCGAAATGCAAAAGGTGAGCGGGGAAGGAGCCGTGGGGACACAGCCCGGGCGCGAGCCGCTCGCCCAGGGGGAGCGCGGGAAGGCGGATGCCGGGCGGACAGGCTTCGGCTCCGGGGGCTCTCGCCGTGGCACAGGAGAGGGACAGTGACCTGGAGGATCTCCTGCTGCTTTTCCTTGTGCTGTGCCGTGGGGTGGGAGCAGCAATGACTTGATAAACAGTTTTAAAAGACATGTTGTGATAAAGGTTTCTAGACAGTGACTCATCTACCGTAGGAAGGGACTGGAGGGAGGGGCACAGAGGAGCTTTTTAGAGTAAAAATGGGTCTTTCCCCCCTTTTATCAGAAATAGGAAGGGTAGGGATCCTTTATTACTCCTGGAGTAGTGGAGACCTGTCGATCGGAAACCTCCTAGTCTCAGTGTCCCCTGCACCTGCTCCAGCCCCGTCTGCATCCCTTTCCCCGGGGAGAATCATGCCTTCTGATCACATCCCTAGCTGGGACTTGGTTCCAGAGTTTGGCTCAGGTTTTTTTTGGCTTGGGTTTCCCCCACCCCCACCCCCTAATTTTATCTTATCGTTCTTAGTCACTTCTGAGTCACCCTAAATAATTAATCCTTGTCCCTGTGTAGCTGTTTGCATTGCGTTTCTGCATGCACCCGGCAGACCTGTGTGTGCGCATTTCGGAAGTCACTCCACTTTGCTCCATCCGTGTTATTTTGTTTTAACTTTCCTCCAGAATCCAGCTTTCCCCCCCCCCCCCGGGGCCGTTTCCACCCTACTCCGCACTCTCGCTGTGCTGGAGTCGCGGAAAGCCCAGAAGTGCTCGGCTCTGCACCTCCGCTTTCTCAGGTGTGCCGTGGGGTACACGCACCTCCAAAGGGCTTCCCTCACCGTTCACAGCATTGCTGACTAACCCCTCCTGAAAAGGCTTTAAGTTGCCGATGTACAGAGATACTTTGCAGATATTTGCCGTGATCTGGTTTAATCTGCGGTTTCCCGCTTACAATAGAATTGGTGCAGCCAGCTGGCCTCTGCTGATTTAGCGCCTTATTCCTAGCAAACAGCCCTGCTTTCTCTCTCCGGATGGCCTTATAGCACTGTGTTATGCGAAGTAATTCCAGCTCATTCTCTAGGCATGAGGAGGAGGGAACGTTAATGGCCAGACCTTCCTCTGTACCAGCTGCTGATCTGTGGTCCAGCTATGAACTCATCATCCCTCCATGCAGGTGCTTTTGCTGTTGAGCCCCCTCCCCCTAAACCCACCACCAAAAAAAGAAGAAAAAACACTCCAAAACTTCAATGATTAAATATATACAATAATAATAGTGGCTTTTTTTTTTTTTTGAGAAATACTTCTTTTTCAAACCCATTAGTTCTGATCAGAACCATTTTCATTACAAGGTGCTTTTGAAGTCAGAAATGCTCCAAGAAGGTTGCATATGTCAACCTAAAGTGACCTGAAGTCACTGCAGAGGTTTGAGATGGCCAGAAGCTAGGAAAGGCCAGGACTCCTGGGTGCTATTCCTGGCTGCGATTGCTCTAGGTCACTTAGGCTCAGACTGTCAAATCTGGGTGTCTTGCTTCATCTGGGTTAAGCTCCCGAGGAATGAGGTGTGACTTGAAACCCAGAACTGCTTTGATAGATCAAAACTGGGCCAGTTGCTAGGCCAAAACTGGGCCACGGATGTTCCCAAGGGTGGATTTGGGTGCGGAGGCAGGAACTAAGTTTCAAGGTTCTCATCTCCCTCTATTGCACAGATACCTTCCTCATCCGAACACAGACAGTTTTCTTCCTGACAGCCCCCGACAGGTAGCAGAACTGTTCGTTGCTGCTCGCAAAGTGTGAGAAGCAGCCCTTGCTGCAAGGTGCCGGCGTGCCCAGCACGGGGAGGCTGCCCTCGGGAAAGCAGCCGCTGCAGGGGGGCAAGGGGAAGGGGAAGGCTTTCCCCCGGGCCATGCCATCTTCTCCTCCACCACGAGCATCTACTGTATTTGCATCCGCTAAAGGAAGGTTTAGCAGAACCAGGCTTGGCTGTAGTGGTTTTGCAGCTGTGACCTTCAGGCAGCTTGTGGATGAGACTGGAGAGATGCTGGCTTGGTGGGTGTTGCAGCTTTGCCCCTTCATTTCGTTTTTTCTATAATTTCTGGGGCACTTTGTCACCCAGCTGAGCACTGACTCTGCAGCACACAGGGCGTGAGGGGGCACAAGGCAATTGCATTCGCTGTCCCCTGTCCTCCCAGGAAGGTCATACCCAAACTGTCCTCCCCAGCTTGCTGGGGTGCTGCCGAAAGCTCCTCGTGCCCCGACTGGGACGCAGCGGGGACCGATGCCCAGAGGACTTCCTGCTCCTTTCTGCAGCATGCGTGAGCAGTTTGGTTAAGCAGGTGCTTAACTCCAGGTAGATGTGTGAGTGAGTTAAAGTCAAGAGGGATTAAGTGCACAGTTTTCTTGGCCGTGGCTCCCATGGGAGTTGTGAATAGGAAGAAAATGGGTTTTTGATGGTCACTGTGCAAAGCAAGAGTCTGCCGGCGTTGTTTGGCTTCCTTGTCTTGGTGGCATCACCAGAGCGAAGGACAGGGTGCCCTTTCTGTAGGAAGTGCCTAAGGCTCTGTAACAAGCTGCTCTGACCTTATCCGGGGTGCGAGGAGGAGCTCGGGGCCCCGGAAAGCTTGCACGGACCTGGGTGGCCTGTGGAGGAGCCCAGGGCAGCGAGCGCCCGGACAGGCGTGAATCCCCGCTCTGGTCCGGGGCGGGAGCCACCGTGCCTGTCCCGGGTTGGTCCTGCTTCCCACGGAGCTGCAGCGCCCTGCCCGATGCCCCCGGTCTCCCCGCACGAGAACCTCC
Source organism: Apteryx mantelli (assembly GCF_036417845.1). Lineage (NCBI taxonomy): Eukaryota > Metazoa > Chordata > Aves > Apterygiformes > Apterygidae > Apteryx > Apteryx mantelli. The sequence goes on along the minus strand of NC_090006.1, from coordinate 6,880,593 downwards.
CTTGCCTGGCATCCTCCGCAGGAGGAAAACGCTCGGCCCCGCGTTGGCCGCGCCGCCTCTCGCGCTGCCGGTCACCTTGCAGCAGCAACGCGCCGCGATTCCTGCTCGCAGCCTTTGCTCTCGGCTCTGCCGGCTGCCGCGTTCCTCCGCAGCTCGGAGACGAGAACGTCCCTGCCTGCCACCACCTCCTGCCACCGCTCCGGAGCAGGGCAGGAGGATGGGGCTTGGCAGGGCCAGGGAAACCGTGCCACTCGCTCCTGCATTTATTAATTGGGAAGAAATAGAGTTGCAGGGAGCGATCAGATTTTGAGAAAGACCCTGAGGTCCAAAACATTCCCAGAGGAGAGATCCCTAATTGCTCTCTAATTGCACTAGGGTTTAATTTGTTCTTTTTACTGTAATGTTCCCATTTTTCTAGATAGTTTGTTTTGTTCCATTAGCTAGAAACGGTTGGAGATGAATATTCCTGATATTAAAACTTGCCTGTTGTGTAATGCCTGACAGCTTTTAGGCCTTTAATGTGCTGGCAGGGGAGGCCGAAGGCTCGGCCTGTTTTGGCCGTCCTGCTGCCTGTGCCAGTCCGTTCGCACGTGCACCGCAGCGCTTGCCCCACCACAGTGTTTTGCTCTCGTAGCCCAAGTCCGAGTCTTGCACCAAGACCCGTCCTGGTCGTTTGCAAGAGATTTTGCAGTTATAGATGAATCGGGGGTCTACAGGGCTGTAGGTGCCTGTAAGCGAGCTACGGTCGGTGCCGGGCAGTGTCACCAACTGTGCCTCCCGCCGGAGCTAGCGGCTGGGCGGGCGTTCATCACCGGAGACCCAGCCGAGTCCCATTTGCCGGGCGAAGTGGCAGCAGGCTGGAGGAAGGGAGCCCATGCTGGCGGCCGGGAGCCGGCTCCGTGGCTGGCCTCGCCGTGGGGATGCACCGGTGGTGGGGATGCAGCAGCGGTGTTGCCGTGGGGCTGCACCGGTGGCAGAGATGCAGCGGCACCATGGGGATGTGCCGGCGGCAGGGATGCAGCGGTGGCAGTGAGGGGAACAGCGTTAATGCCAGGAGATGCCGGCATCCGCAGGGCCAGCTGCAAATGCTACCGCCGTTTGATCTGGCCACCTAAAAGCAGCGGGTGGATTTGGTGGGAAAGTGCGACGCAGGTATTTAAAGCTGCCTGGAACGGTGCAGCTGCAGGCAGGGCACACAGCCGCGGGCTCATAATATTCGACATGCATCAGTTTCAAAATTGCAGAGAGAATGTGAAAAGCTGCGTGCGTTGGCTTGCTTGCGTGCGCCCGGAGCGGCTTGTCGGGCCTGAATGCCCGCCGCTCCGAAAGCCGTGAACGAACCGGTTACAAACCCGGCTGTGGAGGAGGCTGCACAAGCCCCTCCGATAGCTGGGATACAGCGCGCAGGTACTGGCAGCAAGGGAGGCAAAGCTGGAGCGGGTGCTGTGCGCGGGGCTGCCCAGCCGGCGCAGCCGCGGGGCCTGGGGCTGCTCCCCCAGCCGGGCATCCGCGGAGGGACACGGGATATCGTCCGCATCGCCCACCAGCTGCGCTCCAGCCCTGGTCCCGGCACTGGGCTGCAGCCGGGAGCATCGCCTCCGTGGAGCCGCAGCTGCGTGCGGGATGCTGGCATCTCCCCCGAGCGCCCTCACCCCCCCTGCCAGAGTCTGGTTTGGCTTAAAAGGAAGACAAATTTAATCAGTTTTGTGTTTTCCACCTTACAATATCGCCGAGTGAAAGCATCAAAACGATAACCGCAGGTCCAGCTGCTCATTTGAAAATACCAGGCAATGTTATTTCCAGCCACCGGAGATGCTCCATGATACTACTAATTGCAGCAGCAATTAATCGGTCTAATTGTCAAACGTGGGGCCGTGGCTCACAGGAGGCTGGCGGGGACCGGAGCCGCGCAGGCTGTGGGGGCTGTTATTTTCTCCCTTTAGTTGTCAAGTTTTGAGTTGCCATGCGGACGTGCAATAGCTGTAGCAGCCGAGGGAGCCCCGGACGGAGCCGCCCTGCGGCCGCCGGCGCTCGTGCCCATCCCCGGCGCACACGGTGATGGGGGATCTCTGCGTACCAAGGCCGACTCGGAGCTAGGAGAGGCGCGAGGACGAGGACGGGTGCGGGGAGCTGAGCTGCCGCGCGCAGCGCCGGTGGGAATCGCAGCGCGGGACGGGAGCCAGCCCAGGTCTCCCTGCGCTGCACCAGCACCGTCACTGTTTGGTATTCATGAATAAACTCCCCAGCGGCTTCATAACCTCTTTCTGTAATAAAAGCTGCCTGGTTTGTATGTGAGGCTTTCAAACTGGCAAGCTGTGTTGCAGTTTAAGAGCGAGTTCTCCGCCGTTTGCGCTGAGGATGTCTCATATCGCTTGTGTCAGTCTGTGCTGATCATCACCAGCCCCATTACGCTCATTCGTTTTGGGCGTAAGTCATGATTTACGGAGTGTTTTATTCTGTGGATTCGATTGTGCCGAGCGATGCTCTACTGTGGGAATTTGGTGTTACCTGATGGCTGCTTTCCCGTTTCCCAGAAATTCACCAGTTCTTCCAGGTCTTGACCTCCTCCCTCCTGCTAGGCATCTTCACCGCACCAGAAGCAGATGTCCCTTTAGGCCGCTCTTTGGAGCGGTCTGCACCTCTGGAGAAGTTGTGCATCTGCGTGTGCGTGATGCAAAAGTGTTTTGGCCTCCCCCTAAAGCACAGGGATTTTCTGGTCTGGTAGATCATACCAAAAACATTTTTTTTCAGCCTTTTTTATCTCCTGGTCCCAAAGACAGGCTGATGGCCATGGCCTGAAGGCTAACGTATAAACCCCAGTTTGAAAACCGACGTTGTACCAAACATGCTAACTTGTTTTAATCCCCTCCTGTCGCTCCTCAGTGCCGTGGGGGCTGCACAATAAATGCCCAAGGCTGGGGAGAGCCCCAGGCCAGGCCGGAGAGGGCGACCTTTCCCAGTGCCAGAATCGGAGCAGCTGCGAGAGGAGCGTGCAGGCTCCCAGCGTGCTGCAACTGCAGCCTGATTTCTCCCTGATGAAAGCAGAATAGCTCGCGTTGCCCGAGACCCTTTCACCCAAGGAGCGGGAATCGCACAATGGGCATTGATTAACCATTTCTCACTGCTCGTCTGTTAGGGAGGGAGAGAATAGGGTTTTTTTCTCCCAGAGATGGGAAATGAAGCATGCATTATCTGAGTGGCTTGCTGAAATGCTCATAAATACCAGGCAGGGCTGACACAAGACTTAAAAGTCCAGCCTGCCTCTGCTCTATAGGGATGAACACATAAGAAGTCCATGCTTCTTCGAAGAATACAAACGCAAACAAAATAACGATTTTTAAAAATCAAGGACAGACAAAGAAAAAAGCAGTGGGAAAAAAGTAAATGTTTTGTTTTACTTAAGATAAAGCTCCACTGTGTTTGCTGTTGCACACAGTGCTAATCGACAGATTAGCTGATAATATGAAGAAGTCTAATGGAATTTGCTGATCCTGGTTAGAGGATGTGGGATTAGGTCAGGAGTCCGGAGGTTTAGCTGTTCCATGCGAGCAAGGGGGCTGCGGTGCGCAGCACTGGCCTTCCTGGTGTCTTGTTCGTCAATAATTTCGTGGATCGCAAGAAGCCGCGCTGCCGCGAGGGTGCCGCAAGGTGCGGAGCCCCTCGGTCACTGCGAGCAGGGCGGTTTCCGCGTGCCGCGCGGGTGGCGGCCCTGCTCCGAGCAGAGCCCGTCTGCCTCCCCGCAACGTCCGGAGTTGCCCGGCAATGCCAGCTGTGTCTCGGGAGCAGGGAGGGTCGTCCCGGGAGGGAGGGAGAGGAGACCTGCCCGCCCGCGGGAGCGGGACGACAGCTGGGGCTGCCGGCAGCATCTCCGCTCCTGCTGCCGCCAGCTTGGACCTTTGCTGGGTGGGAAGCTCTCGGTGGAGTCTGCCCGCAAGCAGAGACATTAAACTGATTTGGGGCTGGTGCGGTGGAGGCGGCCAGATGCTGAAGGTGCTTTAGCTTAACCAGCTGGGCCAACATGGAGGCTTTTTTCAAGGAATACAGCATTAAAATAATCCCCCATCAGTAACAGGCAGATTTGTTCTCCAAAGGATTCTTCTAAGCCCCTTGCCACCTTAGAGGGCTTTGCTTTTGCGTTTCCGAGCTGAAGCTGATGGGGAATGACAAGCGCTGATTATGCAAAGCACCAGAGGCTACAAGACGTAGGCACAGGATTCGGCTTGACTTGCTTCCGACTGTTTTGTATGTTATTAGGGAGCCGCAGGAAAAAGTAGGTGCTGCTTATCCAGAAATAAAGCGGCATCCTGACTGTAATTGCACGGAAATGTCATGCGTGCGAGCTGTGCCCTGCTCTTCCTTGCGGTGCCAGCTCCTTGCCCCGGGGCTGGGGGCTGCCCGGCCGGGCAGCACGAGCTGGCGGCTGCCGGGGCTCCCGCAGCCTGGCAGCGCCGGCCTGGCTCCGGGGAGGCTCCCGGACTATTCCTGCATCTCTCCGAGAGGAGCCGCGGTTTCCATAGCGACCGCGAGCATCGCGTGGCAGCCGCTGCTCCGCCGCGTGCAGCCCGCAAGGCTCCTCGTGCGCCCGGCGCCTCCGGCACGCCGGCTCCCGCCGTGCCGGCTGCAGGGTCCCGGGGCGCCCTGTGCCAACCAGCCGGGCGCTCCAGCCACGCCGGCTGCATCGTCCCCACTCCGTCCTGTCCTGGCGCGGCCGGGGCCGCCTGGTGCCGTGGGGCTGTGCCGCACCGGAGCCGCGCAAAGCACCGTCCTCGAAGAGCGCAGGGCGGGAATCGATGCCCTGCGGCACGAGACGTGACTGCTCTTAGCTCCGTTCCCGCTAACTTCATTGAAGCAGTCTTAATGTATCAATCTCCATTCTAAAATACATTTTTATGCGAGTCAGCACATGCTGGCAATTAAATCTTACCACGCCATGAGCGGTGTGAATAATTAGAACAGCTTGTGTGTACAGCGGGATGTGCACGTTCCTGCAGGAGGGATGGTGCCGCTCTGAAGTCGCTTTGCAGCTCCTCCATGCGCGGCAGCATCCCGCCTCCGCGACCTGCGGCAGCTCCGCGCGGCGGGCACGGTCCTCTCCTGCGCTCCTCGGCGCGCAAGCCTCTAAAGAGCCGTGTTCGCCCCTCGGGCAGGCGGTGCCTCGAAAGGCCCTGGCTGGATGTCACGGCCAGGCACCGCTTGCATCCCGCCATCCGCTCCCTGTGCCGGGCGCGTGCCGTGCCGTGTCCCGTACCACGGGTCGGGGGTTCGGACACCCCTTGGGAGCCGAGCGCCAGCTCCGTGGCTTCCCCGCGGGAAGGCATCGCCCGCGCTCCGTGGTGTCCCTGCTGCCCTGGGGCACTGGGGATTTTTGTTGTGTATCCATCATTTTTTATTTGCTTGGTTCTGCTAGTTTTAAGCCGTACCTTGCCGCTGCCTGCAGCTTAGTGAGGAGGTGGGAACGCCTGGCAGCTGTCCTCCCTCCCCGCTCACCGGTGTCACGGGGACTCAGCAAGAATTCCCCGAGATCCCGCGTTCTCGGCCCGATCCAGTGGGGAGGAATGTGCAACTGGTCCCTTTTTCTGTGAGCCTGGAAAAAAAAACTCTGGAAGAGGGCTTTTCTCACCCTTTGCTGGGAGAGGGGCTCATCTGGGGGCTGGCGAAGCATGCTGCTGCCGAGCTGACCCCGCGCCGCTCCAGGTGGCCGGGGCGGTAGGAGGCTCGGAGGCCAGCTCCGAGGAGCACCGGGGAGCAGCTGGCCGATGCGGAGGTCCGTCCCCCCGCTGCGCCGCTCCGCTCCGCAGCCTTTCCTCCGCTTTGCACGTGGAGTGGACGCGTGCAGGGTTTCTCCTGCTCCCCAGCTCGTGCCACACACAATCTTGTTCTGATTTTCAAAGCTCCAATACAGTGTGTCAAAATGCATCGAAGGCTGAACGCAGCAGCGAAGCAAATTGGCTCTGGAGAGGATTTCAGGGAACAGAGGGGAGCAGGGAGAGGGCGGATAAACCTTGGGCCGACGAGGATTGCAGGGCGGGTGACACGGGGCAGAGGCATGGGTGGACGTGCTGCCCCGCCGGGGGAATGGCCGTGTCTCCGGTCTGACTGGGGAGCCGGGAAAGCTGAGAGCAGCAGGGGCTGCCTGGAGGACGGGGCTCTGCGCACTCCCCGTGGCTGTTTCGATAACCTGCCTTTTCCCCCGGACCTGCAGGTGCTCCCTGTGCTGGAGCCCGTTGCTGCCGCCAAGCCTCGAGAGCGCTCCTTGCTAAAGCCAGTAAAAGCTTACGGAGAGCTCGAACTCGCGGAATGGGCTCAACCATCCATCATGCTGATGGTGCTAGGAATAAGGCACTTCAAAAGGCAGTATTTTGCATTTCTTCAGATGCCTTGTTGTAAGTGCAGCGACACAGTTGCTAAAAGCACATTAATTATTAGCAAAGACTTTTTTTTTAATTTTTATTGCAAGACAAATTAAACAATCGAAGAAAGCAGGAAGTGTTACATGAGAAGTTAATCCATGGGCGAGTGACAGTACCAAAAGCCACAAATAATTCATGACATGTGAAAACCAGGGCATTTAATTTTTGGCTTGTTGTTTGCCTTTGGCATGTGTGCACATGCTCAGTTGTCACATCTCTAGTGCTTCAATATGGAGGGTTTTGGAAGCTGTTAATTCTGGGGAAGGTGATTAAGGCCTTTGAGAATAAATTGAGTAAGGGGCCAAAAAGGTTTTCTTTTTTTTTTCTCTCTTGACTGAAACAGACTGGGTTGCTGAATTTAGTGCCTTATCATATAGCGTTACTCGTCCTTGCTCGCACACTGTGACAAATCAGCCTGTGCGGAAATTCTGTTTTCGTCGCAACAAGCAGATGCTCAAACAGCAATCTTGATGGCGAGGCTCAGATCGAGACCTCCTGAATCCCCAGCGCCATCCCACGGCCCCTGTTATCTGATAAGTGCAGAGCAAGGCGTGCTAGCGCATGGCGAAGCACAGCCTGGTTTAAGGGAGCTGGGCATAAGCGTGGAGACCAGACTCTTGTGTTTCCAGGCTTCTGCAATGCCAGTTATAAAACGGCTGTTAGAAGAGCAGAGGAAATTAAGTGTCCGGGTTGGAAGGGTTCAGCCTTCCTGAAGCAGCGTCTGCTGGACTGTGAGTGGACCAGACAGATAGGACTGATGCATGCCAAAGTCTCAGATACTTACCAGTTAAATGAAGATGCAAAACCTGTTTTCATGTACCAGTTACTGATCTCGGTGAGGCTGATCCGGGTTTATGCACACGCGGGAGTCACTGCCCGTGTCACTGGGGACGAGGACGTGGTCTGAGGCTGTCGCAAGGAGAACGGCCTTGTGTGGAGGGCGGTTTGAGGATGCTCCCCGGAACCTGGCAGCAGTGTTTGGAGGTGGGGGGAGAATTTGGGCAGGGAGAAGCAGCGATTAAAAAATAGTTCAGTCAGAAAGCCAGAAATATAGCTGGCAGCAACTGGGGAGAGGCAGTGCCGTTGGAGAAGAGCGGGGGAAGCAGTTTCCTTCCCGCAGGCGCCGTGTGTTTGGCTCACCTGGAGGGTGGTGAGACAGAGCCCGGGCACAGGCCGTGCAAGGGCTCCCCTTTCCCGCGGGTCTGGAGGCAGCTGATTTTTCGTACTGTCTCTTTTGGACACTTTGCACAGGTTCCTGCCCCCTTCTCCTTGCAATGTCCTTCAGGTCTGTTTTTCATCTCCTCGAGGTGAGGACGGGACTGGGTATGTAAGGTTAGCATGTCTGCAGTCGCAGCGGAGGAGGGAGCAGCTTCTTTGACGTTTGCCTATAACTTTTACGCTTGTACCTGCGGCATGTGCTGTAAAGTTTAGGCAAGAGTTACCCAGGGATTTGGCTCTGATCTCAGATTTAGATTCTTTATTTGCCGTCTCCATTTAACACGTCCCCTCCTGAGCCGTTGCTCTAACTGCCGTGGGACCAGCCTGTGTGGGCACTTGCAAACAGCACAGAAGGAGCATTTGGGAAAGCTGCAAGCCGTCTGCTTCTGACAACAGGCTGGTTAGTCCAAGGACGGTGCTGTGTTTCCAGGCTCCCTACCCTGAAAGGACATGAAATGGTCGGCAGCTGCTCAGATTTTTCATGGTTTTCTGCTTATTGTTGTTGAAATATAGAAATAAATGACAGTGTAAAATAATAACTGTAGTCTGTGAAGTGATAGAAAAGGCAAAATCTGGAATTAGAACAACTCTTTCATGTTTAAGAGCTGGAACATGGGCCAGTTACTCTGGCACATTTGCGTTTGTGGATTTCCCATTATTAAAGAACTTCTTTTGCTACTCAAATCAGCTCATTGGTCAAAAAAAAGGGGGCGATGCACTTGATAGCAGCACAATAATAAAAATAGAAGCAGCTTGCTGAGGGAGAGTTTGCTTGAAATGAGATTACTGCGGTGTTTGTTGGAAACGTGATGGGAAGCATTTGCTGGAGGTGAGTGCGGACTGTGCTTCCTCTGTCCCTGGGTTATACGCGAAGGCCTCCGAGAGCTGTCACCCCAGCACAGGACCGCTGCAGCCCGCAGCGACCCAGCTGGCGCTCTCGCCCTGCAGGAGGTCTTGTAGCAGTCTCGCTGCCGTGGCTGGGTCTGGACGGCAAAAGCATTTATTGCAGGTGCCCTTCCAGCACTCTCCTGTGTGACACTTGCACATGCAGCGCATGGCTGTGTCTGGTGGAATTTAACTGGTGTGAAGCTTGTCCTTAAAGAAGGAAGTTGGCTTTGAATGTGTCTCTGATGTCAATATCTGGATTGCTGTCCTCTAAAATTTAATGCAACTTAGTTAGACTCTTTCTAGCAGTTGCCAAAAACGGGAATCAGCCCCATTAAATTGATTTTCATTAAGCTGTTGTAGTCACTGAAACTGCTGAGAAGAATCATAGCCATATGGCACAAGGTATTTAAAATGAAGTCTCTGATGACACAGTTTGCCATTCCTGGAGATGCTGAGCTGACATGTGCAGAGGTTACTGATCGGAAGTGGGGAAGAGAGGGCATCTTCAACACTCGACTGCCAATAAAAGAGGAAATAATAAATAATAAGCCCCACTGAAAGAACAGGAGACAAAGCGATCAGTGTTCGGAGGCACTGCTGTTTATGCCTCTGCGTAAGGAAGAGACAAAAAGAGTCTGAAATATGTAGAACTTGATGTGCAGTCCAAGTGCTTCTGCTCAGCTGAGGGGTTTGCGTCCAGCTGGCAAGGATGAGAATCGCACATTAATTCTTCAACTTTCTGAAAGACAAGCCTCTGAGAAGGTACAGGGAACATATCCCTTCTCGCTCAGCATCTGTGGTTCTCGACAAGCGTCTCAGACGCACACGGTGTTCCGCAGCCGCAGACACGCTGAAGGCGGAGTGCTGCCTGGTGGCGGCAGAGCAGAAAACCCTGGTTCCACACTGTTTTTTGACTAAGGCAGGTTACATGGAAGATCAGCCGAAGACTAGTCAATTCTGGCAATTGTTAGGCACTTGCAGACAGGGATAGTTAAAGTGGAATTAAGTGATTAGAAATACATAAATAATAATTGCCTATGTACTTCCTTTATGACACTGGCAGGTGGAGGAAGTTAATAAATCCTCTGTTAGCACTGACCCACAGAACAGTAATGCAGACTGTATCTGAGATGAGACAGAATGGGAAAAAAACAGCTTTTCTGGAGCAAGAGAAAACACTATGTATTTAGGCCAGGTACCCCCACAACAAAGCTGTTTTCTTCATCCCAAGGCTTCATGTCTAGAAGGTGCCCTTTGCTGTAGACTGGAGCTCTTGCAGTCGATCTCCGACGCCATCCGTGGGCCAGCTGCGGGGACCTCGCTGCGGCTGCAGCGTCTTGCAGGGATCCCTTTTGGGAGGGAGGTAGGTTCCTCCTTTGGTTCTTGCGTTGCAGCAGGGCCCCTGCACAGCTTCCCGGGGGAGCAGCAGCCGTGGACCTCCCTCGTCGTCTGCACGTAGAACAGCCTGGGGCGCCTGAGGACCGCGGCAGCGAGAGCGCCTGCTTTACGGTGCACGGAGGGGCTCTGGGTGCAGGACCGGAGAGGACCCGCTGCCCCGGCCGTCGAAGCAGCACCAGGAGATGTCCTTCGCACGCCGCTGGGGCAGCTCCGCTTCCCCGAGACACACCGGCGCGGAGGAGGCAGCACTCCTGCCTGCTCTGAGGATGGGGAAGAGATAACCAGAACCGTTTTAGCAGAACGACTAGGGAGAGACGATCTGGATCGGTTTCCTCTCATCACCAAACGTGACGCTGTGGCCTGGAGTCTATCAGCTCCTTGGATGCTACAGCAGCAAGAGACACCGTTATCTAGCTCCCTGTGGCTGGTTTGTTTGCAAGAACACCTAGATGAAATCAAGGCAGATCTAACTTTTAGAATGGAAAATCAGCTCTGGGAAAAAAGTAGCTATTTTCACTGCACTTTTTCACTACCTTGATGCTCTGGAATGTTATCCTATAAAGGAAAATATAAGTGTACGGGAGAGAGAAGAAATTAAAAAAAAGCAAAGAAACCAGCTAACAGCCACCAAACATAAAAGGTTTGTTTAGAGCCAGAGCAGGATGCACCAGCCAGATTTAAAGAGCTGGTCTTGGGAAAGGCTATATGAGAGCACTCCAGCAGCGCAGAGACAACCAGGAGGGCTAGGAGAAGGGCTACACTGCTGCAACTTCTGCTGTATTTATGTGGGACAAGTAAAAGCCTGTGTTTTCTCAAGGCAGTGGTCAGTACTTGAGTTTAAACTTGTTCTCAGCCTGTCTGCATTTCTAGGGGCAGCTTTGTGAGGGTGGTTTGTATAAATGGTGCTGGTAATGGCATGCTTACGTGGAAATCTTCCTTCTAATGGAGAAGCAAATATCCCTTGCTAAGGTGAATCTTTTATTTTTGTCAAACTGTTCATAATAAATTTTGTCCTAAGCATTTATTGTTACCAAAGCTTTCTAATTATTTTAAGTAGCCAAGCTTACATATGCCTGAATCCTCTCTACAGTTTAGCCTAATATATTCATGCAAAAGCATAAAGGAGGCTTTGCTTCCATTCATTCTCCTGTTCTCCCTAATCTCCATCCCTCACTCTTCCGCCTTTCTGTCATTTTCATTACTATTAAAAAGCAATACATGCAAAAACAGACGGTGAAACCCTCTGGCAGGCTCCTCAGTGTGATGAGGGCACTCAGCTCTGTTTCTGCTCCTGACAAGTGGAGTCTGTCACTCCGCAAGCTTAGCAGCCCATCCCAGCGATCCTGGGCCCGCTCCGCTTCCAGGGACACAGGGCGGCTGCTGGTCCTACCCGCCTGCCGTGTGAACGGAGAGCTTTTGGGAAGCGGTGGCATCAGCAGGAGGGAGACGCGCTCCCGCTGCGCTTGCTGCTGCAGTTATGCACCAGTGCTTCTGCTGAGCGGAAGAGCTCGACCCCGAGCGGCGCCCGGGGGACGGGAACCGCCCTGTCCTTCTGCTGGCGGCTCAGTGAGAGGAAGGTGAGGAAGAGGCAGCGGCAGGACCCATCGTGCTGCTTGAGGAGGTCAAAGTAATTTGGCGTCCGGCTGTCCTGCTGCTGAGGGTGGGGAGCAGGCAGGCGTGAGACGGTTCCTGCCAAGGAGCTAAGTCCTGCCTGGGCAGAGAGCGCTGTGGCTCTTGCAGAAGGGCGGGATGTGGCGAGTCACTTGCAGCGTTTCCCGTGAGTAGGGCAGAAAAATGGGACAAAAGCAGCTGTTGCCCATATGAGCAAGGCCAGGCATATGTGGAAGGCGGCTGAATCCTGGTCTCATACGAGTGGTGTAAACCAGGAGTCGCTCCACGTGCTGCTGTGACAGCCCTGGAAGGAAAAGGCAGCTGCAGGGGAAGGAATGGAGCCTTGGCCGAAGTGAGCGAGGGAATTGCTGCTGCTGCGCTGTAAATCATCTGCTGAGTTGCTCAGGCGTGGCCTTGGATCTGTCCCAGCACGGAGACCAGGAGGATGCTGGTGTTCCCGTGGGTGCTGGCTGGCGCGCTGCGTGCTCCTCTACCCCAGCCGGCTGGCAGCAGTCCTGTCTGCTTTCTGTCTCGGGGAAATGCAGGTCTGTGTCTGTATCAGGCCAAGAGCCCTGATGTACATGCTAGAGCTCCTTGGTACTGCAGTAGAGCAATTAATACGTGCAGCCATCAGGAAGAGGGCAAACTGCAAATGTGGGAGTCACAGGAGTAACGTTAGCTGTTGCACATTGGCCTCACTGGGTGCTCGTGAGTGCATGAAGACGCACTCATCCCTCAATGTGCAGTGCTCCCTGGGGCTGGCTGGAAAGCGAGCAGCCCTTCCGAGCGTGGTGGAGTCCGGGGTGGGTTTGCTGGAGCCCTCCTGCAAGATTTCCTTCCTGGAAAGGGAAGGATGCATCTTCAGGTGACGCTCTGGAGTGAGGAGCCGGGCACCCGCACGCTGCTCCCTGTGAAGCTGAGTGCACAGGCCGGAGGAGCACCGTGCATCCGACAGCTGCCGGCCGGGAAGGGCAGAGCTGCGAGCCCCTCACGGGGCTGCGCCCGGTGGCACAGCGGCTCGGGCTGGCGGAGGGCGGCCTGCGCGGGGCAGGCGGCAGGGACCCGGGACCGCGAGCCCTGCCGGCCGGGAGGGGATGGCTGCAAGAGCTGCAGTCCGGGTTTTGGGAGAATGCCTGATCCAAGGTCCAATCCCAGATTTCCAGCAGGTAGCGCTTTTTTTATTTGTGACAAAATTGATGCTGTTTAAGATGTGGTTTTGCTGGTATGTAGGGAACAAGGGGGCTGGGTTTGGCTCAGCTGTAGCTGTGCATGTGCTTTTTCTCATGGGTGATAATTCTTTACTTCTAGCTCTATCCAGCATCATACAAACAGTCAGCTGTGACTATCAGTAAGGGAGACGTCTTTCAGCCCAAGTCCCCTCTAACTTTTAGCACCGACTGAAATGTCACAACTGAATCACCTTCAGCTAAAGGTCATTTCATCTTGTAGGCTGGATGAGGAGGGACTGAGTCAGCAGGTGGAGGGAGCCCACCTGGGAGGTTCAGGGTCCTGCAGGTGTTGGCGTTTTGGGGGAGGGCTGCGTGCTTCCCGAGTCAGAGCTGAGTCAGTGCAAGCGTGAGCACTGCTTGGGTCTGTGCTTGGAAGAGTTTCCAAGCAATGTTAGCAAAGGGTCCTTGGCCACCCTGAGCAGAGCAGGGGTGGAATTCGGGTTCTCTGACTGAAGAAGACAAATGGTAGGTCTTTAAATTCTCCTTGGCTTTCTGGTAACAATTTATTATTAATCAAAGTCCTTTTTTCTGTTGGCTTGTACAGCCAGTGGGATCCATTGGTACTCAAATTTACCTCCAAAGATACCATGTGGGGAAGGCTTCTGTCACGTGCAGCCTGTATCTGTGCCCTTGATGCATTGCTTCAGGGTATGCCATTGCAGAGGGTCTTTATTAGGTAAGTTGAATAGTTGTACGTGAGTCATTCTGCAGAGCTCCCAGTGCAGCGTTCACATTGTTGGCATAATAACTGTATTCACCTGTTGAGATGCATTATATCCTCGTGTAGTAACAACAGTGTGTAAAACCTAACTGGCAGTATTGAGGCTAACAAATCTTATATCTACACCAGAAGCCACTGCTTAAAGACAAGACCTTAAATGCTGTTGTTGGATAAGCCTGTTTAGCCCCCACTGCTGCAAAAGGGGGGCAGAAAACCCTATTCATATGCATGTATGTTAGAGGCAGAACAGACTTGATATGTGTTTTCAGGGCTTGAAGGGATAAGCTGATACTGAGTAGCTTTTGGTTTACTCTGATTTTTGCAGTGAGAGTTTATACTGTGAGCATTGCGGACTGCATGCAAATGAAGGCAGTATTACCTGCCTCTGCCCTGGTTGCTGGATTAAGATTTAATGAGATTCTTTGCTTTGCTATGTTTCAATCTGTTGTATTTAAGTGAGGGTTTTTTTTATTTTATCTTGTCTTTGAGGCAATTTTGCAACATTTCTTGTACTCTTAAAAGGGTCTTTTGGTGTCTGGGAAAGTTTCTCAATGCAGCATTTTTCTAGACAGAGTAAATGAAGATTAAATCTAGGCAGATAGCAAAAGAAAACAAGCAAGCATCTTTGCAGAAACGGAACCAGCAGAGCAACTCTGATGTTTGTCTTTTGTCTGATAGAGCATGAACACCAGAAAAAGCCTTTTTCTGGAGGGAGGCTGGGGGAGGCTAGTCTGTCTCTCCATGGTGAGAGCCGCTGGTGTCTGCTCAGCTGCTTGTTTTTATGAAATGTGCAGGGACCTTGCCCCTCTTGAGGCGGCAGCGCAGCTGGGGGCTCGGGGCAGCCGACCCCGCGGCTCGGTGGCTCTGGCGAGGGTGGAAGGCAGACGCGCGCCCAAAGCCCGGCTCTGCGAGCCGGCTCCTGCGGGAACCCGGCTGCCCGCGGCCAGGCCAGTGTCTGGCAGGTTTAGCGCGTCCCTGTGCCCCGAGGCGGCAGAAAAGCTGCCCGGGTCTTTGCTGCAGAACACAGCAACCGCCAGGGCTTGCTCCGCACGATCATTTTTCTTCTAATGGTATCTCCTAACTTGTTTATTTCCATGTTATTTTTCCTTCCAATCAATGAAATTAATGATATACAGTCTGTATCATCAGTCTTCACTGTGCCGGGGTTTGTTATGACTGCGAATTAATAAAGACTTAATCTTGGCAGTTCTCAGGAGGCATCAGCTTCTCTTTCCCTCTTGAATTGCAAAGACTTTTATTTTATTTATTTATTTTTTAATACCCTGCCTATGACGCTACCTCTGGTGTTTTTTGGCTCTCTCTGCGTTTGGTCTCTTACAAATCTCGGCTCTGCTGATGTGCGTTTCGGCTATCAGTTCAGAGTTTATGCAAGCAAAGCTGGGCATCAATGAGGAAGGTGTGAAGGAGGATTTAAGGTCTCCTATGAACGAGATCACTCATCAAGCTGTTTTTCTGCGAGTGTCCTTATTGAAAGTTGTAGGGAACACAGAAATACTTGAACAGCTGTTAGGGAACTGCAAAGCCCAGTAAATCACCCAAGCAATTTCCTTCCATGTCTAAGTTGAGAAATGGAGCACCTTTCCAGCTCTAAAACACCTTCCTCCAGGTTATAATGATGTTCATGTTTTATAGTAAACTCCTTATCAGCTCTTTCTTATTGTAGAACAAATGGTTAACTGTGTTTCGAGCCAGGAGCAGTATAAGGTATAGCTGGTCGTGTGAGTGGTGTTTCTAGATATGAGAGGTAACAGAGAACAGCCATTTACAGCCGTAATTCACATGTGAAATATGGCTATTCAGCTGCACGAGGGTCTGCAGCGTCCGTGCCCGCGGGCGCTGGTGAGGTCGGGGCACCTGGTCCTGCAGGCGCGTGGGATGCAGCGGGGCACGCGGGATGCAGCGGGATGCAGCAGGACGGTGGCGGCTGCCTCCTGCGCCCGCGGGTGCTCCTGCTCCTGCCCGTGTGTTGCGGCGCCCGCCGCCCCGAGACGGGGGCGGGAAGGCTTGCCAGGTCGGCGTAGGGCGGCTCTGTGTAAGTCTCCGCAGCTCCGAGTCGTTTCAGAAAGCTGGTGTTTCGTGCCTGAGGTGCACACGTGGGGTGCAGTGGGGACTGCCAGTGTTTTGCGTTTGCGCCTTAACGAAGCTGGTCTCGTTTGCTTGCGGTGGTAAGAACCGTTCAGCTCGGGTATTGCCTCGCCCTTGTGTCTTTAGGGATCCTCATCAAACACAGCTACCCTGTTTTACCAGTGTTTTGTAACTAACTCTTTGTTGTTGTCTCTTTTCTTTGCGTTGCTGCGGACAGATGAAATCATCCGACATTGACCAGGAGTTGTTCACTGAAAGCTACTGCAAAGTGTGCAGCGCTCAGCTGATATCGGAGTCGCAGCGCGTGGCGCATTACGAGGTAGGACGCTCTGCGCTATTTACGCTGTGCTCTGCAGCTGCTCCGTCCTCGGCTCCGCGTCTCCCAGGGCGGCATCAGCTACTGTGCTCCCGGCGAGTAGCTACGCCGGCATCCAGAGTTCCTCTCTGGAAAGTCAAAGTTCAAAAGAATATTTTTATTGGTGGCATTTTATTCTGCAAATGATGTCACTGCAACATTGCCTGCTGCGTTTTCTTCCTGTTTAAATTTGCAAAGACGGGCTTCAGTTTGAACACAATTCCAAGCTAGTTTTCAAAGAAATGTAGTTAGCAAGGAGATCAATTAAGAGTTCGGCAAAATGAACTCAAGTTTTAATATTAAATGTGCTGCACTATGCTTTGCTGAGTAGGAATCACTGATTGTGCAGAGAGTAGATTAGTATTTGTGAATGTATTTAAGCACTTAAGAAGTAGGCAAGCAATAAACAATTAGAAAGGATATATCATTAGAGACATGTTAGAACAGCAATTAACAGCACTGCATATCTTCAAAACAAAATTAAATAAATTCCTATTAAAAGGGGGAGGAAATTACTGAAGGATATGCTGCTGTGTAATCCTCTGAGAAAGGAAAAACACCGTACAGTCCTTATCTTGACACACGCTCTTTGTGTGTGTGGGAAACGCGGTGTTGGGCTCTGCAGCAGAATGGCATAAATGGTCATCAAGGTGGGGCTGTCCCGGTGTTAGCCAGGAATGAGAATGTGAATTTTCCCATTCATGTTCACATGGAGAAGAGGGTGACGATTTGCTTCCTGTGGTGGTTGTTGCTGGCAAAGCGTTAGAGAGCAGGCAACCATCCTTTGCGTGGTGTGGATTACTTGGGGACCGCAGGACCGTCCTCTCCTGGTGACCCCTGGCTGCGCTCTCCGTGGCCACGTGCAGGGAGGACATGCGATATGGGCCCAGCCTTTCCTGGAGGGCTCTAGGAGAAAGAGATGATGCATGTGGAGAGCTTGGGGACGAGGGATTTCTGCATTCGTGGGGGCTATGTGGCTAGTCAAATTCTGCCCCTGCTTTTGAATGCACTAAAGCCATCAATTTCTGCAGCATTTCAACAAAATCAGATTCTATGCTAAAAGACCTTGAAAATGACGTTTCCCCAAACTTTTGCCCAGATTTGAATGTTTTCAATGGGTATACAGGGTAGGTAATTGTATGTCTCCACTGGCCACACTGGCACAAGAATCTTAATCAGTGTGCAGTATCGAGGAATGCTGTGTTGTGTTAATAAATACTGACAGCAGTAATACTTATAAGGCACTTTACATGCCCTAAGGAGTTTGCCAAAGCAGACATTCCCTGTAAATGCTCCTCTGGCTGCCTTCAAGTGTGCAGCAGAGATCCCTAGCAGCTGCTGTGAAGGCTAAGGCTGCAGCTTTAGGGACACCTTCCAGATCTTGATAACGTGTGATGAGGATGCCAAATTTTGGCCTGCAGTAGGCCAAAGAAGCCGTGTTGCAGAAACAGGAGCAGCTACCTGTGAGCAATGGGGTGCACAGCCAACCGCTTTTCTTCTGTGTTTGTAATTGTAGGTATGAGCTGAATCGCTACTTCATAGCAGATGTTTTGGAAATGTGGAAAACAACACATTTTCTGTTGTGTATTTCTGGTGTGAGGTGTTGTGCTCATTTGTCATCCCCTGTGAAATCCCAGTAGATGTTGTTGACGTTCGGCACAATAATGCCATTATATAACCTTGCCTGCCGGGTTGCATAACGCAGAGCAGAGCCTCAGAAACCCAAAGGGACAAAGCAAGCGAGCCTGTCGGTCCCAGGGAACGGGCTTGCTCAGGCCCAGCCTGGACTCTCTCCTGATGGGCCCAAGAGGTGGGAGATGCCTCTGCTCTGCGGCTATGCCGCGCTCTGGCCATGCATCTGCAGCAGCCTCTGCTGCCGGTACCAAGGCGTGATTCTTGGAGCAGTTGTTCTAGTTGCCCCTCCGGAGCGCAGCCTAAATGCTTGTGGCATCCCGGCCCGGGGGGAGCTGGAGATGCAATGAGAGAAAAGTTGTGAAAACCTGCCCTAAGGTTTCATGAGGAAGGTGGTGCTGGTGCAACGCGCGTGTTTCCATGAGTAGATCTCTCTGGGGCTTGGGCAGATCTGGATATTCTTCACCGAGACTGTTGATGCACGTCGCTTCTGGACTGCCTACAGCTCAGTGTAGCATTGAACCTTGCAGGAGCGGTTCCAAAGAATTGACGTGCTTCGACTGCAAATGTGAATAGAAAATCTTTCCGCAACGCTCTAGTCTCTTTTCCAAGGAGTTGGATGTGGCTTCAAAAGACCTGAGCAAATAATTTGTAGTGAATCATTTATTAGGTGAACTTAGCCTCTTTTTCTATGCAGACATTGGACAAGCAGTATGTGATTTCCACCCCCCCCATTAATCTTTGAAAATTGTTGGAGAGTGATTTCTGCAAATAATTCTTGCTCTGACCCTGTTTCATAAGCAGTTTGCTCTGAGTACCTGCGACAAGAACTGAGAAGGCTATTCTTTCTGTTAGATGCTTGAGTCATAAGGTGTTTCTATTCCCTGGCCGGATGAATAAATTAAGTTTGTGGTGCAAGTATTCACTTTTATAACATCAGGATTCACAACAGGACTGTTTTTACAAAACTGTTGTGTCAAAAGTACTATAGCTCCATCCTCCCAGAGACTTCCAGCCTTTGCTGCAAGCCAAGTAGTTAATAGCATGAATGTAAAATTCACTGTTTCTTCCTAATTAAAAAGTAGCTGGTCATAATTTTCTCACACTTTTTTTCCCTATTAAAAAGCATTCTATGGTTGAAACTGACTTTTTTTCACAGGGAAAATATCAACTTAAGATGACTAAACTTTCTGCAAGGCTATTTTCACCTGATTTTCTAAAGCTCCTTTGTTTCAGCTTTTTGACTTGGAGAAAATCAGTGGTAATATATGTGTCAAGTAAAAGTGAAATGTAAATGACTTATGTACTGAAATGTGGGTTTTGGAGGAAAACTTTATTTTGAATTTGCTTGAAACTTTATGGGGAGAACTGAAACACTTCAAAAGGCAAATTCCATAGTGTTGTGCGTGCGCCTTATATCAGCATAGTTCAGTATTTCCACCCAGCTCAGAAGGCGCAAGAAGTGTGCTCGCTGAAGCGTTTGGAGAACTGCATGGGAACTGCGTGTCTTCAGCTGAATGGCTCAGATGCGCACAGCCTTAATCCAGCCTGGGTTTCTGAAAGTTCACTTCTCTTTGGTTTTCTGGAATCAGCCGAGGGGAGACATCAGGGATCAGTTGGGTACGAGTCTGGCTGACCTTGGGCACTGGTGGACCTCGGTTTTTGTGCATCCTTGCGAAAATGAGGCCCTGGTTGCTGCTGGGATTTTTGGGTGCTCTGGCAGTGCCGCTGAACAGTGCAAGTGTTGGGGTGGGGGGAAGTTGAGCGGTGCATTAAAACACACTGATGTATACGCTTGGAGCAAGTATCTGTGGAGTGGTTTTGGAAGTGTGACCCCAGCTATGAGTAAAGACACCCGCAAAAGACTGCGGGGATCCAAAAGTCCCAGCTCCTGAGCGGTGTGTGAATGCCCTTCCCTTCGTGGCAGGGCTTGCAGGTGCAGCTGGCCTGACGAGGCTGCTTTGCAGTGGATTGCATGCGTTTCTGCGCTGGGGGCAGCGACTGCCGGGCAGAGGTGCCAACCTGCAGGTTCGGGCTAATGCAGCATCTGCCTCCTTGGCAAACTGGGCTGGGCGAGGAGAGCCCTCGGGCTACGGCCGCCCGGGGGCCGCGATAGGGTCCCATGCGTTCCCGGGGCAGAGGTGCAGGGACAGCACCGCCACTCGCGGGGCGCCCGGGTTGTTCAGGTCAGCAGCGCCCGAGCCCTGGCCGAGCTGCAGATCGGAGGGAAAGGGAACAGTGACTTGCCTCTCTGGCACCGCTGAGTAAGAGCTGCAGCCTTTCTGCCAGGCCCTGAAATATTGGCTCCTCTGTGAATGCAAAATAAGATGTTTCCCTGTATTAAAATAAAGGGAAATGGCGTATGAAAGGGGGATGTTTTTATCTTGCCAAACAGAAATAGTCACATCCCATAACTCTCTCATCTCCCTCTCCAAATCATCAACCAATAACTCTTCTCTTCTTCTGCGCTACTTTGCCAGGAATAAAAAATAATTTGATGTCAGTCGCGCAATATTAAGCAGCATTATTTCCAAGGGCAAGTGTAGTGGAAAAATGACAAAAGAATCAGAGTATTTGCAGCCTGTTCTGGCTTTGAACTTGACATACAGCAAAATACTGTTCTTATTTTATGCGTTTTGCGTAACTCTCTTGTCTATGCTATTGTCTGATATTTCTGTTGAACTTCTGCTCTCCTCCATGATAAAATCCATAAAACCTTTCCCTCTTCGTGAGGCGGCCAAGTACCGCTATTTAATCCAGGGTTCACTTTCGGGGAGAGCTGTTTGGAGGAGCTGGCCTTGCGTTATTGACTCGTAATGAAGTTGCGGCTGCCCGATGAGAAAACGCCATGAGCAGCTCTCCGGGTGCCGCGGCGCTGAGCATCGCGGGTGGCTGCTGTGAAGGTGCCGGTTACCTTCCATGCCGCGCGAAGCAGGAGAAGAGAGGGATCTTGCTGTCTGCCATCAACGCCCAAAAGATCAGGCACCTGAATATTTTAATTCTTAAAGGAAGTTAATATCGTGATTTGCCCCCTGTAGTATCAGAAAACTCTCTTCCCATTTCTGCTGTTGGAAAAAAGCATCCAAACCTGGATGCCCGAGAACATCCCTGCAAGGCAGCAGCAGGCCACGCTGCCGGGAGGTGCCGGCTGTCCCTGCACGTCCCCATGTTCATCGGCTCGCCCTTCTTCCTCCCCATGGGAGAAACAAAGCAAAATGGGATGACTGATCCGATAAGAGTCACGAAGGAGGACGTGGAGCGATGCAGCGCGCTCCGGGCACGTGCTGGCTGCAGCAGGCAGGTCCCTGGTGGCCGAAGCCTGGAGGCGAATCCGCAGCGGGCTCTCCGGTATTTCGAGCCTCGCTGGCGTGGGGGACACGCTGCCTGGTGCCTCCCGAGCGAGCGCGGCAGATGGGCCCCTGGGTAGGACTGTGCCTGCGTCGTCGAAGAGCGGCCGGTGCCTGCGGGCTCTGGGGCGCTTCCACGGGCATCTTCCGCGCCGGCCGTGGAGCCAGGCAGCCTCCTGCAGCGAGCGACCTTTCTGCTCCAGCTTTGATTGCACAGCACAGTGTGTGTCATTAAAGCACAACTTTGAAATAAGGGGATTGATTTTTCTTTTTTCTTTTTTTTCTTTTAATGATATCTTTGGGGAAGAAAAACAGAAGCCAGTGACCCAGAGTCTGCGTCCTGGCGAGAGGAGATGGGGGAGCCTGTGAGACGGCTGGGACTCGGAGCAGATCTGTGCTGTAGCAACCCTATCTCGTGTTGGGCTCCTATGACTTTTATCAACAAAGCGTTGCTGTTAGGATGCCTTTCCACAAGATATTCAGGCAGTGCAAGCTGCAGTCGTGGTGGGCTCTGATATACTTCCACGTGCGTTTTGACCCTGCCAAAGCCCCGGGGAGCTGGTAGCACTGGAAAGGCTTTCAGCATTGGCTTCTGGTTCAGTGGGCTAAAAAAATCTCATCATCTCTTGTAGTTTCCTTGATGCAATTGCATTGGAAATCTGTGCTCCAGAGATGGGTTTCTCCTTTTCTGCATTTCTGCATCTTACCTTTCCCTGGAGTGGTAAGCCTCTTTATTGCTGGATACTGTCTAGATCACCCATAATTTAACATTTCCTTCCAGCTCTGTCTCTGAGAGAGGGCTGTAGCAGTCCCTTTGGTGCATTGCTCTGTAAATTAGAATGATCAGCTGTCTTAGTAAGCTCTGCATCCTCATCTCTGTACAGAAGTGTTCACAGCCATTAGAAAGATGTTACCATTTATTTTCAAGTTTCTCCTTGAAAATCCTGCAGGAAAATTACCAAATATGCAGAGTTGCCTTCAGATTCCACATTGAGCTGCATATTCATCACCACATTTGCTCCTAAAGCTGCTATAACACTTTCCTTCATTGTAATCTTTATTGCTTCAGGTGTTCAGACAATACTTTACTTTTTCATTTAAAATGAAGGAATATGCCAGGTTTGTAGGAAGAGAAGCCCAGGAAGGCGTAGTGCGAATATGCTGTTATTGGCTCACCTTGCAAAGAGCAGGAATGACACTCGGATGCTTGCTCTGATGTCTGAGAGGCGGCGGGGGGGGAGGCAAAGTTTATTAAAATTCCAGTGCTGAGCAAACTAAGGAGAGCAGCTGAAGTGCGGGGCCCTTTGGCGCGGCCGGCGGGAAGCGAGTGCTCCCTGGGATTTCCCACCCTGTCGCAGACGCGCGGTGCCTGCGAGCAGCATCGACCACCTCATCAATACTGTTGTGCATGTGGCTCGAGTGGTGCTCCAGCTAATCTGCTCCGGTCGGGCTGTCCTCCTCCAGGAAACTCTGCATAAAACACTCTCGTCTGGAGGAACGATGAATGTTGTTTATCGTTGGCACGCGAGCACCTTAAGGACTGGGATGTGCGTGCTCAGAAAGGCAATCCTGTATCTGAAGTACTAATGCGGTGGAAGAGCACAAACTCCATTTAACAAAATAAACGCTGTGTGCGAAAAGAGCTCGAATATTCCGTGTTTGGTGCAAGCTCCCCAGCTGAGGTGCTGTAGACTAAGAGGGGCTGCAATGCACCCGCAAAACCTCTCTTTTTTTTTTTTTTCCTGCCCGTTTTCCTAGTTCTTTGGCTTCCAGTCCGTTGGCAGAAAGAGCCCCCGAGCGTGCCTCGCTTCCCGCTCTCCGGTGGTGGGTTTTCCCTCGGCATCCCCAGCCGTAGCCCTCCACGGGTGGTCAGCAGGGGCTGGGCAGGTCTCGCTGGCGCCGCCGCGCTGGCTGTTCATGGCCCCCGGGCCGGAGCTCGGCTCCCGCCTCTGCGCCGCCGCAGCCCTTGGGGCTTTGTGCAGTGAGGACGAAGCGTCGCCCGCTCGGGAGGTGCGCGGAGGACGCGCTGGCAGCGAGGGCTGCAGAGGGCTCTCGTGTGGTTTGCCAAGGTGTCTGCTGGCATTAGCTGCGTGTTATCGAGGGGAATACGAATGTCTGCTAGCGCTGGTTTTCTCTGCCTGTTCTGCCGCTGCAGAAGAAAAATTCAGGCTACGGAGAGGTTTTTGTGGTGCTGTTGCAAAGATGATGTAGGTGCTGTTCTGGTTTTTGTATGCACACGTATAGGCCTTCTGCAAACTACTTCGGCACCCATTTCGTGTAGTGCTGTATAACGAGAGGAGGTAAAATTTGAGGTGAATGTGGCTACACATCATATACAGAAGATGCACGTGGATGCCGATGTTTTACGATGAGGTTGTTGCAATGCCCCTTCCATTTTCTGCATGTGTACGCTCACCAGCGTAGCGTTAGCTACTGGATCGCTGTGTGCTTCAGAAAACTAAGTTAGATTAAACTGGTACTTTACAAGGCTCCATGTTACCACACTGTTGTCAACATTAATGGCTAAGCATTATTTTTAATGTACTCCCAGTGCCAAAATCTATTGCTGAATAGCAGCAGCAGCAGTGCAGATAAGGTCCTCTTATTCAACTCTGTCCCAAGGCTCCCTGCATGCAAAGCCACATTTCTGACTGAAAATAGCTTAGGTTCAAAAGGGTGTTTTTAGAAGAGTAGTAAAACGCACCGCGGAGGAGACCCTGAGGTTAGCAGTAATGGAGAGCCCTGAGGGATGTCGCGGTAAGTCTACGCGGCTCCCGGTATGGAAGCAGCCAGGCTTGCACGGAGCCTTGCGCCCCGGGGGACGTCTGCCCCTGCGGCCCCCTCCTGCCCCCGTGCTCAGCCTCGCTGTTATTTAATGTTTTAAGCTCACAAGTTGTTTGGACTTGGGTTGCAGGTGTTTGAAAGAAGAGTCTTTAGCTGTTTGCGTGTGTTGTGACAAAACTCGCCCACGCGCGGTGCACCGGGGCAGAGCAGGTTCTCCGAAAGGCGTTGCGCTGACGTGCTGGAAAGCGATGTGTTTGCGATGCGGGAGGATGGGACGAGAGCGCGCAGAGCTTTCCCCCGCCGCGCCGTGCCGCGCCAGCCTCGCGAAGCGGAGACCTTAGTCTGCGTTAACTCTTCTGTCGCCTCCCGCTTGGTGTCGGGATTGGGGCATCTGCGCTAATAGCGAAGTTAACGCAGACCTTGGGCGTCCGTGCGTCACGGCCAAGGGGCTTCCAGCACGTGCCGGAGAGAAGCAGAGCCCGGGAGGCGCTGGCGGGAGCCCGAAACGCGTCCCCCTTCCTGGAAGCGGCAGTCGGCACCAGCCAAGGCGCTGAACTCCGCTGCTGACGCGGCTCCGCTTGGGCAGGACTGGAGCGCGCGAGCGGGTTTCTGCTCTGCGGGACACACTGTGGTGCCTAGCACAGGAGATGCTTTGACTACGGTCAGAATCGATGTAGGAAACGGTAATGCTAAAGATCACAGGGTAGAAATTGCGATTCCTGAGGCAGGGAATTCGTGCCCTGGTGTCTGGGATTTCTGCATCCTGGGGGAGCCGGCAGAGCTGAGCCTGGACCCCATTCGAGTCGGGAGCTGCCCGAGAGCGGGGTTTGGTCCGGAGGGATGGTATTCCAGGTGCGGAAGAAATCCCATAAGTAAGGAAGAACCGCAGGTTTCTGGGAGCCCGATGCCCCTTCTCCGCGGCTCCGGGTGCCAGCGCAGCACGCCGGCTCGGCTGCACGGCGGCACTGCAGCAAGGGACGAAACCCCAAGGCAGCGCTTCCTTTTCCCTTGGACAAGTGCAGCTTAGAGGCTCTTTCCTCCGAGGGTCTCCCGAGTTACCTGCGTGAGCCTCTCTGGCTCCGCTGCAGGATCGGTATTCCAAAGGCAGCGGAGCAGGTGGAAGGGAAAGTGCTTCCTCTGCCAGGCGTTTCTGAGCTCTCCTGGAGGAAACGCGTTTTCACAGGGCCACAGGAACGGCTTCGAGTTCGTGCTAGAAAGGCGATTCTAGGGGGCGAGGTTTTTCCTCTTTTGAAGGTGACTGTGGCAATAACAATGTTGATTTTGATTAAACTTGTCAGGCTTTGACTGGCTGTTTTGACCTTGCGCGACTGCCGAGCTGAGTGGCAGAAACCCAGCTTCTTTTATCCCTCGCAAGCCGTTGATGCTGGGTGCAGCGGGTCACTGCTGTTTTTTTCGCTCAGAGCGCCTGAAGTCTTGTTTTTTCAAAATTGCAGCGGTTGGGATTCGGGAGAAGCTGCCAGGGTCGGTGAAACGCTCCTGGTCACAAACGCACCCAGCAGGGACGGCTTGGATGGGTG
The DNA here is from genome assembly GCF_036417845.1 of Apteryx mantelli. NCBI lineage: Eukaryota > Metazoa > Chordata > Aves > Apterygiformes > Apterygidae > Apteryx > Apteryx mantelli. The sequence continues at coordinate 6,855,356 of NC_090006.1, read as the reverse complement.
ACGGTGCTCCCGGTGCGAGGGAAACCTGCACTAGCTTCAGCTTGACAAGCAGGGAGGAAACCATTGCATTTTTAGAAAAAAATGACATGAACCAGTGGTTGCTTAAGTGAATAGATCATCAGTTAATTGCCTTTATGTGTAAGCAAAATAATATCTAAAGCAATAATATGCCAACCTGTTGCTTTAAAGGAGCTAGCTTCGTGATGGTGAAAACTCAGTTGTGTGAAATTGGGAATTGCAAACACGTATCTAGGTGCCCAGAAAGTCACAAGCATGAGTAGACACTTTTTAAAAAATTAACTCACGGAGGAAAAAGGGGAAGTGAACAGAAATGAACATAAATTATAAATGAGGCTTTGCAAAAATTTCAAAGGGAGAAAAAGGACATTGGCACCCAGCAGCGTCTGGGATAACAGAAGGGATTTTGTCTCTGTGACGAACAACAGGGATCTTGACAATAGTGTTTGCTTGCTGTGTGGGCAGAAGAGGCAAAAAAACAAGGCGTTTTCTGAAAATACGCCTGTCCTCTATCTAAAAAAAGGCAGAGGATGTTGTTATATCACAGGATGATGAATAAATGGTTCCTATTCCAGTAGAAATTTGGAAGTTTGTTAAACGGTGATTATGAAACTTGGGGGGGGGTTGTTTGTTTGGTTTGTTTTTTTTTGGAGTCAGCAGGTCTAGTAATTTGCAACCAGGTGCTCGAAAGGAGCTGGCCGCGCTCTCTGCATCGCCACTGCTGATGCCTGATGGACCTGGGAAGGGGAGGAGGTTCCAGGCGGCACCGTGCACGGGAGCCGGAGCCCCCAGACCGCTCTGCTGCCCACCGCGGGAAAGGGGCTCCAATAAGCGATTTCGGGAGGGCAATGCAATAGGTATTCTGCACGAGGCTTAGAGAAATGAATCACGCCAAAATAACTTTATGGCTTTGACGAGATTACGAGCTGGGCCAATGCAGATAATAAAATTGATGTAATCATATGACTGCATGTTTCGTGGCAATTTAATTAACAAACTGCCAGAATACAAAAAATCAGCGCAGTGCACACTAAAGGGATTAAAATCCAACCAGCGGGTTTCTAAGTGAGAGTTTATTGCATGCTAAGTGAAGCCACAGCCGTCAGGCTTTTCTGGGAGCGTTGCATTTTTCAGCTCCCGCCACGGTTGCTGACCCGTGCTCCCGGCCACAATTCCCCGGCGAGACTGGGAGCTCGGCGTGCGGCCAGCGCCAGAGAGCCAAGGTTCGCAGCACAGTGCGGCTCTGCTTTGCCCTTTTGTGTTTTAGGCTGAATTGTCAGGGCTCTTCTGCCTCTGCCACCGTCCGCTGCGTTAATGTAGATTTGATGTAGATAGAAATGATCTGTTTATTTACTTTTATTGATGAACCTTCGTGCAATAGCGCGTGAGCTCACAGTGCAGAAGCCTGCAGTTGCTGTGTGCAGGCTGGCTCTTGCTAAGCCTTTCCTCATATAGAGATGGTTGTTTTTAAAGTGTATGGTATTAAGCTAGACTTTTGACTTTTTTCCTTCTAACGGAGTTGTGTCCAGACACTAACCACAGAGAGTTTAGGTGAGAATGCTTTTGGCATACCACTTTGTAAAGCTACGAAAGAAATAGTTACAGGCACTGACCTACTCTCTTAGTTCACCCAAAGATAACTCTGGTGACTACTGATGAATAAGCAGATATCTTCAAAGGCAGGGTTCTCGTCCCGGACTGCAGCTTTACAGGTGTGTTGAAGTTTTGTCTTTCCTAAAGCTTGTACATGCTATGAGACACATCAAAATGGAAGCTGTATGAGCCCGGATCCCACTTCATCCCAATGTTCTGATTCCTGTACGCGGTAGTTCTTCTGGCCCTTCTTTCTCATGTATCTGCACGAATTTGGATGCCAGTTGTTAACACGTGATTAGTTAGCAAAACCAGTGCCGGTTACGAGGTAGTTTGCAGGAATCTCCTGGTGAACCTTTGCGTTCAGGATTGACTCAAGGATCCTGCAGCACGGTGGGGGCAGAGCGTGTTTATGCAGTATTTATCACCATTTCTTACCTCTTGTTGCTATTCTCGGACATCCTTATGTCGTCGTATTCTCCAAAACTCATTAAAGCATGCAAATCTTCTGAACTGGATCATCTAGCTGGGTCTGAGCCGGCAGTGTGCAAAGTCCCTTGCTGGGCGTGTTGCAGCAGCAGAATTGCCAACTGTGGCTCCATCGCCACCTCTTTTAGCACTTACCCTTTCTCGCACGTCAGAGCTGCAAATTTCAAGTTGCTTTGTGGAGGGGAAAAGATAACCAGCAGGGCTGTTTGCAAGCAGCACACTAAGAATAATCACTTCGCTCTTGCCTTGGTGTTAGGATGATAAATACACATGTAAATGTAGAAAATACCAGAGATAAAATGGGCTGACAAATAGGCTGTGCTACCTCCACTCCCTCGGCGGGAATGAGATGCTTACTACAGACTTGCAAAGGACAGGGAAGCTTTTAAGCTCTTGCTCTTATAACTGTAGGATAAGAAGGTTGCACTTCATCCATGTAGTTTTAAACTATGCTGAACATAAGCTATTCCTTAGCATTCATAAATCCAAACAAATGCATAAATAAAGGTGAGAGGTGTTTTATAGAGGGCTGGAGCTTTGCTGACTTTTAATGCTGACATTTGGACATCGTTTATTGCACAGCTGAGTGCCACAGAAAAGAACACTAAAAATGATTACTGCTAACATCTTGTCTTTTCATCTTAAAAAAAAAAAAAAAAAAAAAAAAAAAAGTCTTTACCCATAAATTCAGCCAGGCAGCAGGCTATAGTTGCATACAGCTAGACGTCATGAAGTGCTGGATTAAACTAACCCAAGGGAAGAGCCTCACGATTGCGGGAAGGACACTTTGTGGCTGGCTGGCTGCTCCAAGAAGTGTAAATATTAAGCACTGGAAAGGCATTAAGCTGCAAAGCTCTGGATTTTGGCCAGTCCTGGCTGCGGCGGGAGGTCCAGAGCCTTGTCACGGAGCATCGGATGTGTCCGAGCCCGGGACTGAGCCGCCCAGTGCCTGGCTGCGGAGGCAGAGGAGCGACACGACCTTCGTCGCTTCGCGTCCTGCCAGCCTGGTGCATTTAAATCTCCTTGGCGCGAAGCAGCGGTGCAACGTGTCCGGAGGGACGCAGAGGTCCCTCGGCTTCATCGTGGGCTTGCACCTCTGCAGACCCAAGCCCTGGGTCTCCAACATCTATTTTGTCATTTCCTGATTACACCATCCCTGTCTGGACTTCTACGCACTGATAGCTGAAGCTTTTGGGGTTTCTCGTGCTTATCTGTCACTACACCAGGTGTGGAGAGAGCTGAGCTCTGTCAGAGAAAATCACGTTCTCTAAAAGCATGCAGGAAGAGAAGTTGGGGAAGGATATTTGATGTTATTTATCCTGAGTGATTTGCTCCATTAAAAAAAAAATAATTGCATAGTCACATTTATGCATACAAATTTAGTTCCATGCAAATTTAGCTCCAAGTTCACACCCCAGGAAAAGGAATGTTCCACTACATTCTAATGGTAATTTAATTTTTTTAAATTGCAAATCTGTGCTCTGAAATTATAATATTATGGTGTCATTGTTCTGTGAGGCAATCAGAAATGGAAATTCAGAAAAAACATTTGCATAATAATAGCTGCTGTGCATGTCTGGGTTCTCGGTGCATTTATTTAGTAGCTGCTGTTATTATTATTTTTTTTTTCCCTTTACACCTACTGGAAGACAAGGACTCTGACTGTAAGTTAGAGCAGACATGTTTTGAAGGTATATGTCTGAGCTCCTGCTGCTGTAGAAGCTTTTAAATCTTCCTTTACATTTTGGAAATCACAGGGATTGCTTTGGCTATTGATGCTGGTGCCGGTTGTGGCTGAGCATAGCACAAAGTCTGCTCTTACCGCCTTGGTCTCCTGATGCTTCCCTTGTAGGAAAAGTCTCATCCGAGCATCTCTCAGCTTTTTCTGATCACTCTACAAAAACACAGGTCCCCTGAAAACTTTTCTGTGGTGTGAACAGTGTTTGAAAGGCTGGTGCCTGCTCAGCGCCTTTCTCGGAAGAAAGTGTAAGAAGTACCTGAGGTTGGCGTTGAGCTGCGAGGTCGGCCCTCTGCCCCAAGCTGGGGTCCTTCATGGCTCGGGATTTCCCCCAAAGGGACGGTTTTTGGAATGGGCTGGGACGGCGCCGCCGGCGGGACGGTGATGCTGGGCAGGACTCGGCAGAGTCGCGGCTCCCGGGCTGGTTTCTCTAGCAGGAAAAGTGAGGCTGGATCCGGGCTTTCCCTTGCTGGTGCGGCTGAGCCCCGAGCGTTTTCGTGGCCATGTTGGGTCCTGGCTGGAAAAGCTTGGGAGAGGGAGAATGGCTCCGGCCGGGGATCCATACAGTCCTTATTCCCTCTCCGCAGGGCCAGCAGCAGCTGTTTCTGAGGAAAGCATTAGATTTCATAATGCACAATTATCTGATAATTTACCCATAGGAGAAATTTCTTTCAAACCTTTGGCAGCTATCAGTTGGCTTATTTCCTAGAGAGTGAGGTTTTATACCCCTTGTGTATATTATCCTACTGAAAGTTTGGGGAACTCCGGATTTTCTGTTGTTTGCGTGTATGCATCGAATCCCTCATGATGCCATCCTGTCTCCAGCTGAAACTAAATAACCCTCGTTGTGAAATGCAGATATTCTTCACTTGGGTCTTTCCGCCCTTTCTGCTCCCATGTTGGATACATATCTCAAGGGGATGTGAAATCTTACTGAGTTCTGGGTTTGTAGACAGTGCAACAGAGCAGAACATCTTGGTTTTTGTAACTTCATTTCTTGCTTTTTTCTTTCTTTTTTTTTTTTTTGCAGAGTCGGAAACATGCAAGCAAAGTTCGCCTCTATTACATGCTTCATCCCATAGATGGAGGCTGTCCAGCTAAAAAGCTCCGATCAGAAAACGTGGGTATAATTTGAGTCCCTGTTTACTCAGCTGCTTGTTGAATCATTGACTCTGTGCTACATTTTTTCTGTTACAGCCACAGATAATCGGGTACCCAGAGGTAACATTTAAATTAACTGAAATGCTAAGTAACTAGAAACAATTTTCCATAAACTGTACAAGAAATATTATGTGCATCAGCAACAGTAATTGCATTTTTAGTTGTTTTATTTTTTGAAAGAATATTGTCTGAATGCTGTTTCTTAGGGGAAAAAACATGTTGACAGCAAATACCCAGCATTTATTCAGTTTGTTTGACGGAGACAAGCCACCTGCAGGGGCCGGTTTCCTGCCGGTGAGCTGCTGTGCAAGGCCTGGGAGGGCGAGCGCTGCAGGGGGGCTGGTGCTTCAGGCTGCCTTTGGGGCAGCGACGGCTGCTTTTTCGTGGCCCTGGCTGGAGCTGCAGAGTTGCTGTGCCTGAAGCCTGCGCTCAGGCTGCTTCTAGACACGTTCAGATGACTTTCAATACGCAACTTTCTTCCCGAAGGGCACCTGGCAGAGGGCAAAACCACCCGTTCGGCCAGCGTTTTGGGTGCAGCGCAGCAGGTTACAGGGCTGACGGGGAGGGCTGCGCCTGCTCCCGAACCCTGGGGCAGCCCGTGCCCTGGAGGCGGATGGAGACGCGCTTCACGGATTGCACCACGTCCTCCCTCCTCCAGGGCCAGCAGAGTCCTTAGGTGCCGAGGTGCATGCGCACCCCGATGTTTTAGTGGTCATGGCAGAGCAGCGGGTGCAAAAAGAGCATGGGGCTGCTCTGCATGCCCAGCGCGGCTGTGTCCCTACCCCACCTCGGACCCCCAAAAGGGCATGGGGCTGCTCTGCACGCCCAGCGCGGCTGTGCCCCTACCCCGCCTCGGACCCCCCAAAAGGTCTGTGCCCACACCTTGCACCTCCTGCCTGAGAGGAGGTCGCCAGGTGCCACAACGTGGTCAAACCCCACGAAGGTTCGAGAGCCCAGGTGTGAAAGGAAAGGTCACCAGAGACCGAAGCAACCTCTGGAGGTCTCTTCCAGCCTGAGGTTTTCTGAGTCTATGAAAATTGACTGCTGCATCTGAAAGATTGCTAGCAAAGTCTTTGTGATCAGTGTGCAGAATTTTAAAAAATTGAAATCAAATTTCTCAATTACATTCTAAAAACACAAACACACATAAGGAAATCAGACCAGCTCGCAGCCATTTGTTAGGCAATAAGGGGAGACTAAATTTGTAAGTGAAGAGTTCACAGTGAATTACTCATTCGGCGCTTTCCCGCGTTCTCAGGTCTGGGTGAGTGCTGTAGATGAGATTCCCAGCAGATAGCTTCCAAACCATTTCGAATCTATGGGAGTGTGACTGTGGCTTAATGCTATCAATATTTAGTGATATCCTCTAATTAAAGAGAGAAGCATGTAAGTTTTGGCAAAGGGATCTGAAAGCTCCTTCACACAGTAATTAAAATTTTAGTAGAACTTTCATGTTGCATACAGGGTAATTGCAGATGCAATCTACCCCATAACAACAGAATCTCACACTATTTTTATTGAGTTATTAATTACAGAATGTGCAAGACAGAGTGTACACTTAGTAAGACGCAGATGTAGACTGGGAGCATAAGCCTATATTGAACTTCACTACAACTAGCAAGAAACCACAAACCGACATATACACATTACCACATGCATACAGTGGATGGAGAAACAAATATAAATAAGTCAAAGCTGAACTAGTTCCCATTTCATTTATGGAAAGAAATAGTGAAAATTAAGGAAATTCTGTATTTCCTGGGCTTGATTGTGCTAAGAGTAGCCCATAATGGGGGATGATCTGAACAATCTTTATGAGCTATGTGAATGATAAACTATGCAAGACCTAAATTCTAAAGTAATTTATATTTTAAAAAAAATAAGAGAGAAAAATCTGCCAACATTTACAGCTCAGTATTTGCAAAATTGGCATATTGCTGATGAGATATTATCCAAGCCTTTGCATTTAAAGAGAACAGAAATATTTAGGGCATATATAAGGCAGCGTGATAACATCATTATCATGTTCAGGAGGCAGCTGTGTTCCCCATTTCAGATATCTAGTAGTGTTAGTCAAGCCATGGCACACCGACTTTAATGAATATTAGAAACAGTCCTTGAAAACCAATTAAATTTCTTTGTAGAAGCATATGAAAGTAAAAAGGGTATATTAGTTTTCTTCCATCAAAAACTGCACTGTTAGATGAGTTTGTGTTCCATTTCTTGTGTATCATTTTGGCCATAAAACTGAATGTCTCGTCTTTCTTCCAATGATGGTAAAGGGTAGGAAAAGCTGCTTCTGTTGTAGATACCTGATAAAATCGGCTTAGAAACAGCATTTGCTACCTGACCTTTCAAAGACATGGAGGATAATATTTACTGTTATTTGAAGCTCATAAAAATATTCCTTATTCCTTAAATACCCATTATCCTTTCATAGCAAGAAGTACTGGACTTATACAACTTGTCGTGCGTGGGATAGCAACCCAATTGTTAGGCTGGTCATTATTGTTTTAATTTTGGGGGGGCAGAGGAGACATGTCTTTGGTGTTTTATTTTAAATTTCCGCTTAACATTTCAGCTGAAAGTAGTCCGAGAAGGTCACGGACTGTGGCAGGGGCCCTCTGAGATCAGCGGTCGTATCCTCATTCTCAGAACTGGCAAACTAGTTTTCATCGGCCTTTTCTCACTACCTGTAAAAGTGGGACCCCGATTTACGATCAAGATAGACGTGATGAATTTGTTGGTGCACTATGCAGCATGCTCACTGGGAAGGGAGAAAAACCTCCAAATTCTTCCTAGCCCCGTTTGTACTGTAGAATAGGGCAATCGCCCTCTCCTGGAAAGGGGTCGTAGCATTGGGGTGTGGGTGGTTTCGGGGCGGTAAGCAGGGTGCGGGGTTGTGCCGGCCAGGGCAGGGCACGCGCTGCCCAGCGGTGCCGGGGCCAGCGGAGCAGAGCCCAAACCGCGCCGGGGACCCAGGCGCGAGCGGCTGCCTGGGGAGGCTCTGCTGCGGCTCCCGATCCGCAAGGAAATCGTCCTTTATATAGCTTCTGGTGCAAAATTTACTGCATGATATAACTGAAATCTTCTGTGATTACACAGAAACCAAGATGAAATGTCTGGTTTTGGAACCAAAGTTCTCACTGTGTATTTTGTACCTGCTCAGAGGTTTTTAACCAAAGTGTCTGTGACTGATTTCATCGAAGGAAGTTAGTGATGGATGACTTTAATTTATTCCTCGGTGGGAGGCTGGGATTAGAGCAGAAATGCTATTGCTGCGTGCACGCCCCAGCCGTCGCCGCTCCGGCAGCTCGGCCGCCGTGGGGCCGCTGCCGAAGCAAAGCTATAAGGAAACCAGGGACCCGTGCAAACAAACCCGACCGTTTCGCGAGTCTGCCTTCGCTTGGCAGCACGACTTGGCGACTGCCTGCGCGGGGCACGAGCCCGCTCCGGCCGTGCCGCTCGGCCGCTTCCAGCCCCGCGCGGGTTGAGGCAGCGCCTGTCGCAAACCCTTGTGCAACCATCTCTGCGCTTCAGGGTACAAGTTGAAAATAGAAAAAAAAGTAATAATCAGGCAATTAATGTCCTATTAGACACAGAAATGACCTGTTCTCTTCGGTGAATCCTCCAGTGCTTTGTCCTAACTAGTTTTAAATATCCACTTACATCTGCTACAACTGAAAGGTGGAATCCAAGGTCTCTGGGTACGGAAAAACCCATCCGTTCCCGAGGAATTGTGAATGGTTTGTCCCTGCCAGAGCTCTGAAGTTGGAGCATGTGTTTATTTTGTGAAACATGTCCTGTACTTAATTTAGGGTTGTTTTTCTCAGAGAATGCGTGGTTCTTCAGATGCTCTGAGACTTAACGACCACATCAGATTTAGATAGCCATAAGTCAGTACTTGCTCTTGGCTTGTACCGCAGGAAAAGCAGACTCCAAAATGGAAGCTGCCTAAATTTCACACAGAGCATTATGGAAAATAGCTTTTTAACAGCAGCACCTTCTTCGTGCACAGAAAATTAACTCAAATTTAAAAGATACTACACAGTGCCTTGAGTGCTATATTTTATACGGCTATATTTCAAGGGCTCATATAATCTTTTTTCCTTAGTAAAACCTAGGAAATGAAGACAGCAAATTTGTATCTGTGGAATAAAAATCTTTGCTTTCCCTGAAGATTGCTTGAGGGACATCCAGCACTGGACTGCAACAGCCTGGCCCAATGTGAGGATTATGCCTTTTAGCAGCTTGTTAACAGGCATGTGAATAGCTGAAGTTAATTCTGTTGGATGCACAGGGTTTGCTTTGAAGCTTCTAATAGTAAAAAAAGAAGCGCTATAAATTAGCAGATCATTGGGAAGCAGCGGCTTTATTTCCAGGGCCACGGCGGGTTGCGTTGTGCTCTCACTGATGCAAGGTCATGGGATCCCCAGGCAGCAGCAGCACCGCGCGACACGTGCCGTGCTGGGCATCGCGTCCTCGCCCCAAAGCCACTCTGCAAATCATCCGAGGTGGGGGACGCTTTTCACATCACAAGCTGAACTCGTGGCAGAGCTTTGCCCCCCTCGGTTTTACACCTTTGCAGACGTTAGAGAGAGGGGAGTGCCTGGAGAAATTTGCAAAGCAAACGAAACGGCAGAAATACTCCGTGTGCGTTGGCTTCGTTTCTGCGGAGGGATGAGAGCCGGTTGTGTGGGGCAGCAGGTGTTTGCTCGGTTGCGGCTCGCCCCAGGGCTGGTGCCGCTTTGGACACAGCGCTCGCTTCGCGTGCACGAGCCTCGTGCGGGATGCTGCAGCCTGGCTCGGGGCCGGGCTGGACCACCGCCGGCAGGACATGCTGCTCGGAGGAGGGAGCGGCATGGGGAGGCCCAGGAGCGCGGGGCAGGTGCAGGGCATTTGGGTGCCGGCGCTGCGCGGGCTGCTGGGGCTGCAGAGCCTGTCCACCTGCTCCCGCTGGCAGTGTCCGTCCTGGGCATCCGGAGAGGCCAGGGATATCGTTTCCCAGCTGACTGCACGGCGCTGTCATCTCGGTGCCATCCAGCTGGTGACAGAAGGCGCCTGGATCGGGTTCCCCACGGCCCGTCTGTTGGCAGGTAAAACAGTCCCTGAGCAGTGACGGGCTGTAATTGCCCTCCGGGGCTGGGTCGCGGCTCTGCACCGGGAGCCTGGTGGTGAAATTCCCGTCCTGCCCGTGAGACGCTGGATCAGAAACTCCAGCGCGAGCCGCACGGTGGTCTGTGCATCGGCGTGCGTGTGCGCCTGGGTCCTCAGGAGGTGCCCGAGGGCCGTTTGGGGGGTTTTGTGGGTTTTGTTTTCCTTTGTGTGCTCTGCCTGGGAAAGCAGGTTAGGAAGAAGAAGAATGTCACCAGAGAGCAGAGCAAGCGCGGGAAGAGACCCCGGCGTGCGAGTGCTGAAGTGCGTCAGGTTTTCAGACGGGCTCTGTGGGAGGTTCTTCATATGTTACTGCCGCTGATGATCAATAGTCTGCAAATTTTTTACTCCCCACTTAACTTTCAAGTGATTTCTCTTTGAAGACGTGTAAAATATCTTGAGAGAATCCTATTTAAAAGAAGTGCAAATTACACTCAGAACGATCGTTATCACCTCTTGAGATTTCTCCCTAAAGTTTAAGTTGATTCATAGTTAACAACAACAAAAAGAAAAGGGATGAAAAACGGTCTTTCTTCTAATTGAGCTTATTCTGGGGAGAAAATGACCCCAAACAGTGGGCTGGGTGCCAGCTGCATGGTCAGTGTGCTGTCCCGGGCATCGCAGTGCCCCTTTCCCACCCCGTCGGTTTGGGAGGATCAGGGAATCCCTGCGCGGGAGCCTGGGCACGTGTCGTTGCCCCCGTCACAGCGGTTTGGGGAGGATCAGGGAACTGAATCCCCTGCGCGGGAGCCGGGCGTCATGGAGGAACCTGCTGGACATCGGTCAGGATAAACCGGCAGTGTCCGGCTCTTGGGAACGCCGTGTTATTTTGGACTCTGGTTGTGCTTGGTGAGACCTCGGTGGTGTGAGGGGACGTTGGGGATGGATGCCGGTGCTGGAACTGCCTCTCGTGCTTATACGGGGGAGTCAAATTTGGGCTCTTCGTTCCGCATCCAGACATAAGAATGAGATTGCAGAGGAGCAAAGGGGAACTGGATGTTTGGCTGCATCTGACTTTCCGTTGGCTCTGGTCTCCCCTTAGTGCTATTGCCGTTTTCGGCTGTGACGCGTGCTCCCTGTGAACAGGGGACGACCCCATGGAGGCAGCCGACAGACCGGCGGTGCTGCGAGTGCGTACGTCGCTTCCCAACTTTGCACGTGGATGGCTTGCAGGAAGCGTTTAAAACTCCCTGAAAGGTTGTTGCAAAATGATGATTTCTGCTTCTAAAGCGCGCTGTTTTCTGTCGAGCGTTTACCAGCGGCTGGCAGGATACCTGGTTAACAAAGAAAGAGTGCGTGAGGGCATCTACAGGTGGCCTGTCCCTGGTGGGCGTTTGGCTGCGGAAGCGGGGCTGGATCTGACCCTCTCATCAGCCACCGAGGCGCTAACGACGTGCACACGCCCTGGGGCTGAGACCAGCGTGGTGCAGAGACGAGCCTCCGCGCCTGGCCGGCGCCGTGATTCCTTCCAGCCTTCCGACCGCGCGGGCTTCGTTTAAGCAGAGGAGGTGACATCATGGCCTGTACGGGTCACGGTTTTCTGCAAGAACACCGATGAGTGCGTGCCGTCTACTTTGTGCTTTGTTTAGGGAGCTTTTACTGCCGATGGACGGGGTTGCTCTGTCTCCCCTCCTGACTGCTTTTCGCCAGTTCTAGCCCAGTTTCCCACCCCATCTGCATCCGAGGCAGCAGCCAGTAGCTCTTCGCCAAAAGGCGTGTGCGTGTGGGTCCGGTGCGCTCGAAGCAGTGGAGGCTGCACGCGGAAGAGGCAGCGGCGACGCGGTGTGTGGGTGTCCCGGCTCTGGCTCGCGGCAGCCTTTCCTCGCGAGCCCTGACAAACCAAGGTCTTTGCGGAGCGAGGCCGCGCGTGTACGGCCCTGAACGCGGCTCCTGGTTCCTTTGCAGAATGGGCTGAATAATTAATTGCGACTAATGGTGCAAATGTGCGCTTGAGGGGTATCGTCTTTGCACCAAAATGTTTCTTTCCACAGCTCCTCGGACAGGGCTGCAGATCACAGTTCCAAACTAGTTTTAGGCATCAGCAATTTCTGGGATATGTGTGGGGGTTTTTTGTTCTTTTTTTAACCATTGCATGCAAAGAGTCTTTGTCTACAATTGCCTTTTTTCAGCTCGTAGTAGGCAGCTGGCAGTATTGAAGAGTACACCTCCAGGAAAGGAGCAAAAAGTGGATGTTCCCTAGCTGTTTTGCTTTTTTCTCTTTTGTGCAAGTTGTGGAGCAGGCGGGTATCCCTGTCTTTAGTGTGTGCCATCAGGGAAGATCAGCCCTCGTGCCCAGGAAGCGTGTGTCCCCGGAGGATGCTGCAGGACGGGCTCTCGGGAGCGGTCCAGCGGGAAGCGTCCCGGGGCCGCGCAGGAGCATTTTTCCTTTTCTGGGGGAGAAAAGCATGGGAAAAGCCTCGGAAATCACGGCCTCGCGGTAACGTGAAAATCCGGGTTCCTACCTCTTCTTTCTCCGTGCCTGTGCTCGGTGGGCTTACGCACCTGTCTCTGTTTTTTGTCTCCACGCAGGGCAGTGACGGTGACTCGGTGGATAAGAACAAGTGCTGCACGCTATGTAACATGTCCTTTACCTCAGCAGTGGTGGCCGAATCGCATTACCAAGGGAAAATCCATGCCAAAAGGTTAAAACTGTTGCTAGGGGAACCTCCCACGTTCAAGGCCCCAGGTAGGTCCGGGGGCGCGAGGGGTCTCGGGCGTGAGGAGGGCGCCGGGGGTCGGCGGAGGCGGCTGCCCGCCCGCGCGGATGCTCTCTGCCGCGTTTGCACGCGCGCGTCGGCAGAGCCCGTTAGAGCCTCTCCGGTTCCACGGTTCGAACGCTTTGCTCGGTGCAACGCGACGTCTCCTCTGGGCTCCTGCAGCCACCTCTCCCTTCAATCACCAGAACTTATTTGACAGCTCAGTAATATATTTAATAGCCCTCTGCTCTTACTGCACAGTGCAGAATATCATTTGCCCTTACCCTAGAGGGAAATCTAGTCTTTAAGAATATTTTGGATTGATTGTCTTTTGACTTTTGCCCGGACGGGTGTTCATGCTCTCCCTCACGGTGACTCCAATAATGCAAGCCTGTTAATGCTCACATTTAAAAAGTTAAATTATCCGATTCCAGCGTTTGACCATCTTATTGTTTACTTAACCATAAAATCCTTCAAACCCACTAATACAACAAAACTTCCTCTGTGCTTGCCAGGCCAGGGGATGCCTGAACAGAGTATTCTTGGTGCTGAACAGGCAGTGTAATTGTGCTGTAGTCCTGCGGATAGATGTGTGTATTTCATTATTACTACCCGTGGCACTTCCTTCAGAACAGAATATAAATTTAGCTGTGCATTTTATATCCTGTCTAATGAGATGTGCATAAATCCTAGATATAATTAAATAAGGGGGCTTTGGCTGTGTGTGTGTGCGGGTGGTGGTGGTGGTTTTTTTTAGCTTTACAGACTGTAGATGCTGATGCATAAAATATCATTTGTCCTTTATCAGGATTGGCTTGGAAGCTGTTATCTCCTTTGCCTGGGGGAATACAGGGCCCCGCTTTAGATTGTGGATTACTTGTTTTAACTAAATAAAACGTCCTCAGAAGGCTCGTTAAGTCACGGCACAGCCGAGTTCGTGGGTCGCTGAGGTGCCTCTGGATGCTTTGCCCTGTGCTCCTCGGGTAAAACCCACAGGAGTTCGTGGGCAGCTGCGGCACGGGGGACGTGCGAGCATGGTAGCGTCTAACCATCCCCGCAGCGAGCCAGGAGGGTGGCTCTGGCGTGGCGCCGTGACACTGATAATTTGCAGCTGACTCACTTCAGGACTCCTTGGGCTGTTCTCTGCAGCTGGCAAATAATTACAGGGGTACCAGGAGAAGCAGGGTACGCATTTATGTTATTTAATTGTCCGGTGTTTGCATTAGTGCTTAAAAATCCACTTCCTTTGTGACTGCAACCTTCTGCTCTCCCCCGGTTTATTCTCCAGCACAGAGGCCCAAAGGACCTAGCCCCAAACCTAGAATGTTTGGTCAAACTCCAAGCAGTTACTGAGGGTGATAAGGGCGCTGAACTTGCATAGGAAATTGTCTATACGCTGTTCCCTTAAGTCAACAGTTCAGATTCATCTGCAGCCTCGTGCTGTGGGGAAAGAGTCACGGTTTTGGTTTCTCGTGTAATGGTAGCAGCTAGGATGTCTAGTCATGGACCAGGGCCCCCTTCGCGTGGTGCCATACAGAGCAGCTGAGCATCAGAGGGCTCAAAATCTGGGTATAAAGCAGGACACATGCAAAGATAGACACAACTGTGAACAGTAGTTTTTGATTAATAGCAGAAAAGAATTGGTCTCACCATACCAGGTGCTAGTGGAGATCCCAGGTTCTGGTGAACCAGCACATCTGCTCATGAAATCAAAGACCTGCATGGACTAGCTGTAGCTAGATGAGAACAAATCATGCTGCCCCTCGTGCTGGAGACCTCCCGTGCCGGAGACCTCCTCGTGGGGCAGTGCTGAGGGTGGCTCAGCTAGGGTCCCTGGGAGGCCTGCAGCGACCAGCGACTGCGCTGTGCTGAGATGGAGAGACCGCAGGGCTCTGTCAAGGCACTGCTTTCTAAGAGCTGCGACTTTGCCTTGTGTTTTTATCTAATTTTTTAATCGCCTGGATTGGCCTCACTGAGGCTATAAGCAAGCTGCACTGCGTGCTCTGTGAGAAATGGGCTCTTCAGTACTAGTAATCGCTGGGAGAGAATAACTCAAGTACCCATCAAGCCTTCCAGATGCTTTATCTGATGAACCCGAGCCGCAGGAATACATTAATAAGCACCTTCCCCCTCTCCAGAAGTTCTCAGAAATTGCCCTTTGGACACAGCGTTTTTCTGGGCTTTCTACAGAGCTTCTCAGCATTTTTCCCCTGGAACTGTGCCTGCTCCTTCGTGGCTGGCAAGGCAGGGGAGCTCTGTAGCGTCTCACGCGGCGCTTCGAAGGCGGAGGTGTCTGAGTCCTGGCGTCGTACGCGTACAGCCGTGAGTGTGCTGGACGCTCCGAGGGAGGAGCATCCTCCCGCTGGGGCTTCCTCGTGTGTCCTTAACAAACAGCTGATGTGGGTGCAGCGCGATGTAAAACGTCCAGTTTGCGGTGCAGGGTTTGCGAGGTGGCTGCATCGTTTCTGTTACGAGTCTCATAACTGAGATTATCTGTGAATTTTTGTTCCTCGACCCCACGGAAGGCCCCTCCAGAGACTCTTCTGCACCATCATTGAAGCCTTGGTTACCAGAATGACCATGAACTTTCCAGCCTTGGCTTTAACACCCTGGTCGTGGAGGCTGCAAGTGCTGGTTGTGGAAGTGGTCTTTGCCCCAGCTCCCCTCTCTGAACGGCGCTGTTGGGTGCTCTCAGCCCACGAACCTCCTGTTGCATTGCTGGGGCTGCGAGGCAGGGAGGTGGTTCTCTCCATATCACCTGGGATGAGTCATAGTTTGCTTTTTCTTTATTTATCTCATTTAAGAAAATCAACATTTAATATATGATGTTTTTAATCTGCTCAAAGTAAACCGCTAGCTTGCAGCGGATGTAGCTCCAACGGTCAGTTTGTGGCCGCTGAGGAATGCAACCCCTCCTCGTGTCCTGAGGACCTGGAAGTCATGCCCATCGCCCTGTCGAGTCCTCTGCCGTCCCAGCTTGCAGGAGTGTGGGGCTGTGCCGGGGGCTTTGCCGCCGCGGGCGCTCCTGCGAGGGCTGCGCCGTCGCTCTGGCCCCCGGAGACCCGCAGGCCGCGCTGTGCTGCTCGGCGTTTACGATCCCGGGGTGAGAGTCCTTCTTCAGAAGGAATTCCTTCTCCTTTGTGCGATTGCCCTGCAGACGCTGTGTTGCTTGCTACACATATAAACTTCGTTATGTGATCGAGTGTGCCATTCTCACCTGATTCTAGACAAGAAAAACGCTTGCGTTATTCAGTCGCACAAAAATCTGGTATCTGATCTGTGTTTCAAATGACTGAGGAATAGATGCTGGTAATTCAAAAGGCACGAGCTCACGCGTGCAGTGTAATCAGTTAACATCTATAAACCGGTAGGGATAGGATCAATCTATTAGTCTGATCTTAACATTGTAATCCTTCATATGATTAAATGGGTTGTATATTTTATTTGGTGTCTCCTTAAGCTCCTAAGAGTAAAGCAATTTTTACCCTGTACGTGGGATCAAAAGCAGTGAGAAAGTAAAATCTCTACAAACGTTTGAACTCTCATAATCTTTTAATTCAAAAATGCTTAAAATGTTTTGAAACTTCTCCAAATGCTTTTATTTTGGCTGAGATTAAGCACATACAGTCAGGCTAAAAAAATGTTTTAGAGGCAATAGGAAAGTAAAAATAAGTATTAATCTTCAGACTGCAATGTCTAGTTTGCAGTCTGGCACATATATTTATTCTGCTACCCTAGATTGTTGTGAAATTATGTATTGAGCATTTGCTTAAATAGTGGGTCTGTTTGTGAAGGGAGGAAAGAATTTGTGAAATTTTTTGTACAACCGTCTTTCCAGAAGTTATTTCATTCACCACAGACATACAGTCGCATATGTGGAGAGTAGCATCTCTTTAAATTATGCAGTAACGAAATGAATTTAGGGGAAAAAATGAAGACTAATGAATGCAGTTGAAACTGCAGGGGAAATTCAGAGAGAATTCTCGAGCTGTTTGAAGAGCAGCAAGGTTTTCTGATTAAAAAAAAAAATGCATTTAAATGCATGTAATACTTTCACTGAAAGTGAAGAATTTGAAAAATGTCTGCAGCTGGAATTCTGTTCCCAGTCACGGTCCCTGAAGGCGGGCGGCAGCACTGGCTCGGAAATCCTCTGTGCTGTTGGGATTATGGATCTGGGACCTGGGACGTCTGCAGGTGGCCAGACAATTTCCAAGGCTTCACCTTGGCAGAGCAGCTCCTCTCGAAATGCAGGGCCTCACGGCGCCGTCCTGCATGCACGTCCATCCCAGGTGAAACGTTTCCCTCAACTTTGTTGAATTAGTAAAGAACAGGGACTTCTCAATCGTGAGCATGGAGGTTGCATAAATCCCAGACTTTGAGTAGCATGTGCTATGCCTGGATCACGCAGTGCAAAACATTAATCCATATCGTATCCGGCGCAGCAGCAGTTCTATGCTCAGGGAAGAATTACCCCCGTATTCCTATCAGATAATCCAGGTGCACTTTTGGATCACCTTAAACTGGCGTATTCATTACCCTGGCTTCAGGAAGATTGCGGGTCTGTTTTGCAGACGCCCTCTATGCACTCTGATGATTGCATCCTGCCTGCGGACAAACTGCTATTTAATATTCTGTGTTTTCTGTCTCATCAGTCCAGTGGAAAATTACATCTATTCTCGAATTTTTAAGGAGTTAAAACTTTCCATTTTACCATCTTAATGAAATACTTTAATTTCTGTGGTGCTTTTAGAAGAGGGAGGAGTGACTTGACAATAAGGTTTTCACAACGGGAGAGTGATGTTTCATCACTATAGTAAAATATTTGTGATGCTTTTCTCTTGCTTCTGCTGTACAAGGTTGACTTGTACCCTCAAGCGGCTTTGTCACCACTATTTCTGATGAATTTCTCCAGTCGTTTCCAACATCTTCTGTCAGCTTGCATCCAGTCATCGGCATGAGTTATAAAACAAAGCATTATGGGAAAATAATAGCTGCTGCCTTCATTTATCAAAGCACGGGTACCTGCAGACATCGCTTCAGCAAGGTGGAGATCGGCACCAGGAGCGCTGCGTGGCCGATCATGAATCATCTTCTCGGGAAGTGCCGTGGCCGCAGGGCTAACGGATGATGTGCGTCGTGTCTCTGGGTGGCAGATAGGCCGGAGCGGGAGATGCCAGCGCCGGAGTCCCCCGTGTTCCGGGCATGGAGAAGGCGGCATGCGTTTGCCAGCGGGAAGGCAGCTTGGCTGTTTTACCCCCTTGTTCTCTGATCCCTTCCGTGGGGCACTTCAGTGCCAGACGTGCTGAAAGCTATAGAATAAATCGCTTTTGCTTTGGTTGCAATGATCAGTCCAGCCAACAGTAGGGTCTGTCTTACCCCCACATTTGTCTTTTGAAGAAAAATGTGTTTCTTCAATGCCCCTGTGTCATGATTCTGTTGCTTTCTCACTCTCACGCTGAGTTCCTGGAGGATAGCAATTATAAAAAGTTGGGTGCCATTTAAATATGGCTATGAATAAAAAGTTTTGCATGCAAGAAATAAGTCAAACATTAGTTCTTTGCCAGAGTGCTAAAGTGTTTCTAACTTTATATTTTGCTTCTTGCAGTAAAGTAAGACTTTCTCACTTCCCTCCCACAGCAAAAGGGAATGTAAGGCAGACTGTCATGAGCTACTTAGCATTTCAAAATAGTTGAAATAGTCAAACTTGCAGCTTTTATGTTTGTGTTTTAGGACGGAGAAACACATTTTTAACATTTGATGTTTTGTGAGTGTTTATTATTAATTTTTTTGTTGCTGCTGAGGGAATGATGATTTTTCCTGTACTGTAGTAGTTATGCAGTTCTTATCAAAAAGATAAATTTTCTTTTGTAGGGAAGTCAGCTTTCATCTATTCCTCTTCAGGAGGATTTGGAAGATGCTGGATGTTTTCATTAATTGTTATTTTTAGGAGCAAACTATGGTCCGGTCTTTCCTGAGGCCCGACTGCTGCATGCCGGCTCGTCCAGGGGACGGTTTCTTGGGAGGCAGGACGCTGCTCCTGCTGCCCACGCGGTGGGAGCTCCCCGCTGCCTTCCGCACGGGCTGTGCTCGCCCAGACCCGGCCCCGCTGTCCCCCGGCCCAAAGCAAGCAGCTGTCAATGGGAAAGGAAAAGGAAAAAAGTCTGATTTGTTGGTGTTATGCTTCATCTCCACCCAGGCTAGTTATGTAGAGGCGAGGCAGGGACTCCTCCTGCGGGAGGAAATAAACCCAAACCAAATGAGTAGATGGTTCGCTAGACAACAGAATGAGGAGAATAAGTATCTTCAGCAAAAATCAGTTCTATAATCACTTTATTAATTAATGTCCGAAAGAGATCATTTTGTTAATGCTGCTGAGCGCAGGTCATGTCAGCAGAAATGGGGAAACTGCTCAGAAAAGTCTTCTCCAGGTGTTTCTCTGCAGAAGGCCCAGGAAGGAGGGTGACGGCATTTCCGAACCGGCAATAATTCAGACAATGAAAATCTGATACCTTGGCAGTTGTCATCAAAAACAATAGAAGCTTATAAAAGCCTGAAAATGGATAAGGTTATAAGTAACATTATATGTAAGATACAATTTCCTCAAGGAAAGTTAATAGAGATCCGTTCCCGTGCAGGTCAATAGCAGATTTGTGACGATATTAATTCTCTTGAGCCGTGGAGGCAATCGTGGTGGGTCTGGGTCATGATTGCACGTCTGAAGGGATCCTGGCCGTGCTCGCTGCTGCCCTTGACGGAGTCGGGTAGCGAAGTTGTCCCATTGCTCATCAGGGCCAACGCGCTCTCGTTAGGGCTCACTGCAAGAGCAAGGAGCCTCTTGATCAAACGAGGAGTGTTCAAGCTCCCTTTCAGAACCGTAAAATTGGCCTATTCTTGTATCATGAAGTGAGCGCAGTTTGTTAATTATTTAATAGCAGACATTTCATCTAAAAAAGGAAAGCCACGTAAAAAGGAATATTTGAATTGAGGTGTGGTAATTAAGTGCTAGTCACTGTGTATTTTTATATACCAATGTTATCTAAACTTTGCTTTATTTAAACTGTTTTTCCATGGCTTTCTCATTTATGTTGTACAAGATAGAAAAACTGTGGCTGCTGCATTGTGTAAGGACTAATCACCCATTTTTCTTCTGAAATTATTTGGATCAGGCTTGTTTTCTCAGAGAACCATGTAGCAAATCTGGTGGGAAATGGAGCTAAAAGAAGGTCGTGTGTTGCTAGCACCTGTCATTTCGTAATGTGAAGACATTTAAATGAGGAGACTGGCTACTGAATATCTTTGGCATCTGTGACAGTTTAAAATTACTACAACTTTCTGAGATCAAATAAATTGAAAAATAAAAATCCTGAGATAATTATAAATCTGTCTCCCTTGCTCGAGAAGTAGATGGCTTTGCGTTTTTTGTTTATTCTTCACTGGCAATTTTTCATGGAAATAACAACTTAAGAGCACCTTCACAGGTTTAGTTGCAATAACGATAAGCCAGGTAACTGCAGGGAAATGCAGATAGCTGAGGAACAGTTCTGTGCTATCTTCTCATACTGCTTTTTATGAGAAACGGTAGATTTCCAAGTGGTACCATCCGAAAGACCCAGTGGGGCTGTGTAACTGCTGCTAATTACTCCTTGTGTCGAATGTGGGCCCTGCCTCAGGGGCTGGGGTTATTTAGACAGCAGCAGCAGCCTGGAAAAAACCACTTTCTGCCTGCTTCCTTTTGCAGAAACGGCTCTGAGCTCGCTAAAGCAGCCGCCCGCGGGAGGCTCCCCGGTGGTGTCCTCGCCCCATCCCCGGAGGGACTCGGACCGGTACTGCCAGCTCTGCGCCGCCTGGTTCAATAACCCCATGATGGCTCAGCAGCACTACGACGGCAAAAAGCACAAGAAGAACGCGGCCCGGGCTGAGCTGCTCGAGCAGCTGGGCAAGACCCTGGACCTGGGCGAGCTGCGAGGTGAGCGCCGACCCGTCCTGCCGGCCCCGAGCTGCGGCACCCGCGGCGCCGTGCCGTGCGGTCCTCTCGCCGCGTCGTCCCTCTGCCCGGCGCTGGCTGGAGGCACCGGGGCGGCGGGGATGCGGGGTGGCTCCGGGATGCTTGTGCTGCCATACGAGAACAGCTCTCCCTCCACTATGATGCTTTGCCGTCTTAGTAGCATCATGTCGAGGCTGTTTTCTAGGCATTTCTTTTGCCTCTTTCTAAATTTGTCCCTTCCGTTAGTGCATGTTTTGTCCTCGAGCAAACATTGGACTATCCCTGAGCTGAGAGAGGAAAACGTGTTGAAGCGTTTAGCCCGGCAGGGAAATCCGGACGGGGGGTTGCTGGTGGCCGCAGGCAGAGCGCTCCTCCGTCCCCGCTGGTGCGGAGAGGCGCTCCGTGTCCTTGGCGGTTCAGCCGGCGCTTGTCGAACGCTGCTGTGTCCCTGGGTCAGCAGCACAAAAGCAATACCGAGCATGTGCTGCGGTTGCGCTAGACAGCAGTTTCCCCCCTCTCTTCCCGGAGCGGTGAGCAGTGGTCCCAGCCATGCCGAGGGGTGCGCAGCAGGGGCCCAGGTGTCCGGGCCCCCCCGCTCGCCTGCGCCCGGGAGCACCCAAGGGTCTGTATTTCCATTAGCAAAAGGGGTCCCTGGGGGTGTCCCACCTGGGGGACCGGGATGCTGCTCACTTGGAAGTGTGACCCTGATGTGGGCCTCTGCGCTCTCCCCGAGAGCTCCCTGCGTAGCGCGTGCTTTAGAGACGTGATCGGCCCTGCCTGTTCCTGCAGTCTGGAAACCAGCAGGCATCTCCGATCCATCTTTCGCTGTCCTGCAGGTAATAGCCGCTTTGCACTGAGAAAAGACTGGCTCCGATCCTTTGCTGGCATAAAATTACCTCTGTTTATAGAGCTGTACTCATTTATACCACCTGAGGATGTGGATTAATAATAAATTCTAAAAAACCCTCCTTTTTAATATTGAGCTGCAATTACAGGAGAAGAGGTAATGCTCTCCTTTTGAGAGAGTTTTCTCTGTGGTGCCCGATTATAATCCTGTATGCACACAGCACATTTAACTGAAATGGGCTGAGGAAAAAGTACAGGTTTGATTTTCAAAGCCATGCGGGAGAGGACGTCTGGTTTGCCAGCAAGACATCCCATTAACGTTTTAAGGTCTCATTTTTTTCTTGCTAAATGAAATAATTTTCCTTTAAATACTAATGACTATGCAGTAGGTTGTGCATTTCTTGATCTCAGATAAACCTTGTAATGGTTATCCAGATCCTCCATGTGCTACCTAGGATGAGTCACAATGCCATAAATGATTCATGTGGCTGAGTCACTATCCTCTGTTGAAAATATGCAGGGAAAAATAACCTGGGACAATAACATGGAAGTGCTTGGCGCTTTGAACTGTGCCGAGCTCAAGAGGGGCTGAGGATGTCGTTGACTGTCAATAAATCAATTGTGAAGTGTTTTATTCATTTTTGTGCCTAGGAGAGTTGCATTTGGGGGACTTTATGTACTTATCAGTCTGTGTTTGTTTTTAAATTTACTGCGGTCTTCGGCTGCTGTACATGGTTTGGGTTTGCAGATAAATCTTGTGTGGTTCTGCCGTGCGTTAGAGTGGTGGTCACAGGCGACAGGGACCTGCAGGACCGTGCCGTGCCACAGACAGGAAGAAGTGAGCTCTGGTGCTCTTGTTGGGCACCTCCGAGCTGTTCTTCTGGAGGGTCAGCGTGCCGCATCTCCCCCGCGTCCGCGGCTCGCGGCGGTCCCAGCGCAGAGGAGCTGGGCAGCTGGATCCAGCGAGCCGAGGAGACATCCTTGAGCAGGGCAGCTGCTGATGGTGCTCTGCCGCGTGTGCCTCCACCGTCGGGGCAGGTCTTCGGCTGAAAACCTGCCTTTTCACGGGCCTTATTAAATAGTGACTGTGCTTTACCTTCCTGCATGCATGTAGGGGTGAGGCTAAAGCAGATGTCTACAGACGTAGGAAACAGATCTCTGTAATAACTGACGTGGAATGAGGTCTCCCTTATGGCTAAGAAAATAGCTTTACCTTGGCGGATAGAAGGGTATATATTACTTCAAGAAAAATAGTGATGGTGACCGATCAGGGATACCCAGTGTTAGTGTGTCACGTGTTGGTCAGTGAAGTCTTGTGTTTGACCCTTGCTTTAGATGTCCAGCAGTTCTGGTGCTTGTCGGGATGCGGCAGGGATTGTAACTGTGTGATCTCTGTATTCTGTGCTTGTTTTGCTACCTCAGTATTCACTCATTCCCTTCCATGCTATCCCAGGTGGCTTATCCCATCATGATTTAAATATTAATTCTGTTTTGACTGCGGTGGGAGCCTAAGATTTGATGCATTGTGTAAGCCTGGAATGAGCAGTGTCAGTTGAAGTACAACATCTCAGCAGCCTTTGATGTTCTGATAATGGCTGTAATAAAATATTTATTGATAAATATGAATGTGTATTTGCAGAAATAAGAACAGTGATATATTTTTGGACAACTGATATTTGTAGGAACCAAAAAGCATTGATTCTTCTTACCAAGTGCTCATCCTGCAATTTTGAAGTCTTATTTTCTTCTCAGAAATGAGAAAGGAAAAATAAAAAAAGAGAAAAAAGAAACAATAGCAGCACTGCTTGGCTGGTCTGTGTTAAGCTGAAGCAGAGATATAAGCGAGTGCTTGGTCACACTGTCCAAACGCTTTGGCTGAGTAGAAGGTTCCTCCCGATGCAGCTGTCTCTGTTTGGACACCAGGTCTCCTGCTGCTCTTCTCCCGGATTTATGCTGTTACATCTAGTGTTTTTCGCCTGTCTTGCAGCTATTGCATAGGTTAAGTCAGGAAAAGAAACAGGCCTCAACAAGACTCATAAGAGAACATATCTGGAAAGAAAAAGAAATTAGGTGTTTTCATCCTGCAGTGCTGCCTCTTCTGACTGCCATCGCACCCCAGCCAGCCCTTGAGCAGAGTCATAAAAAGACAAGAATTGGTGAATGTCATAAGAAATCGTGAAGTTTGGGATCTTCCCGCCCGACAGCTTGCAACTGTTCAGCAACACCGCGTCGAAGCTGCTACCTCGGAGGCACTGAGGTTCCAGTCTGGCAGCTTTAAGCTTCTTGCAGACGGTGCCAGGCACAGCGCGGCGGCTTGCTCGCTCCAGCAGGTCACGTTTCTCTGGTTGTGCTCTGTGGCTGGCGTTGCTCATCGCGGAGCTCTCCTGTTCCTCCTCGAGAGCGGGTGGTCTCTGCAGGGGCAGAGGCCAGCAGCAGGGACTGGCAGGTCGTGCATGGAGAATTTAATTAATGACGGGCTCTGCTTATTGCTAGCGCTGAGCCGAAACCCGAGAGCAAAATGCTTCCGCTTTGAAGGCTGGTGCAGCGTTTGAAAGCCAGGGCTTCGTTAGGCGGGTTCAGCGTGTCCCTTCCTCTCCTTCCCTATACGTACACCTTTGGATGACGGAAGCGAAGGGTGGGCTTAGCACGCGGGCGCTCCGTTCTCTTGCCAGCCCTTATAGCCCGTGCTGCCGGGCCTTTTAGTGCGATGACACGTCACTTGCCAAGGCACCGCTGCAGCACGTCCCTCTTGGGTCTGGTGACCTTGCGTGCGGCCGAGGTGGCAGGAGACCGCAGCATGGAGCCAGGCAGACCGGTCTCCGCGGCCGGTCACCGCTTACGTTCCCACGCTCCTTCGGCCGAGGCGCCGGGTCTGCCCCCGCCTTGCCGGCTCCGCGGAGGAGGGAGCACGGCAGGAGCGGGAGCAGGAGCATCCTCCTCGGGCGTGGGAATGCGCAGCAGCAGATCCCGTCAGCTGATGCACCAAGAGTGGCCGGAGCAGAACCGCTCCCAGCGGCGCCGAGCCTCAGCTCTCGCCTTTCCGTTGGCTCTCTGGCGCCCGCCAGTAAATCCCTGAATTTTGCGGAGCGATGGAGGCAGACTCGGGAACAGGCTTGTGCACCTGATGTGGGTTAGGTGGGGTCCTATAGACCTCAGGAACATGAATTTTCTTCCCAGAGCATTTTGGTCCCTGGGGGACAAGGTCTGAGGGGATTATGCTGTGAATCCCTAGGAAAAAAGAAAAGCAACCTCAGCAGTAAATTTGAGTCAGAACGGCTGTGCAGGGATGTTGTCACCTAAAGCCTTTGTAATCTCCACAGCAAGGTAAATTGTCATCGTTACAGACACTGTCTTGAAAAGTCTGGCAAAGAGCTGAGTTTAATTCCTTCTCAGCTCATAATTTCCCTGTATGCCATATAAATATTTTTTTCATTCTGTGCTGTCAGTTTTGCTTAGTAAAAAACAGTTTAACAAGTACTCCCCTGGAATATTTTGTAATGCATTTTATGCAGAATGACATTAATGACCTTACTTTTTAATATTTTATTTAATGGATATAGGAGTGCATTTAATTTTACATGAATGCGTGTCATCATTCGGGGGGAGATGCTGACGTGCCATGAGGATGCAAAAGTAAACATCAACGTAGGCAGAACACGGAATTTCCTGACATAAACCGTTCCGGCTGAGACCCACCTTGGCGTTGCCGACTGCCTCCCATGCGAATGCTCAGTCTTGACGCAGGTTGTTCAGGCTTTGGTTGGGTGTGTTTTGTGAAATCCCAGTTTTGATCAAGTTGGAAGTCTTTGTAAACTTGAGTCAGATCAAATGTTGTTAATGTTGACAGTTTTCTGTGGATCCCGCAATAATCGTGGCCGTTAGCTTCATTCCGTAGTGCCCCGCAGGCAGGGGCCGCGCTGCGCCCGGGCGCTGGGCTGGAGCCTCCGTTACTCATCCTTACGAGCAGCTTTGACGTGCTGCTGGAAAAAATCCGTGTCCCCAGTTAGGCACTATAATCGCTGGCAGTGTTTCCACCTACACAAGTAATTAAGATTCAATAAGGCTGTGGTTAATGTATGCTGTTAAATTAGCTGCTGAGCATTAGAACCTTATTACCTTAATTTAAAGCATTACCAATTTCTTACTGCCACGGTCCTGCTCCCTGACTGTCCCTGGGCTCACTCCACAGCGGGGGCACGCGCGTCCCGTGGGATAACTCATTCCTTGGACGTGCTGCACGTCCACCGCAATTCCACGCCGGAGCCGCTCCCGCACTTGTCGCAGCCAGACACTACAGCGGCTTGAGGTTTAGCAACCTGTAGAACCAAGTAGAAAATCGTGATGGAAATTAAATGAACTAAAAATCCCCACATTTTTCAAAATAAGTGATTTTTATGGGAGTCTCTGGATATAGCTGGGGAATGGTAGTTGTATAGTTATATATCAGTTAATTATAGTAAGCATAAACTGGTCAAATTTGAGAATGCCATACACTACATATTCTAAATGAATTATTTAAACAATTTCTGTGAAGAAATAGTACTGTGGAAAGTCAAAAGAGACTATTACATGGCACATTAAAACTGTTCTTAAAAAGCCCAGCAGCCCATGGTACAAATTCCACAACTCTGGTATTCTTAAATTGAGCCCTTCGAATAAGCTTGAAATGCTCTATTCAGATCTTCAGGGAAGTGAATCAGTGCAAAACAGAAAACCTGACCATAGAGGCGCTCTAAAATTTGCAATTTCCTTTATTTATTTATTTATTTATTTAGGAGAGTAGGACAGAAATTACTTTAGCATCAATGGTTTACTGTAATGCCAGTGTATGTTTAATGTCAGTGATGATAATACAGCCAAGGGAATTATTAGGAGGTTAAACCAGAAAAGAGAGGAGGAGAGGAAACCGCTCTGTTACCTGCGGAGTGCTAAGGGAGACGACAGAATCGTGGAATTGAAACACTTAGGCCTGCGTCTACATGCTTAATTTATGTCAAGTTTTGCCCAGCGCAATAGGAGTAAGGGCCCTGGGATTGCCGTCTCTTTTTCAAGGATGTCCACTAGGGAAACAGGCGTTTAACATACATTCGGCCCCGCTCTGCCTTTTCGGTAGAAGCACGTTAGCTGAGGCAGCGCCGTGACTGTTGCTTCCAGAGCTCTGCGCTCATTCCCAAGGTGAAAGCCTAGCGGAGTTAAACTGTGCGTACGCCGCGGCGAGGAAGGAGCCTCCGTCCTTTCCCAGGGACGCGCGGAGCGGTGCTGGCCCACGGCGTCTGGTTGCTGCCTTGGCTCCGTTTGTGCAAACCAGGAGTCGCTCCCGTTTTTCTGCCCTTCGCTCCCGCAAGGCGCGAGGGCACCGGGTGGGAACGAGACCTTTCCATGCCCTGCTCCGCCTTGGTGAAACCCCCAGATGCAGCAAACCGCTCCGGCAGTGCCGGGGGGGATTGCTGCTGGCCCCGGTGCCGGGGCTGGGGGTGATGCACCTGGTCCTCCGGGCACGCCAGCAGCCTTGTGTCCCAGCCCTGGCTTTAACGGAAAGGCTTTCGGTGCCGGGGGTGTCTCTTAAGGGTCCTCTGGAAATAACTCGTTGGCAGCAGGGCAGGAACGAGTATAGAATATTACAGATTATTATTCCTTTTCAGAATATGAAAGCGAGCTATTGCGTAAGCTCAAGGAGCTATTGTTTTTGTTGTCATATTTCCTAAAAGGCTTCTGAATTCTCCCCCTGCAAAATTAAGTTTTGAACCCAGCTAATGGCCTATCTCTTGGCCCAGGTCACTTAGTTATGGAAGGAGAAGGAAAGAAAGAAAAAAAAAAAAGAAACAAATTGAATCTGCTGTGCCTAAAAGCTTTTGCAGCTCTGAGGGGACTTCTCTAGCAGTATTACTTTCTTCCGTGATTGCAAAAGTCATTAAGGAATGTTTTAGGAGAAAACCTGTCTAGAAAAGCAAAGTCAGAATATTAGTAAGTAAATAATTACTTGATCTGTCATGTGCTAAGCAAGCTAATATCCTCCCCAGGGGAAGGAGGTGTGCACCAGGACACTAAGAATAAATATCTCAGATGAGGACCTAAAGTCACAGTTTTCCAGGAAATCTAAACTGACACAAATCCAAAATAATATTGGCCATTTTGGCCAGCCGCTGGACAGCAAACTGTCTTGGGAAAAGGCCTTTTCCGTTTTACCTCTGACTCTGCTGCCTGTCTCCTAGGTTCCTATTTTTGGATTTTCATTTTTTTGGAGAAGGCAAAATCTTTATTTCCTTGTACTGCAGAGAACTGAGAGTACTCTCAGCCTTGAGTTATTAAATAATAATTCTGGGAAACAAACTATCTGATGAGGAAAAAATTGGTTTCATATTTATACAAAACTTTGAGAATAGTTCTTTGTATCTCTCTGGGCATCTCAGGTGACTTTTTCTCAGGCTGCACTGTGCAGAGACTGAATTGCTCTGTTTCCTTATCTCCGAACTTCCCTGTTCCCTGGGATCGACTCGGGACAATTAGCTTTATTCAGAGTTCTGAAATTACATGGAGCGAAAAGGATGTTATCAGAAGAAAGCCCATAATAATTGTCCCATTCTGAATACCAGTCTCCAATACAAAACTGAGCTTCAGAAGCAACCGGAATCTATTTCAGTTTTTAAATGAGCAATTTTTATGGTATCCACAAATCAGCTTCTGTTTCCCGCTTTTCCATGTTGGATGACAGTTAGTTAAATACTGTTTATATGTAACTCAGCCAGAAATGTCTCCGAAGATGGTGGCTCGTCTCCTGTTATCGTGCTCTCGTTCGCACTGTGACTGACACCGTAATCCCGCAGCGTCCTGTTCTCCTCCTGCGCCCGCACGTTCTCGAGGCGAATAAGTGTCTTGTCTGTAGTGGATCTCTCGGAGACTTTACATCCAAGCTGTAATTTGATCTTAGCTGAATAGACGAAGGACAGGCCACTTCTGTTCGATTTGGTTCTTCAGCTCAGATGTTTTCCAGCGAACGCACAGGGAGACTGTTTTTGTGACTTTGCTCATAAATCGTTTTGCAGCTTCTGTTTGACATGTGCATGAATCTGCTTAATTGCCTGGTTTTGCCCTGCAGTCTGTGCCCAGAGGCAGCACAATGAATTAGGAGAGAAATGCTGTTTAATCCAAGCACTTTTCCTGTAGATGAGAAAATACGTTATGTGCAGAGAATCACGAGAGCACCTCTTCAAGGCGAGGTGTCTCCATGGGTCTGACAGCCCCTTCTGGGGATGCAGCTTTTGCCCTTCGGTGGCCACGAGGACAGGCTGGCCCACAGTCACTGCTCGGAGTTTTCATGGGGTTTGATTCAGTGCTTCCGACAGCGATCGTCTCCTTTTTGCTGCCAGCGGATGGGGTTTGCGTGCGCTTGACTTGCGTACTTCATCGCGACTGGCACAGTCACCTGCACTGTCTGCCCTTGCATTGATTTATTGCTCAGCCAGCCGGACTGCTCCGCTTACAGATCGTGTTCTCTGCAACTTACATCACAACAACATGAAATGTGGTATATTTACTTGGGAAAATAACCTGTATCTGTGTCAATTAAGTAAACAACAAAATGGAAAGTAGCAGAGGCGGCAGAGAGATTTGCTGGAAGAAAAAAAAGAAAGCCGAAACCCCCCCAGTTCCTGAGAACATTTTCGCTGTAAGCCCACTGATTTGTTATTTCTAGTTCAGTGGTACTCAGTGGGCCAGCAGCCAGAGCAACAGCTTTATAAATAGCTGTTTGTTATTGTACCTGTGAAGGGCTAAAATTAGTAAAGCAGGGGATGCTTTGTGGTCAGGAGCTGTAGACAGGTATCGCGGCCGACGGTAAATCCGTCAGGCAAATTAGCCCCTGGCTTCCAGCTGTTGGTGTACCAGCCATTGACCTGCACCGGGCTTCCAGCTTTCGCCTTCGGACTCAGGCTGCAGAGGAGCTGGGTTTCGGAGGAGGTCAGCAGCTGATTGAGTGTTCAGCAAATCTGGCCCCTCTTTTTGGGAGCTAAATGAGAGTTGATCCCTTTGGAAAAAAAATGTTCTTAAGTGTTTTGGCTTCTAAATAGCGATGAATTGCCCTGATTTGTGCAATTAACAGCTTTGGGTTTTCTTTGCAGGCCTGAAGCGCAGTTACACTTGTAACATCTGTAACGTCACTCTGAACTCGATAGAGCAGTATCACGCTCATCTGAAGGGCTCCAAACATCAGACCAAGTGAGTACCTCCGTATTTTTCTTGATAGCCCTCGGTCTGTCTGTATCTGTCTAGATGAATATATATAATAATAACACTTTACACACCAATAAGCCTGTCACCCAAGGAGCTCTGAGTGTTTTATAAACATAGATATTGGAGGTACCTGCAGGGACAGAAATGCAGGGCTGAATCCAGATTGGTTTCCCCGTCTCCCCAGAAGCGAAGAGTGCTGTTTGCTCTTTATTGCCTGTCAGTCGTGGCATGCCCGAGTGAAAACCTGTTTGTCGGCTCCTCACCGTGCTTTTCGGGATGCCTGCTGCATTTTGCTGCTGGACGTGCATGCTCCTTCCTCAGGTTTCTGCTCGCAGAAGTCGGGTTGTCCTGCAGGCTCCCCAGGGGCTGAGGAGTCGTGAACCTGCAGGTGTCCCTGGACAGGAGGTTCTTGTTTGGAGGGTTAAAATGAAGAGACGTCCTGCTTTCCTGAACATCTTTCTTCTCTCCTGGAGGCCCCTCCTCTAAGCGCCCCTCCTCAGGATATCCCCACACCAGGTTTTCTTTCTGAATGTCATCTGGGTCTCTGCCCTTTCCTTATCTTCTCTTTCTTAGATTATAGGCTTTTGGGCAGGAGTTTCTTCCTTCTGCTCTCTGCAGTGCTGTATGTGTTTACGGCGCAGCACCTTGTGGCTTTGCACGTCTCATAACCCGGCTGAGGACACTGCCGTTCCTCCCCACTGAAACACCCTTGGCTTGAGACCTGTCGGAGGATGGTGGGGAACCTGCATATCTGCCCGTACCCGCCTCACACTGAAAGGTGCCTCCTGTTTTGGGACAGATAAAGAACAAATGGTCAATAGTGACCCAGCAAGCTGACAAGCTAACAACATCCAGTCTTGATGCCACAAGTGTTCATGCCTAATGATACTGAGTTTGGAGCTTCTTTCATGCGTTAAACCTCAGGAGAGACACTGAGAGTATAATGGGATTAGAAGTTTCCAAGTGAAATGTTTATGCTGTGATTTAAAGCAATTACCTATTAGCCAACTTTCTGAGACTTGAAGGGAATCTGCTCTGTCAATTAGTACAAATTATTAAAATGAAGTGATAAAGATACATGGTACCAAAGAGTAGATTAATAAACTAATCTCTTTTAATACACTTACATGTGAGCTTTGGGAACTGTTTCAGGCTAAAGTACTGAGGACTGGCCAGATTAGAAGAGGGATATAAAAGGTGTCATTAGTCACTGGAATACTTCAGGTAGTTTTAGGAGCAGTCTGAAAGACAAGGCAGGGTGATCAAAACCAGCCGTAAGTAGTAATGTCTAATTTTGCTTGAGATACCAAAGGACAAACCCAGTCTTTCCCCAGCTGATGTTAGACCTTCAAAGGTTCCCTGTATTATTCACATTAGCGCTATCCTATTTATTCACTGAGCGTTTGAATGTCTCCCAGATATTACCCTTTCTCGACCTGAGCATGTCGTCATAGTCTGGATCTCAATTAAGAGAAGAAACTGGTGGCATCAGGTTTCTTAAGGAGGTGGTGTTCTCCCTCCCCGCTTTTTGCCAAGGACGTATGAAGTCCTGTGGAAGGAAGGGCATTTGCTGAGTGACCGCTAACTGATCCAGCACTGTCTGCTAGTCCTGGTGGTTTGCGGAGCAGAGGGCTGGGGCCGGGCAATGCAGATGCAGCTGGGGCTGTGCCACACACTCTTGTGCACCTTGAGCAATTCATCTCTGGCCTCTGTGCTTCTGTTCTCCTTTAGCACATCTACATGATAGATGCTGGTGGAATGCTCCACCAGGTTACGTATGTGGCGTGCGGGTACCGCGCTGACAGGAGCAGTGTTAGTACATAGCATGACAAATTCCCGCTGCTGGAAGACAGAGCTGACAGTTCTTCCCGTCAGAGACCTGAACGGAGAGCAGCTGCGACGTTCTGTCCGGACACAGAGCTGTAATTTATCCTTCCCCTGCCAGTCTTTCTGAGTTTGTATTATTATTACTGTTGCTGCTGCTGCTGTTATTGCAAAGGATAGAGCAGTTCATTTCAAATCAGAGCAGCCTCATGGATAGGAAAGAAAGATGTGCAGAAAAGATGCACTACTATTTTCAGCATCAGGAGGGGTGCCTGCCTTCATGGGGTGGTTAATGTTCCCTCACACTCTCTATTTTATGCCCATACCTTCTGCTTTTGTTTTTCAATCACCTGCAAATAGCAGAGTGTCTTCTCCAGCCCTTAGGTGATTCCTGCAGAAAGATAATTCCTTCTGTATCTATTGCTTTCCCAAATGCTTTCTTCTAACTTTCAAAGACTGAGGATCTTTCTGCTTCATCTCTTTTTCTTTAGCTGCTCCCTAACAGGGAGTGTATTCGCTGCAGAGCTCTGGATTTTTTTTTCCTTGGCTTGAGCTGAATATCTGGGTAAAAAATCAGCAAGAGTTAAGATGATAATTCATGTTCCTTTATTGCTTCCCATAGGAGGGAAGAAACTAAGCTCCGCAGTTGAGAGTGTTTGATAGGAGGTCAGGCTGCAGCACCGGGAAGCTGGAGAGTCCCCGCTTCGCGGCTGCAGTGATTGCTGTTATTTGACAGAAGCACCTCTCGTGGTCACTCGAGCTCGCAAGAGCACCTCTTCCAGACCGGAACCGCCAGGGGACCAGGCTATTGACCAGAAAGTCTCAGAATTCAGACAAATGTTGTACTCGAGATCGAAGGGCAGTGAGGAAAGAGACAGCACACGCTGCTGGGAGGACTGGGGCCAATATTTCCTCCCCTTCCTTCGGTGGAGTAACCTGGCTAGGAGTTAGCAGTTTGGTTTATGGAGGCTCTGGCATCTCAACCAATCTCATTCGGATGTCAGCAAGCCAAATGACATTATGTTATTTTAGTGTCAAGGCTCAGTGAAATCCACAGATGTTCCCAGAGATTTCTGAGCTCTGAAAAACATGAATTATTGAGAGGAAGGCTGATTTCTCCTCATCTCAGTGAGGACCAAGTCAGCCAGTGCAGGGAACACCAGAATGGCTCACAGGCCTGCAGCACTTCCACAGTTTTGTAAGGACCTTCCTCTTTTGCAAATTAATATTCTTATCAGTCTTTCTAAATTTAGTTTCTTATCGTTTATTCATAATGATTTAAATCTGGCCCCAAGAGATCTTCATGGGCATTCAGTACAAGAGGAAACAAAGTAATAAATTCATAAGAAAGTATGTTACAAATGTAATAATGGAATGCCAATTAGAGACGTTCGTCTGACCAATTTCTATGGGAAATTGCACTGATTATTCTATTTCCTCTATTCATTGTTCATTCTTACACAATTTTCTTTGAGGCTAAGTATCTCAGTATATAAGCACAGATCTCTCCAGCTCCCATAGGAAAGTACAGCAGCATGCGAGACAACAGATTGGCAGCTTGGGCTTGTACGAAACAAAAGCTTTTCCCACCCAGTAATTAGTATGTAGCAGATTTTATTCTCCTAGTTTAAAAAAATGTTTGTGGCTTCATTGTCTTCTATATGGGACTGATGGACTCTCTTGTCCTGAATCAGCACAGACCCAGCTCCAGTTTAAGGTGTCTGTAACAGTCACCTGCACTATGTAGCTGAACTAAATGTAGTTGGACCCAGAGATATAGCTTGGGAATAAGTCTGGAGCATGTCTTTAAAGCAGTCCTTTTATTTGTCGCATACACAGAGATGACCTTGTGCACGGTGTTTGTACAGAGCTGGGCTGCACAGGCGTATGCTTATGATAATAGTAAGTCATAAAAGAATTCAGAAAGGTAAAGCAGTACATACAACTCGTGCTCCTGAGTATAGAAACCGCTGCAGACAAAGAGAAAGAAATCGTCATTGCTATTGCTGTAAATGAATACCTTGTGAAAAGGTATTCTGAATGGGATCCGTGCCCTCAGCTGACCCTTGCTTCCAAGGCAAAAGAATATACAGAGAAGCAGAAACACGACAGACTATTTGACAGAGCTGCATCTAGGCTTTTGTAGCACGCTTTCTACAACGATTATCTCTTCTATACACAGAAAGTTCATTCTGAAATCCAGACGTGATGCTTCTACACGAGTTTCCACTGCGGTTTTGTTCCTAGGCCTGGAAGCGTCAGGTTATGAAGGTTTAGCACTCGGAGCAAGGCTCGGTTTCTGCAGGAGCGTGGCTCTCCCAAGTGCGGGGTGAGGCAAATGTGCTCTGCATTTGCGTGCCAAGTGAGCAAACAGTGCCTCTTGCAGCCCTCTCGTATACCTTGGCTGGTGTCTTGCCCACCTCTTTGCTGCTCTCCTTTTTGCTGGTTAGTGTCAAGACTGTCCTCTTCCTAATGACTCAGTCGGAGGCTAGTGGATTGCAGTTTCCAAGGCAACAAAACATTTTAGGTAGCTGTCATAGTTAATATAATGAAAAAAGATTTGTAAAGGAGAAGGATTTCCTTTTGGGACAGGTTAACGGGGAAAGGTGATCACAGGCTGGATCTGGTGGCACCCAGAAAATGCCTGGCAGATGCATCTTCTGAAAAGCTGCTTTAGCAGAGAACAAATTATATGAGGAATGAGTCAAGTAATAGATATTTATTATAGTTCTTGAGAGCTCTCCAGAGGGTAACATACAGCCAAGCCATGCCAGAGTGTACTTTAAATAACCCACTATCTAGCAGTCCTTGAGCTACTGCTTAGCAGACCACATTATTTGGACCTTACATCACTTCTCAGCAGGGGTGTCAGTGGTGCTGGAGCTCCGTTAGCAAAGCTGGAGTTCAGCGGCTGCAGCTGACCTTTTCTCCCTTCAGTAGTATCTGTAGGGGAGAACTTAGCTGTTTATTTACAGGAATTTCAAGGTCTCATTTGAATGCTTCCTGCTGAATTTGTTTGACCAAAAGGTGGGGAAAATGGAAAAAAAAAAAAAAAAGCTGGAAGTGCCTTGGCTGGTATTTTGGTGTTGAATAAAAGATGTAGAGGGAGGTAGCTAGTATTGAGCTAGTCCTTATCCCCCTGGACAATGAATATGCAAAGCAAGATAATGTCTGCTAGCTCCCATTATTTTCTCCAGGGTGCTGATATTTTAAGCTGTATATTTGAAAATGCAGGAAAAAAATGCATCCTTTATTTATTTATTTTTTTATCTTTTAATAAACTCAGGAATTTGGGGCTAGAGTCAGATACCTTATCAGAAATATTCTTTGTATCACAAATCTGGCATCCAGTCTGTTTACATCAGGGTCGGGCTGTGTTCCTCACGGCTCTGATGGGAATTACGCACTCACGCAGAGCAGCTGAGCAAGAGCTGCTTTTTAGATGTCTTATAAAAGTAGAGCTCCAGTTTGTGGCTCCAATGGGCAAGCCTGGCGAATGCCTGCACGCACACATGCACAGAAGCAGGTTTTGAAATGTGGCTGGACTCTGGAACATCTGCAGTGGGGAGGAGCACGAAACCTTTAATTAGGGATTTATGAACTGTGTAGAGATGATTGAGTCATTGTTTGACTTGCTTTCCCGAAATAGATATGTTTTTTTTTTAATTCTCCCTTCTTCCTCCCCCTCAAATAAGCAGCAAACCAGCAGAATGACAAGTAAGGCACGAGACATGCGGTGGTGCGGGTGCCCGCTGTAGCTGGACCGTGGTCAGCAGAGGCAGCCCGGTTTCTATGGGGACCGGTGGCAACCGAAAACAAGGCTTGTGAGGAGCAGCAGGAATGAGGTCACGTTATCTCTGAAATATTGGAAGAAAATCACATGCCAGCCTTGCTCTTTACTGCTTACAATAGGCTGCAAGAAACAAAACTCTTCTCTCTTTTCAGGTTTATGTAAACTGGAAAGATCTGCTAAAAATCATTTTCAATAAATAACAGAATTGAAGTCCTGGGTAGGCATGAAAGAAGACAGAGAACATTCAGCTTCTGGGGTCAAAGAAATACCAGTACAGAATATTAACTTAGGGCTTTCTAAAAAGCGCTTCTCTTTTTTCGTCAGCATGCGCATTCAGTGGGATTGGGGAAAGTGTGCTATGTTCGTCACTGCATCCAGGCGAAAATAGCCGTGTTTGGGGAAAATGAATTGAAGGGCCCAGTTCCAGGTTTGAAGTAGTTCCTCAGGGGGTTGCAAATGAAAGGATGGAAGATCCTGTTGGCGAGAATACTAGAGCCCAGATCCACATTTGATGCAAGTGCCATCTCTGGGTTGGTTGCAAATATATCAAATGCTATAATAATGTGCAGAGTACCGAGAGCTCTGAGTTATCCTCTCCCATTCTGGCTGTCAGTGATTGGAGGCTGAGATCCAGCCCTAGTAATTAGGAGTCTTACGATAGGGGGATAATGATTCCAACTTCCATAAAGAAGAATTTTATCTTCTAGCCTTTATTTTGTCTCTTTGATCAGCCAGACCTCTCTGCCATATCTGGAGCTTGCAAATGCATTCTAGGGTTTTATAACCACTCATTTACACATTCATAGATGCTAATACAGACCCAGGTTTCCCTTTCAAATTCGTGCTTTCTGATTAATTTTAGGATTTTTGCGGAGACGGGACCCAATCCTGTAGCTGTTGCTCTGGTAAAAATCAACTCAGGGGGAATCTAAACGTACCAAGGGAGTGCAGTATGCAGTCTAAATGAATGCCTGGGGACTGCAAATAATCATTTTTACTTTGGAAGGTGTGTTCGGAAGATCTTTCTTCATGGCCCTTCATGTAGTCATTGGGTTGCATCCTGTTACAGCCCAGATGATTAATGGCCTGCTGAGGAGCAAATGACAGCAGGCTTGGTGCCCGTGAGGTTTTTCTTTTTTTTTTTCCTGATTGAGAACACAGATGTCTAGTTGGAATAGGGTATTTATTAACATAAGCTGCTTTGCTATTCAGAAATCGGAGCTAATCAAAATATTGTAAATTTTGTGCCTGGAGAAATGTCACTCTTCACCATGATTACGTTTTCATATTTTTTTCCAATCTATTTAAGAAAGTGTAAACAAATATTTACAGCCTGTTGTGGCTGAAACATGTTCTTAGTTGTGGGATTTGTCATAGCAAACGTGCACTTAGAAGAAGCTGAGAAATGAATGCAGCAATATCCCACCGTTTCTCTTGCTCCGGGGTTGCCTGGTCCTTGGCATTAACCGCACGGTCGCCAAAGCGGGGGATGATCTGCCGCTCCTCCGCAGGTGCCGTAAGGCTGGAACACGGCACAGGGCCCCGGGGGATCCTCGGAGGAAGGAGAATCGTTGGTGACCTCCCTGCCTTTACGTGCTCTTAATCACAGCAGAAGCTGAGAACTGACCAGCCTTGCTTCTCCGCCCGAGAAGAAAGCACGCTTTCTCGTGGCTTCCCTCGGACGAGTAACGGGGTCGAGCGGCAGGCTGCCTCCGGGGATTCCTCACGAGAACTCGCTGCCACCGTTGCCCTTGGTTTTCCTATCAAAAGAGCGTCCAGAGATGCTGATTAGGAACCAGTCGTGCTAAGTGCTGCACAGACAGGACCAAGCTGTCCCTCCTCTGAGGGCTCTGCAGTTTTATTACATGCCAAAAAAGCAAGAAATGGGATTTAAAAAAGGCTTGGAGGTTCCTGTCCTCAGTTCCTTCATTTTATGCAATTTTTAATGCAAAAAAGTTATTTCTCTTTCCCCCGGACTTGGTCCCCCTCCCATGTGCCCTGGCAGCCCGGGGCTCGGCGGCCAGGTGCCCTCGGCGAGTTCCCACCGCGCGGGTCAGACGCGGCCGGGTCGAACGTCGGCTCGGGGCCAGTTCCCTACGGATGGGATTCATCCCATCTGCTCCCGAGTCTGGAAGTCCATCGGCTGCCCTGGGTCGCCTGCGCAAACGTGTTGCCAGAGAGGGGTTCACCTGGTTTTCTGCACATTATCCGCCTAGAGAATAGCTGGTGGATTTTAAGTTGTGGCTAGTTGTGGAGTCCGGGGGTGTCCTTGGAAACACTCCTGTCATTAAACGCAAACACAAGGTTTTAGGTCTCTTCCGGTTCTCTCTATTCCATTTCTGAATACTTTCTTGCAGTCACTAAATTGGAATTACATTCTTAGATGTATGAGTTTTATTATCATATATTTGTTTTTATTTTGTTTTACAAGTAAGTTCCATTCTTACAAAATCCATACAATAAACCACGTTTGTTTTCCAAGAATGGACACGTTCTTTGATATAAGGTTTCCATTAAGTTTCAGGAAGTTATTTTAAATACTTGAGTTGTAGCTTGTACCTGCCTCAAATTAAAATGATTTTTTTCTTATCTTGATGACTGCAACTTTTATTGGTAGCAATGACATTTTCTGTGTGCTTTGTGTAAGATATTGACTGCTGCCTAAAGTACGAAGAAGCCTTTAGAGTGATAATAACTCCAGAAGATGAATAGTTATAAAAGGTAGATGGGATTGAAAGGCATTTTAATTTGTCATTATTTCAGTGGTTCCAGAGAGCAGCTGAATAATTACACTGCCTATAAAGAGTGTGTAATACTTTCTCTCATTATGGGATTAAATTGTCTCCCTTCCCTTTTAATGTAAGTGAAAATAAAGATATCTCTGATATCTTCTGTTTTGATCATAATTTGAGAGCTGCCAAAAGGCTGGTGCATCTTTGGTTTCTGGTGTCTGGAGTATGGATTAATTATTTTAATGTGAAGCATAAACATTAGCCCAGTGTCTCAAAGCATAAATCTGAGATTGTCTATGCTTGCTGAACGAGAGATTCCTTGTTTGCCAATAATTGCATTTGGGTCATTTAAAAAAACAAACAAACAAGTTTTGCAGGGCTTGCTAGTCTCTTATAACCAAATTTAAATTGAGGACCTAAAGAAAATACACTTTTTTCCCCAAACCATTACAGCAATTTTCTGTCATAAAATTCAAAACCGTGCTTAAAATTGAGGTTATATTTCAGATAGAAATTTTATTTGTGTATTTTCTTAGAATGGGAGTATCCCCATTGTTCACATAAAACTTTTTAATTGTTAAAAAAAATTGCATGTTCTCCCCAGTGTCACTTTGCCTAGAATCAGCCTCCACCTGCCAGATCTTGTTACAGCTTTGACTGCTAAAAAAGGGGTGGTGTGGGAAGTCCATACGGTCTGCTGGGAGAAAAGGAAGCGAGATTTTCTGGAGGCCGCCAGGGTAAGGGATGGAAACAAAGATGCATAGACGGAAACTTCAGGAGGTGCAAAGAAACCAAGCTCAAAACTGGAAATGGCGAGGAAGAAACTTACTGCTGCTTCTTTTCTGTGTTGCAGCCTGAAAAATCAGTAGTAATTCATCAGTCCAAACGAGGAAAACCACCAACACTTCTGCGGAGAGGAAATGATTAGCAAGAAGGAAGGATACTTTCTTGGACAATGAGCGTTTCCTGTGTGGATTCGTTAATTAACATGTAACTAACCTTCGCTTTGGACAAATACATGGATTTTTCTTTTTTTAATTTTGTGGTGAGTTAAGATATTTCGATGGATTTTTTTACCCTTTCAAGATAATATTTATTCAGCACAGAGTCTAAAGTATGATAACTATCCTGTAAAAACAGCATTTAACCGTCATGCAACCTCAGAGACAGCAGGAACAGCATATTTTACTTTTTCATATTTATTCTTAGATTTCTTCCAAGAGTATAAAATTATTCTATTACATTATCCATGATAGTGATGTAATCAGTCTCCAAACAGAATAAACATGATTTCTTCACCTTCTCCAGCATGGTTTGTGTCAACAGAAAAAAAAAAAGAAAAAAAAAAAGAGTGACGGGAATGTATGATGGATGAATTCCTTCCTCTTTGTCTTCAGAAAAGGAATCGGTTCGCTGAACGACGGAAAGTAACAAAGGGTGAAATCCTTGTGCTGGCGGCGGGACGTGCCGAGGCCGCTGCCGGGACCCCGTGGACCCCCCCGGGGGGAGCAGCGCAGCGCAGCGCAGCGGGGGCGGCGGCGGCGGCGGCTGCGCGGGGCCCCGGGGCTGCGCGGCGCCGCCCGTCGGGGCCGTCGGGGGAGCCGCTGCCGCCGCCTTGCGCTGCGGTGAGTTTTGCGCCCGGGCGCTGCGCTGCCAGGGAGGCCGAAAGAAAACCCCGCGGGATCCGAAGAGACATATTTTGGCTGAAAAAGAGCCGTGAGTTTGCGAGAGGCATGCTGCTTGTGCAGAGACCCAGCCAGGTCCCAGGTGGGGGCGGTTTGGTGCTCACCTGTGGGGAAGGGGCTTATTCCTCCGTGGCTTGGGGGTGAAGGGAAAACAGAACTAAGGGTACCAATTGGCAATGAAGGAGCTTGCAATGGCTTTGCTTTTTCTGCTGCGATCAGCAGAAAGAAAACCAGTTTCTTACCTAACCCACCCCGGTTCCAAGAACTGTAATAAATACGGTCAAGTTTTAGTAGATACTGCAGCAATGCAAAACAAACCTCACTGGGCCCTGTGTTATACAAGCTTGGTCAGTGCACTTTGCATGCAGAGAACCTGTCTTGTGACTGCTGATAGAGATTAAGTACCACCCTTTTAAAGAGCAATCTGGTTGTTTTATATATGTGTAGTAGCACAATTCTCCTGAGACTGTGGCCATTTCCCTGCTTCTGCATCTCTGAAATAATAGGCTTTGACATTTCCTTTTTGTGCACACTGAACTAGAACCTGTCTTATCTTTGGAAATGAGCAGTGATGTTTATGGATCCATCAGTTCATTTACCAGAAGTTCCAGCCAGGTGCAAATCTACTTCTCTAGCATCTCAAGGAAGAGCAGTGACCTGCTGCTGCTGGCTCTGCATCAGGGAAACTTTTAATTTAATCCACAGCTCACCACAGTGGCCTGCAGGTTTGTGAATTTTCTGCCAAGTGAACAAATCATATATAGGCGATTAATCTGTGTCCTCCATCCCCTCCTCTGCACTTTAATAAGCCAAAGCAAACAAGTATATTGTTGTGCATTTTGGTGTTGAGCAGTGCTGCATATGTTTCAGATAAGTTACATTTGGGCAGGTCACTTAGAAAATTGCAGTTATGATGCAAAAGTAGTTTTGAGTGTTCACAGAATTATTATTGTCTATTTGCAGTGTGGTAGCTCACAAACTAGCAAGATCTGTAGCAGAGGGTGCAGTAGGTGCTGTGCTGCAGCCTTAATTTCCCTCTCACTTTGAGGGAAGCAGCACCCAAAGGGTTTGTGTGGCAGAGCAGTGTGCAAGTGAAGCTGAAGGCAGCTTCATAGTAAAGCAGTGGTTACTTTGGGCAATTGCAATGTTTAAAGCCCGCTCAGTTATTAAGGCAGCACATACTAAGTAGTAATTGCACTGAAACCATGCTGGTACCTGTAGGACTCAGTCGCTAAAACCAGTTCGGTTTGTTAGTGAGTCCACAGGATGAAGCGAGAGCAGGCGTTTAGCGGAGGGGACCTTGTGATGCCAGAGGAAGAAATATAGTCTCACCTGCTGCTGATGAGCTTGTGTTTCTCTTATCTTTCTCTACCATGGGAAGAAGTTCATCTTCGGCGGCCCGCTGGGTCTGCGCGCCGCGCGTGTAGCCGGCTGCAGGGTGTTTCTGTTGACATACACGGAAAGCAGTGATGCTGGAAAAAGCCACTTTGGCTTTCCTTCTCAATGATAATTTTGTATAACTAGCTTTTTATTACCGTCTCATCTGGGACTGGGAAATCCCTCCCTACCTTGCTACCAGAGTCAGCCTTTTAATGAAAAAACCTATTTGTGTTCGTGAAAATGACTCTTCTACCTTGCAAAGGCAATTAAAAGCCCAGACTCACCAGTTCTTTTTAGAAGATTGTTATTCCAAACCTTCAGGAGAGAAGAGAGATAATTCTCCTAAATCAGGAGTAAGATCAATAATAGATGTTTCTCTGTGGCAGCCCGTGTTATTTTGCCTGCCAGCAATGAAGACTAAATAGACCCCTTCCAGTCTAAGAAGAAATGAGACTTATGTGATTATGCTTTTCTTTGCTGTAGCATATGAAAATTAGTGGCAAATTTACTTAACAGGCAATCTTTGGTGCTTTTTATTTTCATTTGGCATTTAATCAAAGGAACATGCTAAATCTTTATAATAGCTGGGTTAATTGACTTACACAGAACAGAGCTATCATGTTGGTCATCTTCATATTTTGAAGAAATAAATAGGAATATCATTGTATTTGATGGTAGAAATTGCAAACAATTTGGAGCAATGTGCCTAGCTCATATGTTTTAGATATGATAGGTAGGAGGTGTAGACAAAATTCACACTAAATATTAAAGTTTGTCTAAATGTCTCTCTGCTTTGGAAAAATCTTTCCTGTTATGTTTTGTTTATGCTTGGTTTAGTTAAGCTTAAGTGGTGCAGTGCACGAGGAAGCTAAGTGCCAGTCTTATTGCAAATTAGTATTTAGTGCTTTTAAACATTCTCCCTGCTCACACATGAAGTGAAGGGTAGCAGGTGGTGACTCAGAGGACACTTAATAGTCACATAGCCCATGGGAGCAGCAGGACAAATTCAGATTCCTGCCTCCACCACCCCTAGAGGGGAATCAGACCTGTGCTGAGAAGGTGTTGAGTTTTTGTGCTTCAAACAAATGCAGAGTTTGCTGTTCTGTACCTGAAGAATTTCTTCTGATTACAAAATGGACAGGTGAAATAAATTACAAATTCTTCTTGATTACAGTTTTCCTGGAAGTGATTTTTCCCTTTGTCTCTTTGGTTACAGTAGACAGGAAAATTTCTAGTGGAGGAAAATGATTTAACAGCAAATATTCTTTAGATGGCTATGTCTAGTGGGTGTTCCACTTAGAGGAGTAAGCAGGAAAGTTTCAGTGCAATAATGAAGTGCTCCATCCTAAAAAGCTCAGCACCTTAATTGCAAAAGGTACCAGGCTCCCCTAAATTGCTGAGGGCGGAGAGTGAGAACTCATGGAGCTCATCATAAAAGTTTTCGTCCCTTCAGTGCTCTCACCTCTTGACTAACTCTTGCCGATTTCATGTTACATGCTTAAAAGAAATCTTTTCTATATAATTGGGATAACTTATGTGCCTGTGTTTGCATATGTTCACCTATAATACTTGCATTGTTTTTATATGTATTGCAGTAGTACGCAGAGGCTCCACCCTCAACTTTGAACAACTTTCTCCTATTTGAAAGCTCATAACACTGAGGGGAGGTGCCTGCAAACAGAGTTATCCCGTGCTGTGCTTCAGATCCACACCTCGCGGTACGCCAGCAGCAGCACTTCATTTCCTCAGCCTTGCTAAGAGGAGCTAGGTGTAGGAAGAGAACCACGTAGCAAAGAGGACCTTTGCTCTTCTACGTCCTGGAGGCTGCCTGGAGCTCGATCGCTTGGAGGTCTTGGCCCAGATGGGCTGCATGGTGTTTTCCATGCCTTTAGTCTTGCAAAGGGAAGGGTCAGATGCCTGCAGAAGGTGATTGTTTACTCTCCAGGGACAGTAAAAGATACTAAAGAAGCTCTATATGATTAATCTGTGCTCTTGCATCAATGCCTTGCATGTGTGGAGGAGAATGGGTTGTTTACAGATGAGTAAGCATGTCCTTATGTTTCATAGCTATGGGGCTCTTTCATTTATTGTGTTCTGGGTAATAACATAAGAAGACAGCGTTTCTGAAGCTAAACTGTTTCTTTACAGAAAGAATGATTTACAGAAATAGGGCATATTGTTCATGCATGCACAGATTGGCTTTTCTGAGCCTCCTTCCCCCTGCAGATCCTTCTCCTTCCTGCAACCTGTTCTCCTTCCTCCAAGTTGCACTCAGGATGCTGCAGAGGTGATTTTGCCAGGAGAAAATAAAAAAAACCCTTCTCTAACTTGTGTGCTCAGGTAATCACTAGAAGCTAATTGCAGCAAATTAATCACAGCACAA
Source organism: Apteryx mantelli (assembly GCF_036417845.1). Taxonomy (NCBI): domain Eukaryota; kingdom Metazoa; phylum Chordata; class Aves; order Apterygiformes; family Apterygidae; genus Apteryx; species Apteryx mantelli. Next base: position 6,811,651 of record NC_090006.1, on the reverse strand, counting down.
ACACAATTTCTTTGACTCTGCTGCAGTGAGCTGGGTTGGACTCAGCCCATATTACCAGCCTGCAGGAGTCCGTCCAGCCTTCCCAGGCTGCTGCTCATCCTGCAGTTGGTGGCTTGCTCGGCCCAAGAGAATGGCCAGAGACAGAGGACCTGCCTCTAGCTTAGCAAAGTAGCATTTTATGCCACCCTGGTAGCCTTAAAATAGACCTGTTTGTCCCATGACACTGCAGAGGTGGTGCAAAGATGTAGCGCGAGCAGGAGGATCAGAATTCCAGACAGATTGACGCATCCCACGCCATCAGGCCCCGGCGAGCAGGAGGCATGTGAAGCGAGAGCGAGGTGCCCTGTCATACCCCCAGCTTTGTCCTGTTTCAAAGCAAAGTAGCTAGAGCAGCACAACATTTGCCTTTGGTGCCAGTGTTGTCCTTGGCCAGTCAGTCAGGCTTTGGTCCCTAAATCCTTCTAATCTTTTGCTTTTCTTAAGTTCATTAGGCCTTCAAAGCAAGACATAAAAAGACAAATCTCCTAGTGGGAAGTCGGTGATCCCTACAGAAATGTCTCCAGACTGCATGTGCTTCTCTGATGTCGAGACTAGTACATCATACCTGGCTTAAGCACTGTGTGGGTGTATTAGAGATCTTTGGAAAGGGATGCAGTAAAACCATTGCATCCCCAAAGGTTACTTTAAATTGAGGGGTGAAGGCATTTGTGTTTCTTTTCTCCATAGAGAAAACACACTGCATTTTTCTGTGCAGAACATCCATACATCACAAGTTGATTTTGTCTGTTATGGTCAAAGGTTTTCCCAGCCTAAAATGCTGTGCAAGACATTCTGTAAAGTACATCTCAAAAACTGAGAGGCTGGTTGTGTTCTGCCACACGCCAAGGAGCCAATGCTAACCAGAATACCGCTGGCACTGAGAGACAGCTGGAAGTGTGGCTATAAACACTGAAACCTTAATCCTTTAGTCATGTTCCCTAAGAGTCTTCTAGCGCAAGCTAATAGAGTTCTTACGGCACTGGTGCAAGTGCTGTAGGGTATGTTTCAGAAAACAAGACACTAACTTTCTGCAGTGTTTTATGCTCAGGCATAATATAGCACTAGTAATACATGTTTTTTAACTCGCTTCTTGTGCTAAGGCAATAAAGCTCTATGGCAACAGTGTGTAAAGTGATTCTACCCTGAGACACACTACTTAACACAAAGAAATTAATCACAGGAGAAGAATGCTCCTAGAACATAAGTGGTACTTTCTTTGTTAAGTTCCTATTGCATCAACTTAATTAGCAACTCCTGACCTTTAAAACCACCTTCCGTAATCTTCAAATTATGTGTGCAAAAGTCTGCATTCCTCCTTCTGGCTGTGCTAGCAGTTTCCTGCAGTTCTCTGGATTCATTTGAGTTTAAGTGTGCTGTTGCCTGTGACCAACTGCAAGTCCTCTCCCACCAGTGCAAGGTTACTGGGAACATCCAGGTCAGCATGTTGCCGTGTGAGATAGGGAGGACCCAATTTGTTTGCTAAAATTCATTATCTCAAGAAAGAGAAAGCAAATATCCATTAACATTGCAACACGTTCCCCACTTTACATTACTGCAGTGAGGGCAGTTCAAGGCTTTAGGATAAATTTTCTAGCCTAATTTCCATTTCAAGTGTCTGAACAGGGGTGATGGAGCTGTTCCCGTTGACCCAGTAATGTTTATCTTTACTCAGTGTGTTCTTCCAGCTATAAAGAGCTGGGTCAGGAGACAGCTGCAGAACTCTTCAGGGCAGGGCAGTGTATTGCATTTTTATATCTCCTTCCCATATACTGCTTGTGCCTTAAGTCACAGGAGATCTAAACCAAACTATAAAATTCCTCCTCTATATCATTTCCTCAGCACCTCTGTGCATGTCATAATCCTGCCAGGACTACTAAAAATCATCTCTGAGTGCAGCTGACTTCTACTCTTAGCAGGACTTAATTTCATATTCCTTCACAGAGAGGTTGCAGATGGGCTTTGCTGAGGGCGTGCGACAGAACTTGAGCAGCTGATGCTGAATACTTATCTTGGCCATCTCTCCACGAGGGTCTTGCTTACCTTCCCAAACGAGGTGGTCAACCGCAGATGCCATGCCTCAGCAGCAGAAAGCATTAATCCCATGCCATGTTTGACGGGCTTGCTCATTATCACCCAGCTTCTTGCAGAAGAGCACTGCACCTATGTCACCTGCAGAGCGTGATGGTGTGCCTGGAGGCTTTGCCTGGCCAGCTCAGCGCTGACGGCAGCAGCTTGTTTGCCTCGACGGCGCGAGGCGGGTTTGGCGTGCAGCACTCGAACGAGTGCGGTTGAAGCAGCCTCCCCTCCGTGGCCCGCTGCTCACTAATTGAGCCTTGTAGCGTGCTCACAGATCTCTGACAATAGCCTTTGTCTAATATGTTTTTAATCAGTGTGTGCATTTCAATTTGCATATTAATAGCAAGGAGATGTTGTTATACACGGATGTTGATGAGATGCTTGTCATGCCTATCCTTCCAGTCTGAGCAAAGAAAGAAACTCTATTGTATAAATAGGAAATAGCAGGAAATGCATTGTTTAGGATCTGCCATTCTCTGCCTCTATCTGTATCTATTGCTGTCTTTAGTTTTCTCTTAATGGCTCATATGAATGCATTCATTAATCTTTTTTTTGTTGTTATTTTTTGTCTTGGAACAAGTGCCATTTAACAGGAGAGTAAGACAGGATTTTGTGGCTGTTGTGACAAGTCTAAGCTAGCCTCAATGTCACATTTTTGCTGGGCATTTTTAAATTGTGAAATGGCAAAAGCTTGACCCAATGTAGGAGAATGCCAGTAATGGACAGCAGCACTGCTCATTCACCTGGCCTCCAGCATTTTGCAGTTCCTCAGCCCGATGTCAGTGTGCCTGGGCTGCAGTGCTGGAGACATCGCTCCTGGCTGAATAGCTGTTGCAGTGCATGAAGGTGTTTGGCGCGGTAGATGGAGCGTGGCAAGCGCAGCGCTTGTGTGCGTGGACATTTCCATGGCCAAGGATGCGCAGAGGAGTGCGACAAGGGAGGGCTCAGGGAACGGCTCACAACAAGCCCTAAATACAGATTCCCGGTGCTGACAGCGTTTTCCAAAGCTGCACTCCAGGGTAGGCAATGCTGTTGTCCCAGATTTTCAGACTGAAGAAAGGATGAATGTTTCGAAATGTGACTAGGTGACTTAGGAGCTGATCTCCATCTGCTTGCAATTCTCGCCCCCCCCCCCCCCCACAGTCAGCATTTAACCCCAAATCAACCCTCTGGGCTTTTCTCCAGATGACAGCACAGGGTGGTTGTTCCTCTTGGTTTCTTTGTGCTTCTCCTATCCCCTTTCTTGACGTTTTCCCCTGCTCTTTCAGATGCACAGAGCCACTTCCAGGGGCTCTCCGCAGCTCCCAGGTTTGGGAGGTGATTTTACGTGCTCTGGTTTTGCTTTTACGGCACCACCTTCCTTCCCACATGGCTCCGCAGCAAAGTGGCCTGACGGCAAAAGCCAGGACTGAAAGAAGAGAGACGAAAAGAGAGACTGAAGAGATGGGAAACCAAGGGATGCAGTCGAGGAAGGCCTGTTGGAGGAAGACCAAAGTCTGGGTTTTCCCCCTCTCTGGCGCGGGGCGGAGGAGCGGCAGGGGCACCGCCAGCCCCTCGCCAGCACCCGCTCGCCCGGCGAAAGCACTGCAGCCGGCGCGGGGCTGGCGACCAGAGCGGGCACCGCTCACGCAGACGCTGCATAAATATTGAGTGACAATATTTTGAAAGCGGAGCCTGTCAGAGATCGGTGAGCGAGGCGGCAGCGCAGAACTGGGAGTCTTCAGTCACACCATTTCTATAAAAAAAGGAATCGCTGCTGAATCTGAATCTGAAATCACAGTCAGCAGCTGCGGCAGCCACCCACTGCACAGCGGGACGGGGTGGGACGGGACGGGACGAAAGGAGCAACATGAGATTAAAAAAACCCCAGTGAACATGCCCATGAGGAAGGTGACTGGAGGAGTAAGACCAAGGAGAGGCACAGGATGGATGGTTCACTCCAGAACTTCGATCCATTTATGTACTTGTAGTTGTTATGATAATAAATGTAAGTAACTGAATGCGTTCAGATTTAGTATTTGACAACACTGACTGTTTGTCAGTACACACTGAATTCTTGCAGAAAGGCTTCATTTCATCAGACAATCCAACAGTATTTTAAACAGTCCTTTAGGCATTTAGTTAGGACTGTATTTTGTGATTTTTCTTATTCCTGGAAATGAGGGATAAAGCATAAAGCCTCTTACAAGGTCATGTTTTAAGAAATTACTTGAATCAAAAAATGTGGCAGTTTGGCAGCCTGCCTGTTACTGCATTGCTGTAGCCTGCAATAATAGCAATAATGTTATGGGGAAAATATAAAAAAAGCTGTTTTGCACCTTGTCAGCCCAAGGCAACAGATATCCAGGATACCCTCAATTTATTTTCCCTAGGATGTGACAGCCCTCAACGCTCGGCAGTGTCCAAGGCAGGTGTGCGAACCCCACCTGAGCTCCATAAATCTCTGTGCAGACGCCTGCCCGGCGCCGCGGCGGGCGCGGGAAGCGGGAGCCGTGCCAAGCCCAGGCAGGTGGTGGCTTGGGGTGGCCGCCCCGTCCATCGGGACGCCTGCAAGCGCAGCCTGCCCCAGCAGCCCGAGAGCGCCGGTGACACGGACCCCGGGCTGTCCCGCCATGCCGGGTGTCCCCGGTGCGCGGGGCTCTTTGCAGAGGGTCTGCGGGCAGAAGGGCTGCTCCGCCTGGTGCAGAGTGCCCGGGGGCTGCGAGGGCATCGCCGAGGGCATCGCCAAGGGCCTGCAGAGAACCGGCGCTCAGGAACAGGTTGGAAGCAGCTTTGCCGTCCAGAGGTGAAGAAATACTGAAAAGCCAGTTCCAGGCAGTATCTTCTGTAATGTCCCACTTACTTACACATGCTTTTAAATGAGACTGGTGCTGGTCTTGACAGCCAGATGACCTAAATTCGCGTACAAAACTCTGTACTATTGATTCAATAGCTTCCCTTAATGAGGAAATGAGCATTTGTGTTGGGGAATGTAGCAGGTGCACAGTGTTAAATAACGGGCGAGCAGCTTTGCTGGTGCCAGGGATAGGAGGACGCGGCTGCGTGGGAAGCCGGGGGCCTCCCCTGGCCGGTCTGCGCGGGTGCTCGCTCTGCGTGGGGCCGCGCAGAGCACCAGGGCTGCGGTGCGGATGCCGCCGGGCGTTCGGGACCGGCTGCCAGGAGGGGGCTCCTGGTGGCAGAAGTACCGCTTGGGTCTCTCCCCTGCGCCTGTCCTTAAAGCACCTGGAGGCACCGCTCGTGTCTGTGCCTCCGATTCCTTCTGCAGGTCTAAGCAGTTTGCACCTTGGGCGAGATCTGGCCGGAGTCCAGCACAGATCATGCGTCCTTAGACCAGCACAAGCCCTGTCATGAATGCCTTCCCCCCATGAGTCACTTCCAGATATGGATTTGCAGTTCGTTAATGCAGTGGTGCATTAAGAGGACTCTCGGTAAAGAGGCAGTGCTGGTAAAGCAGCTCCTCCTCTAACCCCCCCATCCCAGCCTTTCTCAGGTCCCTGTTGCAGAGGGAAGCGCCAATGTCCTGCCAAACGGGTCTGGATCAGGCTCGGGCTCGACGGGCTCTTGCGCGGTGGAGGTTCCCACGCTGGGCTGCCCTCACCGCGTGATGCAGCCGGCCGGCGCTCGCGGCACGGTCCCGCATTGCACCTGGAACCAGACCAGACGGTACCGAATGGCCGTAACGCTTTGCTTTAGCGGGGATTGAATTAGGCGGTGATTTGTGGCGTGTTATTCTAGGGAGCCAAACAGGGAAAGACATGGGAAAATGGAGGGCAAGTTTGCTTTCTCGGCTGGCGAGGCCCGAAGCGAAGCGACTTGCAGAGCAGCCCAGCACTGCCCTGGAGAATTGGCCGCACAGCGCAGAGCTGGCGGGCTGGGCGGCGTGCGCTGTTCGAGCTATGTTGCTCCGTGGCAGCGAAGCTCGGCTGAAAGCAGGGCAGCGTAAATCAGCAACGCTTCCGATGCAGCCCAGCACGCACTGGGGTGACCTGGAAAGCTCCTTACGCCAAGCTGTTAAATCATTTGCGCTAAAAAGCAGTCAAGGTCTGCTTTACTAGCATGAACCAGCTCATCTGTAAAACTCATCTTTATTTCGAACATCGTCCCGAGCATTGCATCGACGGTCACTTGGCAGTAAGTGCCTACAGGCTCTGCAAACGACAAGGCAAAACCACAGGGACTTGCTGCTCGTGTTGCTGGATTGCCTCCTGCTCCAGGTGTCCCGGCCCTGGCCCCACCGCGGCGTTTCTTGGGCCGGACCGTCCGTGCTGTGCGGAGCCATCGCTGCGGAGGGCCGGGCTGGGCGCCGGGCAGGAGCTGCCTCGTCTCAGCGATGCTCCCAGCGCCTCCCGCGGGAGATCGATAGCAGAGCGCCGCGCGCTGGAACATGCTTGTCTGCAGGAGGATGCTGGTGGTTAGGTTATGGCATCCTGCTCTCGGAGAGGAGTTGTCACCCCGCCGCAAGAGCCGCACTCGGCAGCTTGCCTGGCACAGAACCGGGACCGGGTTGCGGAAGCCCGCCTGGTTTCTGTGTTGGATCATGGTTTTTTTCCTTTATGGTTTCTTTAGTAGGACAGTAAACTAATAAAATACTCGATGCTCGATCTGATGATGTCACGCGCAGGGTCCGTGTGATTTCCCGCGTGACTTTGGCCGCAGGACTGACCCCGTCGGTTTTGTTAGCGCCCTCGGAGAAGGGCAGCGACGCGGTAAAGGGCAACGCGGTTTCCTCGATCTCGCAATTGCAGCAGGAGCCTCTGCTGGGAAGCGGAGCAGCCGCCCAGGACGGCTCGCGTCGCCCGCGCCGCAGAGCTGCAAATCCCGCAGGCGCCGCGCGGAGCTGCACGGCTGCTGCTGGGGCTCGGGCTTTGCTCCCAGTTCCTCCGGGTTAGAGGAACTGCAACAGCAGCCGCGCGCTAGAGCGCTTCACCCTCGTAGCCACTTCTGTGTAATTTAGTGTTAGCGCCGTAGTAGTGATGCTCTAAGGATATAGGCAAATTAAAGTTTGTAGTGAAGCATACTGCTTTTTTATTGGAGTATCCAGCATAGATAGAAAACAGACGAGCTTTAGGGCACGTGGCTCCTTCAAGGGGTCTGAAATAGAAACAACAAGCTTCAAGCTAGGTGCAGGCTGGAAAAAAAAAATCAGGTTAAATTTAACCTAATTATGGCAACACATTAGTTTGAATGAAAAATATAGTAAGTACCTATAGAATTTATATAATAAACTTCACATATTACCTGAAATTTGGGAGCTTTAAATAGTGTTATAACCCTTGCCTAATTTCACAGCATTTGAAATAAATTTACTGTTTTGCATTGGACAAGAATCTGTAGCTGTCACCGGACAGATGTGCGTTACACACGTTGTGATTTGTGTTGAGGGTTTGTTTGTGCAATGCTCTGTGTTACCATGCAGCGTGTCACAGAATCACAGAATCACAGAATCACTGAGGTTGGAAGGGACCTCTGGAGATCATCTAGTCCAACCCCCCTGCTCAGCAGGGTCACCTAGAGCACATTGCACAGGATTGCATCCAGGCGGCTTTTGAATATCTCCAGAGAAGGAGACTCCACCACCTCTCGGGGCAACCTGTTCCAGTGCTCTGTCACCCTCACAGTGAAAAAGTTTTTCCTCATGTTAAGATGGAAGTGTCTGTGTTTCAGTTTGTGCCCATTGCCTCGCGTCCTGTCGCTCGGCACCACTGAAAAGAGTCTGGCCCCATCCTCTCGACACCCTCCCTTCAGATACTTATACACATTGATAAGATCTCCTCTCAGCCTTCTCTTCTCCAAGCTAAACAGGCCAAGCTCTCTCAGCCTTTCCTCATAAGAGAGATGCTCCAGTCCCCTAATCATCTTTGTGGCCCTTCGCTGGACTTGCTCCAGTAGTGCCACATCCCTCTTGTACTGGGGAGCCCAGAACTGGACGCAGTACTCCAGATGTGGCCTCACCAGGGCTGAGTAGAGGGGGAGAATCACTTCCCTCGACCTGCTGGCAACACTCTTTCTGATGCAGCCCAGGATACCATTGGCCTTCTTGGCCACAAGGGCACATTGCTGCCTCATACTTAACTTGGTGTCCACCAGCACTCCCAGGTCCTTCTCAGCAGAGCTGCTTTCCAGCAGGTCAACCCCCAACCTGTACTGCTGCATGGGGTTATTCCTCCCCAGGTGCAGGACCCTGCACTTCCCTTTGTTGAATTTCATGAGGTTCCTCTCTGCCCACCTCTCCAGCCTGTCCAAGTCTCTTTGAATGGCAGCACAGCCCTCTGGCGTATCGGCCACTCCTCCCAGTTTTGTATCATCAGCAAACTTGCTGAGTGTGCACTCTGTGCCTTCATCCAGGTCATTGATGAAGAAGTTGAACAAGACTGGACCCAGTACTGACCCCTGGGGGACACCGCTAGCTACAGGCCTCCAACTAGACTCTGTGCCACTGAGCACAACTCTCTGAGCTCTGCCATTCAGCCAGTTCTCAATCCACCTCACTGTCCACTCATCTAACCCACACTTCCTGAGCTTGTCTATGAGGATGCTATGGGAGACAGTGTCAAAAGCCTTGCTGAAGTCTAGGTAGACAACATCCACTGCTCTCCCCTCATCTACCCAGCCAGTCATTCCATCAGAGAAGGCTATCAGATTGGTTAGGCATGATTTCCCCTTGGTGAAGCCATGCTGACTACTCCTGATCACCTTCTTTTCCTCCACATGCGTGGAGATGGCTTCCAGGATGAGCTGCTCCATCACCTTTCCAGGGATGGAGGTGAGGCTGACTGGCCTGTAGTTCCCTGGGTCCTCCTTCTTGCCCTTTTTGAAGACTGGGGTGACATTGGCTTTCTTCCAGTCCTCAGGCACCTCTCCTGTTCTCCATGACCTTTCAAAGATGATGGAGAGTGGCTTAGCAATAACATCCACCAGCTCCCTCAGCACATGTGTCATGCATTTTGTATGTGGGAATGCCTAACCCAGTAATTTCTGTTCTGAGAACAGGATATTTGTGTATGTACCATTTCTAAAGTGAGCACAAGCATAGAAATATATTTCAAAAGGAATGGTAGAAATAAAGTTTGAACTCTATGCTGCATCGCTGGCATTTTTTTTCCAAGGATTTATTTCAGTTACACCGTTTTTCTGCCAGTTAAACATTGCTCACCTTGGACGTGCTCTGGGGCCGGGGGATGATTTTGCTCATATAAACACATTGCATCCACCAGCCTTTCCCTCACCCACCTGCACAACTCCGATGTAATTTGTAAGTCAAGGACCTGTCTCCTGTGTGAGGATCACTCAAACCCATCTTTTTTTTTCTCCTGACAGAACCTTAATTCTTTATGCTTAAACTGGGAGCTGCAGTCATATCACTTGTGTCTATCACAGCTGAGCTCTGCTGGGAATAAGGGATGGGGGATGAAAAGCAGCACTGCCTTTGGGAGCTGCAGCCGGCGGAGGAATTACACACATCACGTACTACCAGGTACAGCTGTGCCCAAAGAGACCGCGCTGCTCCAGGCCGCGTCGCAAAATCTCATCGGCAAACGAGCGGCGTGTGCCGCGGGTGCATTGCAGGGAGGGGAGCTGCCATGCACGACGGGAGGGTGATCAGTGCTAATTCTGTAGCGCCTGTTCCCCGGCGGCTCCGAAACCGTTTCATCCTCCAGCTCGGCTGCCATTCATCAGCCGAGACACCTTCCCGGCGCGCCAGCACCCGCTCTGCTTTGCATTCGCACCCACCCTGTGAATGCTGCTTTTCTCTTGCCAGAAAAGCAAAACAAAGCCTTAAAGTTCCCGCTGAGCAATTAGCTGCTAGCACAGGCCAAAAGACAAGGGATTCGGGAAAGTTCGTTAACCTGGCAGCCCTGTTTCACCCATTAATAATGGGCGCCCAGCACATGGGCTCCAGTACAGCCAGTTCCTGCCAAAACCATCTTTATTTGGACCTTTTCACCTTGCCGGGGATTTAACATTCAGGCTTTCTCACTTGGTCCCTTTCACCATTTTAATGAACTCAGCAGTCATTTAAAGGCTGGAAGATGAAAGCCATGAATAATTTAGCTGGAGTGCATTCCTGCCTGGGTCACCCAACGCGAGCCGCTTCCCTTAAGCATAACATGGGCTGCCAGTGCCTTTGACACCAGCAGCGCACAGCCGGTTTCTGCCGCGCGATCGCCCGTCCGATGTGTGAGCTGCGACTGCGCGGGGGGCAGGCAGGGGAAGGATGCTCGTGGCCGCCGCGGTGCCCCTAGCAGCCCCGCACACCAGGACGTGGCCTGGCTCCCAGCTCGGTGCTGGGAGGGATTGCGGAGCAAGGGATTAGCACAGGAATAACGGGGAGCTGCCGTCCGCGCTTCGTCACCTGCTGTGCACCACTCCGTCGGTGATGGAGCGGCTCTGACTAGCTCATGACCCAGGCAGGATCCATGTTCCCATTACAATTATTGATGTAAATATTAACGGTCTGCGATCACCCGGACCGTCAAGGGCATCTCAGAGGCGATACCCAGGAGTCGAGCGGCACGGAGAGGGAGGCCGAATGGCCTTTGGCCTTTGCTTCCACGGGGTCTGCCCCATCGCCGGGGCTGCAAAGGGAGGAACGGCAAAGAGGGGAGAGCCACATTTATAAGAGTGGATCTGGGAGAGCCATGGAGCAGAAGGGCAAGAAAAAGCCCTGACTGGGTTTGGTTGTTTTTTTTTTTTTTTTGGGGGGGGGGCTGGTGGATCTAACTGGCCACGAGGCAGTGCAAGGGCTGGGAGCCCTGCATTTTGTCAAGAGGCAGAGGCAACCCTGCCGCTTAGGCCAACTGTGCTTTTTCATGCTTGAAATTTTTGCAAGGTTAGAGAACAGCTGCACATCGCAGCATAAGTCAGTGCTCACATCTGGGCCCGAGGGCACTGTTGCACCCCAGGAATGTGGCTGGCTGACGGTGTTTTAGTGCTCGTGCAACTCTCTCACCCATCCCAAAACCCACTGGCTTGTGGGGATGCATTTCTGCTTTCCAGCGAGGTCTCCTCCAGCCCCAGGTTTGAGGAGATGCCAGCTGCATCTCAGGTCTTTCTGGTTCTGGCATGCAGGAGGTGTAAAATGCACTGGCTGAGGCAAGTTCAGCCTGCCTCGAAGCCGTGCAGCAGCTCTGGCTGCTCTCGAGCTGCCCGACATGGGGGGTCCTGCCCAGGGCTCCCTACCCGGCCCCGCTGCCTGGCATCACTGGGGCTGGCGCAGGGGTGGTCACGTTTGGGATGAGAAAGATGAGGGAATTCAGCATTTCTGCAAAGTCACGTTAACCTTCAGTCTGCGTGTCAGTTCCCGCGCCCGCACGGCTGAGGAATGGCTTTTGTCTCGAGGCAAAAGAGGCTCGCACTCCTTCTCGGGTGGGTAGCGCACAGCTCGAGTCTCAGCCAGCTCCCCAACAAGGCGCGTTGCTGCCTGTGAGCGGGGCTGACAGCCCGAGGGGCTCCCCATGCGCTAGCGGGAGTGGGAGCAGGAGCGCTGCACTGCGGAGGCGTCCCTGGCGCAGGGCGGCACCGCAGCCCGGGCAGGGGCTCCTGCAGCACAGCTTGGCTTCAATGCTGCAGCATGGCTCCGCTTTGCCACTGCAGCATGGCTCGGCTTCAACACTGCAGCACAGCTCGACTTCGCCACTGCAGCACAGCTCCGCTTCAACGCTGCAGCATGGCTTGGCTTCGACACTGCAGCACGGCTCTGCTTCAGTGCTGCAGCACAGCTCTGCTCTGCTGCTGCAGCATGGCTCAGCTTTGCCGCCACCGTGCCAGGCTGGAAATTACCCCGGGGGACCCTGTTCTGCGCTCCCGCAAGCGCCTTTGCAGCTCAGGGCCAGAGCCAGGTCATAAACACGGTGCAGTTTCTCCAAAATGGTAGCAAATGAAAAAGGGGTTTTTTTGCTGCTTGGATATTTCTGTTTTTATTTTGGGGTGAGCCTCGCACCCTGCAGTGAGGACGCAGCGCTGGAGCAGTGCGGGTGCACAAACGCTCTAGCAGTCGGGCTGAGGGAAGCTCCCGCGGTGGGAGGGCTCCGCCGCCTTTGGCAGCAGCCAAAGAGCTGCTACAGAGAGGGAAGCAGGGCTTGTTACGCGCTTTGGGGCTTTTCTGAAAGATTTATTCGTGTGGCCGAATGCAGACGTGGCAGCTCTGCCTGCTGCGAAGGAGCCGGGCGCCCAGCAGGGCCCTGCCGGGGGCTGGTGGGCTCCTGCTGCTGCTGAGGATTCAGGTCACCGGTCTGGGTCATCAGATATCTCCTGGCTCTTCTCCCCTCAGACTTTACCTAATTTTCTTGCCCAGGTAATTCCTCCTGCCATTTCAGTTGGACACCGCATGGGTTTTTATCTCCTTTCTCATTGCCTCCTGTACCAGCAATGGCCACATGTCAGTAGCTGTTATAAGCCCTGGCAGGGCTTTGCAATAAAGACATTGTGGAAATCTGGTAGTTGTTGTGAGTGCTTTTACACATGTGACACGAGTGTGGGAGGTCACAGCTCCTGCGACCTGCGTGGGATGGCACTGTGCAGGGCAATGCATGGGCCCTGCTGAAAGCAATGGTGCATTTGTTGCTCACGAGCAAAGCCCAGTTTCTGCTCATTAGCTGGTCCCTGATGAGGGATCACCTGCACCTTTGAGCCCAGCTGGCCCCGGCTGTGCCAGGATCATCACCAGCGCTGCTGGAGCATGCTCATAAAACTGCTGGGCTGGTGTGGGTCACTCAGGGCTGGCTGGCAGGGCTGCTGGCTGTTAGCGTGATGGTTTGGGGGGAAGGAGCCTGGAAACCCTATGGCAGATAACGGGGAGTTGCATGGGAGCATGCAGTGATAGCAGTGCTGTGCTGTGGGGCACAGTCCCAGCACGAGCTGGGAGCATGCAGCAATAGTGGTTCTGTGCCATAGGGCATGGTCCCAGCACCAGCCGGGAGCACGCAGTGATAGTGGTGCCATGCTGTGGGGCACAGTCCCAGCACCGGCCGATTAAAGCCCCGGCACGCCTGGGGCCTCGGCCCCGGGAGCCCTGCCGGGAGGATGCAACTGGCTGGTTCGGGGCGCAGGAGCACGCGGTGCCCTTGCGGAGGGGGTGCAGGCTGTGCACCCTGGGGAGCACAAGCAAGAGCGTGAGAGGGGTGTTGTGGAGACCCTGCAGACGGGAGAGCCCCAGGTGCGATGGAGGGAGGGGGACAGGGGCGCTCAGAGCAGCGGTGCATGGAGACCCCCACAAGGAGTGGCCTGGGGTCCTGTACGGCTGCGGCTTTGGAAAAGGTACGGTGCCCTGGGCAGAGTGGGGACAGCACGCTCCGTCTCCGAGCGAGCTGGGCCGAGCAGTGCGTTAGCGCCCGGAGGAAGCAGGGGGGTGATGGTGGCGGGGGACCCCCATCCAGCAGCGGCCGGTGAGAGGGAAAGGCTTGGGGAGGAGCAGACCGGATCAGCTCGTTTTCCTAAAAGCATGTTTGTCACTGCCACCTGTGCGCAGCGAGGCTGTGCAGCGGCCCAGGTCCCCTTGCCAGCGCCGCATCTCTGGGGAAGGATGCGCCGTCTCTGTCCAGGCGGGCAGGCTCTGCCGGCAGAGCCCTTGGCTCCGGCCCCAGGGAGCCGGCTTTGCAGCTTCAGGGGTTTGTAACTGAGCCGGCAGTACATAACTTTGCTCCGAGACCTGCAATCATTCTGCACTTGATGCAATTCCTGCTGTAAATAGCTCGTTGAGTGGTGACTCCCGGGTCTATGTATTAAATCCTAGGTGCTGCAGCCAAATGCTTTCAGGGCTGGAAGCGCTCGGTGACCTGGACCTGAGCAATTTGGACTACATGATGTTGTGGTTCAGCACATTCCTGAGCAGAATACGCTGATGGAGCTGGAGCTGGGATTATTGGCCAAGCAGGAGGCGAGAGGGACCAGAGACCTGCTGGAGAGCGAAGAGGAAACAAAAGCTGGGAGGCCCTGGGTCGATTCAGATGCAAGAGCTGCGACTACACTTGGGCAGATGAGGCCTGGTGAGTAATTGAAATTTCCTTTTTTTTTTTTCCGTTTCTTTCTTATTGATCTTATGCCCACAAGCAACTTGTGCTTGAGCTGTTTTGTTTACAATTCAGAACTTCTCAGCAAAGTTTATTTCCTATTCAGTTTATTCAGGGGCTTGTTGCACAAAAGCTAAAATTATGGATACTGTGCTCAGTTGTTATTGCTAGCAAAGGGACAGAGTTTTTTGATCCCTAAGAACATGAGAATTTTCTCTAACAGATGTTTTTGGAGGTGTTGCTTTGTGGTAAAACCATTTGAAATTGAGCTATCTGAGAGTTAATGCGCACATTGGTATGACAGGCAGTCGAGGCCGTGGGGTTGCTGTTTGTAGGACAAGGTTTTTAGGAACACCAGGCAGCTCGGATGCACTGTTCAGAAAAGGCAGCCCTGAGCGATTGCCAGGAATCAGGGGTTTCCAGAGTTCAGCGCAAACTGCTGGTGCTGTGCAGCTCTTGTCAGGTGGTGAGGGAAGTGCTAAGGAGCAAAACCGCCCTGCGGCGGAGGGGAAAGAACTGGGACACCCAGCAGGGGAAAAGCAGGTGCAAGTTTGTGCTATACCTAAGAGCAGTCGTGGCTTGGCATGTTCACACTCCGCTTTGGTTTGCTGCCTGCAAAGGTGCTAGCAGCCCTCCCCGGCTGCTCGGGGCATCCTTCAGTCCATGGGTCCCTTGTTCCTCCAGAGGAGCATCACTTGATTTGTGCATTAACTGGCTGTAACTTGCAGAATGTGCCTGACACTTATATAACTGCTGTACGTTGCCCAGGATAGGGCCAGTTTCACTGTAGGGAGTAAAGCACACACATATACGCTTTCCAAGCTGTGCACCGGCTCAGAAGCTTTTGCTTTACAACTGTGAAAATTTTCTTGCCTGTTCAACACTGCTGTAATAGTTGCAACAGTGTTTGCAATCCCAATCAGTCCAAAAATCTCTGCATGAATTGCTGTAAGTGGCAGTTGTATAAAGTCAGTTTGTTTGCATTAGAGGAGGAAAAGGCAGGGTTCACTAGAGATTCCTGCAGCGGTCATATCTGAGGAGAAATGCTCATCAGCTTGCTCATCTCCCCTGTGTGTGCAGAACAGATTGTCTGCAAGGCACTGGAAGGCATCGAGTTGGCACAGGCAGTTCTGCTGGGCTTGTGGCTGTCTTTTCTAGAAAGACACAGAATAAGCTCTTTGGAAACTCCGGTACAGAAGGTTTATTAATTTGTCTGTCTTCACCATCAGTGAAAGCACTGCAAAACCCCAGACAGGCCCCATGGTTCAGTCGGGGGTACAGCTGATAGTGCTTTGAGTTAATTAAGGATGGATTGCAGAATGGCTAGGGAAACCCTACTGCAAGGAGCGGTGAATACCTGATTGCTTCTCGTCTCTTCTGGCTCCCCCAGGCTAGTCTGCTCCTCTGCTGGGTGACACCGGCTTTAACCCATGGGGTGAGCTGGGCATGCTTCTGCACTTGTGTTTTCAGTCTGAGAGACGCTTGCAGTCACTCGCCCGCAGAAACCACAGCAATGCGGCTGGAGCCCTCTGGGCTGAGCCCAGGCAGCGGGCGGAGGAACCGGGCTCCCCTCTGCCTCTGGCTTGGTGGGTGCAGGTGACCTGAGAAACAGCGCGAGGACGGCTCGTGTGTGCGTTTGGGGGCCAGGGGGGCTGGTGCAGGCGGCTGAGCTCAAATTGCAATATCCTCTTGTGGAGGAAGCGGTGCTGACTTGGGGCCAGAAGTGGAGTGATGGGGTGAGCAGAAATCCCATGGCAGCTTGGCACGCGCAGGTGGAGACACTCACCTGGAGCAGGGGGGAAACGGCACGCGAGAGCCTCATGGCTCTGCCTTGGGTGCAGCTCATCCCTCTGCCCTAACAACCAGGAACGGTCCCCGCACAGTACAAGTGCATTTTTAGATATATACCAGGATCCTGGCCCACAGTATGAAGCAGTCTCTTTGCAACAGCTTTCTTAGTCCTGGGGCCAAATAAAATCAAATACCTCTTTGGATTGCAAGATACAGGGCTGGTCAGCTGGAATGATTCATTCTGCCAGCCAGGTTCCCTGGTGCTAATTACCTCCTGCAATGCATTAAACTAATGGTATTTGTGTAATTACTCAGGTGAGAGCAATCCTTAAGGTATGTTTGTCTGAAATGCACTTAAAAATATTCAATGATAGAAACTCCACAATCTCTCCAAAGAATCTGTTCCAGGGCTTTTTTCTGGTAAAATGCTATTCTTCCCATGCTTAACCTGTGCTGGCTTTGCTGCAATTTGACACTGTCAAACATGAACATGGAGGGTAGATTGTTTTTTGCTTCATCCTTTTATGTATTTGAGGATTTGACCCATCTCCTCTGTCTTCCCTTCTCCAGACTAAACATCCCCATTCAATAGGGCACAATCATTGCAATCAGATGGGTACAGATTTAAGGTGTGTGACTCTTAGTTTAAATGTATTACTCTGCTCCCTGGGGTGACAGACTGGTGACATGACGAGCTGAAAAGGTCCTTTGACGCATCCCTCTAATGTGTCTGCAGATGCCGCATGTATTTTACAGGAATTTATGTATCTTAAATGGCAAACCTGCATGTGTTTAAAATTTCCTATCTGCAGCAAGTTTTTCTATGTCTGTTTCTCCTTCTGGCCTCTCCTCTGCAATTAGAAGTGCTTTGCTGAGATGTCTTTAATGTTTGCTAAATTATCTCATTTGCTTTTCTTTTGAAACGGATCTAGTTTGCTAACACATGCTGCTTGCTGCTCTACAGTAGCAGGGGCTTTTGCTTTCGGCACAGAATTCTTTAAATGTTTTTTTTTACATGAATGGATTTCTAGCAATATATCTTGCATATAGAAAGTCCCTCCAATGCTGTAGAAAACCAGAACATGTGTTGATTAGATGCATGAACCGAAAATTTTTGGTTGCTTTTTCGTTTGAACAGAGCTGGGGTGCAGGAAAGCTACATTAACGCTTAGTGGTTTCTAGCTATCAAAGTTTGAAAAGCTACTGCCTAAAACTTGTCCACGCAGCAAAATGAGCTTCTGCAGCCTGGTCTGGTCTTTGCCCCTGCAATCCATTAAAGCTAATGCTCCCGGTCCCCCCTTTAACTTCCAAATGTGTTTTTCCTGCTGTGCGGAAAGCTGCTGCCTTTTGTTCTGCTCTTATCAGGGCTGGTGCCTCCTTTACAGATAAGTGGTCTGAAACGGATGCCATCTGGGTGCTGGCGGTGCAGCTGCCCCGCGGAGCAGGGATCGGGCGAGGAAATGCGTGTGCTTAACAAATGCTCCACGTCACACACACAAACCCAGGGAGTTTGTCTGGAGAAGCTCCCTGCGGCTTAAGTGCATATTAACGACAGCTGAAAAAAACCCTGAGATAGCTCTGTTATTGGAGTGCAAATCCCAGGGATGCTACTGGGGGGGGGAATGAAAATGCTCTCAGGACGGTCTGCGTTTCGGCACCCTCTGCACCGGGGAGGCGTCCTGAGCGGGTCCCTGCAGCCTCGCCAGCCCTGCGCCCGTGGGCCACGGCGCGTCCGGCGCTGCCGGAGCTCCCTGATGCCGCCTGGGACAGCGATGCTGGTTGTCCAGGCTGCAAGGCGCTGTGGGACACGAGGAGCCCTCGCGGAGGGTGGCAGAGGGGAGCAAAGCGATGCCAGGAGGCGTGCGGAGCAGCCCCGCGGCACCGTGCAGGGGTGGCCCCGGCCGCTATCGCACCGAGCCGGGAGCGGAGAGCCGGGGAAGCATCCCAGGAGACTGCAGGGCCAGGCAGGGAAATATCCGCGGGCTGCAGAAAGTCACACTGGGAGAAGGGGCAAAAGGACAAATGCGGAGTTTGAGGGAGAGACGGGAAGGCTGTCGCATTAAGGAGATGTAATAAAAAGGGGAAGCAGGAAGAAGTGCCGTGATAGCGGGGCTCTGCTGTGTCCTGCCTGGTGGGTGCTCTGCGCCGAAGCGCCCGGGCTTTCCGCAGCCCGCGCTGCTCTCTGCTCCCTGAGCCCCTTGCACCCACCCGTGCTCCTGCCTGCCTCCCCCTGCATGAAAACCACAGTCCCTTTGGGGCCAGAACCCTGTGTTTGGGCTGTTTGCAGGGGGCGAGCCCGGCGTCAGGCGGATGATAGGGATCTGCCTTGGGGAGGGGGTGAACGGCGCTGGGCTCTGCTGGGCTGCCTGCAATGCAGCAGCCTGCGTAGGCTTCCCCGGAGCCGCCGTGCAGCCATCACCGTGGCCTCGTGCCTCGCTCCCGCGTATCAGCGTCGGGTGGAGGCGCTGGGAGGTGCTGGGACGCGCTCGGTCTCTCCCCGTCCGGGCAGGGAGCAGACCCCAAACCGCCCATCTGCATCTCCCTGCTTCCTGGTGATGCTCTGGGCGCCACTGAGCCCTTTGTGCTGGGGCCAGGAGGTCCTGATCCGCAGGAGACGCGCGAGTTAAAGTTTTGGGTCGGTAATAGGAAGAGCTACATCAAAATTAAGCTTAATGCAAGTAAAAGGCTTTTTTTTTTTTTAATGGGTGGAAAACATAATTTTGAAGAGGAAAACACTATCCTCCCCTTAGGGCTAGTGGTCAGACACCAGAGGCGGATAACAGGAATAAAAATGCTGCTGAGTGATTATTGTACAGCTCTAGCTTCACACTGGAAAGCAGTGTGTTGTCTGAGTATTGATTTGAAAATGTTCATTTAATGGTGAAAATGACTGTTGGAGGAAAAAATGCTTTCTTAATGCAGTCAAAACATGGAAAATAAACAAGGAACATTCAACATGAGCTTGTTGAAAGAAGCGTGAGCTGAAAGCGGGGCAGATTCCTGCAGGGCAGGAGATGGCCAGCACACTGTCAGGCCAAGGGCCGGGGCGATGGGCTGCCGAGAGCCGCTAGTGTGACACAGGCTGCAGTTGGGCTCAGGGGAAACCTGGGGTCAGACTGAGGACCGTGAAAGAGAGCAGCTGCTTGGTGAGCAATGCCAGCGCTCTGCTGCCAGCATGTCCCTGGCCCCTTAGATGCTCCCCAGGATGGGTTTTCTTGCGAGGCTCTGCACCTCGGAGCTGTCCCTTTGCTCTCATGATGCAGATTTCTAGTGACAGCAAAGTCGGACGTAGCAAGGGGCTGGAGAGTGAGATCAGGAGGTCATTTATGTGAGATTATTCTGAGCTTGTGCTCAGCGACTTATTTTCTTGTCAGGGTCTTGATTTGGGAGGACATATATATATTATCGATATAGCAAGAATAGGTGTCTCCCCTCTCTGGGTTTCTTATGAAAACACCTTCTGTTCAGAGCTTTGTGGAAAGTGTGATATAATTTATCTGAAGGTACAATTTGTAAAGTTGTATTTTACAAATCAGAATTTGTAAAATACTCCAGAGCTGTAGCGAGTGGGGACTTGGAGCAGTTAATGTTCAGGGCCGCAAGCCTCCAAGATCCTCGGTCGCGATCGTTTCCTCCATCCAAGCATGAGGCCAGGGCTGTCATGGGTTAAGAGGGGCTGAACGTGCACACGGGGATCGCATCCCTAGCTGGGTTAGGAAGCTCGCTCGTGCCTGGAATTTCCTGATGCAAAGGTGGTGGGATTTCACTGAACACCCATGGTCATGCTCCTCTGCTAACACCTCCTGGTTTGCAAAGCTCCTCAGGACAGGGGCAAAGCAAATTCAGGCAACATATTTTTAGGCTCGATTAACCGTCTCTCCTCTCGCACCGTTCCCCTTCCACTCTGAAAGCGAGTGGCTAAAGCAGCGGGTATAAGAATTGGGGCAAGTGCATGTGTTTTAGCTATTGGAAGGAGACAGGTCTGGGTGCTGCCTTTAACCTGTTGGCCCCTGCCTTTAACCTGTTGGCCCCTGCAGAGCCTCTGCTGGAGGAGCATCTCTGCATCCAAATCCGCTAGGGAGCGGAGCAGCCTGGGAACCAGCTATGGAAAAGGCTGCTTACATAGGAGGTGCCTGCAGCAGCTGCAATAATATATGTGGAAATCAACCCCCCGATCAGAAGTCGATCTCTCACCAAGCAAGGTGATAGTGACTTGAGGCAACCTGCAGTAAGAAGTATTTGTTATTTTACACTGAGTTATCTGCAGGTTTATTTTTCTGCTGTAGAAATTCAAGGCCAAAAGCGTGAGTCTAAGATCCCTTGTGAAATAGCAGTAGATTATTTATTCATAGTTGATGTTTATTCATTATCTGCTGTGAAGGTGTGACTTCTGCAGCCTGGAAGCGCGTTCCCCTCTCGCTCGCTCCCCAAAGCGGCGCCAGGCTGCAAATCGCTCGGCGGGGCGGGCGACGGAGGTTCGCTGTGCATCGCTGCTCCTTTCCCGCACCCTCGACGCGGCAGAGCCCTTCTGCCGCCTGGGTGCTCTGCAGCCTGGGGTGCACATCGGGTCTGGCCCCCGGGGGCGTCGCAAGCAGCCCCGCAGCCGGGCCGCGCTCTCCCCAGTAAGGCCAGTGCTGGCAGTGGCTCGGCAAAGATTTCTGATGGCTTCACCACCAAATTATGAGGCAAAGTAGAAATCCAGGAACTGCACCCTAAAATCATTAACTTGAGCTCTTCCCAGCTCAGTGTTTTTGCCATTGCATCTGAGAACTTCAGGTAAAACCATACAGACCCAGCAGCTCCGCAGTAATCTGCAGTTTCCCTTTCTGCCTCTGGTTATGGAGTGACCTCATTTCGGAAGGTCTGAATAACTCACTTTCGGCCCCTGGATACAACAGCGAGTGAATGATACTCCTTCCCTCCTTATTTATATCTCTGGCAATAATTATTCTTCCCTCCAATCACAGCATTTTTGTCTTTATGAGAATTTGGTCTTGTGCTCATTTCCATTCTGAAAGTGCTGTTTTCTGTTTTATTTTTAATTGAAAGGCTGGAGGGCAAATGCAATTAAACTGTGGTGCGTGAACTGTAACTTGTAATATTAAAAAAAAAAAAAAGAGCACCTTGCCTTTCACAAATTGCTTGTTTTCTAATGTGGACTCCACTGTAATTCCAAATTTCAGTTCTCATGATCGGAACAAATGAGACATAATCACAGAGGACCGAGGGGGGAAAATAGATGGGATGTGTTTGCATTTCTTATCTAAATCTGTTCCTAAGGCAGCACTAATCTTTGCTCCTTGTTTTACCAGAATTGGGCACAGCAGAGCCCGAGCACAGAGCTGCTCCCTCCCTGCATCTGGCATCGAGGCTTATAAAGATAAGTGTGCTGTAGCCACTGGTGCTGAGGACTCATTCTCTGTGCTCATGGCTAAATATGTTGACAAGTGTTTTTGGAAGTTATTCTTTAAGTAGATTTGGTTGCATTGTTTTCAGAATAGGGTAAAGGATTTCAGTTAAAGCTGTGAGACCTTGGAGATTCCCCTCCCCTGGGTCAGCTCTCTGGCTGCATTCATGTTAGTTGTCAATTCATTATAATTATAGATTTAGAGACTATTTAAGAGCTGTGTTACTGGTGAGCAGAGGCTGCGGAGGCCTAGGACCCTCTATTGCCTCTGTCCTCTCTCCTGGCATGTGTCCTGCTGCCCTGGGGGAAATTACTGACCAGCAGAGAGGTCTTCTGGTGTGATGCTCTGCAAGGGGGAGAGGTGGAAACTCTGCTTGGAGTCAGCCTAGTTGCTGCTTTTACCTCCTTGCAACAGAGGAAAGCTGCAGTCCCATTGCCTCTTTGAGGGAGTTGCATGCCACCCTTAATTTCTATGTTAGCTACAACTGAGCATCTCAGAATAAACCTCTTCCAAGCCTGCCTGTTCCTTCCGTGCAAACCTCGCTTGTTCTTGCAGTGGAGGATGGAGGGCAGCTGGGGAGGATAGAGTGACCTGCTGTTATTGCTAATAGAAAGGATCAATAATATGAAACATATCATCTTTCTTCATTTTCTCATCATGTTGAAATCAATATGCTGTCTTGCCTAGAGGCCTCTTCTGAAGGCTGAACTCATTCATTATTGTGCACAATCCCCTGGATTTACACCAAGTGTTCCATTTTTCTCATAAAAAACAGGCCACACGTCAATGTTGCTGATACCATATTGGGCTCTGTAACCTCAGAACCCCAACACCAAAATTATTCCATGAGAGCGTCTGCATTAATGATTTCTCCAACAAATCATGCACTATCCTGTTATGAGTCAGACTGGTTGCTTCTCGCTGGAAAAAGTGAGAAAAGTCTGGCTGCCTGAAACTTTAAAAAAAGCCATGCATTTCTAAGAAAAAATCAAAGGGTAAGACGCATTTAAATGATAGTTATTAAGGAATAAAAGCTTAGTAAGTTCTGAAAAAGTAGTGTGTCAATTTAAGTTATTGCATCAAACTCTTCCTCTGGAGCTGGTAGAGAATTCAAGGATAGGTCTGCAAACCCCAAACACACGGGCAACATCTAGACACACAGAATAGAAAATATAAATCAGCGTTGTGCCCTTTCCGTAGGACCTGTCTTACCTGGCGTGACAAGCGCTCTTGGTTCCTTACTACTGCCTCAACACCCCTTTATCACTCTCTGTTCAACAGTATTTAGCCCCTTTATGTGTTTCTGTTGTGAAAAGTATATTGGTTAAAGTGAATGTGCTTGATGTATGCAGTCCTCTTAAATGAAGGGGATGGTTGCCTTGATTGGGAGTGGGAAGTGGGGGACAAAGAAATTTCTTGTCTATCCGTTCATCTTTCGGTGCATGCTATGTGTGAGAGGAGGCTGGGATGTGCCTTTCCAATGGGATCCCCCGGGGATGCTGGGGAGTTTTGCAGCTGATGGTTTCCAGACCCGTGTGTGCTGTGGGTGCAGCACTCACTGCTTAGACAAAGCTAATTGCAAATTCTATAACATTGTCCATCGTGTGAAAGGTTTAGGAACTGTACTCACTTGATAAGAAGTCGCTTGTAATATCTCTTGTTACTCTCCGGGCTCTAATTATGCTTATCGGTCCATTTTGATTAGTGTCGTGTGCAAGGCTAGGACTAGTGTGGTGTCCAGGCAGTAGCTGGAAATCTCTCACTATTAACATCAGAGACACCTAATGCAAGAAGCAGCATGGTGACAACCGGTCAGAGCAATCATGTGCCGGTGGTGCTTTCCAGGCCACCCTCAGCAGGGTCTTGGAGGACGTTTTTCCGGGATGGCTCAGGCTATGTTTCCACCTGAAGCCTTGAGGCAGTGCGAAACGTCCCGTCGGGCTGGCGACCATCCGATGCTCTGCAGGGACAGCGGATGGGACTGGTGAAATCTCCTGCCGAGCGGCCTGGGGGCTTCCCCGGCAGCACCGTTCATGGGAGCTCAGGCTCCGGGGGCCAAACCCCAGCCAAGACCTGGCCATATTAACCGCGCGGAAGGAGCAGCGTTGGAGGGGCTTGTTGCTGCTCCAAGCCAAGCGTCAGCCCCTTGCATTAGCACCGCCTTTTTTCTAATTCCACTGAGTTATGAAAAGGTTTAATGAGGGCAATTTTCAAAGGCTTTTATAGCCTTAAGATCTTGAGACCATTCAAACCATCATCTAGTGTAACTGCTACTGGGGGTGGTGGGGGTGGTCCTTCATCTGACCCCTTTTGCCCGAGGAAACACTCGGGAAGATCTGCATCCTAGCAGACGTGCCGATTTGCTGCAGTCTGCAGAATGATGGTGCAGGTGAAAAGCAAAACTGCGGGAAGCTAATAAACCATACCATTCACTAACCTATTAAACACACTTTTAAGGCATGATTTGGCTACCCAACCAGGAGAAAACAAGGTACAGAGAAATACTGCCTGAAACAACTGCTGTAGTGTCATTATATGTGCTTGTATGAAAAAGTTGAGGTGCTATTAATTTCCAGTGCATGGTTTCATCTTCCTAGAATATTTTTTGCAAGTTTTTATAATGTTTATTATTGGATATACTTTTTACTTAACAAAATTCACATTTTAAAAATATATTTGCAAGAAGATTAAAAGTAACATGTTTCTAAAATGCCTCCTTCAGGCTGTGGGGAAGACTTCAAATTTAATAGGAAAATTTACCTGTCCATCCTGCTGATGTCACTGTCCTGATGCTGTAGCACATGCTGTTATATTTTTTTAATAGCTTATTGAAATTCAAATGCTGTGTTCACATGTGCTGTCACTGTCAGTTAAGTGCATCATCTTTCACTATTTTTCTATTTCTCTATGGGGCAAGCATGGAAATAAATTCCAAATAATAGAGCATAAAAAAAATGATACTAGCAGCTATATATTGAAATCCTCTCAAGAAAATGGTCTGGAACTAAAAACTTAAAATGTCTCATAGGAAAATTGAAGAGCAGCTTCCCAGGACAGTTAACATTTTAATGCAGTAAACAAAGGGATCATCTCAAAAGAGACTTTTAAAGTTGGAAGAACACTTTCTTCCATGGTGGTACTTCTTTTTAAGATCCAAAATAAAAGCTTAAAGGTCTAAATGGAGACCTAGAGTTCAGCCTGCAAAGCAGTGGTGTCGAAGGTACATGCTCGTTTAACAGGCTGCACGGTCCTGTCGTTCCTAACAACAGGCTTATCGCTGCGGGCTCCTGCTCTTCCGTTGTTCATGATCAGGAAAATATGTGTATATTCATAGCGCCTTATTGTGATGTCTTCCAAAACACAGAGAAAAGGAGCTGTTAAAAATAAATGCTTCCAGCATGATATGCTCTTATAACATCATTACATTACCTATGGAAGCATGTGATTTTACCAGTGGGGTTTGTATCTGTGTTCTGGAGAGCAGGAAAGAATCACACACACAAAAAAACCCTTAAAAAGCCAGGCTGTGGCAGGAAAAAATCGTTTGAGTATTATCCTGTTATGCCTAATACTTGAAAGATCAAAATTTCCCAGCGAAGGGTGTACAATGATCTGTTGTAACTGATGTTTTCTCTTGCAAGTGAAATTTCAATTCTCTGTGACAGCAAGAGGAAAAAAGCTGCCTGCTACCTGCTAGTTAACTCCTTTTTTAGAAGGCAATTGCCTCTAATATATAAAGAGACTAGGAAGATGAGTGCCCGGAATCGCAGAAGCGTGTTTGCAAGGGTTAGGTGTTCATAAAGCTTTACAAACAAAGGCAATTCTGCGGAAATGAACACGTACAGTTGAAATATTGTGTGTATTACAGGCATGCCTAGCAGCAGTTAAGGATCAGTGTCTCACGGTGTAGGGGCATGGTGACGAGGACGGTTCCTTCGGATGTGCACGTTTTCCCATGCATGTGAAGCAGCACAGCCATAGATGTTCCTGTGCAAAGTCCCGTCATCGCTCACACCAGCAACCTCCTTCCCCCGTGTGAGGACAAGCATGTGCCTGCCACTTGCAGGGGTGATCCTGGCCTGACACTGGCTCGGGTGGGATTTCGGGTCCAGAAAGGCAGCGATTGACTGAAATACGGAATTTCATGCTGCAGAAAATTAGCGGTTCTGCAAAAGGAGGGAAGATGCAGGGGGGTTGCATGTGGTGAGGAGAGGAGGGGGCTGAGTTATTGCAGGGTGCACACGTGTCCCCTGAGGTCCCCTCGCCCTGCAGGATGGCTCGGCCGGTCGAAGAGCACCTGCCTTGGGGCAGCACTGGGTGCTGGCGCTGGGCTTGCTGGAGTCCAGGCCTTGGGCCACGGGCACCAATTTTAGCAGGAAATAGATATTAAGTGTTGCTTGGGATGGTCTGTATGCGGCGGATATGTTCTAGCATAGGAACCGAGGATCAGTCATTTCTAATTGTATATGGGTATCCCTACTACTTCAATATTTATATGCAATTGATTGAGTAATTTTGCAGCATTAAAAACCAAGTATACTAACACCTGTGCTTTGTTTGCTGTAAAATACTGCTTTGCATTCCTGGATGGCACCTACCTAATCAAGTTTGTATTCAATAAATGCCTGACACATACGTGAAGGGAAACAAAACATTAATAACATTCTCTGTTTTGCCCTTACAGAAATGAATTATGTGAATACTTATTGTTAACAAACTACAGGAAAATGATAGCTATGTGAGCCATACAGAGGCAAATTATACAGGCAGAACTATATTCACTTGCATTCATTAAATGTCTCCAGCATTATTGTCACAGGGCTTGACCAGAATATGAATTGATGAGTGAGCTGCCGCTCTGAATTTGGTTTTAAACCACACAGTGTATCATGCCTTTCTAATTGCCTGCGAATGCATGGGTGCCTGCCCCAGCTGGGACACGAGCCTCGGGCTCCATGCGGACATGGTAGTGCTGCCTCCGAGTGTGCCGGGTGATTACAGAGCCCATGCGCTCCTGCCTTTACATATCTGCTCAATTATTCATAGTGCAAACCTAAAAATAAATACCTGCTGTTGGCCAAAAGGATGAAGGCTGTTTCTAGGTCTCCAGAGTTCATGTGGAGGCTGGAGAAGCCCCTGCCTGTCCCCATTGCTTGGCAGAGCTGTGCTGCCCGGGCAGGTCCCTGGGGAGATCGTACCTGGCCAGAGCAGCTGGTCCTCCTAAATGTTGAGTTAGTGCTAGCTAAGCACAAACACCGTGAGTACCACAGTATGCATCGCAGCAGAAACAGGAGCAGCCCTCGAGATGGCCCATCCATCCTGCTGCCACCAGCTCCTGAGAATAAGCTAATTTGTGCCACTTAATATCTGTGAGTGCTAATGCACCCACATCAGCAGGGCTCCTGCTTCAGTCATAACAGTCAAGTTCAGCAAAGAGGCAAAGATAAAGCGCCAGTCCACAAGCTGCATCTCAAGAGAACTGTTGTAGTAAATTCAGTTATATGTTCTTGTCCAGATTAAACGCTAATAGCCTTCTTAGGGCTACAGATCTTCCTTATGAACTTCTGTTGCAACTCCTTTTAGCTGAGCTGATGTATTTTACTGCCCCCAAATCTGGAATTTGCCACTTGCTTTTTCAAACCTCTTGCTGCCGTATTTACATAAGCAATGTCACCCTTACAGGGCTAAGTGCTAGATGGCAAAGATGACAAATTTTGATTATTACTATCAGCCTCAGCTTATTATATATGCTGCTCTGCAACTAGAGATAAAAAGAGAGAAGGAACCTGTTGCAAAACAAATGACTTTCAAATGCACTAATGGGTTAAGTGCCCATTTGCTTCTGCCAGGACATGATATCTTGCTGTTGAGGTAAATACTAATGGCAGGAGTGCAAGTGTCAGGTTTTTAGCTTCCTGGGTATCGGTGTGTTGTGAGCACTTGTGTCCCTAGCTCTGGAGATCCCTGCTACCCAGCCGGTGCTGTGCCGGGGAGCGGGCTCCTTGCACGGCGATGGGCACAGGAGAGCTGGGGTGGGAGAAGGAGACCCCTCTCCATGCTCGGGCCCTCGGCAGAGCTTGTTGGACAAGGCCGGTGGGTCTCTGGTTGATCGCTGACTTCTTCCCACCCTGGCTTCGGTCTGGAGTTGTCGTAGGCAGAGGGTCCGTGTTTTGTGGGCGTGCAGGATTGCGCGGTGGTGCCTGCAGGGCCAGCAGCAGATGCTCTGGCTACAGCACCATCATGGTCAGGCTTGGTGTTTGTTTCTAGACTTTTGTACCGGCCTTCCCTGTGATGGCGACCGTTTTGGGAACTGCTTGTTGATCGCCTCGCAGCAGGCGGCTAGCTGCCCCGAGAAAGCGCTGCAGCACGCACTCTTGCGTGTTTTTCCTGTGCATGACTTTCTAAAGTTATTGAAGCCTTTTATTCTGTTTCTGGCACTAGGGCTTTGTACTCCATGGCTGTAAAGAGAGTCCTTCCACCTACAATTAGCCTACTAGCACTGTATTCCAAAAACAACCCCCCCTCCAACCCTCAGCCAAAAAAAAAGTCCTTGTAATTGAAGAGGTGGCAATTAAGTTCACAAGGAAAGGCAGAAACAATAAAATCCCGTTTGTAAAGACTGGGTGATGCCTTATCGCAGGGTTGCAGACTGGAGTAGGAAATGAACTGAAATAAATATATGGAAGATGGAGGAGTCACAAAAGGGGAGCGTGAGAGGAGCCGTGCACAGCCTGGGCTCCTGCCAGGCCCAGCAAACAGATAGCGCCGGTTGCATGAGCTCAGCACCCACAAATGGGGCCACACTCTCAAGATTGCTCGGTTCCTATTTGCAGCAGGTTGTTCAGGAGAGCAGAGATCAAACACGCTGAGCACTTTCGTGAATCTGGCCACTTAGCTGCCAAAAGCAGTACGTGCTCTCCCTGGGATGCCTCCGTGTTCGGAGCAGCCGGCAACCCCGCTCCAGCCCTCATCACGCTGTTCGTCTTGGTCGGTCCTTCGGCAGGGCCGGGTGATGCTCGCGGGGCTATTTGTGTGTTAATGCGGGTGTTTGGATAAATTTGCGTGTTGGCCAGCCCCAGGCTCCGGCTCCTGGGCGCCAGGGTCTCATGTCCTGTGCGGCGCTCACCTTTCGCAGCCTCCGGCTGGGACATGGCGCTGTTCGGAGGCGATGCGTGGCCGGCGGCTCACCGCAGCCCCCGGGGACGCAGGCTTCACAGCGGAACTGCGCTGCAGAGAAATGCAGACACCATCAGATCGAGAGGCAAACAGAAGAAAACCGATAGCTTTTAAAAATTCATGGTTGCGTTAATGCACTCAGTCAAGTGTAATTAAGTGTACAGAGACTCAATAGTTTCATACCAATACTTTGTAAAAGCCTGTCATTCTTCCAGGAAAATGAACATCCCCCACACCCCCCTCCTGCCAAACAAGCCCTTAAAATCTTCAACGTCACCTTTCCAAGAGCAGAGATAAAGGCTGTGGAAAAGCATTTGCTCCTTTCTAATCTCTGCTGCGTTGAACGGTGCCTTCCCTTCTCTCTGGGCTGTTACGTCGGGAGAATTTCTCTTCCTTTTGAAGGCAGAGCCAGAAGAAGGGTGGACGATAAGTCAGTGATCGCCTTTGCAGACTAGGGAAGCACAGACCGCGTCCGGCATCCTTCCCTGCTGCGTGCTGGTGAAACACGGGACGGGTGGCCGGAGGCGATGGTTCCCGGGTGTTGCTGTAAAACGCGGGAGCTCTGTGCAGAGGCCGCGCAAAGCAGCGGGGATGCGGGGTGGCCACCACCGCTGCCCGGAGGCGGTCGCAGCGTGGGAGTGCAACCGCGCCAAAGCCGCGCACGGCCCGTGCTCCGCGCGATGCAGCAGCTGCCTTTGAGGTGGCTCAGTGCAGCTGCGAAAAAAGGGTAACGCTGTGCTGAAAGCAGACCCTGGCCTGAAAGTCAGTATTTAGCATTTGGAAGCAATCTCTATAGACAGAAACAAGTCAGAAACTATGAAGTAATGCAGTGGTTTGCTCCCGTGCTGGGCGTCTGGGAGAGCCTGGGTGGGCACTGCGGTGTCCCTCGTGCACGCGCATCGGCCTTCCTCCGCAGTGGAAACTGCTGCAGCAGCTTGCTTCGATTTTATTAAAGCAGCATAAGCACAAGCTGCCTCCAGACTAGACATGTTATTGAATTAAAACGCGTGCCTATGCTAGTGGGAGTTTGCATTACAAGGAGTTGGAGCAGAAATGCTCGTGCTGATTTTGAGGAAGAGCCGCACTGGCCAGCAGCTCCCCGAGGTTTGCAGGCGCTTCCCCGAGCGATGTGGCCGAGCCTCCCAGGCGGAGGAGGACCACATCCTTTGGGAAGCCCCTTCGGCCCTCGGTCGCCCCGCAGCGTTCGGCGCTTGGCCAGGTCGCCGCTGGCTCCGCTGCCTCCACCGCAGCCTGGAGGTCTGCACGGGCTGTGCTTGGAGGCCATAGGGAACCGAAGGGATGGCCGTTCCCATCCCTCTCCTCTAAATCGGGCTCTTTGGCTTTGCACAACGGCTTTTTTTAGACAAGCGATGGATAAGCTGCCTCTGCGCTCTGCCAGCTGGAAGCTGTCCTGCAGCAGGCGAAACGAGCTGTTTTGTTCTGTTTTGTTTCGTACCCGTCCTGGTGCCTTCGAGCAGCAGCGTCTCTTTCCCAGCGCTCGCCCCTGGGGCGTTCTGCATCTCTCGGAGCGTCACGCAGAGGTTGTCGCCGTCCGCGGCGGGAGCGGGGTGCGTTCGTGGCGCACGCTGGCGGGGAGGAGGTGAAGCCTCCGGGCAGCATCAGGGTGGATGCAGAAGCACCGAGTTGTGGCAGGGACGTGGCCTCGCTGGTGGGCTTGTGCTCACGGTTTGGCAAGTAACACGTCGAAGGTGGGAACGTCCTCCACTCTCTGGGTAGAAGTTAAGGCTTCGATTAAAAGGCTCGTGAGTAGCAGCCCTGGTGCAGTCTGGCTCCCGGCAGAGTCCACGCTGCTCAATTCCTCGGATCGAACCCAGCTGGCTCCGCTGGCTGCGTGCACACAGAAACCGGGAATGCCGCTCCAGCAAGTGCTCAGCCACTTCCCGGGATTAAAGGACATGGCAGGAACTTTGTGAAATCTCTGCTGAGATGCGGCTCAGCTGCAGGGTGCAAACGGAAGAGCAGGGTACTCTGTGTCCAGGTCTCAGCCCTCTGGAGGGTCTCCTCTTGGTCTGGTGTAAACTGAATTCCTTACTGTGATGGCACAGGCTGGAAAACGTTGAGGCTGTAAAAAGCAGAATTAGTGATACGAGTGTGCCTGTGTCAGGCGCTGTGCCCACCTTCCTGCTGCCTGGCGTTTAGCTTCGTGCACGGGGTGTTTCCTGGGCATCTCCTTGTACTTCAGAAGCTGCTGGAGGTGCAGGGCCAAGAGAGCTGCTGGTCTTGCTCTGCTGTGCCCAGATCTTTGTTTTGTGAACCTTTGCCTATCAAAACAGAGGCTACCTAGCTGGAAATAGCTGACTCCCAATTTTAAATTCTGCAAAAAGCAAAACTCAGGAGAGAAAAAAGCCCTGACTTGTAGGCAACCAACTCAAAGACGGAATAACTACAGGATGTGACATCTGTTTACATTAAAGCAAGCGCCTTGTCAAAGAAAGTAATATGCATGGAGGAGTTGAGAAGTAATCAGAAGAATAGGTGTTATGGGTGTTTCAGGGTCTCGGGGGCTGGAAAACGGGCAGAAGTTCAGCAAACAAAAAGCAGTAGCGTCTGCTTGAGGCAACTGCTGAGGTTTTTCCTAGCTGAACTCGAAGTCTGGGCTGTGCCGGGACAAGGGATGGCCATTGCTTTACCCGAGGACACGCTGGTCTCTTCCAGCAGAGAGAACTGACCCCTCCCTGGGTAGTCGGTGTGGTCGTCCTATGGACCCATCTCCGTAGTTGTTATTGGAGGCCCTGTAACGACTAGGAACGGTGTTTTGAACGCTACCAGCACCACGACGAAGCGTGAAAAATACATATTGTTACTTGATATAAGACTAATGACCTGTTCTCCAATTATCTTTAGTGATACAGCCATAATCAAATTTATGGAGAAGCTGCATTACTCAGCGCAGTTGACAAGGATGCAGTGAATTAAAATTTATGCCTGCCTTTTCTATCAATTTAAAAACAGTCAGCTGGCACTGGCAGTGGATGTTGTGCTTATCAGGCCTCAGCATGAGATTTGCTAACACAACAGACGAAGTGTCAGTACTGCCAGTCTCATCCCGCCCCTCGCCATGGAAATAGCTGCTATAAAACCAGGAGAAATTAATCGTTAGTCCGTTGTGCTGGTGCTCCTCAGCGTGGTCCCTGCGCCCTCATGTCCTTAGAAGCAGGCAGGAAACAGCAAAGAGCCTCCACGTGCCTTTTTCTGCCTTGCTCTAATGCCCCTTTGGGTGATCTCTGTTCCACCTCGGTAAGAAGTCAGAGCACCCAGCACCCGTTTCTGATAACTTCCAGAAAGCAGAGTAGTTTCTTGTGTCAAACCTCAAATTCAGTAAAGCACCTGATTTTTTTATTTTTATTTATTTTTTTAATTTTAGCACAAATGGGAGGTGGGGTGGGGGGGAAGCGACAGCTGTTTTAAGCGTCGGTTTTCACAAAACAGCTCCCAGCCTTCCTGTTGTCCTGCATCCCAGCAGGACCCGGGCTGATGTGATGTACCACGGAGGGGAGGTGTTATTTGGAAACAGTGAAGGAACCTGAAATTAAAATATCTCTAGCACCTTATGTGATGCTATTCGGTTCTCACAGTCAATGCAGTATTCAAAATAATTGCTGTAGAGGAAATATGTGTCTTATCACAGAGAGCAATGCTTTGACAATGAAAACATTTCAGAGCATATTTTTAGAACAGAAAAAATCAATCTGAATCTTAACGGGGTTTTTTATCACATGCCTTGATAAGTGGAAGGGAAAAAAAGGATCAGTGTTTTTGCTGTGCTCCTCCATCACTAGCCAGTTTTCAGCAGGGAAACGGATAAACTCAGCAGACAGCGAGGTTCAGTGAATCTCCTAACACATGCGCTTGCTGGAGAGGCAGAGAGTAAAACCTTTCCTCCAGAAAGTGAAACGGGCAAAGCATGCCCTTTTGGGTGATTGAGAGGACTAACAGAAAGAACAAAAAACCCCAAGAAAGCAAAACCTTTTGTTACCAGTAGTTTTACGTTTTTGTAATCCACAAGTCAATTCCCAGTTATGACAGTGCCAGGAGACCCAGAAGCATTAATAAAGTGAAGCAGTCCCTGCAAGGCAGAGTGACTTGCCGGTGGGACTCGGGAAAGGGAAAGGAGTTCGTGCCTGCCTCTTCCGCCTCTCCGTATCTTGGAAGAGGGATTCCTGGCGTCTGCAGGAAGTTTGGTTCCCGCGCGCGGGCCCCTGCTCCGACGTCCCCGGTACCCGGTGCCGCGGTCTGAAATCGCAGGGATGGGCAGAAAGGGGCAGCGAAGCGGCGCGTGGCTGCGGAGGGGGGATTTCTGTGCCTCTCCTTGGTGCCCCTTTGGGAAAGTCAAACCTTTACATATAACCTAAAAGGAAAGTCACGCTGCCAGTGCTAACAAAATAGGGAAAGGCGCTGCGCTCAGTAACAGTAAATTAATAACTAGAGACAACAAAAACCTGCTTCACTGGCTGAAGCAAAATAACCTGTTGCTGAGAGAAGGGAAATGTGAGAGTTTCAATGTGCTTTCATGAGATCGGTGATGCCCGGGGGAACGGGCCCTGCTGCTCCCCGCGCCGGCGCCTCGGGAGCTCGGACGGCTTCGGCGCGACGCTCCTCCGGGACCTCCTGGCGCCTGTCGTGGTCACACGCTGGGGAAGGGGGCTCAGCGCCGGCGTCCGGGCGAATCCCTCCAAAGTGCGTCCAGCGGCAGCAGCGCGGAGCCCGGGTCGGCTCGGAGCAGCCTGCGGGGCCGGGTCCTGCCGGGTCTTGCGCCCTCTGCAAGGAGGGGTTAATTCACACCTGCCCCTGCCCTCGCTCTGTGCCTGTAGCGCAAATTAGGAGCCTTAATTATCTCAATAGAGATTAATTACATGAGTCACTACAGCAAATCTCCAGTTCATGCCATGCTTTCTAGTTCATTTAATTCATTACCCCCTGTGAAATTCAGTGGATTTCTAGATAGAATTGCTCATTTAGATCGCATATGTCCCTTGCAACATCAGTCCTCCACACCTGCCCGTTCTCTGTTTTTTTTGTGGTTGTTTTTGCTCGCCGGGCTCTGCACGGCTGAACGCGACAAAGCAGTTTGATCGAGGGGACCACGTGGGACCAGGCCTGGAGGAGCAGCTGGGAAAGCTCCTGGCTCCAAATCAAGACACTAGATCAAACGTTGTTTTATCCAGCTGGCCAGCAAACTCCCTGGGTGGACAGCGCGGGCTGTGGCCCCTCAGCCAGCATACCGTGTAATGACACCGAGCAGCCAGTGATTCCAGGTCTTCACAAATCATCCCGTTTCTTTGTTGCTTCCTTGCTCCAGACCTGGACTTAGGGATGCGTGTCCTCCCCCCGTGCAGGAAGTCGAGTGGCCGTGCTGTGTCAGTCTTCATTCCCAGGCCTGGTTTTGCTTCTTCCAGCTTCCCTGCATGCATGAGAGAAGTCCTTCGTATGAGACATTAACCAGTTGTGCAACCCCTGCAATGATTCTTAGAGAGCAGTTCTTCACACTTTAATGTACTTCTGTAATAGAAATAAATGGGAGCGCTAAGACTTTTGGATGTGATTTAATTAGTTTTACTGTGTCTTCTGTACTCAGCAGACATATATCTTAATAGCAGAAGGTTTAATACAAAGACATGCATTAATAAGAAATTCAGACTCAAAATAATGCAAAACGACAAAGATCTGAGAATGAAGGCAGGATCTTGCAATTGCGAGGTGAAGCCACAGTGCAATAGGTGAACAACGCGCCTGTTAAAAGAGAATTATTCTCTTCGCCAGGGGCCTTACCTCTGCTTCAGATAATGCTGGATTGCACATTTAATCCTCTAGAGATGGACTAAAGACACACTGACATTGGGAAGGGCATTCAACAAAGGCAGAAAATGACCATGCAAAGCTTATTTGAGAATTATTGTCAGGTTGGTGCCCACTGTCACTTGTTCTGGCATGTTTATTATATCCAGTGCTGCACCATGCACAGAGTTTACAACCTGACCGCTGCAGGAGCATTTGCACTGGTGCAAAACAACACCCTGCTTCAACAGCGTGGCTGTGCGCGGCCGAGTCTCACTGGTTTCCAGGTCAAGTGTAAATACTGGTCTGAGCTGGGGCTAATGCACCAAGGCGGCAAGAAACCTGCCCGGGCAGTGCTTTATACCTGCTTTTCCTCAGGTGCGGGTACGAGTTATAATCAGGTGCATGAACTGATTCGGGAGGAGATTTTGGAAACAGTAATTATCCTCTCATTGAGCCCTAGTGGCCTCTTTCCATTCCAGTCTGATGCCACTAAATGGCTGGAAATGATTGTAAATTAATTCTGTTGTTATGAATTACTGATGGGAGGGGTTTTTATGAAGTCATGTAGGCCAAATGTCCAAATTGTCTGCTGAAATATGCAGGGAGGGAAAGGGAGGCATTTGCTACCTGTTCACCTATTTTGCAGCTTGAAGGGATGTTTCCTGTTAAGGGCTTGCAGTGGAGGTTTTTGTTTTTGTTTTTTTATCTAGCCCTTGTACCTTTCTGAATTTTTTTTCTTCCATTGAAAGCTTCTTTTCTTTAACAGCTGATTCCCAACTTTTCCCACACTTGGTTATAG
Source organism: Apteryx mantelli (assembly GCF_036417845.1). Classification (NCBI taxonomy): domain Eukaryota; kingdom Metazoa; phylum Chordata; class Aves; order Apterygiformes; family Apterygidae; genus Apteryx; species Apteryx mantelli. Next base: position 6,776,555 of record NC_090006.1, on the reverse strand, counting down.
CTATTTTTCAAGACAAGAAGTGCAGCAGCAATTAAAGGAGTGAGCTGGGAAAGTCAAACACAAAGCAACAACCGTAGGAAGTCTTTTCTTAGATGCAGATCTCTCTGACTTTGATTTAGTACATCGTGAAGATTTTTGTCAGCATAATGATACTTCTTAGGGTGCACAATAAAAAAATGCAGTAATGGACAGACACCGTTCTCAGTTATCAGTCTGATCATTAGCATTTTGCTATCATTAACCTTCACATGATAAATTGCCTGCTTGTAAAAAAGATCCGTCTCTGCTGGTCATTAGCAGGTCTTGTTCTGGACAAGGATGTGGAAACGGGCCCACGCGTTCTGCCAACACGGATGTGAGCAGGGCACGATTCGGAGAGCGGAGGACTGGAAGGAAACCCACCGCCAGCCAGGCCCGTGCAAATCAGGGAAGTTATTCCAGGTTCAGACCAGGATTCAGCCCTGGAGATATGAAGACCTTCACTGGCATTTGCTCGGGTAGGAAGCAACCTCGTCCTCTGCCCGGTGGAAGGAGTGAGACGCGCAGCGAGGCTGCCCCAGTGCCGAGGCTCCGGCGGCTGCGTGAGCTTGGGAAGCAGATCTGGACGGGAACAGGTAAGGGTCTGGCCTCTGGCCTCTCCTTTACTACAGTTTAGCACTCTTCAGCTCTGCAGAATTTTGCAGAAAGTGTTTGTGCCTTTCTCCCTCCCGCGTGTACGCTGCCATCCCTGGTGCCGAGCTTCCTGAGCAGGGATTTGCCGGGCTGCTTGTCGCAGATGCCGTCCTGTGCTGGCAGTGCTGAAGGAGCGCAGGAAACGCTTCAGCTGCCAGGGAATTAGATACGCATTTATTTGGGAATCTGTAGTACACAAAGCACTTTAATAACCATATTCATCTAAAGGCTACATCAATAGAAATAGTACTGCCTGTTCCCTATTGAATGCCAGTTAGTGGGGAATGCTGTTATTAACATTTAACAGGAGCTCCAGGTCACCTTGATATAATCGAGCTAACACACATTTTAATGGGTGTTTAATTAGATTTACCATAGGGAAGATGCCATGTAAGAAAGTTGCATTTCTAATTTCAGAGCCTGAGATGGTGACTGGATTAAATAAAAATGCAAATAAAATATTGTGAGTAATAGACAAAGGCTAATTCATTTTCCCTGTTCAGTATCATTTTTCATTGTGCTTTGAAGAGATGTATCTGTTGTTACCTCTTTGCAAGCGTGGGGCCCTCCCGAAAGTGCGGGGGCGGGGGTGTTTTTAGCCTGCAACGAAATCTAAGGCTTCCATCGATGGGTGACTTTGCTCTTAGGTGACCTGGTCTTTGAGCACCTTGCTGTGAGGCTCTCCTTAAATCAGGTATGGGGAGCCGACCCCTTGTGCTTTAAACGGGGCTGAAACACAAGAAAAGGGATACGTCTGGCTTCCAGAGCAGTTTCCTAATACAGTGGTGAGCTGGTGTCCCAGCATTAGAGAAGAAATAGCCTGTGTCCATCTCCTACCGGTTTCGATGCCTTCATGAGTCTATGAGAGACTCCGAGGAGCGTTTTGTGTAACTGCCAGTTGTTCCTTCATAGAAAATAAAAGTTTGAAACATATTGCTATAAAAGATTTGACACTTCTCTCAATGGATTTATTAAAAAGACCCCTAGAGTAAAGAGTTATAAAATCCGATCAAGTCAGCGGTTCCAGCTGTGTAATTGATATCCATTATTTTCTATTGACTGCTGTGCAGGACTTCATTTTCTGTAGCGTCAACAAAATTCCCTTTCAGCCTACTACAGAACTACCCTGGGGTTCACCAGAAAATACTGCTGATCAGCAAACAGGGAACATAAATCCCAGGAGAGCGCCAAGGCGTTTCCCTCAGTTGCTTCCCGTAAATACACACCTTTATCCTAATCTACACTATCTTGCAAATTATTACATTTGCATAGTTACAAATACGCTATGGCTTAGCTGCAGAAAAGAGACGGGGTGGCAGCTTCTTTTCCCAGATGATACAATTTCTTCTCATCCGCTTCATTTTTATGGCAATTTTATATGTCTTACAGAAGCGGGATTATTACAGTAAAAATTCCAGTGACACAAAATAGACAGAGGAAAGGTGTCACCGCAAAAGCCAGGTGACTTTAGGGTGACTTCTCTGGCTAGCAGCTCCGTGCATTTCTGGGAGAGCCGTGGAGAGGAGCCGTCGCGCCTCGGGCAGAGCTCGCAGTGACCCTCCCAGCATCGGTGCTGTTTTGTGCCAAAGCAAAGCTGCCTGTTACCGGGCCACCACGTAGCTCCGTGTCTGTCTGTCCTAAGCGTTTGTCTGCCAGGACACTTCTTTTCCATTTCCTTGTGCTCCCAGGCGTGTGCTGTGTTTTGCGGCTGCAGCAGCTTCCTGCCGCAGCAGCGTTCCCGGTGCATCCCGGACGGACACCTCCTGTCATCCGTGCTCGGCTGGGCTGGAAGGTGAGCAGCAGCTCCCTCCCAGCGCAGCAGGCTGCTGTTCAGCCCCCTCACAGAGCGTTTAGGTACTGGAATTGTTTTTGGTGGATATTGGAGTGATGGAGAATAACTGGGACACTGATGGTAACTGTCCTAACGTTGTCAAACATTGTAATAAGGAGCTGCATATTCCAGATCTAAAAGCACATTTTTCTTCCATCCTCTGCCTAGCAAGTATTTGTTGCTGATAATCATTCACCTCATGGAACAAAATGAGATAAAATAGTATGAAAGCGAATGAAACAGCATTGTCTGTGTGGTCTGGAAGCATTAAGAAACAGCGAGACTGGGGAATAGTTATCAATGCACAATATGCAGCTGGAAACAAGATTTTCCGGAGAGCCGAGTCTCCGGCCAGGGTTCCCGGTGGGCGCAGATGGGCAACCGGAGGGTTCGTCATCCTAGCAAAGACCCCGTGCAAGGTTTCCTCCCCCTGCCGAAATGATTCCTTTTCCACCTGGGAGGTTAAACACCTCTGTGCAGGGAGGTTTTTTGCAACCGACATGCACAGTGCCATACTAAAAACCAGACTGTTCTGCTAGCTTTTATTTTTTTTAAACTTTGTTTCTCAGGGACCAGTGTAGCCATTTGCTGCTCAATCAATTAATGTCAAGCAGCAGCAGCCATGAAGCGTGGGTCCTTTTGAATCGCGGCGTGCACATTTATCACACGCTTTCTAGATGCATTGCTGGAAAGGAAGGAAATCAGCAGCATCGGGTGGAAAATCCGCCAGTGCAGAGCAGAGGGGTTTGTGCTGTGCCGCGCGGCTCGGAGCCCTCAGACACGGTTCTCCTTTCACAGCGCTTTCCTGCCAGGCTGGCAGTGCATCTGTGCCAGCTTTCTCCTGGTATTAGGCAAACCACTCATTTGTCCCTCTCATTATTTAAAGCTTTTCTATGCTGTCGACCTCCTGCCCCTCCTTCCTGCAAATCATTTGCTTTTCCAGATGCTTCACTATTAACTTGTACCATTTTGTTTCATTTTCTGCTCCTTATCTCTCTTCAGGAAGGAGAGGGATTACCTCATTCCCACCACCTCAGAAATAAATCCTCGTTATGGATTTGTACCTGGGGAGGAAGAAACTGATTTTCACTCCCAGCCAGTTCTGAACAGATATTTGAAGGTAATTGTTCAGTCCAGGGGCATTTCACTTGTCTAATAACCATAAAAAGTGCTTTTATTAGCTATCTATGTGAGGTTGGGACTATTTAGAAGATATTTATGGAGAAGATATTATTGCAGAAAACCAGAACATGGACGTCAGATTTACGTTTTTATTTCAAGGTGGAGCAAAGGGGAATGTCCTTACATCTATTAAATGTTTGATTGGTTTGTTTAAATGTTGGGCTCATCCCTGGCTCAGGCTAAACGCGGACGAGGTAAGGGAGCACGGCATTGCCCTCGCAGAGCTCGCTTTGGTGGCGCTCCCTCCCTTTTCCCTTCTTTTCCTTTTCCTCACCTGGGGCGTGCAATCTAATGTGCAATGAAAAGCCTGGAGGTAGGAAATTCCAGCTTTCCATTACCCGTCTTTTGGGATGCAGACTCAAATCAGGATCAAAAGCAGCTGCTTGTTCTGCCATGCACTCAGTGCGATACAATTCTCTCGGGCTGTCAGGATGGTTTGATCCCTTGTACAAAATCCTTTTGCATATCCCCCCCCAGCGCACATGTTTTTCAGTATTGCCTCAAATCTGTCACAGGTTGTCTCCTGAGGTGCCTAAAACCCAGCAGGGATGAGTAGCAGTTATCTCATCCGGTAGTTGTGAAACTGAGTGCACTGGTAGACGCTAATAGCATTTTTATTCAGGATCCAGAAGGTATCTCTAACTTCTGTCTAGCTAAACCCACTGCAATTCATAAGGCTGAAATTACAATGTGATGAGGCCCTTTCCTCTTGGCTAATTGCTGCAGAATGAAATAAGGGCCAGAATAAAACATGGTCATCTGCTAAATTGCTCCTGTGCCCAGCCATCAGGCTGTTTACTGCGGCGGACGATATATTGATTGTCGCAGCTTTTGAATGCTCCAGCTCTGCTGAAAATCGGACAGTGACTCCTCTGAGATTTAATACTCCTGGTTCAAAGCTTATTCTCCATAGCTGGTGATGACTGACTATTTGAAAATAAATTAAGAATGGCCAGTGAGAACTCTCTAGAAGTGGCAATTATGCGGTCCAATTTTGCAAGTTTACCTGGAGTTACATCCAGGTGTTTTCACATCTGCTGATGAGCAGAAATGCTTGACTGGTAAGTCAGCAATATTGGGGCTCGAGGACACCTGGACTCATGATCTTGTGCCTTTTTTATGTGTGCCTGTGCCTTATAGTTTTGCTAGTTTTGCTGCTAGCTTTGGAGACATCAAAGAAAGTTCACCCACACTCTTAGCATCCAGCTGCTGGTAAAATTTTTATGAAAGGGCCTTAATTATGCATGATGAATGACAGCTCAGTTACACAACTCATCTCATGGGTGAAGAACAATTGTTTAATACTAGATGCTTCCGTGCAATAGGCTCTTTTTACACTGTTAGCCTCTTAGTCTTTTTTAAACCTTCGACCTCACCAATAGAGATGGGAGAATTTGCTTGTATAGGTTGTGCCAGCTGAGTTGAGTAGGTGGTCCTGTTCCAGACGCTGAGTAACCCACAGATATTCTAGATTCCCTTAGACTATCCAGGGGGTGGATGATGGGCTGCTCCGAAAACCCAGCTTGCTACCCAAAAGACTGTTGGCAGCAAGCTAACCAAAGGGCTGCGTTGGCTGCGCCGCTCTGCTCAGTTCAGGAGCCGATGCGCCTCCCTGACCCCTGGCCCTCTGCGCCCAAAGCCGTCTAACGCACGGCAAAATGCAGTAGATGTGGGCAGGCTGCATTTAGGAACCTCGTGTGCTATTCTGTGGGTGTAGTTATTGCAGGCTGCGTGCATTACACGGGTTTCCTGCGATCCAAGTGGAACTGGGAAAATGTAAATGGGATTAAATTACCAAAAACGAGGCAGTGGGAACGGCTCCTCCTGCAGGTAGTTAATATGCAAGCATGTGATTGCTCCCGTGTTTTCATTTTACCCAGCGTATGGCTCAGGAGGGCCCGTGCTTGTTTTAATTTGAGATGACACTGGTCATCTGGGTCCTGGGTCCCCAGGACAGCTGGGACTTGGGCCGTGCGCTCCTCTCCCAGACGCCTTGCACCGCGAGCTCTTCCTCCTGCCTGATCCCATCACTGGCAGGGGGGTAACGGCGGGCTTGGCTCAGACGTGATTTCCAGCCCGGCACAGATGGTCCGTGGGGATGCGCCTGCGGGAGCGAAGCCACCCAGGCGTCAGCAGAGCTGCAGAGCTTCGCCCCTGATCCGCGGGCTCCGGGAAGTCCCCAGACCACTCTTGGTGGTCCGTGAAAGGTAACTAAGAAAAGCAGTCATCGTCGGTACTTTTAATTCACTTGACTTTTTTTTTTTTTTTAGGGGCCCACAAACTGAAAAAATCAGAAAAGCCCTGCAGCGTGGGAGCTGGAGCGCAGGCGCAGCCAAGGCAGGGCTGAGGCTCCTCGGCATCGCGGCCCCGCAGCCCTCGCCTCTGCCCTGCACCGGCGCGCTGCTGTCGGCGGCTCCAGTATATCAAATGCATTGTAGTGATGACATTATAGATATGTCCTTGGGCTCTTAAAAGCCTATGTAATTGCCCTGGGCCTAGATACTTACGATTTTTTGTTGCCCAAAATCTATATAATTTTCTTATTTTCTAATAGTCCATGCATAAAAAAGCACTAGAAAGCTGTAAATCATCCTGGGTTTTTTAAGGGTGAACTGAATCCAAATCATGCTTTCCTTCATGAAACGGTTTTTGGTATAAAGGAGAAGATAGATTAAATTATGTTTGACTGACAGATTTAAATTGAGACTCCTTTCCGCAGCCTCCACATTCATGCTCTAAATAGGAGGCTTGGGATTAGGGCCATTAAATTACTTAGTTTATTGGAAAAATAAAATATCAGGAACAGATGATGATGAAAAGAGATAGGAACGCAAACTGAAAGAGTGTTAAAAAATGATTAAGCTAAGGTAGCAAATGTAATAGAATAGCACTAAAACTAGATGACACGTAAGAAATTCTCTCAAAGTGGCAGTGCTGCGACTGTTAAAATACAGAGGTGTGAAGTCAAAGACAGATGAGCGTGATATTGCCAAGACCCTGAAGTAGGGCTTTTTTGCCACCAGCAGGGCTGAAGGTCATGTCCTGGGTCAAAGCACATTTAAAAAAGGAGAGAAACAAAATGCTTTGGGGCATTATACGTGTGAAAAGTTCCATAGCTTTTATAATTACATAGTGCAAAGAAGCAGGTTGGGAGGCAAGGCAGCCAGGCAAACCCAGGGGCAGCTGGACGTGACCTTTCATGAGAGCAGACTGCAGAAACACCTGCACGGCTCGTCTGTTTGGCCGCTGTGAGCAGACTCTTTCATTGCTGATGAACGTGCCTTCAAGGGGAAACTAAAAAAGTGTTTTGAAAATTATCTTAATTCCAGGGTAATTGTGCTAGAGGATTGCTGCAAGACTAGTACCTCCTCTTCGCTCCCACTGAATAGGTGTTTGCTGTCTTCTCTGTGGGATGCTCTGGAAATCATCTGCTCTAAGGAGAGTTTCTCTGCTCAGGCTGCAGCACAGCACAGCTCAGCGGAGCGTTGCACCCTGCCTAGTGCGTGCACATCTCCGGGACCTCGGCCAGGCCAGCCCAGCCCGCGGACAGCAGGGCACGGCAAAAGGCACGGAGGAAATTACATGCAGGCCATGGAGCGAGTTGAACCCTCTGCTGCACTCGTCGCAGGCTGAAGGCAGTAATGTGCCCCTGCTTTCCATCTCCATTCAGCTCTCCTGGAGAACATTCCCCCCATAACCGGGGTTTTCAAGACCGCTGCTGTCAGCGCTGCCCTGCCGCCCTGCTTAGCAGTTGCAGCACGCCTCCGCCAAGCCCCGCGTCCAGGCAGAGGTACGTTTCAGTCTGCGGGCTTTGAATAACTTCTCCTAACCTCTTTGGGTCTTTGCATCTGTATTGCCTCCCTCATTCTTTCCAGTAATTACATACAAGGCCATGGAAGGAGATCAAATTCTGCCGTCTCCTTTGAATCCTGGAAATTGCCTCTTATGGTACCCTTGAGTCTCTTTAAAGGAAACAAATTAAAACGCTGCAGCCCCGATGATTGCAGGTAAAGCCGTACATCAGAGGACCTCACACTTTCCAAACAGCCCTCTGTACGGCCAGTGAAACATTTCCAAGAGATTGATTTCATATAGGGTCTGGGGAAATTCCACAGCTCCACAGATAATCTATAACCCTTTGCCCGGAGACGAATGATAAATTCTTTGCCTTATTCTCAAGCATTTGTTGTGATTGCAGAAGGAGCAGCAGTGCAAACAGTTTTCCCTGCTCATGAAATAAAGCTAAACTTAGGTCAAAGGAGCATCTTTCAGACGCTTCTGCGCCTCCTGTCAGGGTTCGTCTGAATCAGGCTGCTCCCCCAGCACCGTGTTTCCCGTTGTGCTCTTACAGCTGTGACGTCCGGCGTAAGCTGTTGCCTGCTTTCTTTTCGTCCTTTGCTTTAGATTAGTTATTGTAATGAGTTGTTGGTTCTGCAGACTAGCAGCATATGTCCACTCAAGTGGCATTTGCACGTCCCCACTGACACTGGCAGCTCGGCTCGATGAATTTCACTGTCCTCACAAGCAGAATCTCTTCGGGTGACCACAGACTTGCACTCGGCCGCTTTGAGTCCGGCACCGATCGGTCAGCGGCGCGGTGGGGTTTGGGGTCCGCACAGGGCGTCCGCCGCGGCAGACCGGGGCTGCGGGGACCTTTCCCGACCGGAATCCCGGGAAGGGCTGGAATAGCCCGTGTGGCATTTACATGAAAAAGGCGGATGGCCGCTAGGTGACAGCATGGGTCTGCACGGGTGGAGCGGAGGGACAACTCCTCTGCCACCACCCGGGGGGTGCAGGACTCAGACCCAGGCTTCAGACCTGGCTTGAAGGGGCTTAATTGCATCTGAAAGCAAAGGGAAGAGTTTGGATAAATGGTGTAAGAACACATTTTCTCTTACAGGAAATCCCCATTCAGGGTCCTGTTGCCATTGGCAGCCTGATAAATATTTTGCGTAGATGCTAAAACAAAGTGTAAATGAGGAAAACAAAATTGAAATCAAACCAAAACACCATATTGTGCTAAGATCATTTCTCTTGATACCAGGAAAGCTTCTTGGAATGAACCATCTCGTTAATATTTACCCCGTTTTTCTATCTGAATAAAGAATTTCATTTCTGCATTTCTATAAAAATAGTGATTTTCATTAATACTATCTTTCTGATTTTGCATTCAGAAGTCAATAGGGCCAGTCAGCGCCCTGACGGGATGAGAGCAGGGCTCTGCTCCGAATGGATAGATGCCCTTCCCCGGCAGCAATGAGAAGAATCCGCCGGCTGATGCACGCAGAGGGCAAAGCGGGAGGCGGGTGAGTGGTTTACCGGAACCGTCAGGAGCAAGGAGTGCACCAGCCCACGCAGATGTACCCAGGTTCAGCTTGCTGGGACCTCCCTGCCACCGCTCCCGTTGCACGGTGAAGCCACGAGGAAGCCACGCGTCTCTTCGGGGTGTCGGCAGCGCTAGGGACGCGCGTCAGGGCGCCTTGCCGGGACCGCAGGCGTCCTTCTGCATCCAGCCTCGTCATCCCGGCTCCGCGCTCCAGCGGCAGCGAGTCAGGCCACGGCACCTGAGCGTGGTTTTGTTCTGCCGCACAAGCTGTGCCCGAGACTCCCCACTCGGCCCCCGCGTGCCCTTGCCGCTCAGCCGACAGCTAGGGCAACGCGTTGAACATCAGTGCAGGAATGCACCGGAAAGAAGCAAGCGGATCTGGCAGGCGGCATAAAACAGCCCGGCGGTGAGCAACCGTCGCAGCATCCCGCTGAGAGGGGCTGCGTAATTTTGAAGGTTATCGATCCCTTTGCCAGCTTCCAGAGTAGCTTTTCACAGTCTCAATTAGTGCAAGTGTTTCAGTAATTGTAGCAAACTGGCAAAGAAAAGAAACAATACTTCACAATCCTTAAACTTGTTAAATTTGGAACCTTAAAAGATTCTCAAGGAAAGCACAGAAACCCCAGATAAATATTCTTCAGCCTACTTTGTTATTTCCCTATAGAGAAAACAAGCTCAAGGAGGGATGAATCCAGTCCATCATCACTTAAGTAAACTATAAGAGGCAGCTGGAGGGAACATCGTGATTTACACTGCAACAGAGAGAACTGCGACCGTGTGCCCTTTTTGATTTGTTATAGGAATTCATGCAAAGAGGGCCTGCAAAGGAGGAGGTAGAGGGTTTGCTGCCGCTTTGCCACAGAAAGCGCAGACCTGCCTGCTTTAGGAGACTACAGAGATGAGAGAATTATTTATACAGTAACGTCGCAGGACAGAGGAGGGAAAGGGAATGGCATTTTGGACAGACTGTTTCAGCTGCTATTATTAAATCTGCTCTAACTTCAAAGACTAATATTTGGGGGAAAGGAAGCCTTGGTTAACTATTCAGCACCTTCACACTTCCAATTATTGTCACTGCTTCTAAGGCATCAGGTTTAAGATTTCCCAAAAGACCTGTAGGAAGGCCAGAGAAGATCAGACATGATGTTCTGGGCTTCTAATATGAAAAGCAATTGGGAAAATATAGAATAAAATAAAGCATGAGAGAGACTTCTGGTTATACTTCATATATTTAAAGCAGAATAAAGTGACACAAAATCATGGCAGGCTGCTTTCAAATAAAACATCAGATAGAGTTGGGAGCAGCTGCTCGTTGAGATGGCCAGCACGGGGGAGCAACGGCTGGATGCGAAATCCAGAACGCAGTCACCCAGGGCCCAGCAAAAGCAACGGGGACGTTAACATGCGGTGTGTCTGTGCGCTCGTGCGCGAGTGAGGAACGTTTGCGGTATTGAGGGAAAAGTTGTCTCCTTTTAGGGTAATAGTTCCTATAGTGTGAACTGCCCTCGACTTTCCAAAACGCACTGTACTTAATAATTGATATTGAGTCCCTGCAGTTAGCAGCTATAAATCTGTGCAATATCCCAGTCACAGGTCCAATGGACACCTGTTGCAAGAAGCGACTGTTTTTCTTTTCAGTGTAAAATGAATTTTTGAGCTCTCATTATTGAGAATCTAACAGCTAGACCCAAACTACTCAGTGTCACCACGGATTAGCATTACTTCTATCTTTTTTCTGTGTCAGAGCCTGTTCTCTCAACCAAAGCATCCTGGTGGATGCTGACACAATCCCTTTTTCCTACTAGTAAATGTATGCCACTTCACTGTGAAATTTTCTTAAATCCAGGCTAGGTTTTGGGTTGGCACCACAGAAAAAGCCAATCATCAGACAGACCAAGGATTTGGGTTTGGCTCCCCAGATTGTGAGTGAATTTTTTTGTACCAAGATACTGGTGACTCTGAAGTGAGGTTCATGACCACACTCAATTCCTGAATGAAGAATATCAAAGGATCTAATTTTCACTCTCACAGATAACAAAACCAAATCTTAAAATGCTCAAACTTTTTTAATTTTCCTGCCAGCCCTACACTATGAGTCTAATATTCATCTTTATTTCTAGGTGGAATTTCTTCTGATTTTGTGGTGGGGGGGCAGTTAAAATTTAATGCATAGGAAGGATGTTAGTGCAGTGAAGGTTTCTTTTATGACTTCTTTTTTTATTATCACTTCTTGCTAGGGTGTAGATCACAGGCACCTCAGCCTGAAAGTCACTATAAACCCAAATTCTTCCAGTAGTCCAGCTCCACCTGGGGGTAGATTTTCAAAAAACTTCAGTATCCGTCGGCTTTCACCTGCACGTTGATCCTTATAATATACTGCGATTTCTTCAAGGGTTAAGAAAAGAAGAACTTGCCTGGGTTTGACCCTGGAGACAGCGGCGTGCTTCTCGCTGAGCTTTGCTGGGGCAAGTCTCCAGCGGCCTCCTCGGCGGCGGGTGGGAGGGAGGGAGGGAGCCCCGGGCACGGCGGCGGGACCCGGCGCTGCTGCTTGGTGCCGAAAGTGCCCGGAAACGCCGGCTGAAACGGGCACAGCTGAAAACAGGCGCGAGCTCCAGGGTCGCAGCTCTGCCGCGGGGAGCAAACGGTTCCTCCGCTGAGGGCCGCTTCCTGCTGACACCTTCCGAACAGATAACGGTTGAGGCGGATTATAAAATTTAAAGAAATTGTTTGAGAACACAATTAACAGCAGTGCCCCTGAACTGGAACTGCTTTGCCACGAACTGAACATGTCTAAACCCAGCCACGGCTGAGTGGAGCTATTCCGTTCAGCATTGGATTAACTCGTCAGCAGAGCGCCCAGAATCTGATTTAATTTGAAAGGCTACAAAATTATATTTCTCTGCTGATTTTCCAGGTGGCAGGATTAGATGTGGAGCTTTTAGTTTTCCACTACTTCCTTTTAACTTAATTTGACAGAAGTGGCTTTGAATACAAGGCGATATTTGGTGGGCGCTGCGTCGGGGATAATGAAAATGTCAGACGCATGGCAAAGCATGACCGGGGCAGTGTGTTCGCTTCCATGTGGAAACGCGCTCAGTTTGGTAAACCCCACTGAACGTGTTTTCTGGAAGAGTGTAAACCAGCCTGGAAGCTGCAGGAGACCATGCACAGGAGTTTGGCTTGGAAGCAGCCGGCGGAGCCTTTGAAGGAAAGGACTGTGTTTGTAAATCACTTTTGCTTGTGCATGTGTTTCTTGGTGCTGGTTTAACCATAAACGTTTATGGAGGGGAACAGCAACGCAACAGCAAGTTCTGCGCGGGTATTCACGGGAAACCTGGTCAGAGAATTGTAACACGATGCGAGACCTGTTTTGTCACCTCCAAAGGGCCTGCATTTCTAACACTGCAACCTTCCTGGACACATCAGAATTTATTCAGAAAACTATTTATTAGGTAACAGTAAAAAAAATTACAAAAATCACCAGCTGTCATTATGCAACCTGCAGGCAGAAAACCAAGGTAATATTCATGGCATTTATTCTTTGTTAAGGACCAATTCCTCCATGTTCGTCTCACTTTGTGGCCTTTCCCGAAGGCAGGTGAAGCTCCCCTGGCATTGCTTTTCCAGGTTCCCCGGAGGGCATTTGTGAACACCCGGCGAGCCTGCAGCATCCTTGCCATCCCGTCTGCACTGGCAGAGGTGAAGCAGCCTCTGACGTGCGGGTTATGGACGGATGCAACTTCAGAGGTAAGAGGCAGGGGCAGAGGGTTGGGATCTGGCCGATGTCTGAGCACTGATCCATCCCTGCTCTGCACTCACTGTGGGGGGAACGGGGCTTGGCATGGCCAGTCCCTGTCCCTGTTTTCCTCCAGGTGCTTGGGTGCTTGGTGGAGGGGTGATTGGAGAGGGATGCAGGTGAGGAGGTGGAGCGGCGATTGCAATGGGACATGGGTGAGGAAGGGAGGAATGATTGCAATGGGACACGGACGAGGAGGTGGAGCAGCAATTGCAATGGGACATGAGCGAGGAGGTGGAGCAGCGATTGCAATGGGACACAGGCGAGGAGGTGGGGCTGCGATTGCAATGGGACATGGGTGAGGAGGTGGAGCGGTGATTGCAATGGGATGCAGGTGGGAAGGGGTGGGGCAGCCAGCTCTCACCTTAAAAAGGGGAAGGTGGAGGCAGGAGGGTTTGGCTGAGTCTTAGAAGAGGCATGGAGGTGAGAGTAGCTCTGGACTAGGGCTCTGCCCTTTCCTGTCCCTGTGGTTAGATGCTGTCTGGCCCGAGGCTCACTTTGGGGAAAAGCTCTCTGAAAAGGTTCTGGTGGCCGGGGACTGGGCTGGGTGCGTGGAGGTGCTGGAGGCTCCTGGGGCCTTTTCCTTTCCCTGGAGGAGAAGGGGGTTGTGATCTGACCTCCAAACTGCAGGGACGTGGGGGGACACCAAGGGGACTATGCAGTGCCAGATGGTGTCATGACCTGTGAGCCTTCTCCCCGGTCATGGGCTCCTTTGGCTGCTAAAATGCCCGAATTCCTCTTTGGTCCAGGAGAAGGAGCTAACCTCTCTGGTCAGCCCACCCCTGTGCAGAAGCCCCTAGCTCCCCTCTCGGTCTCCGCTGTCAGGCCAAGGCAGAAGGGTTCGGCTGGGAAAGGGTCTCTGAACTACCAAGCAATGTGCTTACGAGAGGCAGGTTTCTAATGGTTCCCAAAACTGAGATTTTCTCCCTGCAAATGCAATTAGGTCTCAGTGTCCCTGATTAGCTCCTAGTGATGAATTCCATCTGCCTGACTGGGATCAACAAAGACCTGAAAAAACCAAGCACCAGACATGCAGCCTACTGTTTTCATGCTGCGCTTTGTTCATTATAGGAAACCACTTACAAAACAAAGCTCTTCCTTGTTCCAGCCAATTTCTTGGGCTTATTTGCCATGAAATGTCACCTTCTCAGATGAAAGAATGGGATTTATCACAATTAAGGGAAGCTTTGACGTGTCCCTTTAAGTGAATCAAGTGTGCTTTGTACTCTGAATCTATGCAGGGTTTTGTTGGTGCAACATGATTCTCATGCGATTTATAATACTCATAAAACATGCACGTTCTTGAAGAGTGGTTGCATAATTTTTATTGCTTCCAGCAACACTCACTGCAGAGAGGACCTGCTAGTCTTTAGTGTGTGGAAGCTAATGAAGCATGTTTATGATGAGTAAATGCACGCACATTGACACAGCGCCGAACACAATTGGTTGCTGGGCATTGGGTATCAGAGTAGCATAATTGCTCGGAAAGTGCACAATAAACCGGGGCAATTACTCAATAAAAAAAACTGTGCAACTGTTTCAAGTCAGTGACAGGATAAGTGTTGAATGAGTTAATCTCTGCTGTAGAGAATAAAATGTGCTGCAATGTGCCTGGCTGCTGCTTTGTCCCTGCTCCGGCTCGCTGCTCCTGTGCCCTGGAAGGAAACCCTGGGAGGCCCCTGGGCGGAGGTGGACTTGCTGCTCTGGGCGGCTGCGCCCCATCCGGCTCTGAACTGCCTCCTGGCAAGAGGCCCTGGAGGGATCGTCCCGAGGGATCCGCCCTGAGGGACCGGCCCCTCGGCTCCAGCCAGGATGCTGGGCGGTGCAGTCGCACCCCTGGGCCGGGTCCAAGCACCATCTCGGATGCTGGAAGCGTGCCTGAGCGGAGGCCACCGCCCGGACCTCGGGGGGGGGGGGGGGAGTTCTCTATGGATAGAGGTTTTAGCTAGGTGGTGCAGCAGGTTTTACCGTTGTTTCCTGTTGTTCCTGGGGGTAATTACCTTGTTCACCCTTGCCAGAGCATGGGGTGGGAGACCCGGTGTCAAGCAGGGGAAGCCCAGGAAGGGGTTAATGAAAAGCAAAGGTGTTGCTCTTAAAGAATAATTAGGCAGGTGAAAGCTGGCCGGGGAGGCAGCTGCAGCACAGGGATGCAGCATCGTGCTGGGGTGCAGCGTCGTGCCGGGGTCCCACATCGCACCGTGCAGCTGTGTGCAGGGCTGATGCCCGAGCGCTGCCCCTCGCTGGGAAACGGTTTTCTCCCCGGTTCTTGCCAAACGCTGCATCGGTTCAGATATTTACTTTCGGCCTCGTAGTCTCTGTGCGAGCTGTTTTGATAGACGCTTTTGAAAGCGGAAAAACAAAGCCGGACCTGCTGGCATAAAACAAACAAAGCGGCTTATTATGAGCTCTCTTGGGATTATAAACCCCTAGCTAATATCAGTGATAACACCTGCAAGTTGAGGTAATGTCCATGGAATTCCTTATTGAACTGTTTTCTGCCTGAAATCCCATTTTTCACTGGTCGAAGGGAGGCCCTGAGTAGCCCCTGAACCGCAGGAGCTGCGCTGGGGCTGGGACCAGCACGGCAGGAGCGCAGCCCGGGCTGGGGTCTCCCTGGGCAAAATCACCTCTCGCTAATCCTCCTCAGTGCGGAAAAGAATCCAGAAATCAAATGAATATTGATGCAGCCAGGTTTTTGCATGTTGGGTTTTCCCTTGCTGAATAGCGTTCTCTGCTTAAACTCAGCCCATAGCAGACACACAGCAGAATTTGTTTGGGCTGCACCAGAATCTTTATAGGAGCCGCACCTCTGTTCTGTGGGGAAGAAACGAGCTGTCTGCAGAGACTAAAACTACGTCTCTGTTAGCTAAACAGGCTAAAAGTTTTTTAACCATGAAAAATTTGACTTTGGTTAAAATCTGTTTGTTTTGAGGCAATTTTTCAATATAAGCTGTCTTTGGAAAAAGATCATGTTTTAGTGAGAATTTATGGTTATATTGCTCTGAAAAATAAGCACTTTTTCTTGTGTCTGCAGGTACCAAGCAGCTGTGCGTCGCCGGTGTCACCGAAGGCTCCTGCACCCCATCGCAGCCCCGTCTGGCCCCAGCGGCGCCGCGCTCCTCCGGTAGGTGCATGCTTCCGTACCGCGTGTGGCTCGGTGCGCGCCCGTATCGTTTCCCATGAGCACTCCTATCTCGCAAGGTTGAAGGCAAGCGAAGGATTCGTGCTCTGGCCGTGCTCAAAGGAGCGGTGTTTCTGCTGGTTACACGTGGCCGGTCCCGGTTTCTGCTGGAGAGAGAGATGTGCCACCCGGTGCCGAGAGCAAAGTCCCTCCGGGCGCTCGAGGAGGGAGCCAGGAACCCAAAGGATGGGAGGTTGCATGGGTGCGGCTGGTCCCTTTTTTGTGCCTAAGGTGACAGTGAAACTCCTTTCAGATTAGAGACTGATTTTTATTCGAATAGACAACATGTGAAGCAGACAGCCATGCGCTGGCAGCGTTGGCTTATCGCTGCAGTAAATATTGCCGCTGACGCAGTGGGGCCGGGGCGTTCCCGGCTCCCTGGTCTGCTGGGCTCTGTGCTGTGGCTCCAGGAAGCCCGCTCCGTTCCAGTGGGAATGTCGTAGGCACAGCCGCCGCGAGGGCATGGGGCGCATTCCCGATCCCCAGGCGCCGTCAGCTGCGCGGTGCTGACGCTGCTCTACACAGAACGGGAAATTCAGAGGGTTATTAGAAAAAAAAGGGTTGGCGTCTCCTTGCTCGGTGCTGTAAGGGCAGAAATCACGTGCTGGTTTTTGGTTAGTGACTGATTTCTCAAGCGTCTTCTAATATACTTGGGGGGTTTACACTCAAAATATACAAAACTTACCGGCCTCTTCTGGGACCATTTTGGTAGCGAGCTGTTTCCAGCCGCTACGTGGGAAGCAGAGGAGACGAATCGGAGAAAGGCGGTTTTTTTGCTGCGACTTTGGGGCTAGCGAGCGCGGCCAGGCTCCGGTGGCGGCGTGCCCGGGTGCTTCAGCCACGGGCTGCGGATGAGCCAGCGCGCAAAAATGTGCTGCACTCGCCGTTGCCATAGCACAGCGGGGAAACCCGGAGCAGCCCGGGAGGTTCGTGAGTCACCGGGTGAAGTGTTTATCCGCAGCATCCTTCCCCCGTAGCCCTGCAGCGTGCATGGGCTGTGCGGCGTCAGCAACGCGGGGTGGGAGCTAGTGCGACCACGAGAGTGTCACTGGCTAGTCATGCCCGCTGCATCCCAGTGCGACTGGGGCCAAAGATGTTGGGAAATCCTCAGTGCTACTAGAAGGGTTTGGGGTTTTTTTTCTGATGAAGCAAAAGATATGAGGTTGGAATAGCTATCTGTGGTTAATTGTGGAAGTGTTGTCCGCTTGCTGCTGGGTCGGGCGGCAGCGGGACCCAGGGCCATCACTGCGCACTGAGCGCTGGCGAAGCTGCAGTGGAGGTACGTGGGGGCTGCGTGTGAGCAACAGCACGGTGCAACGAGCTGCGTCTGTGCTCGGGTTGCGGGTACTCACTGAAACCGGCACCCGCTCACCGGGCAAGCAGCGGTGCTTGGTGCAGCGCTTCCGGGCTCGGCTGCGGGTTTCATCTCGCTGCGCAGGATCCGTCCCGGGAGGTGCGGAAGCAGCGGGCAGCATCTCTGTGTGAGACTGAGAGATGCCGCGAGGCATCAGTGTGACGGGTTTAGTCTGTGCGAAATGCAGCCTGGAAAAATGCTATTCAAAATATTTTTAAAATTAAGGTTTGTTTTTACTCCGGCATAAATTTCACTATGACAACACAAAAGCACAACAATGAGTAAAATCCCAAGGTGTTCTGTGCTGTGAAAGTCACAAATTAGCGCGTGTCCCTCCTACACAGCTTCTGTCTTAAAGCTGCTTTGACTCTGAGCAGCGGCACAGTATCTGCAAGTCACGTCGCTGACTTGAAAGGTCACGGCAGTAACCGGGGCCGAAAACCCCGCCGGCGTCCGAGCCCCTTCCAGCAGCCCTGCTGACCTGCTCTGCCTCCAGATGCCCGTCTGGCGTCAGCACACCAAAGTCGCAGCCGTAGCGGTAGGTTTTTAAGCTGGGTTTATGGCAACTCGATTAGTCCTGCAGCCGCAGGAGGGCGACGGTGCTGCGAGCTGTAAAAATGCCGTTTGCGGCTTGCCCAAACTGCCAGAAAATAAAACCTGCTGCAAGGGAGAAGGGGGAACCCTCAAATACTCGCCCGCGGTTCTCGGTGTACGTGTCAGCGTACAGAGGGTGCTTTACCCAGGCCGCACTCCCAGCAAGCGCTGCCAGAAGCAGAAAATCCCCTTTTGGCCCCGCTCCTCGGCGGAGGCACCGGCACTGGGCTCTCCCGGGATGTCACAGTGCCGTCACGGCTTTTGGAGCCCCGCGGAGCTGTCAGCCGGCACAGAAGAGCGGCAGGGAAATTAATTGATTCTTAAATGAGCTGAAAATGCTTCCTTTGCGCTGAGCAAAGTGGCTGGGTACAGCTCCCTTGCCTCGCGCAGGCAGCGCGGAGCAACAAAAGCAGGAGAGCGAAGGGCCCGGCCGCGCTGCTCGACGTGGGTGTTCGCAGCTCTCTGCGAGGTGCAGCGGTGCCGCGGCTCGCTGCAAGGTCTGGCGCAGCCCAGCAGGGCCGCTGCTCGCGATGCGGCACGCAGTGCAGCACACGATGCAGCACGCGATGCAGCATGCAATGCAGCGCGCAATGCAGCACGTGATGCGTTGCACCTCGCTGCCGAGACCCGCTGCCTCGCCAGGGCTGCAGCTGGAGCTGTTCGTATCCCGGTGCCCCAAGACTGGCCCCGCTGCCCCAAATATGGTACAAATGTGTGGTTTATTGGGCTATCCCAAGGTAACTCTGTTTTACTGGCAAAGCAGTCCTAAACAGCAAACCAGAAGAGGTGATTATAGCATTTCCTTTCCTTAGTAGCTTGCATGGGCTGCGTTAAGAGTATGACTTCCAGGGGAAAATGTTAATTAGTTTTCAACCCAAAATTTATCCCCCTAAATCAGTTTTTGAGTACCAAAGGAAGGTCGAAAAATCATGAAGTGTTCCAGCAGCACTGCGAGCTGTTTCGTTAGGCAGGCTGACGGAGCCGGAAAGCCAAGGTGACTTAGGGCTGCTGTTGCTGGGACCTGTCTATGAGTAAGATTTACTGCAGGGTGTCTTGGCATGCTTTGACTTAACACAATATTCATATGTCTGAGAACTCTATGCAAAAAGTATTTCCAGTCCTAAATATCACTTGGGGAGGGGAAAAGATTTAAATTACTTATTGTTTTGGTTGCATGTTTATAACAGCTTGAAAAAGCATTGAAACAGAAGACTAGGGCAGTGTGGCTGTGTGTTTGCCAAAATCGGACGATTTTGAGAAGCAGGGCCTTGCTTTTGAGGTAGCAGATAGCAGTGTGTGGTGGCTACCACGGCGGTGGTGGTGGGCAGGGGTTTGAAGGCACCCCAGCAGCAGGGCCCAAGGAGCCCATGTATATCGACTTCAATTCATGCAAAGAAATTCATGCAAAACGCTCCCAATTTATGTAAAAGCTAGGAAAATGTGCAATCGCTGGTCATGTGCTGTTGTGCTCTGCAGTGTTCAGTGCTCAGGCAGTATTTAACTTGAATTCCTGCTCAAGTAAATGGGATTTCGCCTCCGTAAGGGGTGGGTAAGGGTAAGTCCAGGCCAAAACAGATTCAGTGGTGTTTTGCACAGCTAAAGATAACTTTGGTTTGCTTAGTCAAAGCTCAGCCAGGAAAGAGCAAGGCTAATGCCTTCAGAGAAGGCTTGTTTGGTTAGTTTAAATGAGACTTTTCTGATAAATATCCCTGCAATGACTTAGTCATGAGGGTTTCGGGAATGGGTTTAAAAAAAGCCTCGGCCGCATCTGTCGACACGTGGCCGTTTCACGAGCGAAGCAAGCGGAGCCTGCGCGCGCCCGGCGCATCTCGGTGGCCCCGCGCCAGGCTGCCCGAGCCGCTGTCGGCAGCAGCCTTCGCTGCCATGCGCGCTTGTGCCGGCGTAGCTCCCGGAGAAAGGGATGTGCCTGAAGGGCACGAGGACTCGGAGCCGATCGAGCCCCTGAGGTCGCTTCTCAAGGTTCAACAAAGAGTTGGTGTAAAGCTAAGAGGGGCAGCATTCGGGACGAGATAGCCTGATGTCCACGTTGAACTAGATAAATCCTGAAAAAAAGAAACAAGCGCAAATTTGGAATTCCCTCAAAAATTAGTTGGGGATTATTTTATTGGCTTCCCTCTGGTATTGATATTTGTTCGCTTTTATTTGTAGTTATGTGTGAGGAGATCGTGTTGCAAATCCAAAAATACGGTTTCGCGTAGGATGGTCCTCTTAGTGGTCATTTTAAAGGTGCGTGTTTGAACCAGCTCTGAGAACGGGCCTGGATTTGCAGATTACGCAATGGATTGCAGAGAACAGTGTTGCAACAGAGTTTAACATGATTAGAGAACTGGAAGGAGCACTTGACCTAAAATAGTACAAAAGGGTGAAAACGTTAAATTTGTAGTAACCAAAACTGCCATGCTATAGCTCAAAGCAGAAGAGGGGTAAAAGCCGCCTGTAAGCCATACTTTGAGGATGCAAACACAGTGCTGCAGATTGCAACGCTTGGAAGCGATTCAAATATATCAGAACTCTTTTCCAATTGCAAGCTTCTGATTTTTATTTTTTTTAATAAGGTATTAATGCTGTTTGTCCTCTTCAAAATAAAAGGTTCAAGGGCAACAGCAAGGCTAAATTTCAGTCTGTAACAGTTGATCTCAGATTACTTCTGGGTTTTGTGAAAAAACAACTTGGATTTATGTACAGTCATTCTTTGGATGGGGCTCTCCACCGTGCATGTGACTGTGACGTACACACTTACTCGTTAATTTGAGGCAAAGAGGAGTAATTCCCTCCTTAAAATGAGGAAGAATGACTTCCCCGCCCCACAGGCCTAGAGAAAAGGCTTGGCAAGAGGCTATGGAAGGAGAAGGTTTCCTTAACAACTGTGCCATTTCCCTGCCTACCCACCGCCTGCATATCCAGCCGTTTTGCATTGCCAGAAGAATTAATGGGCTCTTAATTTAGCTCAATTACTGAGCATTCACCTGAGAAGCTGTAAAGAATAGAACAGTAAATCTTACAATCAAATATTAAATTATTCCTAATTTATTTACTTACGGCAGACTATAAGCCCTGCAGTCAAGTGTGTAAAGGTTCGTGGCAAAAGCGCGTCCCGTGGGCGATGGGAGCCCGCCGCGAAGCTCGCCTCCCTGCCGCGAAGGGTTTCCTGGCCGGCGCGGCGGATGCGGGAGGGGATCGACCGCTGCAAACCTGCGGCGTCCCGGGGGCACCGCGGCGGTGGCCCCTCTGGGGTGGGATAACCCCGCTCTGCACCCCGGGACCCGGGCTCCGCGCGCGGGCACGTCTCCGCGGGGAGCGCCGCGCTTCGCAGGGCACGGGCTTCCTCGTGCGCGTCCCCTCCTCTGCGTTGCAGGCTTGGTTTTCCAGAGCGTGCGATCCGGCTGAGCAAGAGCATGTGATTGGTACGAACTGATAGAAGAAAAATATTGTAAAAGAACTACAAAATGTTTAGCTTTAATGGACAGGGAATATATGTGCATCAGTTCATGCAGGCAGATGGAAACACATGATTCAAATGCCCTAATCTGAGTACTAATTGCTGGGTACTTGTGACTCGTGCTGGACATCCCTTCAAATGGGGAACCAGATAGAAACGACGCCCTGTATTTCTGCGGACGTGCGTGCCTGGGAACAGCTGTTGATAGGCGGTGACCAGCAACAGCCAGCGTCACAGGGAGGGGGCCGAATGCCGAAAGGAGCTGTGGCGGCAGGGGAAGGACCGTCCCGAAAGCAGCAGAAGCGATGTGTCTGCAACGCAGGCGTGCAGCAGCGTGCAGCGCTCGGCTCAAGTCGAGAGAGGCCGTGCCGGTCTGCAGAGCTCTGAATGGGCGCTACTGCCCGTGTCTGCGGCCGCTACGGGGGGGTGCAGCGTGCTGTGGGGTGTCGCGTGCTGTGGGGTGTCGCGTGCTGCAGGCTGTAATGTGCTGCAGGCTGTAATGTGCTGCGGGGTGTCGCGTGCTGCAAGGTGTAGCTTGCTGCAGGGTGTAATGTGCTGCAAGGTGTAGCTTGCTGCAGGGTGTAACGTGCTGCGGGGTGCAGCGTGCTGTGGGTACCCCCAGGGAGCTGGACCCCGCACGCAGGAAGCCTCGCAGAGGGAAATCAGTGACGTTTTCAG
This sequence comes from Apteryx mantelli, assembly GCF_036417845.1. Lineage (NCBI taxonomy): Eukaryota > Metazoa > Chordata > Aves > Apterygiformes > Apterygidae > Apteryx > Apteryx mantelli. Next base: position 6,754,481 of record NC_090006.1, on the reverse strand, counting down.
CAGAACTGTGATAACTTGGGCTGATTTCCCAGCCGGCGCGGCATGTCTGCGGTGCTCCCTGGCACGCGAGCCCTCTTATAAAGGCATCGTTGTTAGTGTGTAAGTGCATAGAAGCACACAGGAAAAGCCGTGTCGATGGGGTTGTGTTGGAGAGTTGGTCTGCTTGTGCATTCCCTAAGCTGAAGAGAAGCTGTAAATTGGTGCTGCAAGTCTGAATTCTGCTTTATTCTGGTTACCCACCCCAAGACAGGCCCAGTCTGTGCGTATGAATTAGCGAAGAGCTTTGAATCCCTCTGCAAGCAGATGCCAGAATTCTGTTTTATCAAGCCACTTCATGTAATATTTCCTATTTTCCATGTTTAAAAAACATGTGCCTAAAAGATACTGAAATACTTCAGCAAGCAGAAATTTATCTATAGATTTTTTTCTCTAAAGAATACTTGTGGAACTTTGAGGGGTTTTGGTTAAAGGTAACGTGTGGGTCATTTTTTCTAGCTGATCTGCAGATAATTGACTTCACAAGGTAGATAATGTTTTATTCACTTTCATTTTAAAAAGCTATTTTATAAGTTGGCCAGTTATCTAGGGAAAACTTAGAGCATCCCTGGTTCTTGGCTTTGAATGAATGTCTCCCCAGCATAGTAATGCATTTTTGCATAATTTTTATTGCAGTTAAAACACACAGTTTAGGAAAAAACTTATCGTTAGATTTGAGATAAAAACAGCGTATGTTTGGCAGCATTTTCTGCAGAATACATTCAAGGATTTTACCTCTGTAGGCAAAATCCTTTGAGCTGTTTGGATTTTTGTCACGGACTTCACTAGGGTCAAGATTTTGCCAAGCCTTTGAATTCTGGGCTGATCCTTGAACTCCTGGGCAGTCCTGGGCAGTCCTTCCGCAAATGGGCTCAAAAATGCTGCTCAGACAAGGGGGGGGTTGATGTAAATCAGAGTCTTCCAGAAATTCTGGCAGAAGCAAAGGGACGGGTGGCTCAGTATCACATCTGTGAAATGATAAACCGAGTCTTGTACTTTATCGTTTAGAGAGAGGAAAGGAGAGAGCTGCCTCTGGATTTGAACTTGTGCTGTTCGGGGCGGCGGGTGGGTTGTGAACGCGACCCGGCGTAAGAGCACGTCCAGCCCGGCAAGCACGGTTACACAATTTTTCCTTTCCTTTGGATGACATAAGTCAGGGGGGACCCACTTTAAGTGCATATGTTCTATTTTCCGTCCTGTGGTATCTATGTAGCCCTCTCAGAGCAGAATCTATAGGAGGTGGGGAAGGTGCCTTGAGCCTCGCCAAGTTACTGTGAGACGCTTGTATGCGAGCATTGGTCTACTTTTTGAGGCATAGGAGCATCTTTATTTTGGAAAAAGCAGCCTGACCCCTCGGTGCGCGCCCGGGCAGAGGCGAGCTCCGCAGAAGGGAGGTCCTGTCCCTGCCGTCCGGGAGCCGGCTCGTCCGACCCCTCCGGAGCTCAGGCTCGGTGGGGAGACGCCCGGGTGGGGGGCGTGGGGGGAAGCCGGGGACCCCAATACTGCCCAACCTGACCTCAAAACTCGGTGCGGCTCCCGGAGGGGCTCTGCGTTGGGGCGGGCAGAGTAGGAAACCTCTCCGACCCTTTTGCCCCCTAAAAGCTTCGCTGCCGAGTCTCCGCGGCCCCTTCCAAGCAGTCACACGGCTTCATGCTGCCCTGGGAATGCCTTTTCCTGGGAAGGAGCTGAGGGGCGCGGAAGTGACCTCCGGCCCCGGCCGGGCGCCCACGGTCCTGTGGCCGGGAGGTGCCGGAGCGGCGTCCCGGCTCCCCGGCCGGGCGCCCGTGGGAGGGAGGCAGGAAACGGCTGCGATTTAGCAATATAAGCAAAGCCGCTTGTTGTGCAAACAGCGCCGGGGAGCGCCGGGCCGCGCCGGGCTGAGCCGCCTCGTTCCCGCAATTAGCGATTTGCGCAGTGATGGGTTCGGCATGACTCCCGGAGCTGCATCCTGCCCCGCTCCGGGGCCACGCTTGGTCACTTGGAGCATCCCTGCGTGAGCAGGAAGGAGACTAGGGGCGGCTGGCGTCCTGCCACCGCGGCTCCGGCCCTTCCCGGCTCCGACCCCTCCGGGTGCTCGCGGGGGCTCCGAGAGCCTCCTGCGGGGAAGGAGCAGCGGCAAGGAAAACTCACCTGCCAATGCGTGTAATGGAGCAACTGATCTTGCGTTTAGGTTTTGGTGCCTTGGGAATGTCCCGTTGCCCGGAGCTCTCGGAAGAGGTGGCCTCCCGAGTGCTTGGCCTTAGGCAGGGCTGGCTCCGCTCTTTGCTAAAGCGGAGCATCCTGCTTTCCCGCAGGCTGTGCCGTGCCGTGCCGCGGGCACCAATTCACCTGTTCAGTGGAAACGAGGGGCTTTTCAGGGCTTTCTGTGTGGTGGGAAAACATGCACTGTATTAAGACTCTGGTCATAGCTTAACTTTTACGTTTTAGCCAAGATCAATGGCAGCTGTGCCACCTCCTGCTGGCAACAGCGTTTCCGAGACTTTCTTCCCATGAACAGCCGTGTCTGAGCGCTTGAGCCCGGCGCCGCAGCATCGTCCTGCTGCGTGCGAGGCATCCCTGCTTTGAACCCCCGGCAGCTCTTTTCGGCAGCTCGCTGCGACCCGGTGCGTGGCCACCCAGGGGCCTGGGTGTCACTGCATCCCTTTTCCCCAGGCTGCTCCGTGGGCTCTGCTCTGCTCCGGAAGCCACCGTGGCTGCCAGCTCGGCAGGTGAATTTTTAACTTGCCTCACTGCTGGACGGTGCTGCGGGGAAGCCCGCCCGGGAGGCCTTGCCCCAGACCGGAGCGACGCGTCCCGCCGGGCACGAACCCCGGTGCAGGCGCTGGGGGCCTCTGCCCATGCAACGTGCGCTTGGCTTCCGCAGGCGCTGCGAGGACGCGGAGCAGGGCAGAGGGACAGGGAGGGCAGGGTGCTGCAGGCGCTGGATAAAATTAGTTGTTGGGACGCGTGTCCCTCGGGATGCCGCGGCAGGGGACGCCCAGTGCAGCCAGCCTGACTCGGAGAAAAGAATTAATGGAAGCGCTGGGCCGCCGCGGGAGGAAACGCCTCCAGCGGGAGGAAATGCCTCCGGCAGCCCTTCCTCCGTTTGTTGCGCGGGGCAGGCGGACAATGGGCGCCGGCTCCGGCCGGAGCGCTTCGGCACGGCCCCGCGAGCTGAGTGCGCCCCGGCCGGCAGGCGCCGAGTCTGCGCCGCCGAGCGCTCCGGAAGAGCCGGCACAATGCCGGCACGCCCGGCCCTGCCGCGCTTCCCCGTGAAACGGCAGCGGGAAGCGACGCCGCAGCAGCGAGAGGCGGCTCGCGGCGCTCGGGCGCTTGTGCCCCAAACTCGCGCTGGCGAATGTTTCGCAATGGTGCATTGCAGCTCGTACCGAACCTGCTGCAAGCTGCGCTACTGCTCATAGCGTACGAACCGCCAAAGGGGATACGGGCTGAGACCAGGGAAAACTCCCTTTTTTAACTGTAGAAATTAAGTAAGCAAGCCACTTCTTTTGTGAGCAGCCTTTATTCATCAGGAAAGCCACTTGGGCTGATAATTTAAATGTAATGAGACAAGAGGGACTATAAACTCCCTAAGTCACAGGATCTTATCAATCACGTTATGCAAATGTTTGTGAGCACGAATGTCTTGGCAACAGTAGGAAGTGCCAGCAGCAACTGCTTTAATTGGTGTTGATTTCAGCCTGCCGCGATCACGGCTTCCTTCAGATTCTCTGTTTTTTGTGCAAGGAAAAAACTGTCAGATGATGCACATTGCTCTCCCTGACTGCTGGTAGCACGGGGCCGGAGGTGGTTGTAGGGATATGGGAGATGCGTGCACGAGCCGGGACGCTGCTCTGCCGTGGTCCGGGACCGCTCCGGGTCCAGGCCCCGGTGCCAGCTCCTGCCCGGGGATGCATCCGGCTGCGGCGCTCTGCGGCTGGCCGGTCGGTGCACGTGCCAGCTCGCACCTTGCGGCGTGCATCTCTCCGGGTGCGCGGCTTAACGGAGCAGCTCGCGGTTATACATGCAAGGGGCTGGGGGGGGGACGGTGATGCTGGGAAGCCCACGCGGCTTGCCTGTCCTCAAGGAGCATCCTTCTGCCCTGCAGACGCCTCTGCCCGTCTCTCGCAGTCTTGCCGCCCTCCAGGCTGGAGCGCGTGTCCTGCACAGGGCCCCCTGATCCCAAACACCGTGCTCAGCTGGGATGCCAAAGCACTTCAGGCCTTTCCTTCACGCCCCTCAGCTCCTTCAGTGCTTGGGCGTGCGGTTTGGGTGTTTGGGGCCAAAAGACTGCCTGGACCGTGACAAGCTTACGGCCGAGTCTGGTGCAGAAGATGCATTCGGGGAAGCGCGATGCTCAGGCAGGGGGGAGGGAGGCAGGTGAAGGTCCGAGCTGGACGGGGCCGCGGGGCCGTGCGTGACGCGGGTGCCGGGAGCGGGGCAGGCGCATGGAAGCGGTTTGTTCCACTGCAGACGCCGCCGCGAGTTTGCACGCCGAGCGAGTCGGCACCACGCGGCCGGAGCCCGGCAGCTCCCGGTCGAGCAGGTTCCCCTTGCGTCGGGTTTGTCCGAGCGGGGCCGCCCCGAAGAAGCGTTTAGGGAGTCCAGTGCCGCCCGGGAATAGCGGCAGGGCCACGTGGCCGGTGCCTGCCGGGGGATCTCGGGGCCGCTCGCAGAGAACCGATGCTGCTCGTCAGCTCGCTGCGCGCCTCGTCGTTAAACCTCGCGCGCCGGGGGAATGTTTGGGTGCGCTTCGTCACTCTATAAATAATTACAGTTATCCATGCTATTAAGTAATTTAAAGGGATGTTTTCTAGTCTCCCTGGCTTATAGGCAATTTGTAGTTTTTACTGCAGGAAAAAAAATTGCGTCTGGGCTATCATTCTTCCGAATTGTTCTAACTTGGTTGCGCTAAGCAGATCCCTGGGAACATTCCTTTTCCGAGCCAGCAGGTTATTAGAGGGCATATTTATAAATAACTAGTCTTAGCTATTTTAAAATATTTTCTACATACGCTGTCGTGATGGCGCAGCGTAACCTGTAGCAAGACGGGGTATGAGGCTGGCAGCGGAGCGGTTCGCGATCGGCCTCGGCCCCTTTGGGCGGCGGGAGCTGCGTGCTGCTGCCTGCCTGCTGTGCAGGAGCAACGCGAGCCCGAGGAGCCCCATCGCTAGCTGCTGTTGGGAACTATTCATTTTCCAAATTGATTTTTTTGGTTGCAGTATTGCAAAGCACATCATTGTCTTTTATTATATAGGAGAAGCTAACGGCTGGGTTTGATTTATAATTAAATTTGGCCAGATCTTCCTGGGAAGGCCAGGGCAGCATAGCAGCCACGGGTAAAACTCTGGTACTGGGCTGCAGAACTTCAGGGAAACCAGGTGTTACTGTAGACCCTAGGAATATATTTCCATGTTGGCATTCCTGGTAATTAAGGAGAGGTGCTAGGTGGTCTGTTCTTCAGATAGAACCCATGTGAAATGACCAGGAAAGCATGACCCCACTCCTCCAGGAGAACTGAACATTTCAGACAAGAAAATTTATATTACTTTTATAATTTATTAAACTTTCAGATTGCCATATGCAATAAATTATAGTTGGTATAATAATAGCATTGTCATAAAATATTACCATGGAATACTTTTCTAATATCTATTGTAATCTATACAAATAAGAACTGGAATTATGATATTTAGTGTTAATGGGAAGTGAACAAAATATTAAGGAACTTCACAGTAAATTCAGGGAAAAATGTCATTATTATTGCTTTTGTGCAAATGATTTATACTGTACACATACTGCTTGAGAAAGAAAAGATACAGGTATGTAGTGTGCCTCCAGAGCAAATGCATTCCCTGAAGGCTGAACTTACTGCACCCATATGGTGCATTTAAACGCATTTTAACAAATGCAGAATTATAGATGATCAATAGCTGATCAAACTTCAGAATCCTTCATCCTAGCAAAAAACAGCGAGGCTTAGAAAGTTTTTAAATTCTAAGTAAACCGGTTTAAAAAGACAGAGCAAACAGATGAAGTCAGTAAACAAGTTCTTAAGGAGTCCTGGTGTCGCGGGGCGCGGAGCCGCCGTGCCCGTGGTGCCGCCTGGGCGGTCCGGGACAGATGCCGGGACCCCCGCTGCCGGCTGTGTCCCCCGGCGGGGCGGCGCCGCGTGCCCGCTGCCGGTGCCGGGTGCGCTCCGGGTCAGAAATCCCTCGGCCAGTCCGTCAGGTCCGCTTGTCCTGCCGGTGGCTTGCAAGGCAGTGGGAAACGCCACGTTTCGTAGGATGTCGCGAACAGTCTGCTTCTGAAATATTCCCTTGTATTGCTGTTCCTTTGCTAGTTCAGCGAACCTTGATGGAATATTTCCGAAATTTCAGGAACTGGAGGAGTTTGTCTTTCCTCCTCTGCTTCAGCGCCATCAGGGCTCTCGTCTTCTCCTCCAAGTCCTGATCAGTGGCGAGGATTATCTTGGCTCTCTCCTCCGCCTTCTTGTCTCCGGAGTTCCTGAAGAGCTTCTGCAGCGACTCTTGGTTGATGCTTTCGAAGATGTTGGCCGCGGCTTTCTTGCGCAGGGCTGTGTCGAAGCGGTAGCCGTGGACCGAGGGGCTCACTCGCAAGGATGTGGACATGGCTGAGGTTTTCGCGCCCCTCTTTGCTTTCATCTGTCGATGCTCTGGCGTTCGCCTTCGGCGCTGGTCGGAGGGATGGTGCGGTGCTGGCTCTGCGCGCTGCTATTTAAAGGCAGTCTGGGGCGAGAGCCTGAGGGCTCAGGTTACAGTGATGAGATCATGCTGATGTCAACGCTGAATAGTCATAGGCGAGTTTAACAGTTAAGCTGCCAACTTTCCTCTGTTATACGGCCGAGAGGAAAAGCTGATTGTGTTTCTGCAGTGAGCAGGACGCTTTCCTTTGCCTTGGTGCGGAACAGGCTTCACGCAGCTGCAAACATCCTTGTGCAACTCTGAGCTGGTGCAGTTCGAGCTGTGCACACAGCCTTCGCCATGCCCTGAAAAGCTCTGTGTCCGCAAGCCTTGCCAACTAAACCGGACTCTTGCGTGTAATAAAAAGTCGAAAGTCCAGGTGAGGCATTTACCAGCCTATTGCAGTGCTCGCCAGGTAGCCGGGGCAGGCAGACGTGTGCCCGGCTACGTCTCGGTTGGAGAGAAGCACAGCGAAGCTGCTCGGGTCCGGGTGTGGGACGCCTGTGCTGCCTCCCGGACAACCCAGGTGCTGTTTAGCGCATTTCCTAGGTGGCAAGGGGTTTGCAAAGGGCAGCTGGTCAGGGCGTCCTCGGAGGGGAGCACCCTGGTGTCGAGCCCTGCAGCTGCCGCGTCGCTGCACCGGGCTCTCAGCCGGGCGGCAGGTCAAACCCCTCCGCCCCGACCAGCGCCGGGCACTCTGCACCGCGCCGCCGACCGCCGGAGCCTCCCTTCCCGCTGGCCTGGGCAGAGGTGGCTCAGCCAGCCCAGAACCACCTATAAATAGAGCTGATTAAGGCAACGTTTTACACCTCTGCCCTGGTGCTGATATTCCACGTGACGTCCCTGACATCGCGTAATAGGTGGGGTCGTGCTTCAGCTTCTCTTCAGCAAAGGATTTAAGCAGTGTCCTTCCAATAAGCAGACTTCTGCAAAAGTTTGTAGGTGTCTGATACGCCTGAGAGCTGAGCCCTGTTAAATATGGCCCAGAACGGCCAGCGGATTCCACAGCCTCTGGAGGCCAGGGAGCCAGAGCTAAGAATATTTTAGGTAATATCCCAGCTGCCCTGCAGCCGGATGCTGCTGAGGCACTTTGGAAAATTGGTTGGTTGTTTACTAGTTGTGTTCACGATCCCCCTATTACTCATTCTCGCTGAAGAACCCCGCAGACAGGTCTTGTCCCAAGGAAGTTTAACTAATGGCCCTCAGGGGTTTTCCCATATTTGCAGGAGACCCGTGGAGGTGACACATGACTACAGCAAAGAGCAGATCCATAGTAATGTCATCTTGTGCTGGTGGCTCCTTATTCTCCTCTTTGAAAGCTTCTGTCCCTTCAGACAGAGGGGAGAGGAGAGGTGTGATGAGGAGAGCAGCACAAATGCCCTCTTCCGCAGCCAGGCGTGAAGTCGTGGAGGAGGCAGGAGCACACAAAGTCCACGTGCTCGGTATTTGTGCGAGCACGGAAAAGGACAGGTTGCGATGCAAGCAGTGTTGCTTATTGAACAGTAAGCGCAGCGAGGCAGAGCGGTCGGCAGCCGCCAGCCTCCCGCGCCGAGACAGCGCCTGGGCCGGGGTGCTTCCTGCCGCCTGGGGCTCGCCAGGCTTTATCTTGAGCCAAGGGAGCGGACTGCACTTAACTCTTCCACCACTTTCCTATCTGGGACTTCAGGAATCGTAAAAAAGTGCGAGGCACACCCTGGTCTCAACCTTGCACCCTTTATTCAGCCAACATCCTGCTGAAACAGCTGGTTTTCCCGCGGCTGCATTGCCGGGACTTGTTCGGCACCATTGTTACCTGCAGGAGCTCTCCTTGCACGGGGCCGGGAGGTTTTTTCCACCGGTTCTGCATTCTTCTCATTGTATAGGTTACCGACTGCATTTTTGTCCAAATCTCTTTTGTATGTGTTAGCTAGTACATGATTTAGTGCATAGACAACTACTTTTGAAAAACCTTGAGTTTTTCCTGCTGCCAGACAAACCCATCTCTTACTTTACTGTCGTCTCGCTGAATCTGAGAGAATTACGCTGCAAACAGTGTTTGCCCAATGTTTGCAGGGCTGGTAAATCCGTCCTGAAAATAGGATCTTTTGATGTGGCTGGCTTCTGGGTTTCTGCCTGTGAAAGAGCCTCGTGTTTTATAGACTCCTCATCAAAATGAAATACGAAGGGGAGCAGGAGAAGGAAGGACTAACCTCATAGCTATTCCTCTCCTGCTCAGAGGCAAAGGGCTGCCTGAAGCCCTGTGCGAGGGGAAAACCTGTGTGTTAAAAATGTCTGGCTGAAATGCTAAATGTACTTTGCTTCACTGGGCAGATAAGTACGCTTTCCAACAACTTAGAACAAAAAATAGTGCCAGGAGATCAGCAATGATCTCTTAGCTGTAGAAACGAGCCTTTCTTTTGCAAGGTGTGATTTCCCCTAGTCAGAAACTAGAGCTGAAGCATGTTAACATATGCCTATTCTCTTACAGCTCTTACTGCACATGGACTTATTCTGCAGGTATTTACAGAGACATGGCTGATAGAATAAATTAGCAGTATTTGTGGAAGATACAAGCTCAGAGAAGTGTGTGCCATGGAAACCAAAAATAAAGCTGATGCTTTAAGAGTAAGACATCAGAAAGCTGCCAAGACCAAGCATGCATTTTCTTGCGAGCTCATCTTGCACGGAACAGTAACAAATGTCTTTGCCCCTTAGTATAAGTGTCTCTTCCCACACAGTATAAATTTAGTTGAGTTCAGTTCTGATTGAGGGACAAAGCATGCCTCATCTGTTTTTTTTCCAGTGATTTTTGTTTATATAATTCGTTACATAGTGCTTTCCCAGTGACGCCTAGGAGGAATTATTCATGTTTTGCGTTGGGGTGAGTCTTTAGACAAGATGCGATTTCTATCGCAGCGCTCCTCCTATTAGTGTGTAATTGCCTCTTGAAACATAAACGCTCTGTTTCACACATTGATAGAAGGCTCCTAATTCCTGCGCTCACCGTCTCCGCAGACTAGGTTAGCCACATCCCTAAGGGCAGCGTGCTTCGGAAACGGGGCTCGCTCGTGACGCGCCAGCTATCGTAATTCCTCCGGCTGAGGACGGGCAGGTTTGTTCTTGGCTGGAAGGTGCAGAGGGCTCATTTTATAGCAACTGCTGGTGCCGCTTGCCAGCTACGTTCATCCTGTCCCAGATCATGGCCTTGAAGCTTTCGAAGCTGAAGCTCCTGTGATTTAGGACGGGCTAAAGCATCCTCCAGGCCTGGCGGTCAGAGCAAGCCGTGGCCGGAGGGGGAGGTTCAGGAAGGATCAGGTCTGGGGTCCAGATCTGAGTCACTTACAGCCTTCGCTTCTCCCCCTTTCCTTGCCGCTTGGAGAATCCTTCCCTTCCCGGGAATGATAACTACAGCTCTCGGTACACTTGCTCTCGCCAGGGAGATGTATCTGGAGATCTAGATCTAGTGCCTGGCAGTGCAGAAACAGCTGTGAGATTTCTGTAGGGGCAAAGAGGGACCAGTTCGTCATGTTCCTCGCGGAATCCACATTCCCGGGAATTTGTCAGACACCCAGGGCGTGCGAATGGCCGTACCTGGCCACCTTTCCAGCTCCCTCCTACTGCGGCTGGCATCTGGTGCCAGCGCGTTGCAGTTTTGGCTCTTTTTTACAGCACAGGCTCCACCTGGTTTCTCGTGGGCTTTTTTTTGGTTGTTGATTCTTTAATAGAGCGCCTGGGAGCGTTTGTCCCCAGAGCTCAAAGCTGTGCCTGGTGCTCTTTGCTTAGAAAACGTGAAAAATTAACTTGGCTGCGCATGTTCCCTGTGACTTGTCTTGTGGTCTCAGGTTTAGATGGGTGGTGGAACGTGATGGATTTTAATGGTAGTTCGGCTCCAACTCAATTGCCGAAAAGTTAAAAAAGAAAATCAGTTAATTTCCACAGACAAATCTGCTCACACAGCTGCCTGCTTAAAAAATAAGGGAAAAAAACTATCATTCTTCAGCCCTTGGAAGACATGATTAAGCTGGTTAAATTGCAGCTGAAAAGTTTTTAATGGGGAAAAAATGTGCCACCATGTCTGTTCAAGACGCTTCTTTATACGTTTCTATGCAGACTACGCCAGGTGCCGGCGGCCGTGCAGCGGAGCGCGGCCCCGCGCGGGCAGGGTGAGCCGGCGCTGCCGCCGCTGCCGGTCCGTGGCACCGCTGCTGTGTAGCCGCAGCAGCTCGCCGTCGTGCTGTGCGCGGAGACCATATAAGAGTAAAGTTTGTGGTATTACCGGTTATTAATGTCTCCTCGCTTCCCATAAATCCTCTGCTAAATGTACAGTCGCTGAGTTAATAACGCAGCGCGGGACATAACGAATAGTCAGTTACAGTAAGTAAATCACGCCGGGTTTCCAAGTAGAGAAGCTTATCGGAAACAGAAACTTCTGGCACTTTTTAAAGCCAGTACCCTTAAAGAGCAACCCTGCGCGCAGCAAAGCTAAGCCGAGGCCAAAAGGACTTTTGGAGTGAAATGCTCGTCCCCAGGGCGTTCGGGGGCGACGGGAGGCTGCGTAAGGAGGCCACGGGGACTTTCGCGTTGCAGGAGGTTTCCTGGCCCTGTGTGCTGGCTGCGGTGCCGCCCTGGTGCGGTGCCGCCCCGTTTGCAGACTTGCTGACAAGGCACCGCTCTTTGCACGGGAGCGGAATACGATACACTTAATGCACTGCCTTCAGCATCTTCCTCCCAAGCCGGAGAGTCTGAGCCTGGTAACGAAAGTTTAGACTTCCCAGGATGAATAAACTTTTTCTTTCTGTGCCGAATTTCCTGTTTGCTCTTCCTGCAGGTCCCCGAGTGCTCCTCGCCGGCAGGGGCGAGGGCAGGACGGCTCCGGCTGTCGGGCAGCGCATTGTCTGCGCCGCGGGGACGGGCTCGCGGGAAATCCTGCCCGGGGCCGGGGCGCGGGCTGCAGCCCAGCCCGCGTGCGAGCGCGCCAGGCGCACGGACCGCGTCTCCAGCGCCCCTCGCCGGGGTCTCTCGTGTCTGCGGAGCCGCTTCCTCCGCGGCAGACAGGACGTGCGCCTTTGTGCTCCCAGCGCCGGGAGCCCGCGGTGCCGCCCGCGCTCCTCGGAGCCGCAAAGGCTGCAGCCGGGACGGGGATGGGGCCGGGGCTGGAGCCGAGCACTCGGCCTCCCCAAACGCCGTGGGTCAGCCTCCTCTAGTGCCTCCTGAAGGCTCTGGAGCAGGAGGGTCCCCTTCCCAACGCCGTGGTGCTACCTCCCGTAGCGCATCCCGAGAGTTGTCAGGATGGAGGCGGACCGGCGGCGAGGTGCGGCGGTCCCCGGGACCGTTAGCCGGTCTGAGCTGTCTGCGAAGGGCCTGGGATGATCCAGACCAGATTCTGAGCTTGACAGCACTTTCCTTCCCCAGAGGTTGGGGCTGGTGGTCTGCCAGGCTCTGCGACACGAAGCAGAGCTCGAGGGACTTCTCCCGAACCCTGCAGCGTTGCGAGCAGTTGAGTGTGTCAGCGAGCCAGCAGCGGGGTAGCGCCCCAAAAACCGACTGTTTAGTCACGCGGTGATGGAAGATAGTTAATTAAAATGGCAAGCATCCTTCATCCTCTGCATTCAGCCTGCAGTCAGTTTTGACCCGCAATGTGCTGCTCGCTTGCCCCGTCCGGGTGCTGCGGTGTGCGGCAATAAGGCCATTGCCCAGCTCTGAAGCATGAGCAGCGCCGCTGCCATTTTGGAGGTATTTCCCAATTCCGGCTTGCAAAACGCAGCGCTGGTTTGTGATCTGTTCAGAAACAAATTAAAGCAGCAGTTCCCCGGTGAGGAGGGAAGCCGCGTTCGCCTCGCCGCAGGGAGAGGGGAGCCGGGCTGTGGGCTGTTAGACGCATTGGCCAAGGTCGCAGAGGGAAGCTGTAGCGGGAAACCTGGAATTTTTGTTTTCAGTTTCTTAATCTTGTGGCAAAGCAAAGCAGGCGCACGAGCGTGGTAGCCGCCGTTGGGGTGTGATTTGTGGAAGAGCAGTGTGTATATGACAGCAATATGCACAGGGCTCAGGAAGAGCCGAGTGGAGAAAGCTAATCAGAGCGGAGGAAAACACCCGGCCATGCGGTGCAGAGATTCATCAGGGAATCAACTGATATGTGAATCATGCGGGAGATTAGGCTGAAATTATGGTGTTATCAGCCTTGTATTTCATTGCTGTAGTAACAAGAGTCCCCTGGAGAAAACAGATGGTGTCTGGCTCCCCGTCACCCTCTCTCACACCCTGACAGCTTTCACTTGGCACCCGCCAGGAAAGCGGTGGCCGCGCTCGTCCTCCCGCCGCCGCGCTGGCCGCAGGGGAGCCCCATGGCCTCGTCCTTGCGGGTCTCCTGCTGGGATCACTCCCCTCGCCGGCACAGGGATGCCGGCCCACCTGGGAGAAGCAGGTCCTTCAGCTGGCTCCGCGCTAAGCTCCCCGGCATCCCCTCTCCCTGCCAGTCGCTCTGGGCACAACGAGGTGCCGACCCAGAGCAGCCACGCGGCATGCACGGCTGCATGCACAGCGCTGTGCATGGCTGCATGCATGGCTGCAGGCACAGCGCTGTGTATGCTCGCACGCATGGCAGCATGCACACGTGCTAACGGCTGCCAGGCTGCCCCGAGCCGGTGCCGTGGTCCCTGTTGCCATCCCGTGCTGGCGGGGAGCCCCTGGGAGCGCTGGCAGTGAGAGCCGGTGCCTGAGTCGCAGGAGCTGGCGGGGCTGCTGGTGCGCCGAGACCTGGGCACGGTGCCCCTAGTCTTTTTTCTTTTTTTTTTTTGCATGCTTTTTGCATGTCCCCCGGGGCTCAGCATCGCCTCCTACAGAGGCCGCCCGGGCGCAGTGCCAAGGGCTGGCGGTGCCCCGTGCGGTGCCGGACCCCCACGTCCCCCGCCGGCAGCAGACCCGTACACTGTGCTGGGGCACCCCGCCACCGCCGCAGTGGGACGGGGATGGGCAGCAGCGCGAGCGTGTCCAGAGCCGATCGGCCATTCGCGGGACCATCGCTGCCATTTCTGGGGTTACGGCAGGTTGCTGAACCTCTGCCAGGTGCTGTTTTCCCCAGTAAACTGTAATCTGCAGTACGCGTCAGCCGCCCTCAGAGGAGCAATAGCAGGGCTGTAAAACACGCCGGGAGCAGAGGTGAGGCAGCGCCTGCCCGCGGCTCGAGTCCCTGCGGAGGCGGCACCGGCCAGGCGGGTTGCTGCAGCAGCGATGCGGGCGATGCTCAGGCTGCACCCGCGTGGCGGCACGGCCAGACCCCTCCGGCTCTGCAAACCGCGGCGCGCTAGGAGTAGCTGCACCCACATGCGCTTAGGTTTTGCAGTGGCGCTTTCTAGAAGTTTCCCAACGATTGTGTTGCCTAAATATTGTAATCGAAAAGGCCGATGCCTTGTTTACAGGGAAGTCTTGTCTTTGTTCCAGAGATCTGCCCTTGAATCCTTGTCAAGTGTCAGTTCTGTTTTATGGGTGTTTTGGTCTCTCTACCTTGGTTTATTTATGCTCACAGTTCAAACAAAAAGGAATGGTCTGAGAATTGTGAGTTTATTTCAGTGCTGTGTTGGAGGGGAGGAAAGGGCAGAGAGATTATGTGTGTGCATATATATATGTATATATAAGTATATTAAAAAGTACTTTGCAACCTTCCTGGCGACAACATGGCTGTATAGCAAACTGCTAATTGAATGCACAAAACGTAACTCCTCCTGCTTTGGTTCTGGTTTGTGAAAGCTTCAGCATCAAACTAAAAAGCAACCTGTTTTGCAGTTGTAGTCTAAAATTATCAGCATCTGCCTAAGAGCAGTAAATCAGATCAGCATTTGCCTTGGAAATAGGAATTCACCCATCACGAGCGTCTGCCTGAGACTCTGGTTTAGCCGAAAGGGAGCGTGCGCTGTGTAAGCTGCCCCTTTAGCCTGCAAAGAGCCTCTGGGAAGAGAAAATCCTCCCAGTTGTGTATTTCGTCTTACAAGCTCGACTACCTAACTGCGAACCTTTGTGTAGGTTATGCTTTATATTTAGTAGGTTAAACTGTCATGCATACGCTGCAGAGACCTTCTGGCAGGTCACGCAGCTGCAAAGCCTGGCCTAAATCATATAGGCAAAAGCGCCGACTCCTTCTCACCGCGGATGAAGTGCCAGCGGCCGCTCGTGCGGCAGGGCTAGATTCGGGCAGAGACTATGCCTGTAGCTTTCCCGCAAGCGCAAATTCATCGCTTTGTGGCCCAGGTCCAGAGCACTGAGCAGCTTGGTCAGCGCGTAAAGTATTGTAAAGGAGGATGGAAAAAAAAAGGAGGATGGCATCAGAGCCGCGGGGATGCGACCTCCCGCGCTCCCTTCCCAGCAGCCGACGGGCTGCAGCGCGTCCTCAGCATGCGCGATGCTGTTGTGGGGCTGCGTGCGTTTTCCGTAACGCGCAAAAGGGCCATTTGTGTGGAGGACCGTGCAGCAGGTCACATCCCTCGGGATGCTCGAGGTTGGGGATTTCCTGCCATGCGGTAGATTACTTGGGGGTAGAGAGGATTAATAGCCCTGCTCGTCGCTCCTGGCCTTGCCGGAGCTGCATCCTGAGCCACCCTGGGCTCTTGCTAGTGAAATTGTTTCCTCTGTAGCTCCTGCTCCCCATGAAGCCACAGGGCGCCTCTCTGTTGAGGAAACTTCTCTGACCAGTAGAAATTAAACCAGGGAAATATTTTCCGTTTCTGTCAGGATAAAAGTGGCTTGAGCCAGGCATGATTGCTTAAAAAAAAAAAAAAAAAAAAAAAAATCAGAGCAACCCCAGCGCCTTTTCGGAAGGCTTCCTACTGTTCTTGCATGCAGTAAACACAGAGTATATTTAGAAGCAGAGCCCAGCGTGAGACAGCCTCGAACTGCAATAATAGCTGAGTCTTTCTTTTCTTTTTTCTTTTTTTTTTTTTCTTTTTAAGAACTCGGTTTGACGGAGCTCCTGGGAAGCTTGGTGCGCGTTGCCTCAGAGACTCACCATGTCTGTTTGAAATGCAATCGTCTTTGTTTGCTCGTGTTTACCCTGGTCTAGCAACTGTGGGTTTTGAGTGACTAACTTTGCAAACAGGAGTCAGCGCGTATGCGGTGCTTCCTCCAAATGGCAGCGGCGAAATGCCACCAGTGCAGATAATGATTAAAACCCTGGCTCCTGGCACGCAAGGCCATTCCAACTGTTTAGAGAAATTGTTTCCAGCCACCCACCCACCTTCGCTTTGCCAGATTTGACGTCGGTGCCGCTGATGTCCCGGGGCTGGAGGTCCGCGGGGCGGCTGCGGGATGATCCGCGCCCGGAGCGGCGCCTTCCCCATGGCGCTCACCCTGGGAACGGGGCTCTGCCTGAGGCGGTGACGGTTGCCTGTTTTAATCCTGAAACAGCGAGAATAACAAGCGAGCTAAAGGAAAGGGATGTCGATTTATTGCAAGCCTTGGTGACAGACAGGTACTCCAAGTAGCACCCACTGACCTGAATATATTCTTCTGCTATTATACATGCAAATAGTGGCCATGACATTTTTACTTTAAAAATCTGTATTTCATAATAATGCACTTCCTTTATGGTATCTATTATTTAGATCGCCCTAGCGCCTCATCATAAACCAGGAACCTGCTGCGCTTGGCTCTGAGTAAATACAGAAAAAGGCAGCTCCAGCCGCAGAGAGCGTGCCACCGAAAGGCACTTATTTCAGCGCTTCCCGTGCTAAGCCGCCAGCTCGACAGTGCACGCGGCTCAACAGCTACCGCGTTCCCGCCGTGCCCCTTTCCCCCAGGCGACCTGTCGCGATCTCGGGGGCTCGGCGGGACCCCGGCCTCCTCCCCTGCTTCCCTGCAGCAGCAAGGCTGCCCAGAAGGGGGAATTCAACAAAATAATCGCTGCTGGTTTCTTGCCCCTGGTACACACAAGGATGTTTCTAGGCCACAGTCTTATATATATACTTAACACTCAGTCTTTGGAGAAGGAGATAGTACAAAACATCTCTCATCGGGTGCGTGTTTCCTAAAAGCAAAGCTGCAAACCGAATCCTATTTCCTGTCATGCACTAAATTTTTGGTGTACGTTTTATGCGCAAGAAAGATTTTTGCTGTGTCCCAGAAACCCATAAAACGGTAGCTGCCAACAAAGTCATGCAAGTTGTCAGTGGAGGGCTCCGGGCTGGACTGCAGGCAATGCAGCGTGCGGTTGCAGTTGTGCCCGTAATCCCCAAAGGAGGCCAGGGACCTTGGCCAAGACGCGTCTCTGGCTCCAGCTTCTTTCCAAACTGCATTTGTCCCCATGCAAAACTGATTTTATTCTGATGCTCTGCTGCCTTTCAGTCCTTGGTTCCTGCTGTTTCCAAACAGCTTTAGCAGTGCAGCGTTTTGTAAACGCTGTCCATGCATCAGGGACTTAACAGATTGAAACCAAGCCCTTTCCCAAAGGTCCCTCCGGGTGGCTTTCCATCTGGTGACTCGCTTTAGAGCCGGTGCCGTTTCCCAGCACAGAGCGTCCACCGGAAAACATGAGCAATGTTCTTCTGACACGGGCTGCTCTGTCATTTTAACTTCCCGCTATTCAGAAACCGAAGGTGCTGAGAGCCGCGGCTGAACGAGCCGATGACTCTGGGCGCTCCGCGTGCGCATCCGCCGCCGCTGTGCCCCAGCCGTGCTGCAGCTCTGACACCGCGTCCTTATAGATCGCTCGCTGCAGCAGCAAGCTGAAAAATTACGGGGGAAAGCGTGAGGATTCAGCGAGGGGGAGGCAGGGGCCGAGGGGCGATGGCGAGCGGTGACTGCAGCCCGCTGCAGGGACCCGACGGTGCCAGGCAGCGGGTCGGCTGCAAGCCGTTCGCAGAGGCGCCGGCTGCGGCAGCGGGAACCGTGGTGTCCGGACGTCCTCGGCCCCGCGGTGCCGGCGGCCTGGGCTGAGACAGCCCCGTGTCCGTCATGTCTGCGGAAACGGCTTTTCAGTCCGTCCCTAACTGCCCTTCCATATTAGGAGTAATTTAGCAGCTCCTCTCTCCTCTGCCTCATCAGTGCTGTAATGAGCAGCCTTTGGCTTGAGTCATGTCCTTTAATCATATCGGGGCTGCAGGCGCTCCTGCCAAGGCGAAGAATTCCCCAGGCAGCAGTAAAGTCCTCCGGGTTTCTTGAGCTTTCGCCAGGTCGAGTGTTCGGGGGATGCAGGAAGACCGGGGTCAGCGCAGGCACCAGGTGCAAAGCCAGGGCTTGGGCAGGCGGCAGCACTGGGACGGTGGTTCAGGCAATTGCTTTCTGTGCCCTTCTGTTCCTCCCAAGTGGGGACGGCAAAGCAAACTTGGTTGTTATCGGGAGATCGCTTTGCGGCCTGTGGCTGAGCCAGGCGGGAGAGAGGAGACGAGGGCTCATTTGCGGGAATGCTGTCGCCGCTGGTGTGCCGGCAGCATGCGCCGTGCCGGTGCAGCGCTCGCGGGCAGGGTGCAGTGATGCGGGAGCCACTTTTCCAGGATAGAAATAGCAGAACGGGGTAAAATCGGGGATGCAAATGGGCAGAGACCTGCAGCTGATGGGTGCATCGCGCTGGCAGGTGCGGGTACGAGCCTCCTGCCTTGTGCGTTAAGCAGGAGTTAGGTGGGTTGCTCTGAGATACGCTAGCTAGTGGATAGAGAAAAATTGGGATGAAAAATAGCAATGCTGGCACAGAATGGGAACATGTGGAGATGAATGCCAGACATGCTCTGGGCAGGAGGAGAAGACAGTCTAGATGGGACCTTTAGGATTACAGAAGCAGCCGAGGGATCTGAGCTGCTGCTGCAGACCTCCCCGGTACTTTAGGAAAGTTGATCATGAAATGTTTTACAGCTTATGAGGAGCTTGTAAGGCAGCCAGGACCTGGATAATGGGGGATTTTAATTACTTGGATATTGATGGACATAATAACTGTGCTGAAAACCACAAAGGGGAACCTGTGGCTGGAGGGGAGAGCAAGATTGATCTATACACAGCATGTTAAATAACCTAAATCGTTCGGAGGCTCCTCTGGCCCCGGTTCCAGGAACAGAGCCAAGCATGATAAATAAGGTCGAGGCTGAGAAGTGCCTAGAATCCAAATGTTTATATTCTTGTTCGATTTCAAATGCTCACGAGCACAAAAGCGGTGGCAGAAGTCAGAGCGCAGCACTCGGCTTTGGGGAAGGGGCCTGGGCTGGGAGTCCGGCCGCCCGGGGAGGTGGCTGCAAGCGCGGAGCAACGTTTCGGGAAGGTTTGCAAAGATTCGCTGGGGCGGAAGGAAACCTCAGTGAGCCCCGAGCAGGGAGAGGAGGGCAGCAGGGGCCAGAGCCCTCGAGGGGGGCACAGAGAGTCCGGGTGAATCGCCGGCAGGGCCTGGCCGCGGCGCCGGGGGCTTGCAGGCAGTGGCGAGCTGTGCGCTGCCCCGCGGGCGCATGCCTGCCCCTCGTTCTTCACCTACCTAAGGGTCAAGGTGAAGCCTAAGGGGCTGTTGGACTTCGTGGACGGAAACCGCACTTAACTGAGGGTGCAACGAAGTGTGCCGTGACAGTGGGGCGGCTCCACGCCACGGGGCGTGTGATGGAGACGCGAGCCGGGCAGGGACGTGTTTGCGCTGATAAGATAGCTCCGTGCGGGCGGTGGCAACGGGGATTGCGTCTCTGCTGGCGTTCGGGCTGCGGCCGGGGCTGCGACACACCGGCCATGCTTGTGTCGGCTCCGGCAGAGCCCTTTCCCAGCGTGACAGGCCGATGCGGCGCGGTCCGAGCAGTGGTGCAGGACCCCGCTCCCGTTTGGTTAGAGCCTGGGTAGATAAGGATGCTCCAGCGAGCACTGCCGTCGCAGCTAATGCAAAGCCTGCACCTGGGAGCCAACGTCTGGAAGGGCACCCAAAGGGCACGCGGAGCGTCCCGGCCCCGTGTGGGAATAGCTCTGCTCCTGAATGCCCCGTACGCTTTGCATCACCCGCGGCTGCAGAAGGGCAGCGCTGTCTCGCGAAGGACCAAGGGTGCGAAGGTGCCGCCCCAAAGCAGCGCGTGCGGGAGCAGAGCAGCAGAGGCCGCACACGGCTGCTCCGCGTGTGGCTCCTTTAGAGGGACAGGCAGGCACAGCGGTTCCTAGGCAGGCGTTTAATTTGTGGGAAATGCCTTTATACGACAGCCCCAGCTGCTGCCTGCAGTGCTGGTGCTGTCTGCCTTAGGTGACACGAGAGAAACCATTGCTGTGGCCGCGCAGACCCCGCGTGCGGCTCTGGGGCCGGCTGCGACCGAGCGCAGCCTTTGCAGGCGCCGCAGCCCACGCTGGGCAAACCGAGCATCGCTGCTCCCACAGCGCGGGAGGAGACCACGGCTCCGAGTCCTTGGAGTGGATGATTCGTCATCGCGTGTGTCGCTGGAAAGGTCCCATCCATCACGGCTGGAAGAAACCGGCCGGGAGTCAGCGCCGGGCGGCTGTGGGCAGCCCACCGCAGTGCCGGCTTTCACGGCGGCTGCGAAGCGAGTGCCAAGCGCTGTGTTATTTTTAAATGTGTTGTGGTATTTTTAGATGTAGGGCCTGCTAAATAATTTAAATCTAACTATGTGCCTCCAGTCACAGTGCACCCGAGACCAGAGATGTCTGCGCCCTGTGATCAATATTAGACATCGTGGCTGGGAAAGAGGGATGAATCAAAGCTCTCGAGAAGCAGCTGTCCCAGCACGCCGGGAAGCAGGGCAGGGGGGCCTGTGCTCGCTGAGACACGATAGGATCCTCCGAGTCTGACTGTGCAGGAGCCGCAGCCGATTAATGCGTCTGCTGTAGCTGGATGCTTCTCTTGCAAGGTGTTTGGTGAACTGCAGTCAAATGTGATGAGTCCTTCCTACGTAGCGTGCCAGGCTGGAAAAGCTGTGGACTAAGAAGCGATTCCAGGGGCGCCGGGCAGGTTGAGGCATCGTCCTCCCTGCCGCGGAGGAGGGATGGGCCCGGCGGAACCCGTGGCGGTGCTCCCTGATCCCCAAAGCCGTCCCACATCCCTCATCCTGCCTGGGTTCCCTGCTCCCCTTCCTCCTCCCCAGTTGGCATCATCATCCCTGCTGCTCCGCGTTGTCCTTCTGCCGGGCGGCGCGTGTGGAGCGGGGCAGCCGTGCGTCTCTCTTGCGGCGCCTGTCCGCGTGCGCTCGCTGAGACTCTGTACTGTGTTTGTCACGTAGCCAGAGCGACTTCTTTTTTTTGGTAGTTTATGCTGTTTTCCTGAAATGGTCTGAAATGTAATAGACCAAGACAATCACTGGTATGAAATATTTCCTACATAAAATATGCAGCAGCTATTCAGAAACGAGGATCTAGTGGAATGAGGGCTGCCTGGCAGAGATTTAGAGGTGCTGACATGTTCCTATAGGTTGTTTACTGTAGATATCTTCTTCTAAGCCCCAGTTTTACAACTGCCTTTCAAAAGAGGGCACCACATAAAATTTAGCAAGGAGCTTTAATAATTCAAGCTGCAGTGTGCTGAGGTTTTTGTTGCCCTTCTGGGAATGAAGCCTCGTTTCAAAGGACCTTGACTTTCTTCTTACGGTGCCGGAGAAGTGGCACTGCCAGAGCTATTTTTGCACGGAGACACGGACCGGGCGTGAAGCTGTCGCAGGTGGCCGTGCCAGCAAACCCGGGCAAGGGAGACATGGGTGCTTATGGCTGGATCTCCCTAAGGATCCCAACTTCCTGTAGCACCGACCGATTCCAAGGAATCTGTGGGTTGTAAAGATTCCAGCCATTTGGGCATCCGGCATTACGAAGAGACCTCGTCACTGCTCTCGGTGCAAAGATCTCCCCGTCTGTCCCACGGCGCGGAGGTGGCAGCGGTGCAGAGGGAGGGCAGGGTGCCCGGGACACCGGCAATGCCCTGCACAGGCTGGGCAAGGGCCAGGTGGGCGGCAGTAGAACCGAGGTCCTCGGTGGAACATGAGGAGGTGGAGAAGCCTGTGCGTGCCCCGAAGCGGCAGCTTCACCCTGGTTTTGTCTGGAACCCTTAATAGATCAGGAGGCGCGATGGAGAGTAGCAGCGCATCCTCGTTGCTTAATATATCATCACCAAAGTAGCGCGAGCCTCCTTGACACCTCACGCTGCTTCCCACATGGTCCGCTCCCTTCTCCCCTCCGCCGTCATCCGCTCTCCTCTTTCCAGCTGGGTTTGAGTGACTTCGGCATAATTCCGGTGACTGGATAATTAGTGTTTGTTAGCAGACTTAGCCTGTGAGTAATCATGTTCCAGATGCAGATGCACCGTCTGGTTAAGGCCTCTGCCTGTTGTTCCAACTGATAGTAGGCAATTCAGTAGACAAAACTGTCTCATACAGAGGCAAGTAATAATGAAACGCAATAAGGAGTCCTATTTTTAGGCGGGACTGTTTGTTGTTTCAAGCCCAAGTATGAGGTTCAGGCTGAGAGATCTGATGAGACTTGGTGACCAGAGATTGCCCTGATAGTTTTGGACCCACGCATGTCTGGCAGCTCTGGACACTTAAGGAACATGTGTTGTTCCAGGTGTTAAAGTGACATGATTCAGTTTGGTGTGGGGGTGAGAGGAGTCGCATCTAACAGCTACAGAAGTGTCTGAGATGCCGACGGCTCTGGGGTCTCGCAGAAAGGCTCTGCAGACCCCGTCTCGCAAAGCGCTCGCACCCGGCAGACCCGCAGCGCTCCTCGCAATGCTCCCCAAACAGAAACTAGTATTTTGTTAACTCTGTCCTCTCCCCACGCTTTGACCTTCTGCTGCAAGTGATGACTGTTCCCAGCCACTGATTTATCCAGCTTTGACCCAGGTGCCTTTCAGCATCAGTGCGAAAAGCAGGTTTCTGCTGCCACCTTGTGATGGGAGAAGTGCCCTGAACTGTCTGCGCGGGTTTTGATGTCTTGGTGTGGGCGGCTGGTTGTGCCAGGGTGCAGAATCTGAAAATCTGTCTTTGCAATGGAAATACGAGGCCAGAAGATAGTTTTTAGGAATTCCAACTTTATTAGTCAATTTACTTCAAGTGATCTCGAATTGCTCGTGCTCTGGCTCCTGGTGGTTTCTCGGGGATCGAGTCTCTAGGGTGGGGATTGGAAAGCGGGACCAGTCCAGCGGGGGCCGGGAAGCGGTGCTGCGAGGAACGTGGCTCTGCCTGGAGCCTGCGAAAGGTGCTGTGCGCCCCAGGTGCTTTTCGGTGTCTGTGAGCAGGGGTGCTCCCCTCCCTCTAATGGGCTTGTCATGGCGCTGGCCATCTCCAAAAGATAACCGTAAAATCACGGGAAAGCAATCAAGAGAAATATGTGCATTCGTGGAAATGGGGAAGGAAGGGACCTGCTCCTAAGCATGTGGAATTCCCCGGGCCTGGAAGGGAAACCTCCGGGAGCAGGGATGCTTGTGTTTGCCGTCGTGCGAGCGTCTGCCCCGGGGCGAAGGGCTTCCTTGGGAGGACAGCGCTGCCGTCCTGGCCGTGCCCGGGCAGACCTGCGGCGATGGGCTGAGACCCCCACGGCGGCCCCGCGCGCCCCGGCACGCTGGGTCCGGCAGAGAGCCCTGGGCAGGGGCGGCCGAGGCACGGCGACGCCTGGACTTGGCGTGGGTGGGGATGGATGATGAGGGGCAAATGCTTTGCCTCTGATGAAGAGCAAGTCACCGTGGTGCCGGTGCCTCCGACCGGCACAAGTGGGATTGGGCTATTTAGGATGAAGCTTTCAGTGAGGGTCACTGCAGTCAGATTTGGGCTCGTGCTCTGCAGACACTAAACTGAGTCAGCTGGTCCCCTCGACCTGCTTTCAGCAGTGACTCGGAGACCTTTAGGACGGGTCAGGCACTTATCATCCCTTCCCTCGTCGTGTCCCTGACGCTCTTGAGGAACCTGAAGATGTGTGAACCGCCAGTCCCCTTGGCTTCCAGCAAGGAAGGTGGCTTCCCCGGCGGGGGGCCGGCCCCGTCGGCGGGCTCCCCCCTCCCGGCCTTGGCCTTGGCGGCCGCGGTGGTGATGTACTTGGTGACGATGGCGATGTGGTGGGTCCTGAAGTCCGTCAGGGCAGAGACGCACTGGTTGAAGGCAGCGCAGAGCTTCCCGTTCCTGGAGGAGAGGACGTGCTGCCGCAGGGATGGGGCGCGCTGGATCTCTTCCACAAAGGCTCGGTGGGGAGGGGGCATGTAGTCCCTCATCCTGTGCAGGAACGCGGCTGCAAAAGAGCAGCAGAGGAGGAAATCGGTCTGGGTCCAAAGCAGTCGGACCCTCTCGCGGGGAGCAGCCAGCCTGGAGCCGGGGCGCCGGCGCAGTCCACGGGCTGCAGCGGCTGTTCCCGCTGCGCGCTGCACAGACGCTCCGCCAGCTCCTCCAGCAACCCATGCTGGCGCATCCCGGTCAGCCTGCTCGGCCCTGGCTTACATGGGCCGTCCTGGAGGGAGCCTGCTGCACCGAGCGGCTCCGCTCTCCAGCAGCCTTTTCCACTGACTGCCAAAAACCGCAGTGCTGGCAGCAGATGTGCTGCCTGGAGCCTGCGCGCGCCGAGGGCAGCGGGGATGTGCCTGGCTTTGCTGCAGGAGAACTGGCTGAAGACAGCTCCTCCTTCGCTGCATGCCCAGGCGTTTTTACCTGTGACATGCAACTATAGGTGTTGTTAGAAACCTGTTGTGAGGCGTGCTAAAGACCCTGCAGCGCGTCTGTGTTTCTTAAATGCATGATGTTAAGTATCCTCGTGTCTAATACCCTCTCGTATGTTGATAACGTATATCCTTGGTAGGCTAAGGGTGTGTGGGAAATCTATGTGGATGCCAGGCGTTCCTTCAGACTGAAATGTTGGATCGCTTTCCACTTCATGTTGGCTCTTTGAAGGTCTATCTATGCACCTGGAAAAGCTAATAAAGCTAATGTTAAACCACTAGAGGACCTTTAAGAATGGCTGTAACGTAAAGCAATGAGACGAGGAGCAGCATCTGCCAGGGGCCCTGTCCGCAGCCAAGTGCAAATGCTCTCAGAGCCCCGTGTGGCTTTCAGCCGGCGTTTGCCGAGCCGCTGGAGGGTGCCGCGGTCCGGCTCCTTGCCCCGGGTGACCACGGCCCTCTGCTCTTCACCCAGACGTTCCACCGCCCCTCGACCCGGCTGGGATGTGGGGCTGCCCGGGTTTCCCTCCACGATGGAAAACCATGCAGGAGGTGTGCCGTCTGGCTGCCCGGGCTGAGCCCCAGCTCGTGGGCACCCCCGGGTGCCGGGAGCCCCGCGGCGGCGCCTGACGCCGGCTCTGCCCGTGGGCAGCCCTCTGCCCGCAGCGCAGCAAAAGCGAGGCAGAAAACCCCTGTCAGGTCAGCGCGCCCTTACGGCTGTGCCTGCCCTAAAAGGCAGGCGTTGGCCCGCGCTCGCAGCGTTTCTTTTGCCGTTAGAGCGGTTTCACTAATTTCTGATAAATATTTCAGCCGGGGGCAAGGCGAAGTTGGAGCTATGTGAAAGGCTGAGCTAAACTCCTGGCAGGGCGCTGGCGTTCTCTGCTCCCTCCCGCCCGCGCCCGTATATAACCGCCGTAAAAATCTGAAGCGCCAAAAAGATAAAGCAGCCTGTCCGCGCAGGGATTTATAAGGGAGTGGAAGCGCCTGCCAGCATCCGCTTTATAGACTTCCTCCCCGGTGCGCTGAGCGGAGCCTCCCCGGCTGGGCTCCGCGGCCTGAGGCCAGGAGATGCACACGGGGCTTTATCTGCCGGTAAATCTGCTGGGCGCGAGGCCATGGGAAACGCGCTGGCTGGCCGGGTTCTCCCCCCCGCGCTCCTTTGTTTGGAAAAAACCCAAAGGCGCGTTTGACTCACTGCTTTCCGCGCTGTGGCGAATCCCCAGGAGCTCGTCGAAGGCGTGGAGGACGGAGCTCTGCGCCGCGCTGCCGCCGGAGTACGCCAAGGGCTCCTCCGAGACGCCTTGGTAGACCAGCCCGTGCGGCATCGCCGGGTTGTCCCTCCAGCTGGGCGAGGGGGCAGGCGGTGGGCGAGGGGCTCCCGCGGGCCGGACCCCCGCGCTGCACCGGGCTGCGGATGCTGAGCGCAACCGTCCCGCCCCGGCCGTGCGCCGCCTGCTCCTCGCCGAGCCTCCCCAGCCATCCTCGCGCGCCAAACGAACGTGGGAAGGGAAGGTGGCGGCGAGGTGCATGCCGCCGGCACGGCATCTCCCCGGCATTTGGCCCCATGCGGAGCCCGGCTGCAGGCTGCAATGCCTCGGCACGAGCCGGGGAGCGGAGACCCCCCCCGGGAAACCTGCCATCCCCTTTGGTGTCCGGGTCAGGACAGCAGGGATGGCCGGGGAGCATGGCTGGGCTCTGTGCCGGCGTGCCGGGTGGCCGCCGCAGGTCCCATCCACCCCGGAGCCGAGCCACTAGCTTCCATGGAAGCTGTTCCGAAAGGTCAGGGGTGGAAGGAGAAATCGCTCGTTGCCTTTTGCCTATGAGCAAAAGACGCCTGGATTTCTGCAGGCTGCCGTGAGCCCCGGGCAGATCCCAGGGCAGCTCCCGCGGTGGCAGTGGCAGCGTCTCCGTCCGCCGCCCAGGCTGCCGGAGCTGGGGCAGCCGGCACATGCCCGAGCGCCGGTCCTGGTGCTCGCGTCGAGCGGGAGGAGGGGAGTGGTGGCTTTCCTGGCCGGAATAACGTAGTGGTACCCAATAAATTAATGCCTTGAAATGGCCACGGTCTGCTGGGAGCGGTCAGGCCACCTCTGCATCGGTGACAGTCCCCCGAACGCCCATCGCAGCCCTGGAGGTTTGCGCTGTGCGTCTGGCTCTGCCGCTGCCGCCCTTAAGAAACGTCCCCGAGGGCGGCGCGGGGCGGCCTGCCGCCGTCTGCCTCGGCGGAGGACAGTGCCGTAGTGCGGTTTCCTCCCTCTCGTAAGAGGCGCCAGCGTTGGGCGAGCCCAGGACCGGGGCAGTGTTTCTCGCCTCCCCCTCTCTGTGCACCGTTAATCCGCGGTCTGTGTCGTCCTGGTTTATGCGCCTGCTGTGCTAAGCCGGATAAATGCGCTCTTACGAGTGGGAAGAGAAGCTATAATTTTAGAGAGAAAATGTGCCTGGCACAAAAATATCTCTTGACCTTCTGGAGGATGCACCATTTCATGAAGCTTTCAGTACTGGCTGCTAAGGCTGTTTAACTGCAGGAGCAGATTTTGCACAAACTGAAAATAGCTTCATTATCAAATACCTTATTATTTTTAGCAGTCCCAGGGATGTATTTATAGTAACCTTTACTAGTGGGAAGTTCTTATAAGCAGAAGGGAGTTTAAGAGGCATGTTTTTGCAGGCTGATGACCATCAAGGCAAGGTCAGCTTGGATAAAAAATGAAGGAAAGCTAATCAGGATGTGTGGAGCCTTTTGACTTAGGAATGCTGAGATATGCTGAACAGAAATAAAAATAGAAACCCTCCAAGAAGCCCAAGAGCAGAGTAGTTTGGGATGCTTGCAGCTCCACAGGGAAGATGAGGGATAACAAAAACCGCAGCTTTGGCCTCTCATTACCCTGTTTCTACCTTGCCCAGCTGACAGTTTGAGTACTTGGGGGAAATGTTTTTTTAATTAATGGAATTGTAGTAAAACGACAGCAGGAGGCTTTTTATAGACGTTGCCTTAGAGAGCAGCACTTGGGGGAAGGGACCGCGCTCAGCCCCGTAGCCGTGTGCGTGCCGTGCACGAAGCAAAGAGAACTTAGTCTTGTTGAGCCAAGGGCAGCAATGGTTCCTCTCGCGCAGGCAGGGCTGTTTCTGCGCAGGGACCAGGCTTGGGGAGAGGTTCAAGCAAGGGATGCCGAGAAGCGGGAGGGGAGGCGGACGGAGCCTTTCCGCCCTGCTCCTCGTCCGGGCAGCCCGGCTCTCCTGCCGCGGCCCCCATCTGCCCTTCCCTGCTCCTCCCCACCCTCGGAAACTGCTGACTTTTCACTTTAGCGGAAAATGCGCCGACTTACCCGGAGAGAAAGATCCGGATCACAGAGTAAAACACTGCTGGATCCACATAATCTAGGAGAGAAATCAGATCATAAACGGTACTGCGGGCGAAAGGCAATTAGTTACATCTGCGTCAGCTTTTCCCGTCCGGCGGCACTTCCCCTCCCCGGAGCTGGGAAGCGGCCTGAATCCGCTGCGGGAGAAGCGGGCGGGCGGCGCGCGGCGGACCGCCGTCGCCCCTTCCCGGCGGTGCCCCCGCGGCAGCCCTCGGCCGCGCCATGCGCGGTTTGGGGGCTCCGCTCCGCAGGTCTTGAAAACACCCCCAGCTTTTAGCAGGGGTCGCTGTTGGGGTGCACCAGCCCCATCCATCGCCCGGGAGCGCTTAGCTCCCACCTGACTCTCTCCTGCTGCTGCGGTAGCTTCCGCTCCGTCCCCCCGGAGGTGCTTTACGGGCCGAGTGCCGGGGCGCTGGGGCTGCTGCATCCAGAGGAGCTAGCGCATGCATGCAGGAGGTTCGTTAGTACCGTGCATCCGCCTCAGAGCCTTGCTCATGTCCCCAACGGCCCCTGCCAGCTGCTGCAGGGCTTTATGCAGGGTCTCTTCGTCAAGCTGCAGGAGGGCGTTAATGGCCTGAGCGATCGCCTGCGAGAGAAGGGGAGGGAGAGCCATGAAGGGGCTGGGACCGGTTTGCTCTCTGTGCAAGGTGACAGCAGCAAGGGAGAGCGCGCACACGTGCGCCCGCCGGCTTGCAGCTGCGCAGTACCTTGATCCCGGGCACGGCTGCCTTCTCCACCAGGAGGGTGACGAGGATGAACCCTCTCAGGCTCTCTCCGCCGGGCAGGGAAATGATGGGGTCCAGATTTCTGCAAAGAGGGCCGGCGAAAGGGCCGGGCGAGCGGGGTGAGCAGGGTGCTCGCGCCGTGTCTCCCGCGTGCGCTCACCCAGCCGCGGTGCTCGCAGGGGCGGGCTGGGCAGCGGCACGGGCCGGTCGGGACCTGCGGTCTCCGGAGGCTTTGCTGTGGCTGTGGCCAGCAGCCGCCTAGGTCGTTTTGCCCCTGCCCCCCAAACTAGGGTGCGCGGTGCTTTTGGGGGAGCCCATGCCGTTGCATCCTTGCCCCGTGCATCCTCCTCCCGGCCCCCTTGCCCCAAGGCGTGGGAGAGACCCCGAGCTCGCAGACCGGAGAGCCTGGGGGCACCCAGAGCCGAAGGCTGCAGAGTCTCCCGTCTGCATCGGGTGCCGACACCGAGCCCAAAGGGACGGGGGCCGCGGAGCCGCAGGGCTCTGCCTCCGCAGGAGCCTAACCCTCCTCGCGCGCCCGCCGGGCTGGAGACCCGGCCCGTCGTCGCGTTGTCCAGGCAGTGGTGTGCGCGTGCCAAAGACCGAGCTGTCGGGTTGTGCTTGTGTATCGGAGCTGGGTCTAACCTAAGCAGAGCCCTGCAGTGTTGGAGCCGCGAAGCCAAGTCAAACAAAGCTAAGGCTGTTAAAAAATAAATAAGCATCCTGAATACTTACTCAATTTCCAGAGGCCTGAAGGCATTTCGGGCATTGCCAGCAAAGGCACCAGAAAAGGAGAAAGAGACATTGCAAATCGTGTTAGCAAGGGGTCGTGTTGCATGGGATACACGCGTTCCCGAGTGCTGTCCCGAAGCCTGGCGCTCCCGGGGCGCCCAGTTTCCCGTGTGTTTGTGCATGCGCACGCACGTCTGCGCTGACGGGGGCCCGAAAGATCGCCTCTCCCCCGTCCTGACAAGACCCTCCCAAGGAGCCTTCTCCTTAAGACAGGCCTCGAGTGGTGGTTGGTTTTAAATGGTTTTTCATCAGCATATGAGTCAAAACAGGAGTGGTTTGGGGGCCGTTCTTCCCCGTTCGGCTCCGAGGCTTATCGCTTTTAACCCGACCGCTGGAAAAGCTGTGTTGGGCCCGGAGGCCGGACTTTGCGCGTTTACCCGCCTGGGGTCTTCCTCTTCCAGTTGGCCAGCACGAAGTCGGCGTGGCTGAGGATGGGGGGGAGGCCAAGGCGCTGCGAGACCTCCCAGAAGGGGACGGCCAGGTTTCGGGGCAGGACCTGGAAGGCACCGCGTGGAGAGGAGGAACGCCGTCAGGCCGAGCAGCGGTGCCCGTCTGCGGCGCGGGGCCGGCCGGGAGAGGGGCCGCTCCTCCTCCGCGCCAGGCGGGAAGGCTTCGTCCCCCTCCGGCTGCTCCCGCGGGTTTGCTGGGGGCAGCGTCGGCCGGGGATGCCCAAGCGCGGGCGAACGCGCTCCACGCCGCTCCTACCTTGACGGTGCCCTCCTCGCCCTCCTGCCAGAGGTAGCCCATGGTGAGGAAGCTGAGCACCAGGTGAGCCAAGTGCAGCTCTTCGCGCCCGCTGAGGTCCCCGGCGCTCAGCTGGGGCATCTGCCAAAGAGACCCTCGTGAGCAGCGCGGTCCGGCCGAGCCGCGGCCCTCGGGGCATCCGGAGGGGGTCCCTGCCGCCGCAGGCTGCAGCGCGCTCCAATCTTTTCCTCTCCTTGGCGGCGGATACGCGTTAGGATTTGTCTTGTTGGCTGTTTCGGTGCGACTCTGCTCAAGAGACTTTGCTCCTGCAGAGCCGAAGTGACCCGCGCTGACCTCGAACCCAGCTGCGGGGGCACGAGCATCACGTTTTACTTGGAAATGCACCCGGGCCTTGCCGGCCTGCGTACGTGGCACATTTTCCTGGTGGGAGCGTCCTTG
Source organism: Apteryx mantelli (assembly GCF_036417845.1). Lineage (NCBI taxonomy): Eukaryota > Metazoa > Chordata > Aves > Apterygiformes > Apterygidae > Apteryx > Apteryx mantelli. Next base: position 6,724,195 of record NC_090006.1, on the reverse strand, counting down.
CTCCAGGTCCCCAGGCTCAGGAGCCAGGTCTGCCAGGGTGTTTCCCAGCGCTGTCCCTTCGGGCAACGCGCTCCTGGGAGCCGACCTGTCCCTAAGCGAGCAAAGCTACCCGGCGGGACCGGCTAAAGCAGCGAAAGCGCACCGCAGCCCAAAAAGCTGCCCATACAGCAGGCTCCTGCCCACATGGACGTGTCGGGAGGGGAGGGCTGGTTTGCTTTTCCGTGCTTGCAGCTTTACATGCTCTTTAGCCCTAAAACCCCGGGGATCCGCGAGGGTACCTGGTGGAGGCGCGAGCGGAGCTGGCGGCTGGCGATGAGCTGAGGCAGGCTGCTGGCGATCTCCATCCACGGCCCGTAGGGAGCCGGCAGCTCCATCTCGGTTGGCGTGGAGAGAGGGGAGAGAGAGGCAGTGAGGCGCCAAGCCCCGCACGGCTCCGTGCCGCGAGGCTGCATCCCGCCGCCTCCGGGGCAGGGAGGCTCGAGGCCGCGTCCTCGGCCCAGCAGCGCGGCCCCGATGCAGCCGGGTGCTGGGGGGACGCTCGCAATGCAAAACTGGGCTGAGGCGCAGGGAAACTGGGGAGTCAGGGAGCACCGGCAGCCTCGGGGACATGCAGGGAAGCTGTGGGATGGGGGTTGGAGGGAGCCGGGACGAGGACGGGGTGCTGCTGGCACCCCTGGAGGGCTGGGACACCGGCTTGACGCTGGGGATCACAGATCCCAGGGAAGAGCCAGGGTGCCGGCGAGGGGGGACTTTGCCCGGCCGGGGGGGCCTGGGTGCCGCCTGCTGTCCCGCTGCCTCGCCTCCGCAAAGGTCTTCCTGGGGATCTGCCAGGGCTGCGCTGTCGCTTCCCAGGGAAGCGAAGGGAGCCGAGGCCCCTGGCCTGGCTCCTGTGCTCCAGGTGCCCGCTGAAGGGCTGCGTCCAGTCCCTCCGCTTGTGGCATTAGCCTGCGTAATCGTGAGCTAACGACTGACGAACAAGCGTCTGTCTGTCCCCGAGAGGGAGCCCCAGGTGCAAAGGGCACGCGGGACCCGCAGCCTGAGCTCTCCTGCTTGCCCAAATCCCCTAAACCGACATCTGAACTGCAGAGCGCTCTCCTCCTCTCTGTGCCACTTGCTGCAACCAGTGCAACGACTGCAAAAATGAGGAACGTGTCCTTTGCACTGCCTAAGCCAAAGTACCGGATGCATTCCTTACTGCTTTTTATAAATTACTGTAAAATAATGTTAACTTTTAACCCAAGTGGAAGGCTGTTCGCTCACCCCACTTTTTCTCTGTCCTATGTTTCTTTTAGTATGATGACGCAGTGACAGTCGGTTCCTACCAGGGGATTCGGAAGAAGGAAGCCGTAATCCTCCGAGACCTGAAACCTGCTCAGCGTGAACGGCAGTGGGGTCTCCTCGTTTTCACCGCTCGACGCCATCCCCAGGCGGCCGGTTGCAGAGTCGGGACTCCCCAGGCCGGCAGCGGATCGGGACAGGGATCAGGACCAGGATCAGGACCTGGATCGGGACCGGGATCGGGAGGAGCGCGGCGCTGCCCGCTCCCTGCAGCGCCCGGTATGTGCTGAGCCAGCGAGCGGGGCCGGCGCGGGGCCGAACCTTGTCCCGGGGGGGAGCGGCGCCCGCGCTGCCCAATGGCCGGGGGTCCGAGCAAACACGGTTAAAGGTTGCTGATAAGTCGTTATCCGCCGGGCAAACAGCAGTGTCCGTCTCCATCGGCATCCAGCCACGGAGGCGGCTGAGGGAGGCTCCCTCCGGCGAGGGTCCGGCAGCTTGCAGGAGGTGCTGCCGCTTCGTGTGCTAGCTGTGTGCCCGGCACAGCCGGAGCAGCGGGAGCCGCAGCCGAAGTTGCTGCCGCAGAAGGAAGCACCGCCTGGCAGGGAGCCGAGCGTCCTCACCCGCGTGTCTTCTCGCTTACGGTTTTCTCCGCATTTCCAGCCAACTTCCTAATGAGCAAACGCGAGCTGATGTTGTTGTGAACTTGCCGGTGCCAAGCGAAGTGGTAGCCGTGAGGGCTGTTTTCAGGAGCGCCAGGGAAGGATGTGCTGCGGCGTGCCGGCGCCTGCACGCGTGGCCCTGGGAGCAGGGAGTGACCAGCGGGCGCTGGGGCCTCCGGCTGTCCTCATGACCCGGTCTGCGGGTGTCTGAGCTGGGTGGGCAGCAGCAAACCTCCCTGCCCATCAGGCGGTTTTGCTCCCCGTGTGTTTCTCCTCGGGAGGGAGCCGGGACCAGGGCGAGCAGTGCAGCAGGGGCTGGTGGCTGCGGCCCAGGGATCGCGACGGAGATGCTGGAGCAGTGATTGCACGCGGTGCAGCGCTGCTGCCACCTCGAGCGGTGCCTCCCCAGCGCAGCAGCGGGGGTTACCTTATGGGCAAGGTGGCGCCAGTGCCACCGTCTCCAGAAAATCCTGCACTTTGGGATGAGCTTCCGGGTGGGCAGCGGAGCCGCTGGTTTGCGCAGTCTGGTGCGGGTCTCTGTCGCTGCTCCTGCATGTTGTTGTCCTCACGTCAATGTGCCAGTGCTGGTGCCAGGTGCATCTGCCTGCGGCCCCTGTGCCAGGGAGCAGCCCGGCAGCATCGGCAGTGTGTTCTCGCGCTGCACGTGAGGCAGGTCAGCGGGATCGCGGGTGTCTGGGGGCTGCAGCAGTGCTGCCCTGCAGCGCTTGGGGACTGTGGGAGCCTCTGTGCTGACAGTGGTTTGAAGCGCAGGGCTGACCTGCCTCTCCTTGTGGCCGATACCTCCTGCAGCGCCGCAGCTCAGTGGGCGTTTGGCCTCTCCAGTGGAGATTTGTTTTCCCCATGCGGTCTTGGCGTGACAGTGTGAAATGTGCCCCCAGAGCGGCTGGCAGGTCCCCGGAGCGTGGGAACCCCTTTGCTGTTGTCTGCACCCAGCAGAGCCCCATCCCGGGGTGGCCGTGCCCGGCCGAAAGCATCACCTGCTCTGTGCCGCTGCAATCGGCCGGTTCCGCTCCGCTCTGTACCTTGAGTCCAGGCGCAGCTGCTCCCTGCACGAGCACGGACACGAGGAAGAAGCACTTGCTGCTGTCCCCACCGGGGAAGGGACATCCAGATCCTGCGGGGAGAGACAGGGTCGCAAGGAGCAGGTCAGTGCTGTGCCGTGGTGCCTTGGGGAGTGCTTCGGTGCTCTTTCAGGTGTGCCGAGATGCTGTCGGTGCTCTGCACAGCGTAAAGCTGTTCTTGTGTGAACCCACCGTGGGTGCAGATTCTGCAAAGTGTGTCCTCTCAGCAAGGGTGTAGCATTTTTGGGGTGTCTTTTATTTGACGGGTGGCAGCCCAGGGAGGCGGGTGGGTGCGACGAAGGTGCGGGCTGGTGCTGCAGTGGGAGCTCAGGGGCAGGAGCCGCAGGGGCCGGGACAGTCCCCTGCCGCCCTGGCGGTAACAAGTTGAACGGGGAGTCCAGCCAGACTGGATGGCAACTGCCGGCTACCTGTCCGCTCACAAATGGTCTGGGGCTGCTGTTTTGGCCCCGTGGGTGCGTTGTGGAGTGTGGCACCCTTGTTTTGGGCGGTGCAGTGGGAACACTGCTGTCCCCCTACGAGCACACCTGCCCTTTCCCTAGTGGAGCTGTGTGCAGGCCATGCACAGCCTGGCGACCTCCCTGGTCGTCCTGGTCCCCTGGTACTGTGTCATTGCACTTACTCTATGTCCATGGGCCTTCAGTCACCATCAGAGCAGAGTGGAGGAGTTCAGAGGGGAAGAGAAGGAGAAAATAGCATTAAAATCTTTCCATCTGTTGCTCTGCAGGACCAAGCAGCTCTGACCAGCTGAGGAACTGGACCACCACATGGGATTTGACCGGCCGGTTTGCAGTGAAGCCTTGTGCTCTGCCTACCTGCGAGGCTCCCGTTTCCTCCAGTTGGCGAGGATGCAGTCGGCGTAGATGAGGACGGGAGGAGGCCCAGGAGCTCCGAGAGTGCGCAGTAAGGTACCGCCAGCGTGCGGGGCAGGCTCTAGGTGCAAGGGGAGCAGTGTGAGGAGGAGCGGCAGGCGCTGCTGTGTGGGGCAGCAATGCAGAGGAGTTGGGCACAGCGTGGGGACGGGATGGGTCGGCAGAGTGGCCGGAGCAGGAGCGGGGCTTTGTGTGTGCAAGGCAGTGGCTGGCAGGGCAGGTGCCCATTGCGCTGGGCCAGGTGATGCAGAAGTAGAGGAGCAGCCTGCCTGGGCTGCTCTGGGCGTTCCCGTGCTGGTGGCCTGCTGGCTGCAGCTGAGGATGAGCCCGTGCTGCTGGGGAAGCAGCCTGTCCCCCATGGGGGCAGGCAAATGCTGCTGGCACCCAGCGCTCGGGTCTCTGTGGGGTGTCTGTGCTGTCCCTGATGGCGGGACAGCCTGGCAGTGCTGGCTAACGGTGGTGTTTTCTTGGGTGGCTGGATGGGGTGGAGAGCTGGGGAGCCCCAGCAGGGAGAGGGAGGTCTGCGTGCTGGCACAGCCTCGGGGTCCTGCTGCAGGTGTTCCCTGGGGCCTGGGGCAGGGCTGGCGAGGGAAGTGGCCCGAGGGACTGGGATCAATGATGTGATGTGTTGCTGGGGCTGTGCTCTGTCAGTCCAGGTTAGCTCCGGGGAGGTGCTGTGATGGGGCGGAGAGGGCCTGTGAAGTGGATGTGTTACTCGCGGGTGTGCAGAGCAGGGTGGCCTCTGTGGCCCGGGCAGCGGTCTGGCGGGTGCGAGGAGCGGCTGCTGTGCGTATGGTGTAATTTGGGTGCTGCTGTTTGCTGTGCAGGTGGCTCGCCGTGTGGCGTCTGCTGGGAGCCCAGGAGCGCTGAGGGAGGAACGCCTGTGCTGCCCCCCCCCCCCGTGCTGGATGGAGAAGCCTGTTCTGCCCCATAAGTGCAGGCCAGGGGTAATGATGTGCAGGAGAGGAAGCTGGGGCTGCCCTCGCCAGCCCCCAGAGTGGCATCATCACCCTGGACAGCGGCTCCGGGCAGGAGCGTCGTGTGATGGGAGAGCAGCCAGGCCTGCCGTGGTGCCCGCACTCCCTTGTGGCACCCTGCGCCCCACAGCCATGGGAAGGAAGGTGGCCTGGAGACAAGCAGGTGGGTGTCTTTCCTCCTCTCTTGCCAGTGAGGGTCTGCTTTCCCTCCCTAGCTGCAGGGGAGGTCAGAGCTAGGTGTGCAGCAGCCAGTGAGACCGGGAGGCCTTCTGCCTGGCCGGGTGAGTGTGGGTAGGCACTTTTCTAGGTGGTCTCAAGGGGTTCCTAGTGGTTGTGCAGCTGAGAGCCCTGGAGCTCATTGCCCTTGTAAAGAAGTGCAGTGCCCCAGAGCCTGTGGAGCAGTGCGGTGTGCTGTTTGTCAGCCCTCATGCTCCTAAAGTGCAGATGATGTAGGAGATGGTCCTGCAGTGGATGGTAACCATTTTGGGGGCTATGAGGAGCCTTTGTCTGTAAGAGAAGCAGGGCTGTGCAGTTTCCCCTTTCCTGGCAGCAGTGCTGAGGCTGATGTTACACTGGAGGTTCGTGTCCCTTTGTCATTCAGGGTGAAAGCAGTGTATGCCCCATCCCACTTGGAACTGGGAAGGATGCTGGCCCTGCAGGGAGTGATGCTGTGGTCTAGGTAGGCTGTTGGAGAGCTCCTGCACCTGAGGGGCTCTCTGTGGTTGTGCTGCTGGGAGGCAGAGCTGCTCTCCAGGAACCTGAGCGCTTGTTGTAAGGGATGGGGAGCAATGCACTGTTGGGGTGACTTGTGGCTAGCACGGGCCCTGGGAAATGGAGGATGGTGGTGTTTAGGAGAGCAGCTGCTCTGCAGAGTCTGGCTGCTGTCACTGTGGCCCACGCTAGGTGTGTTGTCTTGCTGGGTGCCACTCTGTCACCCTTGGGGCAGTGAGTGGAGGGAAGTGAGTACTGAAGAGGCACTGTTGGAAAAGCTCATATGTATGTATGTATATGTATGTGTATTTCTGCAAGAGTGTGTGTGTGTGTGTGTGTGTTGTGCCAGGGATCTGTTGTGGCTGCTGTGGGTGGATTGCACTTGCTAGGTGTGTGGCTGCCTGGAAATCCTTGGGCTGTTGCCACAATGATGGGGTAAATGGTGTTTTCAGGTTGCTGTTTCTGTTGAGCAAGGATGTGCATTGCTTCCTGGTGGTGTGAGGTCCTCCTTGGAGGTGAGTGTGCCCCTGATTGATTGCAGGTGGTGATTTCTCAGGGTCCAAGCTGCCTCTGGGAAGATGGAGCCCAGGAGCATGTGCTGTAGGATGGGAGGTGATGTATGTATGTATGTGTTGTGTGTTGTGACGGGTCACTTTCCGGAGGACTGTGGGGGAGGCGGTGCTCTGTCTGGATGTGGAAGCTGCATGCTGTGCATGGCTCTGGAGGGCAGAGGAGCAGTAGTAGGCTGCTGGGCAGGGTGTGGTGTGGGCCCTGGAAAGTGGTGCCAGGGTACTGAGGCAGAGTTGGTTTGTGATGGAAGTCAGTCAGTTAGTTAGTCTTGTGTGTGGGAGCTGTTTGTGATGGTGCTGTGTTTGTTTTCTGCAGGAGAGCTGGACTCTGGATGGGAAGAAGAAGTTGTGTGTGCCTGAAGCTTCTTGGAGGAGTGAGGTGTGGAGAAGATGCCCAGAGAAGAAGAAGGAAGTTGGGGCTCTGCTGTGGAGTCTGGGTGGGCTCTCCTTTGCAGGTGCTGGCTGGTGCAGTTGTCTCTCTGTCAGCCTGGGTGCCTCCTGGGCTCCCCACTCTCTGGTGGAAGTGCATGTGGACAGAGCCTTTGTGTGGACCTGGGAGGAGCAAGGCCTGGAGAAGGTGGCCAGAGCAGGGCTTGGAGGTGTGCCGTGGAGTCTGGGTGGGCTCTCTCTTGCAGGATGTGGCCAGTGCTGCCTGCTCTGGCCCCTCGTGGACTCTATGTTTGTTTGGTGGTGTAGGGAGTGCTGGAGGTGTCCCTGCTGGCCCTGGGCTGTGCAGGTAAGTAAGTAAGTGAGTGAGTGAGTGAGTTTGTAATGGCAGTGTAGGAATGTGGTCAGGAGAGGAGAGGTAAGTAGGTAGGTAGGTAGGTAGTTAGAGGGGGAGAGTAGAGTGCTGCAGGGAGTGTAGAGGGAGTGGGCTAGAGTGGTGTGGTGGGGCTGAGAGTTGCAGGGGGTGGAGTGAAGGGGACTGGGTCTGTGTGAGTGGTGGGCAGGGGCAGAGTGGTGAGGAGAGGAGATGTGGGGAGTGGAGCAGAAGAGAGTGGAGGGCAGTGGTGTGGTGTGGTGAGGTCTGAGGCAGAGTGGCCCGGAGTGGAGGGAGCTGGACTTGACTTGAGTTGAGTGAGGGAGGTGTGTGGGCAGGTAGGTTGCCTGGGTGAGTAGTGGCCAGATGATGGCCAGGAGGCTCTGTGTGCCTGGATGGCCAGGGAGGGAGAGATGCATAGGTGGAGAGATAGATAGTTGATGTGAGGAAGGAGGGGTTGCTAGCTGGAGTGGGAGGTGTGGATGAGGTGCTGCCTGGTGTTCCTGGGGGAAGAGGGGCAGTGTGCAGGGCAGGGCAGTGCTGGCAAGTGTGGAGGTGGAGTGTTCCTGGATGGAGGTGTGGGTGGGTGAGTGAGTTAGTTAGTTAGTTGGTTAGTGAGTGCCTGCTTGCTGAGGGTGAGGAGCTGAAGTGCTGGTGGCGGCAGCTCTTAGTCCCTAGGGAGTTTGTGGTTGAGGGGGCAGGCTGAGTGAGTGAGTGAGTGGTGGCTCTTAGTGGGGGGTGCTGGGGCTCCCTGGTAGGCCTCCTGGGAGACGGGCCAATGGGGCTCTTGGCCCCATGGCTGGAGATGGATGGATGGATGGATAGACAGGTAGATAGGTAGAAAGAAGGGGCCAATGAGGGGCCCTCTGGCCCCGTCTCCCCTGGTGGGGGTGGGCTCTGGGAGGTGGAGGGGTGGGTGGCCCCAGGGCCTGATGGGCCTGGGGCTCCCTGGGCCCCGATTGGAGGCCCCCGCTGGGGGGAGGAGACAGGCAGCCCAAAAGGGGCCGGGAGCAAGCGACCGAGGGAGCGCAGCGAACGGGGACGAGCAAACGGGGCAGTTAGCGTGGCAGTTCGCGGGGGCAGGGAGCGGGGCCGGGGCCCGCCACTCTGCCCGAGCTCCTGCAGCCCTCCTGGGCAGACCTCGGCCGCCAGGGCCCCTCTCCTCCTCCAGGTAAGGCTCCCTTCTCCCCCACAGGGCCCCGGCCTCGGGGCTGCCCAGCCTCGGGGGCCCTTCCCTGGGCCGGGCCTCCACCACGAGCCCCTGGTCCCCAGGCCTGCTCCCTGGAGCTCTGGCCCCAGGCTCCTGGCGGTCCGGGCCCCCAGGGCAGGAGGCTGCCTGGGGCTGGGCAGCCCCATCAGGACCCCGGCCAGGGCCCAGCGCTCTCCACCACCACCCAGAGCTGCAGCTAAGAGCCTCGTCCAGCACCACCCACCTCTGCCCACAGGGGGAGCTGGCCAGGGCTCGGCACCCTGCAGCTCTCCACCAAGAAGGGCCACCAGGCAGGCTGGGCACCTCGCACTCTACCCAGGCCTCCACCACCAGGGGAGCCTGACCCACCAGAGCGCACCCAGCAGGGCTCAGGTCTGCCCCACACACTCCACTTACTTACTTACTTACTTACTTACTTAGAGCTGGTAGCTCCATCACCCCAAGGGGGAGGCCCCACCAGGCCCTCAGCCCCAGCCAACACCAACAGCCACACTCAGACATGACTCATTCACTCACTAGGAGCCCCCACCACCACTCAAGACCCATCTATCAATCATCTATCTATCTGTCTTCCACACATAGGCCTCACTGCCCATCACCACTCCTGGGGGCAGGCCCCAAGAGCTGACACCCATCCCACTCCAGCACAGCTTCCCTTGGAGCCTCCTCCACACATCAGGGGGCTCACCACCCATCATCACACCTCCAGCCAGGCAGGGTACCTAGGGGAGGGCCAGCTCAGAGGGCCAGGGCCCGCACATCTTCACTGAGCACCACCGCCCACCAGGCAGGGCACCTGGAGAGCACTCAGCTCACAGGGCTAGGACCAGCCCCACTCCTGCCCATCATCTTCCTGAAGAGCCTGCCCTACTCACCAGCTGCCAGCACACACACAGGTCTTCCCATCCATCACAGCAGCAGCAAGGCAGGCCACCTGCAGGGAGCCCCACACAGGAGAGGCTCTGGCCATCCCAGGGCTGCACATAGCAGTCAGAGGAGCCCCTCAGCCAAGGAGCTGCTCCACACACTGGGCCTCCCACACAGACACCACCTGCCACACACCCACCAACAACCAACTACCCACCTAACAACTTCCTTGCTGCCAGGCTCCATGCAAGGGGACACTTCTTCACTCACCCACTCACAGCTCCACCCCAACAGGGCAAACAAACACCAGACATACATAGGCTCAGCTGGAGAGCTGCCACCACAGGACACCTGCAGGGACAAACACGCTCCCCTCCTCACCAGCACACACCACCTACTTACTTACCTACCTACCTACCTACCTACTTACTTACCTACTCACTCACTTTCTAAGTACCTAACTAACTAACTAACTAACTAACTTCCTTACTCACTTACTTACCCCACCAGGGACACTGCCAATCCCCACACCAGCCCCTTGCCACCTCCCACCACGCACACATATCCAGACACTCCAGAGGTCCCACAAGTAGCTACCCCCTGCTCTGCTCCAACAAACACCTCCAGCTCCAGGTGACACTGCCACATACCTCTCTCTCTCCCCCACCCCTCTGGCTAGCTCTGCCCCAGACAGACACCCCTGTTCAGGGCCACCCACACACAACTAACTGCAGTCCTATGCCCTCCAACAGCACCACTCTCTCCTGGAGCAGGCACATGTGCAGCAGACACCAGGAGGCCGTGCTCCCACAGCAGCCCACCCTGGCACCCACAGGCAGCCCTGCTCCCTCATTATCTCTCACCACACAGACAGCACCAACACAACACTCCAGAGGGATCACAGGACTCAAACATCAGTAGGAAAGAAAGACCTTTTATTGACCCCAACACAAGTCATGGGCACTTACTTACTTACAGCAAGCTCTGCACCTCCCTTCAGCAGAGCACCACAGTCATCCACAACACAGCCCCCCCAAGGGCAGGCATTCACTTCTTCAGTGGCCCCGGCCCAGCAGGACACTTCCCAAACAGGCCATGTCCCACTCGCTCTCTTCCTTTCAGGCGCTGCACAGAACATGTCCAGGCCCCACCTTCCAGGATCCACACAGCCAGGCACGTTGCACAACCCTGTTTGTTTGTTTGTTTCTTCATTACACACTGCAGAAAAACACAAAGCAGAGACTCCTGTGAGCCACCAGACCTCACCAGCACAGGCACAGCCCCAACAGAGCCTTCCACCCCAAGGACCTGCCGACAGGACCATCACAGCACTAGCACAGCAGAGGACCCTGCACGTGCAGCAGCTACCCTCCGGGCACACACCTAGAGCAAGGGAGAGGCACAGGGCAGGCCCCAGGGCCACCCTACAGCTGCACACACCTCACCTCATTCCCAGAGGGGGCTGGCACAGTGGCACCACCCGGTACTGCCAGCCTGCCATCCATCTGCAGGCCATCTGCTGCACCCAGGTAAGCGTGTCCTGCTACAGTCCCCAGGCAGACACACATCTGTCCCAGCACCAGACCCGCTCCAGGTAGAGGCAGGCTCCAGCCAGACACTCCTGCAAGGGCCATTACTCCACACCACCAGGTGTGGGACACACCACTCCCAGGCCACCTCTCCCACTTCCACCTAGCATGCGGCCCACCAAATCCTCCAACATGCTGGCACCCGCAGCCACAACACCCCCTCACAGTCACCCCACTCACTGGCACATCCCTGTCACCACACTCACAGCCACTCCTGCCCTCTGCCACAACAAGGGCCAGCACAAGCTCCCCATCCCCTGCAATGAGCAGCCACACACCACTACACTGATCAGCCAACACACACAACCGCTTCTGCCCTGCCCTGGTCCACCTTCCTTCTCCTGAGGCGACACTCCAGCCTCCCCCTGGCCCCGCTTACTTACTTACTTACTTACTTACTTACTTAGTTTTTTACTTCCTTCCCCTCTTACCTTCTTGCTTCCTCACTCAGATACCCCACCACTCCAGACCCCTCTGCAAGCAGCAGGCACCACTACCCCAAAGAGCTGTAGCATTCCCAGAACACACAGGATCCCCCCCCCCCACTAGCATCACCAGGGCTCCACCACCTTCTCCACTCTGCTACCTATACTGCCTGAACTCACACATCCTACCACATTCCACAAACACCACTCCCAGGCCACTATCATGGCATGCAGACTGCTCCCCACCACCCAGAACACCCCCATCTATCATCTGCTGCAGACTACCTAACTAACTAACTAACCAAAAAGGCCCTCTTTGGACAGACACCAGCTCAGCACAGGACACGCCGTGAGCTGAGCAAGGTTGGCCAACACTGACCTCTTAGCAGGCTACACTATTACATGCTGGACACCCACCTTGGCTCATCTGCACAGTCCACATCCACACACCTAGAGTGGCATGAGCAGAGGCATTCCTGCAAGTGCTACAGCTACAGCCACAAACCCTAAATAGTCCCTTCGGCACGCACCACCGCCCTCCTCCCAGCGCCATTCGTACTCCCGGAGCAGCACTCGGCCTTCCCTACGGCTCCTGTGGCCAGCTAATGCCAGGCACCGGCCTGGTCGGCACCCTCTGCCGGGGGGCCCCTTTGCTAGGCCTCAGCTACGTCACCTATGCCTTTCCCAGCACCCTCACCGCGACACATTCCCACGCTGGCTCTCCCCTCCTCACTCATCTCCCATGCACAGAAAGCCGACACACAGCATCCTCCTCCACAACGGGCAACTGGAGCCCCCGGTCCCCAACACACACACTACTCTCAGTACATTCTTCCGTGAGCCGGGCTAACTTACTCGTCACACGGTGACTCCTCCGGAGCGAGGCGGCCGCACCATTCGCTTCGCCTCCTTACCAGGACGGCAGCCCCGACGAGGACGGGCAGAAAGAGACAGAAACTTATCAGGAGCCAGTTCCTCACCACGTTCCTGCTCGGGACGGCCACATCATCTAGATAAAGGACAGAAATGGCCTTCTTAACCACACAAAGCAGAGTCCTTGGGACAAGAATGCTTACCTACATGGACCGGCAGAGCAGCACAGCTGGACATCTCTCTCTCGCTCTCTCGCTCTCTCTCGCTCTCTCCCTCTCCCTCTCTCGCCGTCTCTCTCAATCCATCTACATATAGATCTTTCTTTCTCTCTCCCTCTCTCCCCCCTACATCCATAGATAGATAGATAGATATCTCTCTACATATATCTTTCTTTATATAGATCTCTCTCTCCCCCTCTCTCCCCATATATATCTCTATATATCTATACATAGATCTCTCTCTCTCTCCCCCATCCATCTATATATAGATCTCTCTCTATATATCTATATATATCTGTATATCTCTATATATCTATCTTTATATAGATGTCTCTCTCCCCCCATATCCATACATATCTATATATATATCTTTCTTTCTTTATATAGATCTCTCTCTCCCCCCCATTTATGTCTATATATAGATCTCTCTCTCCCTCTCCCTCTCTCCAAACACACAGGAACAGGCAGACCTGTAGCTGTGTGTCACATGAGGACACAACTACTTCTTCAGACACCCGAGAGAGAGAGAGAGACACTCAGGATGCCCCATTCCCAGCACTCACAGCTCTCATGCAGCTGCCTCGGGCCCGCTCCTTGGCTACAGGACCTGGGCACGCTGACAGCCCCAAGATACACACTGGTGTTTTTTAACCCATGCCTAATGCACAGTACACGCTGCTTTTCCCTCCCTTCACCCCACACAAGGAGTACCTTCTTCCCAGTAGAGAAGGAACCGAGAACCAGAGCCACCCTTTCTGCTTACCGCCTCGGAACAGGCTCTCGCTGCTTCCTCCCATCGTGCTCCCTTTCTCCTGGCAGGTGGGTGGCTTCCAACCGGGAAGGCAATGACAGTGCCCTTTGTTGTTGCATACCTGCATCTCAAAGGAAGGGGCAAAGAAAACACGCAACAGTTAGTTAGTTAGTTAGCTAGCTACGAGGGGTCACCACCTCCAAACACTTGGCATAGACATCACGGCAAGTTGCATGAGGCAAAGCCTTTGGACACACAACTTGCCCAAGGTTCACGTGCACACGCTCACACACAGACACCCGTTTGTAGGCAGGGCCCTCAGCAACCCAGTGCCACAGCCACTTCCCACTGCAGAGGAGCAGGAGCAAGTGGAAACGCTGAGATGCCAGGACCGAGGTGATTTCGCCCTGCCAGCGTCACAGGCAGGGGTGCTCTCCCTGAGGCCACATCACCTTCTGTCCCATCTTTGGCATTTTGGCCCAGCCTCCAGAGAGGCCGAGCCGCTTTCTACTTTGCAGGGGCAGAGCTGAGCCCGCCAGCCTGCTGCTTCTCCCACACCTATAGAAGAGAGACGTTTGCTCTGTAGCCGCTACAAGGAGACACTCTGGGACTTCCCCTGCCAGGCAGCCACCCCCAGCCCCTTCTCCCTCTGGATACATCGTGCCGCTTGTGCGAGGGAGGGCTCAGGCAATTCCCATGGTCTGCAAACAGCAGTGCAGGGCATCATTACTTACACCGTGATTGTGGCACTTTGTCTTTATTTCACACTTGTAGTTCAAGACGGTAGCAGACACACACTTCTGGTTCATGCAAATCTAGAACCCAAACAAACACAGGCAAAACCCGCTCAGCAGACAGCACAAGAGTCACAAGCACCACCTTGCTCTGGAGAGCCACAGGGTTTTCAGGAGCCCGCCCCAGAGCGACAGGCTTTGACCCAGACCCTGTCCAACAACAAGTCCGTCCACGCACGGATCCCAACCCGTTCGGAAGACTGCCGCTCAGAAATGCGGCTGCTACCACGGCACGACCCTCTACAGCTCTTCCATCCACAGAGAAAACACCAGCATTTCTAATGAGCACCTACCATGTGGTCATCGCAGACGGTGCCGTCGTTCACCAGCATCGGGTCCCTCTCCGCAGGAGGCTTCATGTAGTCTAACGTCACACACAACGAATTCTGCACCCGTGCATAAATGACCGCTGCTCTCTCCTTAATAAACGGCTTATGACCCGGATATTCACAAACGAGCTTCCCACACCGGAGATCCCTACAAACACATCGAGAGGACGTTCCGAGGCCGCTGGTCCTCGCCACGGCCCTTCCCACGCCTTACCGTGTGACTCGCTGACGCCGAGCCGGCTCGTCGTGAGCTGCTCGCCGTACAAACGCTCCCCAGCACGAGGACTTCCTGCTCACGCTTCGGTCCCCTATAGGCCTCTCTCTCACCTCTGCTTCACGGCCCTCACCCGGGACGGCTCGGCACGGGCACCTCCCATTCCCCTCCTGGCCGCCATCGGCCCACACACGTACAGGCAGAGATTCCACAGATCCCACCCCCCTACCACCAGGAGAGCACGCTTCGCTCCTCCGCGACCGAGCGGCAGCATTCAGAAACAAGCTCCGCTACCATTTTGCCCCACATCTTGGCTCGCGAGGTTTCCCGCTCCGTGGCAGACCGTGCTGCAGCTGGGGAAACCGCAGCACCGCTCCTTCGTGACTGACTTACTTCCACGCGCAACTCTGGTAACCGCTCCGATTGGAGCCGCAGTGTCCCATTCTGTCCCTTTGGCCGTTAATTTCTTCGTAACAGGCCAAGGGCCCATTTCTGGCACCTGGGGACACAGGCCATCACTTACTTACTTGCACTCCATCCAAGGTCTCTCCACGCAGACGTGGCGAGCCACAACTTGGGCCATGCGACACGTCAGCACCTCAGCCAGGCACTCTGTTCTCTCCCAAGTCTCCGGGAGCGTGGCTGTGCAAGAACCCAGAGAATACAGCTTTCACACTTCCGCTCAATACAAACTAACTGCTCCTATACATTAGTCTACCTGCTTCACATCCTCACTGGAGCCCACACAGAGGCTTTGCTGCAATGCAGAGAAAGCCAGGCTTCTCCCAACACAACTGCGAGGCCTTCAGGGACATTGCTAGGATTCTCATCCCAGAGAACAGGGCCATCTGCTCCCCACGGCTCCCCGACACAGTATCGCCTAGCCAGACAGAAAGGCACGCGCTGCTAGGCAGTCGCGACCTGTGTGCCACGGCCTGCCAGTTCCCTCTCCTGCCAGGTATTTGCACTACATCCAGGTCCGTCCTTAACACAGGACTCCCAACACCATCCGCGCCACAAACGACTGCACACATGTCGCCCTGCAGTCGCAAGGCGTACGCTCCTTATCAGACATTATTCTAAGCACTGGGACCCTGGTGACCGAGCCATAGGTGAGACCGGGCCGCCGGCGCGGCACTACATCTCGCCCTGGACGCGACACATCTCCCAGGCTGGCGGTTTCCGGGAGGCGTCCCGAGCGAGAATATGCGTACCGAGAGCCGGCTCTCGTCACCCCCACCTGCCTTTGTAGGACGCTTTGGACCGACCGGCGATGCGCCCCACATGACCTGGCAAACCAGCACAGGAGCTCGTGGGAGCTGCCGATCGCGAAGCCACAGCAGGTGCTGCCTCGCTTACGGGCTGCACAACACCCCCTTCACCCCCCTGACAGCTCTCTCACGGGCACTCGTTCAGCCGCAGCAGCTTTCCTCACCTCTTTTCTGTTGCTCTCACTCTCTGCCTCCACACTCCTTTTCGGACAGCACTTTCCTTTCTCTTTGGAGTTCCCTCCTTCATCCTTCAGAGACCTCATCTGTCGCTCACGGTGGCAGACAGTCTCCATTCATGTTCATTCAGCTCGTTCCCATTCACACAGAGATGCGCGCTTTCTCCCAAACCTGCTTTGCTCCCTGCTCCCAGCACCTATTCTCTTACTCAACCTGGGAGCACAACTTCACTTCTTCTATTCACGGCCAGGCTAGTTCCATTCCATTTCCCCGAGGCTGATTGCCCCCCCGCGCTCTCTCTTACATACTCCTCAGCCAGTCCCCGGGCTACGACAGCAGGCTGATTAACAGCCTTCACGACGCTCGCTTCCCTGCTTTCCTCCGTGCCTCCTTTTCCTTCTCACGCACATGTGGGTCGGACTTCCGTCACAACTGGGCTTTCCCGACGCAATGATTTCACACTAGAGCTTTGGCGTGCATGAAAAGCACCCTCCCCGCTATGGGATCGTCCCCCCCACGACCGTTTGTCGCCGTTACCTTTCCCGAAGATCTTCTGACACTGCTTGTCGGCCATCTGGCAAACTCCGTGGTAACAAAAAGCGCTCCTCTTGTTGCAGGGATGCCCGTCCATGACCCAGAAGTTCGGCGTGCACTGCCCAGAGGTACCGTTGCAATACTCTTTCAGCTCGCACTCATCCTCAGGGCTGGTTCGACATAAGGTGCCTCTTTTCAGAAACTAGGGGAAAGAGGCAGACCGAGAGGAGCTACGCTTAGCACCCACACGTACAGGCAAAAGATTAACACTGTTACTAGGCAAAAAGAACGTGCTGGCTTTCCAGATTCACCCAGACTTAGGGAAAAACACCAGTATCTTTTCCAGGTTCGCCACAAACCACCTTGACCCCTACAAAAGATTAGCGCTCGGATCCGATCTGCAACTTCTCTCGTCACATTACCTTTGACCAGCTACGTAGCATCGGGGCTGCCACCTAACTAGACCTCGATTCTTCTCCCACCATTTTCTCAAAGACACTGATACTCTTCAGCAAACTGTCTCACCTTCATGCCTGCTGAGTTACGGTCTTTCCACCACAGAGTTTCCAGATGTCTGAAATCCAGACTCTCAGGAAAGAGATTTCAGGCATACCACAGCATTTGACATTCTTGAGCATTACATCAGCCACTGAGAAAATGGTCTGCCAACTCTTCGCAAACGCTACCGCCAGCTGCCCTTCTATACACACCGTTTAGAGCAGATATGTTCCAGAAAGCAGAGCGGATGGCCCCGAGCGAGAGGAATATCAGCTCCGCTCGCTTCTGACGCTAGTGCTCAACCTTGCCTCTCTCCATGCAGTACACTTGCAAGACCACAGTCGCGCTCACTCAGGAGCTGTGCCTCCAGTCGCAGGCCCCCGGGATTTTTACACATCGGAGGACAGTCGGCACCTAGGTAGTCCGCCATGACGCAACACTCTCAGTCAGCTTTCTGCACCTTCGTTCCAGCCCTCCCATCCGAAAGACCAGCAAATCCCCCTCTCGCGACACTCCCATCATGCAGCCCCCCGCTGTGGCTCGAGCCCATCCAGGCGGCTTTGGATGCTTGGGGGGCCAGGCGCAGATTTATCCATGATACTGCACACCATCGCCGAAAGGAGTCTAACGGCTCGGTACGGCCCATGCTGCAAGGCAAAATGGGGAAAATGCTACAAGCCTTGCATGTGGAGTTAAGGTAAGGGGTCTCCTTGCTCTCCGGTCTGACTGACAGTACTTGGAAAGAGGGCAAAGTCGCTGCTCCCTACAAACACCATCCTGAGACACAGGCACTTTGCTGGCAATAGTGCTTCGGGCAACTCCGTTTCCTATGATCTCACGGAGTCTTCTCGTAAGAGTTATAAGGGGTACTTTCAGGTGGAAAGACAGCCCCATTTTTAGCTACCAAGTCCCATTATGCACATTCTTCCAATGAGGCTCGCAAACTAGCAATGTCCACCTGAGGCCCACTTTCAGGGAATGCCAGGTGACCATTCCCGATATGCAGCTTACCTGGCATCTCCAGCAGCATGGCCCGGACAGGCATTCGACCCCTTTCTTGAGTTTGCATCCAACTGTACAGCACTGATCACGCTGACATTCCTGAAAGTTAACAGCAGAGATGATTAGCTAACAGATCAACTTCAGCTCAGCTACCTCTCCCTTCACGGATGAGGAGATACCGACAGAGGCAGCTTTGCCACTCTTCCCAGGAGCGGCCGTAATCACAAGCATCCTCCTGAGGGGAGCCGTGTCCAAGACATGCCAGCTGCCACCAATCAACCACCCATGTGAAGGAGCTACAAAGCAGCTCCTCGGGCAGGACACCCCGTTCGGTCCTCACCACTGCACGGTACTTGAGGAAGACATTCTGTGTGTTACGAGGCCACGGGGGAACCACTTCAACAGCTGATGTGCCTCACAGACACAGAGAGCGCTTGCAGATGCACAGGCTAGGCTGCACCCAGGCCGTTGCAACAAACGGGAAGGCAGCTACCGACAGCGTGCTCGTCCGCCTCCAGACACAGCCAAGTCCTCTGAGGCCCTCTGGTGGCACCCAGAGTACCGCTCCTACCTTCTGCTTTCTCCATGGACTCCGCATTAGCTAGCAAGCTGTCAGCAAACCAGAGGCTTGGCATAAGCTCGCCCCCTGCCTTTCCAGCAAGGGGCAGTTGCGCCGTTCCTCCTCATGTCATAACCGCCCGCCCGTTTTGTGTAGGTACCCCGTTGCCAAATGAGATTGGAGGCATCGCAAAGCAGACAGCTTCCGTGACAATCTCTCGAGAACCCCTGCGGGTTGCTTCCCTCAGGGGGGATGGAGAGGAGGCAACTGCACGTTACCGCTAAAACTGGTCATGAGCTCACGCCATCCACTATTAGGAGCAACACAAGCGGACGCCCTCTTCGACAGTTGCTTCGCACATGACTGCGACCGCGGCCGAGCGTCTGCAGAGCGCCCGCGCTCGAGTGAGGTGCCGCGAGGCCCCTGGCTGGCCCTCTCTGCCCTCTACAGACCTCTTGTAAGTACTGGAGCAAGTCACACCTCTCCCCTGGATATTTCTTACCCCCTTAGGCCCCGAGCCTACTTCTTTCTTTCTATGCCCAGGCTCCACAACTAACCTCCACTGAACCACAGTCACAAGCCTCTCCCGGCTCCACCACTTTGTTGCCGCACACGGGAGCTTTATACGAGATGTCCATAGTTGGCTTATTCCAAAGACATTGCCCTTCTCCAGTGGTGAGAAAATGCTGAAAGTCTCTTATGCTGCAGCTGCTGAAGGCTTTTGTACCAGTCGAGCGTCTGAAATTCACAGAAAACCACTCCTGTAAAAACAACCTGCATTTTGGCGACTATGTGTCCCCTTGTGCCCCCAGAAACGGGGAGGCTTTCCGCTGGTGTCGCCAGCAGAGCCTGGCCGCTATCCGAACCTGCCGGTCTCTGCATGCTTCTGTACTTTTTACCTGCTCTGCCTCTCACAGGTAGCATTTCTGTGACGGTTACTCTACACACACGCACACGACACACGGCGGGAGCGCACGCTTTCCAGCCCTACATCACTCCCAGGGCCTTAGACCTTGTCAAACCACACGGGCAACGAGAGTCAGGGAGGAAGTCTTACGCTGCATTGCTCTGCATTAGGCAGGTGGCTCCCGCGCAGCGACAGCTCCTGGAATCGTCGTAGCCTATTCCCAGGCTCAGCCCCAGCAGCTGCGCGAGGATCACCGAAAACGTCTCCAGGGTCATAGCTCTTCGGTACTACAACAGCAACAAGGACAGACCTAGGACTTCTGTCACCTCCGGACACAGGGCTCTCCTTTTCTCCTTTGGGGCTCTCAGGGGCTTATCTGGCGATAAACAGGCCTGACTGACAGAGTGCATGCCCTGCAATTTCGGGGTTTGCGCTCTTCACATCAGAGGGGGCAGGAAGCTAGGAAAACTGCGACTGCTTCTGACCCCAACCCCTGCTTGGACAACTCTGGGCAGAGGATCTAGCCGTGACGGTGCTCGGCGGGAGCTGAGGGCAAACACCGCAGTGGGCCGCGAGGCCTCAGAGCTCTTGCACAAATAGCCTCAGGCGTGGCCCGGAGCAGAGGACCGCACGTGACATGGGGCAGGCCCGTCTGCGCTCCCCACTCACGTTAGCTCTGTAATATAGCGCAGAGGTTGCTCCGCATCTGCCCATCTTGCAGTCGCCCCCTCCGTTCCTACCGCGAAGGGCAGCGCTGCCTCTACCGCCAGGGGGTTCTTAGTTGTGAGGTCAGGTGTGGGGCTTGCCTCTTTCTTTAGGCAAAGGTCAACACTTCACCGAAACACAGAGTATGTTACGGGTTCTAGGAGACAGGTTCAACGGTACCGTACCAGGGCAACCCCTCCAGCATAGTTCTTGAGACACAGCCTTCTCACAGAGGATGCCCCCACATAATGGGGCTGCTCCCGGTACCTGCGGAACAGAACTGGCTCTGGGTCACACGTAGGCTGCTGTACATCACATCGACAGCTTCCTACCCCTTTCATTCCCAGGCTGCCTAATGGAGCTAATCGTGCTTCTCTTACACAAATAAGTACGTTATGTCCTGGAGCCGCAAGACACGATGCGTATTTTTCCACTGCAAAAATCTCTGCAGTAACTCCTCAGCATCTCCCGTGGTAGGGATTTTATTCTTTTCTGTCCAGAACTCCAGGGAAGTCAATACTATCGTCAGGTTAAGGCGAGTAAACATCTGGAAACACAAGGACAGACCTGATGTTCCAGAGAACCCAGCTGTTCCTCAGCATCCAGCTTGCTTTGCCTAGGGGGCCTGATCTATACCGCTACACCACAGCGCCTACACTCTGAACACAGCCACAAGCCACTTACACTGTTCACATAGCTGAAAAGCTGCGCTATCTTCTCTGTCACTGCATCCTTGTCTGCGCCCATGTAGTCATACTGAAACAAGCAGAGGAGCACATCACTGCGAGGCGACAGCGTTTGGCCCGTAACACTGTCCTGATGAATCGCTCAGTGTGCAGGGAAACTCTTTGGGAGTGCTCTCCATGCTCCCTGCTATGCCATGTTCTTACTCATACCCAGGAGGAAGGCAGTTTGAGTTGCCATTTCGCAGAGACTGTCAGGCCCCGTGCAAATTCCC
Source organism: Apteryx mantelli (assembly GCF_036417845.1). NCBI lineage: Eukaryota > Metazoa > Chordata > Aves > Apterygiformes > Apterygidae > Apteryx > Apteryx mantelli. Next base: position 6,703,388 of record NC_090006.1, on the reverse strand, counting down.
TTCAACGTTCCCTGAAGCCACCATACTGCTGCACATCATAGAAATTTTTACCAAAAGGAACAATGTACCGTGGAGAGTACAAAAAGACTTACCAGAGCCTTGTCCAAAATTGCATGCACTTCCAGATATCGAGGGGATCTAGTGACAGCTTGCTTACTCTTCAAGAAAAAAAAAAAAAAAAACCACACATTAGTGGATGACTTCTTCACTTTATAACAACTCTGCAAAAGAGACACTTAGGTCTATAGTCAATTCGGGCACTTCAAAACCAATTACATCTGTAGGACACACGGTCCCAATCGTCTAAGAAACGATTCCGTACAATAACCACACCGTGACACGATCGGCCATGCAATCAGCCCACATCTGTAGCACCTGACATTTTGGCAAGGCCCCTGACCCACAGAAAAGGATGGCAAATTCTAACAGACCACAGAGACAGGCATCCCCTCCTTCCTACTAACACCACCTCCGGAAACTGGCTGCAGAGAAGTAACATGCACCGGCCAACTGACATGTCAGGTGCTCTCCTAATACTTTACAATCCTGGCGTATCTGTGCCACCTGGTAAATTCCAGCAAAGGCTACATCTTTCCCGCCTCTCTCGAGCGGGTCTCTTCCACCTCATTACAAAGCACGCGGGGTCGGGTCCTTGCGTGGTAACTGCTGCCCAGAAATCCCCATCCCCCCCCCACCCGGCTGAGGTCGTGCTCTGTCCTTTGACCGTCCTCATAGCTTCTACTTGTCACAGGCAGCTCAGAGACGTTATTCTTTGCACAAATGAGTTTCAAAACCCTTCAGCACTTGACATCCTGAATACACCCAGGTGCTAGGCTAGCAGCTTCGCTCCAACGTCCAGAAACAACACGCAACCTCGCAACAGGAGGCATCCTCAGCCTAGGGATTTCCCAAGTCCACATCACTTCCTCACGAGCCTGATGCCTGATTCCACAGAGAACAAAACGCAAAACTGCTGCACGCTGAACTCACTTGCATTCCTGCATTCAGCTTCTGCGAAATCTCCTGAGGCTGTGCAAGAGAGCTGTTTTCTACAAAAAGCTGATTCTCTACATTTTCATTCCTCTTTGGATAAATGAGATGCTGATATCCTGATGCAGCGTCCAGAGGCTCAATTCCATAGGTGGCATTCGCTAGCTGCAGAACCCCACTGCAAATCAAAGGCACAAAGCAGCAGCAATGGCTCCTTCGCTGCCTTCGGACAACCACCACGGACAACCCACAGCACTCTGGCTAATGCTCATCCTGCACGTGCAAGTGACAGATTTACCTCAGTCCAGAGCAGGTGCTAAGTGCCACGAGGGAACCCGGGAAACCTTCCACATAGCCTTCATAGAAGCAATCGCGCTGAAAAGGATAAAGACGTATTGATGGCATCACGGCTGGTAACAGCTTAGTGTCTTGTTCCTAGAGACCTGGATGGCGCTGCAGCATCAGACCTTGCTGCCACCTGTGCCACGTTCCCCCTGCCCCTGCAAAGAGCAGGCTCCCAGGAGCAACACGCAGAGCATGCAGGCAAAAGCGCGGTGCCACAGGAACAGACCGACACAGTGCAAACCTTCCCTGATCGCCTTATGGTCCTTGTCCCTTCATCAGCTCACTAGCATCTTTGGGAACCTGTTACTTTCCCATGTCAGCCCACACTGTGGCAGGATGCAGGCCAATGCACGGCCTCGGCACAGCTCTCCTCCCGAAAGCTGCATTAGCCGGGCAACATGGCTATTGGCCTCGTAGTAACGGCGGCTCCCAGAGCCAGCCCGTGCCCACAAAGTGCACAACAGGCTTCAACACAAGATGTGGGATCGTTTGAATCACCGCATCAGGTAGAGCCTGTCAGAGGTCGTGCCCACACTGCCTGCACACCCCTGAGCTCCTGTGCCACAAACCAGGAAAGCTGTCTGGCTGCTACCCCACGCCTTAACCTCACCTATAAAACTTCCTCGGGAGCAGCACTCCTGCAGCAGGACATCAGGCAAGACACTGCTTTGGCAGCGGTCCAGCTACTTGCTCGATCACCAGTTACCGCAGCTCTGCACCATCTACAAGGGTTGCTTCTCACTAGAGTGCAGCCGCACCTCCGTCCTTGGGAGAGCGCCCAAGGAAAGGCTACTTGGGCTCTTCCTAAAACTATCCCTATGCCAAGAGACAGGTGACTGCAGACCTGTCTGAAGGGGTGACGTGCAGCCGTCCTGAGAACATCCCGCCAGAGCTGGCAGTCTGTCAAAAGAGCTACAGATACCCGCCCCACCACTGCAGACACCTGAGCCACAGGGACACGCTCCTTGCACAAGCTGCGGAGGCTCTCAGGCCTCATCTGGGGGGAGCCCCCCGCTGCCCATGGAGGACATTCTTCACTAGAGGACAGCAAATCTTAACGAGTAAAATCCTGGCGCTACTGGCTTTCCTTTAGGCCTGCCAACTTGCAATGTCTCGGAGTAGGATCTAAATGCTTAGCCCTGGATTAACCACAGAAAACCAAACAAAGTCTGCCCTTGCGATTTCTCACATGCTTGGCTGCTTTTCACCAGGGAGAGCTGTGCTTTAGGAGGAGAACCAGAAAGTGAACAACCCGCCCGACGCAACGTTTCCTGCTCTTTCGCAGAAGCTCCTGCTAAGGGCTGAGGGAAACGTGCTCTTTGGACTCTGGACAAGATTGGCCTCGTCCTTACTCTTGCACCTAGTCCAGGGTCCATCATGCAGCAGACACAGGCTGACATCTGAGAGCTTCTCCTTGGTTGCTGTGGCAGCGTGGCCCTGCACTAGGCACGTATGAGTACCTTCCCTCACAAAACGGATTGGCGTACCAACCCAGCAGATTGCCAGACCTGGCTGAGCTCATCTCCAGAAATGACCACCTCCTACAGCTGTCCTCCTATTGGGACATTCACTGCTTAGATGGAAGCATCCACAAGCAGGGTGTTTCTGGAGCACCGCAGCAGGCTGTGCGCTGGGCCGAACGCGAGTCACATCAGCCCCGCAGCGAGCCGGGGAGCCTGCTTTCACAGGCAGAGCGTCACAGACGCTGCTGCAGGCGGCGGCCAGGCAGAGCGGTATCAACCACTTCTGCATTTGAACACTTCTGTTTCCATTATCTGAAATTCTCAGGGCAAGTTTTGGTTCCCTTGAGAAAGTTCCTGCTAGCGAAGTGTCAGAGATGAATACAAAGTGTGCAGACTATTCCAATAGAAGTCAATCTTAGCTTTCTAACAAGCATGTTTCTTCAGAAGCACTACTTAAATCACCTCTGCTCTCTCAGAATTACGAAGGTATCGCAGACAGTAAACAATTCTTACCTTGATATGCGCAAGTTCGGACTTCACAAACCCCCCTCGGCTGTCAGTATAAATCCTGAGGTCGTTGGGCAAAAACACTCTACATTAAAAAAAAAGAGACAGAAATTTTGAATTCTGCTGTTACCCTTACACATTGCGGACACTGCAAGAGGCAGCTACGCTTCTTTATTCTACGGCAATGACTCCACGCTCTTTATCCAGCCCCCTGCGCCACCTCAGGGATCACTGTGCGCACCCCCTTCTCCTGCAGCTCCTGTCCCCCCAAGAAAGCCTTCTCGAGCGCAGCAGCTCGGAGCAGCCCTGGGGTCACGCAGCTACGAGCCCTTCGACACGCTGTGAGGCACAGCAGCACCTGCCATCGCAGTACATGTCCCCAGCTCCCCGCGCACCCAGGGCTGGGGCCCGTTCCCGTCCACGTTAGTGACCGGGCTAAAGCGCAGGAAGGCTCCATGAGGACGGAGGAGACGTGTCCCTGCTACAGCCGTGGCGTGGTGTGCTGAGCAGCAGTTGCCCTGTGCGAACCCCCAGTCCCGAGAGCAGGGATCCTGGCCGAGGTTGGTTTGGGGCCGGCGGGGCAGGGGGGACGCGAGGGACCACACTGCCCCCCTCCCAGCCCGGCCAGGCCCGCCAAGGCCCCACTTACTGCTGCCGCAGGTGGACGGTGTGGGGGGTCCCCTCGATGGGGACGACGTAGGCCAGGGCGCGCTGCCACGGGGAGCACAGAGAGCAGGGTTAGCGGCAGTCCGGCCAGCCCGGGGGGCCGCAGGGAGTGGGGTGCAGCGCTGAGCGCTGGGCCTACCTGTGGGGCGCCGCGGGGCGCTGCCACCCGCCGCGGCACCGCCACCTGCGCCCCGAGCCATGCCGCTGCACCGGGGGGGAGGCTCCGCACTCTGGTCCTGGCCCCGGCCAGCTGCACGCCCAGCGCGGCCAGCAGCCACAGCCAGAGCCACAGCGACAGCGCCGCTCGCATCGCCCCGGCGGCCCTGCCGGACAGGGCGATGGTCCCTGTGGTGTCCCTGAGCTAATGGTGATGGACCTCGGGGTGTCCCTGCACTAACGACAATGGCCCCCGGGTGTCCCCACTCTTAACGGCGATGGTCCCCGCGGTGTCCCCACGCTAACCCGGGGTGTCCCTGCACTAACGCCGACGGCCCCCTGCCCCCGGGTGTCCCCACTGTTAACGGCAACGGTCCTCTGGGTGTCCCCGCAGTAACGGCAACGGTCCCCTGCCGCGGGCGTCCCCGCGCGAAGGCCAACGGTCCCCGGGTGTCCCCACGCTAACCCGGGGTGTCCCTGCACTAACGCCGACGGCCCCCTGCCCCCGGGTGTCCCCACTGTTAACGGCAGCGGTCCTCTGGGTGTCCCCGCGGTAACGGCAACGGTCCCCTGCCGCGGGCGTCCCCGCGCGAAGGCCAACGGTCCCCGGGTGTCCCTGCGCTAACGGCCACGGTCCCCGCGGCGCCGCCCGCCGGTAACGGCCGCCCGCGCGAGCGCCCCCCCCGCCGCCCCCCCCCCCCCCCCCCCCACAGAAGCGCGGACGCGCGGCTCCATCCAACGCCTTTATTGCCCGCGGCGCCCGCCCCGCACCGGCCCCGGCCCCGGCCCCGGCCCCGGCTCCAGCTCCAGCTCCGGCTCCGGCCCCGACTCCGGCCCCGGCCCCGGCCCCGGCCCCGACTCCGACTCCGACTCCGACTCCGACTCCGACTCCGACTCCGACTCCGACTCCGACTCCGGCCCCGACTCCTCGGTAGCGGCGCTGCCCTCCTCGGTAGCGGCGGAGCTGCGGCAGGAGGGACAGGGCGGCGCCGTCAGCCGGGCGGCCCGGGCTCCGCACGGCCCATCCCAGCCCGGCACGGCCACAGCCGGCACAGCCCGGCCGAACCCAGCACGGCCAGAGCCAACACAACCCGGCCGGACCCGGCATGGCCAGAGCCAACACAACCCGGCCAGACCCGGCACAGCCAGAGCTGGCACACCCCAGCTCAGCCTGGCACAACCGGAGCCAGCACATCCCGGCCAGGGCCAGCACAGCCCTGCTCGTCCTGGCACAACCAGAGCCAACACAACCAGGCCAGGGCCAGCACAGCCCAGCTCAGTCCGGCACGACCAGAGCCGGCACATCCCGGCCAGGGCCAGCACAGCCCTGCTCATCCTGGCACAACCAGAGCCAACACAACCAGGCCAGGGCCAGCACAGCCCAGCTCGGTCCGGCACGACCAGAGCCAACACAACCAGGCCAGGGCCAGCACAGCCCAGCTCGGTGCGGCACAGCGCAGCCCGGCTAGAGCCAGCGTGGCTTGGTTCGACACAGCACAGCCTGACCTAGCATGGCTTTGGCTCGGCATAAGCGTGCTCGGCACAGCACAGACAAACTTGCACAGCTTGGCTCAGCACGGCCAGACCCAGCACGGCACGGCACTCAGCGCAGCGCAGCGCAGCTCGGCAAGACCCGACATAACGTGTCTTGGCACTGCACGGCACAGCTCCGCTCCGAGCCAGCCTGTCTTTAGCGGGGCAGGGAGGGTCTCAGAGTGGGGTCTTACCTCTCGTAGCTGGACAGACTGCCATCTTCTGACCTAGCGTTGGAGGAAGGAGAGTTAGAGGCAGGTGGAGGGAGCACGATTTCATAGCTAGTCTCTGAACTACCATGCACAACACCTCCTCAGAGTCAGGCCAGCCCCACGGAGTAAGATGTCCCCCAGGGGAGGATGGACTCCGTCCCAGAGAAAGCGCTCGCTTCTCTGGCAGCCACTGCACAGCTTTCCCGAGATCTCTGCCCACGTGCTCCCCAGCACACATGTGCAAGCCCGACAAGGGGCCCAATTCTTTGGGAAAAGAAAGGTGTGTCGGGACGCCCTGTGCCACGGTGCACAAGTAAGCCCCACCAAGGAGAGGCAAACACTCTCTGCTTTATCAGCAACAGAACCCTGTGCCCCACGGTGCCGAGGGGAGACGGGGACAGAAGGAGGGCAACGTCTGACGAGTCCTGACCACGCTTCTCTACAGCAAGGAATCTGTCCTTGCACCAAGGGAGGCACTTTGGGGGACAGTCGGGGAGAGCAAACAGCAGGTCCCCTTCTTGGAGCATGTGCTACTGTTTCTGCATTACGTCACTTTTCCAGGTAAATGGTGCACAGGCTATCATACTGCACATCTCTGCACCCACAGTTTAGAGAAGGACATGCTATTTCTGCCAGGGCAGAAGAACCCACAAGAGTCCTGGCCTTACCCAGCAGGCGTTCTTTCTAAACCTGCGTGCTGAACTCATGCTTTCTCTTCGCTCTTTCCGTGACCTCGCGCTGTCTCCCACATGCTCTTTCCCTCCACATTTGGACAGAATGTGTGGCCTTCCAGCTTGCTCTGTCTTTACTGAGACCTGTCGCTTCTCCTGCATCCTTCTTTTGCCCTTCTAAGGCTTGCTTTTCCCAGGAATTAGCAAGTGGAAAACCAATTTCTTCTAGCTCGTTCACACAGACAGCAAGCTTGATGTCATGAAATCCACTTCTGCTAGTTTTGCTTCCGCTACATTTGTATATTCTGTAAGTCTGTCTGTTGTTGGCTAGTTTCCTCCTTTGATGAGCCACAAACAGTTCCCACAGTTTACAAACCACATTGTTTCCAAAGTGCTGCATTCCCTGCCACTCCCCAGTAGGTAAATCCCATTCACATGAGCTTGTTTGGGAATTCACTGCTCCCAGAAATCCCTGCCCATCTCCCAGACCCAGAAAGGAAGATTTACATTAGGCAACTAAAATTACTTTACCTACTAGTTTGCGATCCCTTCCTCACGCAGAACCTGTTCAGCTGCTTCCACTTCATGATCAGGACAGTGCCACCAACAACAACAGGGAGGAAGAGACAGAAGCCGAGCAGCAGCCAGGTCTTCAGTGTGTCCTTGGAGGAGCTTTTTGAGATAAGATCTAGGGAGAAAACCAAACATGCAGCTCAGGGTAACTGCAAGGCAATGGCAAGGGCAGCCTGCTCAGTTGTGAGATTTTCCTGTGAGGCTTTTCCAGGATGGTGGCAGCTGCCGTTGCACCCAGTAAAAGCGTCAGGGATCCAAAGCCCCAGCTTCGGGGTACTCACCGGCATCCAGCATCCGCGGCCCGCTGCTGATGCTGCTGCCTGAAGGAGATCCTTGAACCTTGCAGTTTGGAGGTTTCCAGCCCGGAAAACAATGGCAAATCTTCTTATTATTACACACCTGCAAACATCAGGGTGGAAACAAAACATTCCCTGTTTATAAAAACCTGTACTGAGGACTGCTACTAAGTCATCACTAGGATTGTTGTTTTCCTGCCCACCCCCTTCCCTCTTACACAGACTCCCACGGCTGCGGTTACAGCCAGGCTGCGAGCACTACTCAACGCCGATGTTTGCGAGAACTGATCGAACTTTCTGTGTTCCCAGTCTGCTATATGCCATGCTGCCTCTCACCTTCCACAACTATACTCATTATTTCCGACACTAATTCAGTTATATCCTCTTTAGATATCCTTTTTCAGCTTTCTGCTAATCTAGACAAGCAAATAATCCACACTCCTTTATCTCATTTATTTTTGGTCTTAGGATCGAAAGTAAATTAGGTATTAATACTTAATTTCTTCCACCATAACTCATTATTGCATGACAATTTTGGAGAACGAGTATCAGCCCAGAAAAACTTGCAGGCCAATTCACAGACAAGTCACAGTGGACACTGAAAAATACACTCTCTCTCTTCTTCAGCAATATTAGTCAAAACAGTAACACTATATCAATAACATTACTGTTACTTACTCCGTGTCCGTAGCATTTTTTCTGCGGATTGCAATCATACTTCAGGACTGAATGTGGATGGCAAGTGCCATTCAGACAAACCTAAAAGTCCCAAAGGAAAAAAATCCATCTGAGCGCTTTTTCATCACTCTTTAACACACTAGCCAAAACTCTTAAACAGAATCCTAGGTCTAAAGAATGCTCAATAAGTAAATAAGCACAGATAATAATTAACAAAAACATAAGTAGAGACTACCTTTAAACTATACAGCAAAATGACAACTCTTTCTAGAACTGTTACACTTGTGGTATATTTAAATATCTGTCACTTTCAGGTATTTGTGAAATATTTCTTACCTTTCTGGGACCACATTTTGTGCCTTCTTTAACCAGGAGAGGATCTAGCACCGTGGGTCCACGCATATAATCAAAAGACACACACAGATGTTCTTGCACTTGAGCATAAATCACGGCGCCTTTAATTTGTGTGAATGGAATACGATTCGGGTATGTACATATTAACTTTCCACATCCTAGATTCCTAAAAGAATCGATCGGCACAAAAGATTAAAAGTGTGGGCACAGCATCTGATCGATCAGAATGCTGGAGAAGCTGAAGCACACAACTCGGGAAAGGAGATTTAAATAAGAAAAAATTCACAAGCAGATTACGTTTCAGAAGAGCTGGATCCTTGATAGAAGGAGAGAAGCTGTTCTAGAAGGACATTAAATGATTGCACAATTAGGTGTTTCGTGAACTTGCTTCTCATGTATCCTTTCAACAGTCTCCAGCACCTCCCATACTCCTCAGACTTTAACAAGCGTGTGCTCGTCAGGAAGAAGAGAGGTCGAGCGCGTGAGGCTTCTCACGTTTGTCGTGCCCAGCGCAGAGCACTCTGCTCACCCCTGAATGTCCCTTACATGGAACCTATTCCTCATAACACCAGCATTATCTGCTTCGGGGGAAAGCCCAGTTTATCAAAACCGTTTCTCTAAGAATGCCTAAGGCTAATGCAGGAAGAAAATGCAGTCCCGCAAAAAGAAAACCCTACAGAGAAGGCAACCTCCCAGCAGATTCTAACTATCTGCATCTTCAGTAAAGGTAAGCACATATTAAATAGGTGTTCCCAGTAAAACACTTTCCATTCCTTGAGACATACAGCCAAGAACAGGCCTGATACCCATCTTTCGGGTGATTTCCACAGTGTCCAAATCTATCTTGTTGACTGTTGACTTCTTCATAACATGCCAAAGGAGCGTTTTTTGCACCTGGAAGTTTAGCAACAATATTGATTATAACTGAAGGTAATACAGAATGACATACTTCTGTTGCCTTTAACATTTATAAATTCTGGTATTTGTCAGAGTAATACTTAGCTAGCATTCCAACCCCATCTCTAGCTGCTTACGCTCAAATTGTGAGATGGACCTCATGGACAAATGGAATTACCTTAAAAGTCCAAAAGACCTTCCACAACAGTATCTGGATATTTTTCTGGCTCTTTCTCATCTCTGAAGAGGCAGTGAGTTGTGTATGACAAGCTGTTTGTCAAAATTAGCCTGAAATCCTCATGTAACCAGACAGCCTTCCTCTTCCTGACAGTCAATTCCTTTCCACTCTCCCCAAGTGTAGGAAATCTGTCATTTAGTCTCCTCTGTCTTTCCCTACACTACCTACTTCCAGCATTCTCCGGCTTCCCCAATTTCATGCAAGAGAGCAGGTGGCTGTCCACCGCAATTGGATGCCATATTCTGCCCCTATACCACTCCTTTCAAAGCTGGCTGAAACTCAGTTCAGACTTCTCGGGCAGCTTCACGGGTGGAGTGACAGAGACTGAGAACTACACAGAATGACACTAGGCATACTGTTATTAAAAACTGTGCTGGAACTAGACGTTAGTACCAATGAAAACAAAATTGCCTCTGTTACCTTTCCCATAGAGTCTCTGGCACTGTAGGTCAGGAGACCGGCAGCGTCCTTTGTAGCAGTAACCAGTGCCGTGCTCACAGTCGTGCCCATCCTGAATATAAAAGTCAGGGGGGCAGGATGCAGAGGTCCCATTGCAGTACTCTGCAAGATCACACTGTGCATCAGCAGGGGGCCGGCACTTGGTATTCTTCTGTTTAAACTGGTGAAAGAGGTACGAATGAGAGATCTGTGGTCCGTCAAGGCGATGGATGGCCCGTAATGCTTCAACAGCGCAATTTTCCAAAGCCTCGGATGATTACGCAGAGGGAGCACACAGCTGCGCCAACGCTACAGAATGGCAGAGCTGCTGCACCTCGCGCACACCACTCGCCACTCCTGACACCCACACGCCTGCCAGCGCTCTTCTCTTGGCCCTTACATACCCGTCACACACATACACACATACACACACACACACCAGTGTGGTCCCCTCTCAAACCCCACGCAGGCCCTCCTGACACTGTCAGAAACGCATCCCCAATACCTGCGGACCATCTCTTGGGTCCTTGGCTCTCAGGTCACCATATGCACATTGGGGTGATGTTCACAGTCTTCCCCTGGGAATTTTCCTCCCTGGGATTTTAGGGACTTGAGCTGGAAAGCCCTACCCCAGGAACTGCTCTGACTGTATCCTGAGTAGGCAAATGCTGAGGAACCTTCTCAGTACTGGTACGTAGAGAGCAGTGCCCTGAAGCAACAGTAGCAGGGAACGTTTCCCTAATGCCTCGGCCTACTGAACTTCACACCGACCAGGTGTTCTGCAAGTTCTGAAGAAAGGAAGGGCTCACCAAGCGCTGGTGTGAGACCCTCCTGCAGTGGCAGGAACAAGGCTACAAAGAGGAACAGTAGCTCCATGATGACAGGGCTGCCCTGGGAGCCAGGAGATCTGACCAGCCCTCAGTCAGACTTCCTGCATGAATCTGCACACGATGCTGAGGTTTTCTGTGTCTCAGCTTTTCACCCGTAACACGATGATTATCAGACTCCTTTCTACTGCTCTTTATCAATGTCTCATATCTTTGAGGCAGAAACTGAACTCTCCAGGCTGGCATTTAGCTCTATGCCTGGTTCTGACCCGTTTCATATGACCTGTCCTTCAAACATTAGCAAATTGTTTTACCCACAGTCTTTCGTCTTTCAGCTCTCCCAATTAAATTCTATACATAACACTAGTTGAACAAGACTCTCCAAGTCAGGCATTCTGGGGAAAAAATACAAGTACATACCACGAAAGCTATCCTGTTCAAACATTTTATGTTAGGGAAAGCGCTCACTGGTCTAAAGACAATAGACAGCACAAATATTACTAAGTTTTTTGAAGCTGACTGTACAAACAAAAGCAGAAAGCTAATTTATAGTCCTACTATACAGGAATACTATTTGTCCAAAATTTAAAAATGACCTTAACTTCTGAAAATTATGAACATACCTTACCTGACAATTTTCACAGCATAATCCCGAGGAACACTTCATTCCTTGTTTGAACTTACATTGGGGACTACAGCATTTATCCTTCGCACATGTCTGGAAACAGAACAAAAATCATTATTTGCTTTAAATTTCCTCATTTGTAGAACTACCATTTGCCCTACTCCTGTTCCTCCTAATACATGGCATACTTCGGAGGATTCAAAGGAAGAGGGGTAAAGCTGCAAATCTGCGTGTTACTACAGAAATGCTGTAAACACCAACAGAGACAACTTCCAGCTTATACTCACTCTCAAGGAGCAATTCCCTGAAGCAGAAGTATAATCCCTTATTATCTATGCAAAGCCTGGCACTAACCTCTACCGACCCGCAGTCGCACTGCTCTCCACGTTCCACAACACCATTGCCGCAGACTGCAGTTTTCCTGTAGGATGGTCCACTTGCATGGGATCTACTGAAAGGGCACTCTCTATTTTGCCTGAGAAAGTTTTCGAAGTCTCCAATGCTGCAGCTACTAAAGGCTTTTACTCCACTGAAACGTCTAAAATGCATTGATTAGTATTATTAAATTATACTTGTTCATGTTCTAACACATCTATACTTGGCAACGAGAGTTCCAACAAGAAAAAGGCAACGTCGCAGACAGAAAGAGAATATGAAAAACTTACAGTGCATTCGAGTTCATTACACAAACGGGGCCGGGACACCGGCAATCCCTGGATCTGTCATAGGTCATTCCCAGGCTCAGCCCCAGCAGCTGCGCCAGGATGATGGAAAACGACTCCAGGGTCACAGCCCTCTGGTACTAGAGGGAAGAGAGAGCAGAGCATTGCCGCACCGTCGCCTTCCTCGTGCAGGCAGCAGCCCTGGATGCCGCCCGGGGCTGCTCCTGCCCCAGGCTCCCGCTGCCTGCGCCTCGAGACGCCCGTGCCGGCACGCGGTCGGCGTGCGCCGGAGCTCCCCGGTAAGGAGGAGAGCGCGGCGCAGGGCTGGGCAGCGCGCGCCATGCTCATGGCCGGGGCGTCACCTCCGGGGCCGGCGGAGCGCCCGGCCCTGCAACGCGCGCTCCCCTCCCGACCCCGCCGTGGGCGAGCACCCGCGCCCCAGGCACGGCACGGCCCTGCCGCCAGCACGCGCTGCCCTTCCCGGGGCCCACCGCCCACCCGCGCTCTGCCTCCCTCCCCGCGCACACGCGGACACGCGACGCCGTACCACGGCCACTCCGCCGGAAGTCTGTCGCTGGCATGCCTGCCCTGGGATCGTTGCGCCTATGTATGTGGGTCGTTCCCTGTAACTAAAACACCAGTTTTTTCACCAGCCATCGAAGCCATGAAGCCCACTTTCTTCATTGCCAGCCCACAGACCAGACAGAACAGGTAACTACCAAGCTTGGGAAATTCTAGTGTGGTGTTTGCAATATCTCACTGAGTTTTTGACTTAATTTTTACAACAGCCATCTTAGCCGTAGCAAAGTCTATTGATTGAAAGTACATTGGTTGTTAGTACAGTACATTAAAGTATATTAATAGGTTGTTACTGTTCACTCTTAAATAATAGAAAAACTTTAATCTTACAGAAATAAATAAGGCATGTCATACGGCCGCAGAAAAAGGTTTGTCTGTTTCCACTCTAAAAATCGCTGTAGTACTTCTTCTGCTTTCCCTGTTGTCAGAATTTTATTCTCATCTGTCCAGAACTCCACTGAGGACAGCACAATTGTTAGATTAAGGGAATTAAACATCTGAAATTTAACAGAAAAAATGGCTGCTCAGATATGTTTCATTTGAAGCAATGTTTAATTTTTTATTTTTATTAGCAGCTGATGTATTTTAGGAAAACAGACAGGAGCAGCTGGCAACTGATCTACCTCTGTTATGTATGGGTATGATGAAAAAAGTGTAGGAAGAATAAAACTGAAAGAGAAAGAAATGATGCGTCTAAAAGAGCAAGACACAGCAGTTCAGTAAGCAGGTTCTTATAAATCAAAAGACAAGCTCTGCATGAATAAAGATACTAAATAATTAAACATACAGAACACACAAACTTGTCCATGCCTGCATTTTTTAGATTGGCAGGAGGAGACACTATCTACTGTGATTTAACATCAAATACTTAGGCAAGTATAATATGCTATGTACACAGGCAGAAAAACATATTCAAGCCCCTAACACAGACACATTGACAAAAAGCGTTGATGGATTCTTGCACACGGATAAGAGCATGACGGCCACTGAGTGGAGCATTATATTAAAAGGCAATATGTCCTTGAAAAGATTTTAAAAAGAGGTGCTAACTTTTGCGAGAGCAACACTGATTGCGAGCATGCGTTTTTGTGGGACAACAAAGAGTAAAATCCTCATTTCTCCACACCGCCTAACCCAGTCCAGACAAGTCCTTAGAGCAACTTGGAGCTCCCGGCAAACTAAACCAAGGAATCAAAAGCTAACAAGCTGAGATCAAATATTTCCAGAAAGCACAAATAATGCTTCTCAAAAAATCTTCTAAAAATTAGGCAAATCCTATCAATACCTAGCCTTTAGAAGGCTGCAGTAAGACATCCAAGTTTTCCATTTCAACACATAAAGAAGTGGGAAAAACTTACACTGCTGAGAAAGCTGATGATCTGAACTATCTTCTGTGTCACAACATCTTTGTCAGAACCCATGTAGTTGTACTGAAAAATAACAAGAGATTATATCTAAATTATTTACCATAATGGAGCATCCCAAGCTCATATCATGATCTTCAAATAGCAGCAATTTCTACCAGGGCCAGCTCATTGTGTGTTCCTTCAGAATCCCAAACATAATTGCCTTTCAAAACTGGCTCTTACGGAATGATGCATGGCCACAAGTTACGGATTGCTAGAAGATCATGACAAAGCTTTACACCAGCGCTTTTAAGACCAAAGAAAACATATACAACACAAAAATTGTCTGACACAGACTTACCAAAGCCTTTTCCAAAACTACATACAGTTCCATATATCTGGGGAGGCTTGACAACGACTGGAAAAAAAATTTCTTCACTGTTAATTATTCCTTTCCCCATTTCAGTCACGAAATATAAAAAATGATAACTTTTCTGATAAGCTAGGAGACTCAAAACCTCCACAAAGCATCATCATCTCCTCATTTTGTTTTCAGAGCAGAATGTGAAAGGCCTATATTAGAACATAAGGTAAATATGAAGTCTTTCAATAATAACATTTACTCCTTGCTAATAGGAAAACCAGGGCTCTCCAACAGTCACAAGAACAACTGCCCCAAGTAGACAACGCATTGCTGCCCCAACGTTTTTTGAAAATTAGAAGCAGAAAGACTGCCACGTTTACCAATCAAACAATAAAACAGGTGGCTCTCAGAAACGCCTCTCAGAAGGCACTGGGACACACTAAATACAATCCTGCCACACTTGTCACAGGCACCTGCACTCTTAAAAGCCCTCCTCTCATCTCCATCCTCCTGGAGCTCAGACCGGACGGAACTTCCTGCAGAAATACACCCCTCCCACAGCACGTGCTCACATGGCCTCAGTTCTACCTTGAAAACAAGCAAGCACTCACTTCATGATCTCTGATCTTCAAGATCATGTCCCCTGCTGTCACCTCGTCTTTCCCTCTGTCAGTGTGGACATTTGCAAAGAGGAAACCTGCTGTGTTCTCGTTACTCATCTGATAAACGAAGTGCTCAAATGCTGGTGAATAAACCCGGGGCTCTATCCCATAGCTCACGTTGTCAAACTGCAGCAAGCCTCTGCAAAGGTAAACGGTGCAGGTGGCACCCGCAGCTGCCGCCGCAGCCACACCACGCGGACGCTCTGCCCGGGGTCCCTCCCTGCGAGACCGAAGCACAGCGGCCGCCTCGAGCAGCAACGGCACCTGCCACCGGGCGCGCATGGCCATCTCCGGGAGGCTGCGCTCCGCCACCAGTGACATTCAGAGCCGAGGCTATGGCAGAGCCAAGGCTACGGCACCCTGAATGCTGCTGGCAGGCAGCGGCTGGCTCCTTTGCAATCAGGACCCGCAGCTGCGCACACGCACCAATGTGCACCACGGCAAGGGAGAGGTGGCGACTCGGTTACCTGAGCCCAGAGCAGGTGCTGAGAGTCACTGCCGAACTTGGGAAGCCTTCGATATACCCGCGGTAGTAGCAATCATCCTAAATCAAAGGAAAAGCAATCCCTTATTCAGCCATAAACACACTTCTCAGATGATGGCACAATGAAGATTTTCTTGAGAATCTGTCTTTCACTCTAGTAATTAGGCATAAATCCTTTAGTGAGGATATGGAGCGCTTGACAGAAAACTCCCGCCCTGTCTTCTCCTGAGCAGCACTGCTGTGGGATGATTGCTCTTTTCATGGCCACTTGGGAGGTGACAAACTGTAGCCATGCTCAGGCTTAGTCTTCAAACTGAGTGACTGAGCAATTCACCAAAATGTTAAAGCCTTCAGAAAGAGGAACCTATCTGTGCATTTTCAAAGCAAGCTGCATATGTTTCTCCAGTACCTCTTGCCTTGTTTAGGGAGCAAAAAATATGGAGAAATAAAGGAAGTACTGCCCCACTGGAATAACGAGTGACATCTCCCAAAATACCGAATAGCAGGGCTACCCTGGAACAACAAAGACATAGAAAAACAAAGAAAGCCAAGATTACCTTGATATGGGGCATATCAGAGCGCAAAGATCCCTTCTCATTGTATGTGTAAATCCTGAAATCGTTAGATAAAAAGAGCCTAGAAATGAAAGATAGTAAAATGCTCTGAAAACACTCTGAAATGTTCTTATCCTAAGTTTGTTCAGCGTGCATGAGGTCCTGCAACCTACACTGTCGCACAGATGGTGGTTGGGCATCTTGCAGATCAGAAAACTGCTGACGGTGACATCAGGGCCACAGGCACAAACACCCCCCCAAGCACACACCTGCCCGCAGCCGGAGATGGGCCCGCTAACGGCGCACGTTCCCAACCGCTGCGCAGGCTGCAAACAGCTCCATGGAGCAGGGCCAGCTTGGACATGCGCAGGCAGAAATCACCCCCCACAACCAGACACCAGCCCAGGCCACAGAGGCCTCCGGCAAGACCAGACCGCCCAGCGGCTGGGCCGCTTGACAGCAGCGGGCAGAGCAGGAAAAACACGGCCGCACTTACTGCTGCTTCAGGTGAACGGTATACGGCCTCCCTTCTATCGTGATGACATAGGACACCGTGTCCTAGTGCATGCAGAGAAGCGGAGAAAGGGACATTTAGGAACACCATCTTCAGAAAAGCATGCTCACAGCGCAAGGCACAACACACGGGGGAAATTGCAAGAACTCCACAAGCAAATACTCGGGGCTTCTTCAAGGGAAAGGCACCGTGTCGGCTGTGCCGACCACACAGGTCTGACACCTCCTGCTAAGGTGCTGGTGCATGCCATCCCGCATCCCCCCGCCTCCTGTGCTAGGCAGGACATGGTTTCCTAAAACTGTCCCTCTACCTGTCACACCTTAACTGTTGCAGATTGTATTCCTGTACAGGTAAAGCCACTCATGCGCACACACATACATGCAATAACTTAATTACTTTAAGTACCGTCTCTCCAGCTGTATTTGAGAGTAACCTCTGTGGAATTGTGATGTGCAAAAATACTTGTGAACCTAGAGAAAGAAATCGCTTCTTAGTTATAATCACAGACTAATATCACCATCAACCCAGGAAAACACATACCGTATGATGGCAGCATGAGAGCAAGATCCAGTTAAGCCTATCCAACTTGTACCAGGAACACACGTAGGACTCAGAGAGGCCAGTCACCCACACTCATTGGCAACCATAGAGTAAATGTCTACTTCAGAAGGAGCCGCAGCATATCTGCTTCACCGCATATGCATTGCAATCCACAAAATAGTTGTCATGTGACTTCTCGCTTTTAGCAGAAGGCCAACAAAACCCAACAACCATAATGTGCCAGGAGAGATAAAGGGCTTTAGCAATGGCTGAAGTCCCTGAAACCCTAATAGCAGAATATTTGTTAAATAGAACAAACTAACAAGCAAAAAGCCCTATCTAAAAAATTCCTCCTAATGGATCACGTGCCGCAGTTGGAGGACAAAATAGTCATCAAGTATCTCTGCCAAGAAACCGAGAGGAACAACTCCCTCCTGGCCCAAAGTTAGCTTTGCAATAGACAGGTACCCAAATAAGGAAATCTCATCTCAGGCCTTGGCTGGCCTTCACTGGAGCCACCATCAGCTGGTTTGCTCTTGAAAAATACCACATGCAAAATAGAGGCAGGGAGCAGCAGCAGCTGTCCCCACTGCTGGGGAAGAATCTCACGGAGAAAGAAAAGCAGGGAAGCGCTGCCAAGTTGGGCTGCAGGAGATGTGAGCAAGCAGCAGGTCAGAAACGGGGCGCGAGGCCGAAGGACACGTGCACAACCAGCGTTCCCACCACCCCGCAGCCGCCCGCCCTGCTCGGGCAACCACAGCACCGACCGCGGGGGGGGGTCCTAGTCTGTGGGGGGCCTGGGGCGGCCGCGGGGAGCTGGGCGCGTGGGTCGCGCTCCCCGGTGAGCTGGGGCCGGCGCAGACAGCCCATCGGCCGTGGAGGGGGTACGGTGTGATGTGTTCCCAGGTGCAACATCAGTTGCCAGGGTGAGATTTCCATTTTGGGTGCGCAGCCCTGAGGGGCCAGCGGTCCCTTCGGGGCAGCACTGGCAGGGGTCAGGCCCCGAGGGGGGCGGACGAGACGGGGGAGCTCTTGGACAGCGCACCGGGCCCACGCCACTGCCTGGGGACAGCCTGGGGTGTCCGACCAGCATTAGGGAGCGAGGGGGGATCGGTGGGGGTCAGGGCAGGGTGGGGTGCTGAGGGCAGCCCCCAGGATGGAGGCGTGGTGTGGGGCGGAGGGGGCTCTCCCTGAGGGGGGATCGGTGTGGGGTGCTGAGGGCTCTCCCCGGGGTGCGGGTTGGAGTAGGGTGGAGGGGGATCACCCCGTCGGGGGTCCGTGTGGGGCAGAGGGACCTCTCCCTGGGAAGGGGGTCGGTGTGGGCGGAGGGGGCTCTCCCCGGGGCCGGTCGCGGCTGTCTCGGGCCGCGGGGGGCCCCGCTCTCACTCACGCGGCGCGGCCAGCAGCGCGGCCAGCAGCGCCAGGCGCGGCCCCATGGCGCGGCGCCGCCCGCCGGTAACGGCCGCCCGCGCGAGCGCCCCCCCCCCCCCCCCACACACACACAGAAGCGCGGACGCGCGGCTCCATCCAACGCCTTTATTGCCCGCGGCGCCCGCCCCGCACCGGCACCGGCACCGGCACCGGCTCCAGCTCCAGCTCCGGCTCCGGCCCCGGCTCCGGCCCCGACTCCTCGGTAGCGGCGCTGCCCTCCTCGGCGGCGGAGCTGCAGCAGGAGGGACAGGGCAGCGCCGTCAGCCAGGCGGCCGGGCCCGGGGATCACCTCAGCCCCAGGGATCACCACAGCGATCGCCTCAGCCCCCATTTCAGGAACCACCTCAGCCTCAAAATCACCTCAGCCCCTGCCTCGGGGATCACCTCAGCCTTGGAAATCACCTCAGCCCCCATCTCGGGGATCACCTCAGCCCTGGGAAATCACCTCAGCCCCAGGGATCACCACAGCTCCCATCTCAGGGAGCACCTCAGCCTTGGAAATCATCTCAGCCCCCATCTTGGGGATCACCTCAGCCCCAGAGAATCACCACAGCCCCTGTCCCAGGGACCATCTCAGCCCCGGGGGCCACCTCAGCCCCCACCCCAGGGCTCCTCCATCCTCCCAGGCACCCCTCACCTTCCCATGGGAAGGGCTCTGTGGCCTGTCAGGTCCAGCAAGGAAGGGTCTGATGAATTTCGTAGGAAGCAGCCAACTTACTCATCGGCGCGTGGGGGCTCCAGCCTGCAGAGTCGGCCGAGCTCCTTCCACTTGAGGACGAGGATGGTGCCCCCGGCGAGGGTGGGCAGGAGGAGGGAGAAGCCCAGCAGCAGCCAGGTCTGCGCGGTGTCCTCCAGGGCTCGTCGCAAGGAGAAGCCTGGCAAGGAGGAACACAGAGCTGAGACCGCTCGCTCTCCCCACACACCTGCCTGCGCCAGGGATCCCAAAGCTGGCAGCCTTGACTGCTCCTGTACGCTACACCTGAAACCGCTGGCAAAGCCCGCTGCGGGTGCCACAGTCAGTGACCTCGGCCCCCTCCACCACCACCCAGCATGATGCCCTGGGCGATTAGCAGCTGCTAAATACCCTACTGCAACGACAGCAAACTGCTCGTGGCATTATGCTTTCTAAGCCTGACAGATAATGACTGTCAGATATATTACAATACTTAAAAATCTGGTCACATAATTCATAGGCATAGTTCATAATCACACACACCTCAGATTTCTGCGTATCCTTTGCTAAAGTTACCTAAGGCATTTACAACCATCACTTCCTCAGTTACGGAGGAGCCCGGTGCGTGTGTCAGAGGGACACTGGTGTTTGCTTTACCACATCTGCTCTGGGTACTAACCAACATCCGTCATCTGGAGCCCGCTGTCAATACTCCCTCCTAAGGAAGATCCCTCAGTACTGCAGTCTGGAGGTTTCCAGCCAGGATCACAGTGGCAATTTTTTTTATTATTACACACCTAAAAAGCCCAGGGGTAAATGGTAAATGTTTCCACCTTGCCATTAATTTTGTGCAAAAAATAAGGATTATTAAGGCTTCACTAGCATTACAGCTTTCCTGCTGACCCTCCTCTTCTGTCCAGACAGGCATCAGTCTCACTCACTGATACAAGTTAGGACAAAGCTGCATGCACTGATCAGCAGTCTGGCAATTGAAAAAGCAGATCAGAGAAGAAACAAACTATAAAGTACAGCCTCTAACGGTCTTAAGATATTGAACAAGCATAAAGCATAAGCCTTCTGTGAAACAAGTGTGCATTTCTGTTTGATAAACAGAAAACAGGAATAACTTATAAAGGCTATACGTACTCCAGACAGCAAAGTAGAAATCTGGAGTTCCTGTCTTCTTTTCTATACATTACATTGTAATGTCTCCCCTTGCTCTCTACAGCCACTTAACATTTCTTATCTACACTAACTGTGTTGCCTGCAGTTCTACGTTCCTTCAATTTTCTTCCCCCCCCCCCCCCCTTCCTAGTCCAAATAAAGCAATCAACAAATTCTCAGCTTTGGGAATAAAAATCTCACGTTCTAATTTTGGCATTGGTTTTGGGACCAATACTTTAAATGGTTTTATTCAATACAGTAGCTGACAACGGCATGATTTTGTGTAGCAAGCATCAGTCTAAAATGTATGCAATTCACAGCAAGCCTTTATGACAAAAATACCTGCCTTCTTTAGCAATATTAGCAATATTGTTAGTGTTACTTACTCCATGGCCATGACATTTTACTTCACTGTTGCAATCATATCCCAGGACTGAATGTGGATGGCAAGTGTTGTTTATACAAACCTAAACAACAACAACAAAAAACCAGAACAAACCCAGTTCAGCATTGCTGTACCTTCTGAATACTCAGCAGATCAGCCATATGTCCTAAAAAGGAGTGAAAATACGATTTTTTTGAAAAATCTCCAATGCTTATAAAAAGATACATTTACTGTGCTGAGGTTACATTATGTCTAATGCTTATACCATGCTGAAAATTTAATGTAATGATACTATATATTGTAGAAGTGTTCATAAATACTGAGTACTCTTAAACTATACTGCAAAGTAGTAAATATTTCTAAAACCTAGTTAAAATTTAAAATTTGTATCTGACATTTTAGATGGTTATGAAATGTTTTCTTACCTTTCCAGAACCACACTTTGTACCTGGCTCAACCAGAAGAGGACTCAGCCTTGCAGATACGTTCACATAATCCAAAGATACACATAAATGTTCTCGTACTTGAGCATAAATAACAGCAGCAGTAGTAGTTGCAAGTGGAACGCGATACGGGTATGTGCAGATTAACTTTCCACATCTGAGATTCCTATAAAATTGATTTGCAAAAGATGTATGTTTTATCTATCTACACACACACATATATGTTATATGATGAAACACTAGAAAAATTAAACAGCACAATAAAAATACAGACTGCTGCATGATAAGAAAAAACAAGCAGGTCTGGGAATGTAAAATATATGATCTGTGATATAAGGAGAGATGCTATACTACTAACAAGGAGAACACATATATAACTGTCTAATTATTGCTTCATTAATATTACTACCAAATACAGAGTCTAAATATTTTCCTTTTCTGTAAATTTCAAAGTAAATAAGCATTTTCAGCACAGTAACTGTCATTTCCTTAAAACATACCTCCAAGCACAGATTTTATAGTTCTGCCAGGGAGTGAAACCACAGTGTCCAAATCTATCCCGTTGACTATTGACCTCCTCATAACATATCAGAGGAGCATTTTTTGAACCTGCAAGTTTAGCAGTAATACCGATTATAATTTAAAGGAACACAAAATATATATTATGGCATCTAATAACTTTTCTAAATTTTCATCCTGTTCACAGTAGAACATAGATGTTGTTCACTGATTAGAGGAAACATAACACCTGTCCCAGAATTGCCAACCCCAAACACTCAACAGTCCTGAACTCCAGAAATATGGGATTAGTAAATAATAGATTAACTCACTGATTAAGTTAGCTCACAAATATTAAATCTGAGATTTTTTTGGCTTTCTTGTTATTTCTGAAAAATCGGGGGAGCTACATGCTACTCAAGTGCATATTAAGCAGATTCAAAATTCAGCTTGAAATGCTTTCCTAAAACTGTGTCCTGCATTTTCCTGATGCCCCACTCCACCCTCCTTTTCTCCTTGTGAGTAGAGGAGCTGCCACGCATCTCGTCCCACATAACCCTCTACATCCTCCAGTTTCCTTCCTGCCCCCTAACTCACACACAAGAAGCAGGAACACAAGGCACAAGTCTTCCTCTGCCTTGTATGGAGCATTGCACCTGGTTATTCATCTCACATTCAAGTGCAATCCCTAAAAATCTCCCTCCTGATTCAACAGTTGCTTGAAATCAGGTTCAGGCTTATGGGGAGGTGTCAGAAATGAGTTAACAGACTAACCACAAAACTCATTAGCACAGAAACTGGACTAAAAAGAGAGAATGAAGCTAACCTGACTTTTGAGATCTAGAGACTTAGGACGCAAGCTAAGTATTGTTTTATTGTAACATTTTCTGAAACTGGGTTGCAGTACCAATGAAAACAGAATCACCTCTGTTACCTTTCCCATAGAGTCTCTGGCACTGTAGGTCAGGAGACCGGCAGCGTCCTTTGTAGCAGTAACCGGTGCCGTGCTCACATCCGTACCCATCCTGAATATAAAAGTCAGGGGGGCAGGATGCAGAGGTCCCATTGCAGTACTCTGCAAGATCACACTGTGCATCAGCAGGGGGCCGGCACTTGGTATTCTTCTGTTTAAACTGGTGAAAGAGGTACGAATGAGAGATCTGTGGTCCGTCAAGGCGATGGATGGCCCGTAATGCTTCAACAGCGCAATTTTCCAAAGACTTGGATGATTACGCAGAGGGAGCACACAGCTGTGCCAATGCTACAGAATGGCAGAGCTGCTGCACCTCGCGCACACCACTCGCCACTCCTGACACCCACACGCCTGCCAGCGCTCTTCTCTCGGCCCTTACATACCCGTCACACACACACACACACACCAGTGTGGTCCCCTCTCAAACCCCACACAGGCCCTCCTGACACTGTCAGAAACGCATCCCCAATACCTGCGGACCATCTCTTGGGTCCTTGGCTCTCAGGTCACCATATGCACATTGGGGTGATGTTCACAGTCTTCCCCTGGGAATTTTCCTCCCTGGGATTTTAGGGACTTGAGCTGGAAAGCCCTACCCCAGGAACCGCTCTGATTCTATCCAGCCCTCCAACAGACTTCCAAGAATCTGCACAAAATGCTGAGTTTTCCTGTGCTTCAGCTTCCCATGCCTAACATGGTGATCACCAGGCTCCTCCTACCAGTCTTTCAAGAGTGACTGTCTGCATACTCCAACAGAAAGGTTGTCTCTATCCTTAAGCATGGGAATGTAATATTTCTCCAAAAATTAATAATTATCTTGTGATAATTATAAAAACATGCCTTACCTGACATCTATCACAACATAATCCAGAGGAACATTTCACTCCAGGCTTAAATTGACAATCTGTAGTACAGCATTTATCTGTCAGACAATCCTGAGGACACATTACAGAATCATGTTATTCTAGATTTTCCTTCCCCTAGAGCTATCCACTTTCAAAAGTTCTCCTCTCCCTTCTTATTCCCAAAATACAAAACTTGGGCAACATCTAGGAGAAGGTAGAGGACAAAGCTGCAACCGGATTGATGCTGACATAGGAACAATCTAAAAACAGACATAAATCCTTCCTGGTCTGGCTCGTACTCCAGCTGTGTCCTCAAGGTTTCATTATTCTAAATGTCAGAAGAGTACAATTTTACATATTTAGCCATAATTATTGTAGTACTAACCTCTACTGACCCACAGTCGCACTGCTCTCCATGTTCCACAACACTATTGCCGCAGACTGCAGTTTTCCTGTAGGACAGTCCACTCAGTTGGGGTCTATTGAAAAGGCAGTCTCCTCTGTTTTGCTTGAGAAAGTTTTCGAAGTCTCCAATGCTGCAGCTACTGAAGGCTTTTACCCCACCGAAACGTCTAAAATAAATTAATTGTCTATACTTGTTTATGTTCCAACACATCCACCACTGCTCATTTTCTTAAAACTTCTATACAGTTCAAGAACTTGTTAAAATGTCACAAGGCAGGCTAAATGTTCTACTGGGTGTCTTTCAGTTCACTTGCAAAACTAGATTTACAAATGTAGTCACTAATTTAACTACTCTCCTTCCTTCCTAGAGCAAGAAGAACAGAGACCTGAAATTGTCAGAATTTCAAATATGAAGTCTATTGAAAATACATTGTATTATTTTGAGTTACTGTAATTTTTGCAATGGAATGCCATTTCACACAATAGGTGAGGCTGGAAGGCACCTCTGGAGATCATCCAGTCCAACCCTCCTGCTCAAGCAGGGTCACCTAGAGCAGGTTGCTCAGTCGGGTTTTGAATATCTCCAAGGACGGAGACTCCAGAACCTCTCTGGGCAACCTGTGCCAGTGTTCAACCACCCTGACAGTAAAGAAGCATTTTCCGCGTTCAAGTGGAATTCCCTGTGTTTCAGTCTGTGCCCGCTGCCTCTTGTCCTGTCACTGGGCACCACTGAGAGGAGTCCGGCCCCATCTTCGTTACACCCTTCCTTCAGATATTTATACGCATGGATAAGATCCCGGGGCCGTCTCTTCTCCAGGCTGAACAGGCCCAGCTCTCTCAGCCTCTCCTCGTGTGAGAGAGGCTGCCAAAGGCATCTCTGATCAAAGCATGCTACACTGTGATCCTTGCAACACGAACACGGCATAGCGTACGCTTCGGCACTTCGCTGGAAGATACCAAACTGTTCAGACAGAAAGGGCTCTGTCTGCGGCATACAGAATCAACATCGCTGACATTGGGGACAACTCCTCAAATCCCACTAGCGTGTCCTTTCCAAAATGCCTCATCTACACCTGGCAACTGGAGTTCCGACAGGAAAAAGGCAACATTGCAGACAGAAAGAGAATATGAAAAACTTACAGTGCGTTTGAGTTCATTACACAAACGGGGCCAGGACACCAGCAGTCCCTGGATCTGTCATAGGTCATTCCCAGGCTCAGCCCCAGCAGCTGCGCCAGGATGATGGAAAACGACTCCAGGGTCACAGTCCTCTGGTACTAGAGGGAAGAGAGAGCAGAGCGTTGCCGCACCGTCGCCTTCCTCGTGCAGGCAGCAGCCCTGGACGCCGCCCGGGGCTGCTCCTGCCCCAGGCTCCCGCTGCCTGCGCCTCGAGACGCCCGTGCCGGCACGCGGTCGGCGTGCGCCGGAGCTCCCCGGTAAGGAGGAGAGCGCGGCGCAGGGCTGGGCAGCGCGCGCCACGCTCACGGCCGGGGCGTCACCTCCGGGGCCGGCGGAGCGCCCGGCCCTGCAACGCGCGCTCCCCTCCCGACCCCGCCGTGGGCAAGCACCCGCGCCCCAGGCACGGCACGGCCCCGCCGCCAGCACGCGCTGCCCTTCCCGGGGCCCACCGCCCACCCGCGCTCTGCCTCCCTCCCCGCGCACACGCGGACACGCGACGCCGTACCACGGCCACTCCGCCGGAAGTCTGTCGCTGGCATGCCTGCCCTGGGATCACTGCACCCACGTACCTCGGCCGATCCCTGTAACTAAAACACAAGCATTTTCACCAGCCGTCGAAGCCACGAAGCCTGGGGTAAGTGGGGCCCCAGGGCCGCACCAGCCCAAGTCCGCCCCTCCCCGAGGGAGCAGCAGCCACAGTCTGCATGGCCGGCGCAGGCGCTGATTGCCAGCCCACAGCCCAAACCACCCCGGTGACGGCCGAGCTCAGGCCGGTGCCTTTCCCTTCTATCAGGGCAATAACCTGAGTCTCTTCTTCCCAGCCACAGGTTTCCAGAGATGGACGGCACAATTGCATGAGCTACATCTCCACCGAAAGCCAGGTTAGAAGGAATTCTTTGAAATTACTTATTAAGAAATATTTAGTACTATTTTTTGTTTAAATGTTATTGTCTTGTCAGTTAAGGCATACAACACTAAGACATTAAAAATTATATTATAAATTCAAAAAAACCAGGTTAATTCTCTAACTCCTTGCACATTTAAGAATTCATTTTTCATTGGAATTTTTGTTGTTCAACTTATGTCAGTTTAACTACCAAGTAGCTTTAATTACTAAGGAAACTTACACAAATAAATAAGCTATGTCATATGGCCGCAGAACAAGGTATGCCTGTTTCCACTGTAAAAATTGCTGTAGAATTTCATCTGCTTCCCCTGTTGTTGGAATTTTATTTTCATCTATCCAGAACTCCAGGGAGGACAGCACAATTGTTACATTAAGAGGATTAAACATCTGAAAATGTAACAGAAGAAATGACTGCTCAAATGTCTTTCATGTGGAGCAGAATTACAACTCTATAAACAACAAAGTAAGTAGGAAAAAAAAGAAAATATCAATTGGCAGTCACTGTATGACATCGGTATGACAAAACAGAATGAAGTAAACTAGAATTCTATAAAATATACCAAGAGACACAAGGAGCAAAGCCTAGCAACTTTATAAGAAGATTTTGTTTTTTTCATAAATAAATTATTGGTGTATGCACAAACACCTCCATGATTAAGTAAGCATCATAACAGCACCAGGACAGTTTTTAAAGGTGTGTGCCTGATGGTGCGAAGGGGAAGAACAGGAACAGAAGTTAATTAAAAGTAACTGAATAGGAAAAGGTTATTTATATAGCTGCTACATGAGATAAGATCTGCAGCACTGAAAAGGGAACAATCTAGAAAGCTTCAAAAAGCTTGGACACTGGATGTCCTAAGGCAAAATGCTCGCTTTAGTCAATGATTTAGTACATCCGCATGAAACATTACTACCATGTAAGGATGGATGTTAATTTATAGCAGATCTGCAGCTCTATAAAAAAACCTCCCCAGGACATGCTTTACAAGCTATAAATGCAAGACAGCTTACTCCACTGTCCTGGTATAACTGCACTGCAAATACAATCATTCAAAGCTTAAACCAGTGGTCCTGCATTCTGCAGATTCCTATCCCTTTCTGCTAAACAGTACTCTCTTTAACACTTAATTCTGAGTAGTTCAAGACTGACCATAACTGGCTAACCATAACTCTAGCATGCACCTATCACTAGTTCCAGTACAGCCTTCGAAGAGTGTACAGTTACAATTGTTACGCAACGCCTTTGTATTGGGCCACTGGGATTAAATCCCTAGCCCACCTCTTATCAAGTCTAGACCAGGCTGCAGAGAAGCTAGGACACCTAGACACCATAAACCAGAACATCAAGAGCCAAGACTTGAAATTTGGTTCAAATAACCTCCTCCTAAAATTGACAGCCACTAGGGAACAGGTGACCATTATTCATGTGAAAAAAAACATCATTTTACTACAAAACAAAGCAGACAGTAACACTTACACTGTTGACAAAACCAAAAACCTGGATTATCCTCTGTGTTATGACATTCCTGTCTGAACCCATATAGTTGTACTGAAAAGTAACACAAGAAGACATTAAAACGGACAAGTTGTTTATAATGATGAAGGAAGACAATACTGAAATGATGGCCAAAACCTACTCAGGTAAATGTGGGCTACTTATTTTCATTCTCTCCTTCCTTCAAAATCCACAATACAAATACATTTTCAAATGGGAAATCAAATATATATAAAAGCTGGGAAACGGCACCATTTTTTAATGCTTTAAGAAGTAAAGAAAATATAAGGAAAATGACTGGCAGTGACTTACCAAAGCCTTGTCCAAAACTACATACACTTCTACATATCTGGGAGACTTTGCTGCAGCTGATACTGGCTGAAAACAAAAATGATGGTATTTGTTGCTATTTATTTCTACATTCTAGTCATCTTACTCCTGAGGTTTGCTAGACAATAAATTTTCCATTCAAAAGCAATACCTAGACGATGTCTTCAGACTAGCATAATTTTAAAACTCATCCTAAGTTTTCTGATAACTAAAAGACACTGAAATCTCCACAAAGCATCATCTCCTCATTTTGTTTTCAGAGCAGAATGTAAAAGGCCTATGTTAGAACGTAAGGTAAATATGAAGTCTTCCAATAATAACATTTACTCCTTGCTAATAGGAAAACCAGGGCTCTCCAACAGTCACAAGAACAACTGCCCCAAGTAGACAACGCATTGCTGCCCCAACGTTTTTTGAAAATTAGAAGCAGAAAGACTGCCACGTTTACCAATCAAACAATAAAACAGGTGGCTCTCAGAAACGCCTCTCAGAAGGCACTGGGACACACTAAATACAATCCTGCCACACTTGTCACAGGCACCTGCACTCTTAAAAGCCCTCCTCTCATCTCCATCCTCCTGGAGCTCAGACCGGACGGAACTTCCTGCAGAAATACACCCCTCCCACAGCACGTGCTCACATGGCCTCAGTTCTACCTTGAAAACAAGCAAGCACTCACTTCATGATCTCTGATCTTCAAGATCATGTCCCCTGCTGTCACCTCGTCTTTCCCTCTGTCAGTGTGGACATTTGCAAAGAGGAAACCTGCTGTGTTCTTGTTACTCATCTGATAAACGAAGTGCTCAAATGCTGGTGAATAAACCAGAGGCTCTATCCCATAGCTCACGTTGTCAAACTGCAGCAAGCCTCTGCAAAGGTAAACGGTGCAGGTGGCACCTGCAGCTGCCGCCGCAGCCACACCACGCGGACGCTCTGCCCGGGGTCCCTCCCTGCGAGACCGAAGCACAGCGGCCGCCCCGAGCAGCAACGGCACCTGCCACTGGGCACACATGGCCATCTCCGGGAGGCTGCGCTCCGCCACCAGTGACATTCAGAGCCGAGGCTACGGCAGAGCCGAGGCTGCAGCACCCTGAATGCTGCTGGCAGGCAGCGGCCGGCTCCTTTGCAATCAGGACCCGCAGCTGCGCACACGCACCAACGTGCACCACGGAAAGGGAGAGGTGGTGACTCGGTTACCTGAGCCCAGAGCAGGTGCTGAGAGTCACTGCCGAACTTGGGAAGCCTTCGATATACCCGCGGTAGTAGCAATCATCCTAAATCAAAGGAAAAGCAATCCCTTATTCAGCCATAAATGCACTTCTGCAACCAGTCGCCCAAACAACTCAACTGCATCTACTGAACAGCAGTACTACTCCAGAACACCTAGAATGCAAAAAACCCCAAAGCAATCCCAGCTTACCTTCATATGGGATGAATCAGAGTGCAAAGATCCCTTCTCATTGTATGTGTAAATCATGAAATCTTCAGATAAAAAGAGACTAAAAAAAAAAGATGGATTGTGAAACACTGAAAATAGCATCTCTTACACAAACTTTTTCAAGCTTACAAGTCCTGCAACAGGGCAGGTTGCACAGATGGTGGTTGGGCATCTTGCAGATCAGAAAACTGCTGACGGTGACATCAGGGCCACAGGCACAAACACCCCCCCAAGCACACACCTGCCCGCAGCCGGAGATGGGCCCGCTAACGGCACACGTTCCCAACCGCTGCGCAGGCTGCAAACAGCTCCATGGAGCAGGGCCAGCTTGGACACGCGCAGGCAGAAATCGCCCCCCACAACCAGACACCAGCCCAGGCCACAGAGGCCTCCGGCAAGACCGGACCGCCCAGCGGCTGGGCTGCTTGACAGCAGCGGGCAGAGCAGGAAAAACACGGCCGCACTTACTGCTGCTTCAGGTGAACGGTATACGGCCTCCCTTCTATCGTGATGACATAGGACACCGTGTCCTAGTGCATGCAGAGAAGCGGAGAAAGGGACATTTAGGAACACCATCTTCAGAAAAGCATGCTCACGGTGCAAGGCACAACACGCGGGGGAAATTGCAAGAACTCCACAAGCAAATACTCAGGGCTTCTTCAAGGGAAAGGCACCGTGTCGGCTGTGCCGACCACACAGGTCTGACGCCTCCTGTTAAGGTGCCGGTGCGTGCCACCCCGCATCCCCCTGCCTCCTGCGCTAGGCAGAACACGGTTTCTCGCATATATATTTATTCACTCCCACCTACAAATACACGCCTGAAATAATTTGATTACTGAAGTACCGCCTCTCCGGTTGTGTTTGAGGGCAACCTCTGCGGAACTGTGATCTGCGAAAGCACTTGTGAACCTGGAGGCAGGAAAGAGAACCGTGCAATACCGTTATTAGCTGAACCCGCTCCCAGCAGGAGCCGGGATGCGCCGGGAGGGCCGGCGCAGGACACAGGCAGCCTCCGCGCCCAGGTGCCCCGTGGAGGAGCGACCCGGCTCACGCGGGCGAGAGCAGCCCCCGAGGCAGCAGCGGCGTGAGCCCGCGGGGGGGAGCGCGGAGCCCCGCTCGCAGCCCCCGCGCGTCCCCGGCCCCGCTGCCACTCACGCAGCGCCGCCAGCAGCGCGGCCAGCAGCGCCCGGCGCGGCCCCATTGCCGCCGCCGCCGCCGCGGGGCTCCGCGCTGCCGCCGCCGCCGGTTCGCGGCCCGGCGCAGCCGCTAACGGCCCGCGCTGCCCGCGCCCCCCCCGCGCCGCCCGCCCGCCAAGCACCAGGCGACCAGAGCGCGTTCGTACAAAACCGGCCTCTTTATTGCTCGTTTATTTCTTACAAACGGGTTCGGTGAAAAGCCCTTTCGTCATAATCCAAACGTTACAAAAGTGACACGTGGCTTTCAGTCCGGGGACGCTTACAGAAAACACGCGGACCTACATTTGTCTAGAGTGCAAACTTTTTAAACGAGTATCAGACACACACAAAAGCTTCCAATTTGTTCAAATCTAGGCAGGTGACAGGGATAAATGTACACTTAAAAAAAGAAAATCAGTAGTTATCTTCAATATTCAACACATTTAAAATTTGAGCTATTTCCTTTCCACAAAATCAGTTTGAAAAACTGCATGTTCATCGCCTTAGACCACTGCCCTGCAAATATTGCTAACATGCATGCTCAAAGTATAAAAACTCTTATCTATTAGAAGGCACCATTTTCAGCACAGTTTTAATTCACACATACAGCTTTAAATACCGTTAAGTACATCTTTCTCTTGGATTACTTCATTACTTGGATTCCCTTCACTCCTCCCCACCCTCCAATCTGGGCCATTCATGTCCTGAACTGCTTGGAGAGACAGGAACAGACATCTGCCTCATTAAATAGCAAAGCTAAGTAGCTACAGACAGACAGCCCAAACTGAGCAGAATACAACAAAAACTAAGTGATTATCTTGGAACAAACAGAAGACCCCCACATACAAATCTTGTGATATTTTAGGTGAAGTTTCATGTATTTTAATAGTGTTATAAATCTTAGTCTAACTTTATGGGAAACCACAGGAGTTCAAGTATTTTATTACTGCAAATGCAAACACTATATATATATATATATATATTTGTATAGGTATATATACAGGAAACTTTTTTGGCAATATTATGGGGGAATTTACAGAGCGAGTTTGTATTCAGTGGCTAGCACAAAGCGAAAAAGCTAAGCCTTCTTTCAATACTTATTTCACTTTCAGCAAGTTTGTGTAACAGACTTCTACTCATGACCACCATCATCCCATTTCTATCCACGGTACAGCGTAACATGGTTATCCTCCTCAGCCAGCACACCAAATGCTAAAACACTCATTTTCAGAAACAATATTAAAACCTGATTTAGTCAGTGGTGTAGAAACTGATGGCAGTCCAATCTAACGCAAGTTAGCCTATGTAAACATCCTGACTGACACTAAAAAGATTCAAAGATTAGGTGAAAAGTTTGTATTAATCAACAGGTTCCTATTTAAAGTGCTCATAGAAGCTCAGGTGATCTAAGGAAATATGTATTTTTTGCTTCTGCAGGGACTGTTATTCATAGTCTTTAAACCCAAATTAAAACCAAAAGCATGCCACTTTTTTAAACCAAAATATGGCCATGTTTTTTCGTACCTTTATTTTTATTGCCCATTCATGATGTTAGTGGAAATTAGTACAGGTTTCTCATTTAGCAACTTACAATTACTAATTTAAAACCGTTAAATTGAACTTCATGTCCATATAGTACAGCTTAGTGTCAGTCAGCATGAAAGTAAAAATTTGAGTGCATTATTACACATCAATAAACATATACACATGCATAAACATGTTTACAATATATTTATCTTCCTCTGAAAAAGTACACTGATACCTTATTTCACTTGTGCCATTTATGTTTAAATGGATAACACTTTCCAGTCCATACAAAGCAAGTTTAAATATATTGGCCAGATTTTCTTGTTTTGACAATGGTACATATTACTTCAGTTCTTCACTGTACATTTAGAAAGACGACAACAAATCGGACAATTTCGTTATTAGGGCTCATCGCAGAAATGGGGAAACCAAAAGTAACTCCCAAGTGCTGTACTTTAAAGATTATTTAACTGCAGACTGATCCACTTCCAGCTGGACAGCCCTACTGCAGTTTACAAAGCCACAATACTCGGACAGATCTAACAACAGGTTTGATGTATTCAGTTCCTGTAGCTTTGGTAGAGGTATTTAGTTTAAAGTTTTACATTCCTTGTTTCAATATCTCATTTGCCTTATCCAAGGCTGCAGAAGGAAGGCTTTCTGGGATTACCATGGGCCACTCAATGCAAGAAGGATAAATGCAATTTCAGCTTTGTTTCAGTGAACAGGTCAGCTCATGTGAAGGCCCCAAAGAAGCCAAAGCTATTTGGGAGGCAAAGGTGCAGGTCGAGAAGGAAAATACTGTCCCTGAGGTAAACATTTTTGCTGTGGTGGAGGAGGTCCCTGAGGTACACATTTCTGTTGCGGAGGAGGCGGCCTACAAGAGGGACAGAGAAGCCATCATGAGTCCAGATGACTACATCTAATATTCACGTCTGGAAGCTGCTCCCTCTTCCTCTTGCTTTGCGTTAGCACTCCCTAAGGCCACTCTCAGACTCCCCCCTTTCCATGTACACTGCTTCTAGCAAGCTCAGCTTCCACAATGAAGACTCATTTCTAACATCCTGCATCCAGACTCTGCTTTCCATTGCCTGAAGTCCTCAGAGATTCCCACTGTTTTTCAGTTACACACAACTTTTCTCAAAACAATTTAAAGACCCCCACAAATCTCCCATCAACATGAACTATTTTAATGTAGTACCTGTTGATATACCTTATACTTTTGGATAAGCATGTTATTTTAAGGCATAGGCATTAAGATTTTAGAAATACAATTCGGACATAAAAAACAAAAAGAAAAACTGGCTGTTTAAGGTAAGTAGTTATTGCGAAAAAATCTTGGAATTGACAATAATGTTCAAAATCAGAGATTTTGATGATGATGAGAGAATTATTTGGGGTTATGGTGGCAGGGGTTTCAAAGCTTTTAAAGCTGCACATTTTGAGAGGCACTTTATTCACCTGTATGCAGGACTAATCTGGCCTCTGAACAGCATTCTGAAACCTGTTTAATCAAAATGTCGTGTAGCCATAACAGTGTTTAACATGCATGCTACAGAAAACATCATTTTAGTTCCAAAGTATTAAACGAAGGAAAAAAATATCCTTTCAATACAAGATCAGTCCTGCTTGCATATAATATATGATGAAATACCCTATTGCTTATAAAGATGAAGGCAATGACAATCTATATACATCAAAACAACTACAAATAAGTTATTTGCAATAACTCAACAAACCTTGCAGGCAGCTTCTGTGGCTGTGGTGCCTGGTAATGTGGAGATGGGTAGTAAGACTGGTGGTAAGCCTGCTGAGGATGCTGATTAACTGGGTAAGATGGCACAGGAAATGTATTTGGTTCCATATCCTAAGAAGCAAACACAGCAAGAGCGTTCACAAATTTGCACTTAAGGAATTGAAATAATGCCTGCTTCACTAGTTAAGTGACATTTAAGACCACTTGCAAACAGATGTGGAAATGTCACAGTTGCTTTTTCCTTCTAAGACCCTCAGTAGAAGGGAGCAACAGCAGTGTGGAAAGTACTGTATTTTGGAAAAAAAAATAGAAGGGCTGATCAAAAGTGAGCACTTGATTTGGTCTATAGTTGTGCTTTCACTAGTTACTACATCCACACACAGACTGCTCTGCAAAGGAGTGGGGCTAGGGAGCTGGCAATGATTGCCCATTTTCTCAGGTGGTGCAGGGATTTCCGATGTTCTAGTAAGGGGGTTAGAAAGCAGGCGAACTGCTCACCGAGCCAAGCGCAGCCCAAAGAAGAGCAAGGTACAGTACTTAACAGTGAAGAACTGAGGGATTTTTTCCCCCTCTTAGGAAACAATCCTGGTCTTTCCTTCTTAGCAAAGGAAAAAAACCCATTCACAGAAGTGAAAGCAAAGTTAGTAGCTTTGAAGCTTTTATTAGTGCAAAAATAAACCATCTTCATTTGTTACTTTAGAGACTGGGAACAAATGAAGTAGTGGAAAGCAGATCATTCCTACCATGGGTACACTTCTTGAACCATAAGGCATGCCATGTGAAAAGCCCCTGGGTTGGCAGTCTCTGGGTTCAGCTTCTGTTCTAGTAGGTGGTGACTGAAAGGACCTGAAATCCAATAGATATGGACTGTGAGCATATAACCTTTTTAGCATGACTAAGCAGGCTATGAATCCAAACACTTATTTGCTAGGTGGATTTAGAAGACTATTTTAGCAAATATCAGATCTCAGGAGGATAGTATATGCTGCACATCGAAGCAACAACATAATCCTTTTTCTGTTTAGGACTATATCAGCTTTATTTTGTCACTTTGTACCAAAGATGGGACCCCAAAAAATATAAAACCCATCACCAAT
Organism: Apteryx mantelli; assembly: GCF_036417845.1. Classification (NCBI taxonomy): domain Eukaryota; kingdom Metazoa; phylum Chordata; class Aves; order Apterygiformes; family Apterygidae; genus Apteryx; species Apteryx mantelli. The sequence continues at coordinate 6,668,493 of NC_090006.1, read as the reverse complement.
GTATGGCAACAAGTATGAAGGTAAAAAGAAAGTTCTCTGAACCCTCCATATAAAATGTGGTTATTTTCTGTGTCATTGCCCAGGACAAGCTACATGCTTCACTTGATGCAGAGATATTTGCTTCTCGTCTTGGGACTAAAATACGCCTCCACGCTTTGGAATTGGCTTGTGTAAAGAAATGTCTATGGACTACTTCAAAAGGGCAGAAAAGAAGGTAAAGAGGGGAATATACTTACGAATGACAGCGTGACATCAGTCTTCTAAACCATCGCTTCAGCTTGTCCCTCTTTGCAAATGCCAGAGCAGTAGCTACAAGGAGTGGGAGGATCAGGAAAAAGAATACCAGCAGGCCATTTCTCAGTGAAGTGTCTTTGTCTGATGGGGACAGAAGGAAAGAGAAGAAAAAAAGATAGTATTAAATGGTGTTACCATCACTCAACTCATGGTAGCAGTAGGTATTTTCGATAGGATTGATGCTACGATTATTTTACATTCTTCATAGCAGAAAAGCTAAAGAATCTAGTAAGACTGCAATATATATATGACCAAATGTATTCTTTGGGGTTGATCCTTTCACAGGGATTGTCTTGTCAAAGATGAAAGACCTGTACGTTCTATGGTATCTTGGGCTATGACAGCATATTGCATTATTAGATCAATACCTTATTTCTTCCATTGCAACACTGAAGAGCTTATGAACCCAACCAAAAGAGAAAAACAAAGCTCCGTCCCTTTCCTTCCGATCCTAAATCTTCATCATTTCCTACCAGTTTGCTGTAGGCAAAGAACTGAGATGTCTCTGCACTTTTTAAGATACAGCAACTTTCTCCACCAGAGGCAGTACAAAAAAGCCTTTCCCTTTGTCTGATGGTTTGAAGCATTTGCCTATGCTCCAGTATGATTCTCCAGCTGGTTACTGCATAAACATAATATCTGCCTTCCCCCCAAACTCACACTATCTTATCAAGAAGAGTCTTCAAGATCACTCTTCCAGGTCACCGGAGGGACTAATCATTCTCCTCTTCAAATACCTTCACAAGGGCATTATTTATTTTGCTCCAATTTTTATAAGTTTGCTCCAGTTTATAGCTTGGATATTGCTTCCTATTTCATCTTCCTTCAACCTGATAGTGAGAAAAGCAGGCTTCACAGCCTTTTTCAGTTTGCTGTCTCTCATGTACATGAACTGTGCTCCCATGCCCCAGGCATCATTCTCCCACTCTTCACATTTGGATTTAGATATGTCTTCTTGCCATGTGATTCACTGACCTAAGTGCCCTGCCTGGGGAGAAATTACAAAAAAAACCCACAAAATTCTCTCCCCAACTCATCTCTTCCCTCCACACAAAATAACAAACCAAAACTCAAGCAATATAGTGTCACGAACCTCTATCTCCCCGTTTCCTTATTGCATACCTCTCTTCTATACTGTAAGATGTTTGGGGCAGGGACTATATTTGTATTTACTACCAAACGAAGCATACTGTCTGCACTCAGATAATGAACATTAATAAAATAATGAGTTCTCAACATGCTGTGTTGCCCTAGTCCTCCTCAGCCAGATGTTAGTCTTGCCTGCACCGCAGGTGCACATGCAACTAAACTACATACAGACACTAGAATAGGATGGCTACTCATCTCTGCCACCATTGCACAAGGCAGCATCTCCATATGGAGATGAACCTACATCTTCAGCCAAATTTCATGTTCTGTTTGGATCTAAAATTGAAAAGGGGTCCAGTTTTCAGCTTGGATACAAAGAAGTCCAAGATGATTTTGGTCCAAGGTGGCAGAAGTCACCTGAAGGCAACTGAAACAGCTAAGTTTGATTGGGTCTCCAGCATCCCAGAAGGAAGGAGTGTGCAATACCTTGAGCCCAAAACCTTAACTACATTTGTTTGCAAATGGCACCTGGTAAAAGTCCAATTGCCAGCACTTCTGCCACCAGAATTTAGCTGCTTCAAGGCAATTAGGCATTCTGCACTCAGCCCAGCACCACGCTTAGCAAGAGGGGCCCACGGCTCTGGAGTTGTCTTAACACTACTTGCCATTATAAGGAGGTCCGCTGTCAAGACTTCCTCCGTAACCTTTTGTATCACAGTAAGGAGGGGCCCAGCCTGCTTCACAGTGACAGTTCCTGTTGTTATTGCACACCTAGATTTAAACAAGAAAAATAAAAATACAGGAGCAAACCACATATTACAGCATATCCCCACAGAAAACATCTTTTGACTAGAAGCAGTGAGAACAAAGAAACATCATAAGGTGTCTTCGAAGGCTACAGCATTTCTTGGAATTACCATTACATACGCAATGACAAAGTTGCTGGAATTTTAAATGATGTTGTGAAAACTCATTGCAATATGCATTCGAAGTCAGGTATACATTTATTTTGCAAATGTATATTTAAAAATGTAGTAACTTAGGTTTTTGTAGTTTTTAAAGCAGAACACAGTAGCCATGACTGTCTATTCTGTCCCTTCCATATCACTCAGCCTGGTGACCTTTAACCACTAATTCTCATGTCAAATCTAAATAAATAGCCCTTGGGTGGGCCAAACCGTGTCTCTCCACAAGAATTCACATGACTGAGCAACCACAGCATTGTTCTGGATGAGCTTCCAAAGATTATTAATCCCTATTGCCGAAAGAGCATGGCTTCTTTTTTTGAGATGCAGAGTGTCAAATTACATTAGCTATACTAAAATTGGGAATTCCTCCTTTCTGGAAAAATATATTATTTTAGAGCTTTCAACGATTTTTTTTTTTTAAATAATGTTATAGGCTGTCTTGTCCAGAGCCATTTTATAAAGACAGTTTTACCATAGTTAACAAGCCAGAAAAGCTAAGTTACTATTCACCATTTTAAAACTTGCTCAAATTGCATGATTTTGGTCTAATCTTTACTGACTATTAAAGGTAGTTTTCTCATTAACGGGACTAAAAAGCAGCTTATTATAGCAAAACCCATCCTCAGAAACCCCACAGATTCTCTCTCACTGGTATATGTAGTCATGATTATTTTATTTCACATTAGAGTCCTTAAGCAGAGAAGAGCAACAGGCTTCATAGGTGCAAAAGATATTATTATTTAAACACTACTGATAGAGCACAATTAAAGTGCAACTGGCTCGTACTTTGATCTTTAAGATAAAAAAGCCAATTTATATATTTGCACAGTCATAGGCTCTAAAAACCTGGTGTTCTTATAACAAAGATCTCACAGAAGAGGACATTGCTTAATGTGCAGAAATATTGCCAAAATTGTATCAAAACTTACAGACTTAACATTCTAAGTGGAATATCAGTACGAAAGGAAGCTCCTGCATTGCTTACCCCATGTCCATGACATTTTCTTTCTACATCACAGTCATAGTTCAGAACAGAGGCACTCACACACTGGAAGTGCCTACAGATCTAGGGGAATTAAGAGAAACACACATCTTACTCTTACACCATTATACTTTATTTCTTCTGAGGGTATACTTAATTTCTTTTGCTTCTTCTATAAATGAAAGGCTTCAGATTTTTATCTGCACATGCACTGCAGTGCTATGTACTGTGTGGAACCAATGGAATTGCTGAGTTTTGCATTAACTACAAGCATCAAGAAGTTAATGGCCATACATGTTCATGAAACAACATAGCTGAAAATTATATTCACATGCAAAACTTTAACTATTGCTTGAAGAAGTCACTATTGACCTGTTGCTAATTACCTTTCCAGTATCACATTTGGTGCCTTCATTCACCATTCCCGGATCAGGGACATCAGAGCCTAGCTGGAAATCCACACCCCAGCACGTGGTGGTGTCTCTGATAGGAGTTTGGATAATGGCAGGTTTAATTCCAAAAACAGGCATTGTTTTCACATTTTCACATTGCAGCTTCCCACACATGGCATTCCTACAACACCAACATGTGAATGGTGTAAAGACACTTGAATTTATTCAGAGAAAGACTATCACACACTTGATACGATCTTTTCTCCCTACTGGAAGATTATAGACATTACTTGAGAGTAACATTGAAGTAACCTGACAAACAAAATAGAGCTGGTCATCATTTTAGTACTGCAAGAATACAGATTTATCCCTTCTTTCTGAATGCTTTTGTGATCTTTATACATTAAAGAAAACATGATCATTTGACATTCTGTAGACCTTGGGATAAGAAGGATCAATGATGGGATATGAAGAACAAACCCTCCCTGAATACATGCTGCATAGACACCCTGATGCTACAGAACGCTGCATGCATAGGAAACCGCAGCACAAGCACAAAAGCGTCAAACCCAGCTACAGAAGAATCATCTGAACATTCACACCCACTTCAACTATTACTTGCAAGATAAAGTCAGATAATACATATATAAAAAAAGCAAACAAAGCTTACAAATGCCTAAGCGTGAAGGCTTTAAGTCCCAATAACTATTTCTTAGGTTATAACAGATTTTTTCTAAGCCATCTCACTTTGGATCTGAATGACACATATATTGTAAATGAGGATAGATTATGGGATAATGTGTTTCTCCCCAGTACACTTGCTATAAAGCCCCAAAGAATACTATAGCACTAGAATAAGGATTCTTAAAATTCTGAATGATACATTTAGGAACTTCTTGATGCATCAGGCTCAACTTACCAGCTGGAACATTTCTTGTAGTCATGGCCATGGAAACCACAGTTGCCAAACCTGTCACCCTTGGAATTCACTTCAGTAAAACAAATGTTGGGGGCAGCTTTCGCTTCTGAAAATAACAGCCCAACCCGCAGACAGAGAGGAACTGAGTTTAGTACAGACAGAAACATCTCACATCATCACCATGTCTCCCTTCCCCAGGCCCAGTTATCCTTGCCACACTTCCAGCTTTTTTCCTTGCAGCACAGATAGCTGAAGAGCTTGATCAAAATGATAAAAACAGGTGAAAATATCAACATTAGAAGGTTCTAAGCAAGAAGAGACAGAAAATAGTCTCTTAACACCCAATTATACTGTTTGATAAGTCTTCAAGACTCCTTTACAGCCCTATAATTTGGAACTCCCTTTCTAATAGGAATGCTCAGTGCAAGAAAGTTAGTACTTAAATCACCAGCACAAGCATTAAATGTAACAAAGGAAGAACATGGGAAGGCAAAGCCATAAATTCCACCATTTCAAATCTTTTGCCAAAGCCAGCTGGTCTTTGTTACAGGAAAAAAGCTAAACGTATATTAAATAAACTCAGTGTTTTCTTTTAGACATGTCTCCTTGAAACATTATAATAGCATGCTCTTCCTTACTTGAGCCAAAGATATCCTGACATTGTGCATCATAGTACTGGCAAACACCATTGTAACAATAGGCTTCCTCGTTGTGGCACGGGTGACCGTTCTGAACCGTGAAGTCGGGCTGGCAGAACTGGGAAGTTCCGTTGCAGTACTCGGGAAGGTCACACTCATTGTTACTTGCTCGGCACTCAGTTCCTCCAGGAAGAAACTAGAGAGAGATGGGAGGGGGAAAATGCATCAGAAAACATAAACCTTACAGCAGCAAACAGTCTGCACCCAACCCACAGCACATCCCAACAAAATGGGCATTGAGCTGAAGCCCTTTGTGGGTGCTGTATATGTACATGGCAATTCCCAGAGCAAGCATGTACTGCTCCTCTCCCAGATGTGCTGGCTAGGCCAACGCTCTCCTACCCTCAACCACTGAATAATACTTTCAAATAATATTTTTTGCAGTCTCTTACCCGGCAGTTTCTACAGCAGTCACCATAAGCACATTCAGCACCTGATTGGAGCCTGCAAGTGCCAGGCTCACAGCAAGGATCACTTTCACATTCCTGAAAATGGAAGTACCGTGAGTGTCAAGAAATCACCCCCTCATCAATGCACAGATCTCTCTCCAGTGAGGAGCACACATGGTTACCCAAGCAGCATTTGTAAAACACACCTTTGGTGAACCGCAGTCACACTCCTCGCCAGCATCTACCAGCCTGTTCCCACAGTACGGGACACTATAGGTTTCATCAGGCTTCGGAACATTGAGCAGGCAGCTTCCACCTTTGTTGAGAGTTAGCTTCTCAAAGTCTTCTGCACTGCAGCTGCTGAAGTTTCTAGATCCCCTGCAGAGAACGTTAGCACATCTTTACACCAAGTGAACCCACAAGCATTCCCTCAGTTTGTAAAGCAAGGGTAACATCTGCTTTCCTCATGAGCCTATTGTAACCATTACATAACTGTTTGCAAGAATACTTTCAAGATGAAGGTGACCTGTTAAATAAGAATATATGTGGGGCATTTTGACCCTCTGGAAATGCTTTTGCTTTTGTCAAAGAAGTTACTTACGATGCTCCAGAGCTCATAATACAACTGCTTGCTCCACAGTGACAGACTCTTTCATCATCATGGTTCATTCCGAGGTTATGTCCGAGTTCATGAGCAACAATCGATGCAAACATCTGTATACTGATTCTTCCAAACTACACAAGAGCAAAACAAACAAACAAAAAAAATAGTGGGCAGCTAATATTGAGAAAGAGTCAGTGTTTACACATATGCCAAAAACAAAGGTGGTTCTGTCACTACATTAATATGATTTTCAAACCATTTGTGCCTGCTTTCTAACAAAGTGTGTGTCATTTGCTTAGTAATAGGAGCCCTTAATCACTAGATCTGGGGCACTACCTAAAGGCCACTACTTTCCAGTGCAGCAGCATCTCTGTGGATCAGTTTTATGTCCACAAGGCCTTCTTTATCAAGAGTAAGTTGAAGAACAGAATGCCAACTCATGGCCATTTTGCTGCCCAGTTAAATAAATTGGGGGTCTCTGTTCAGTATTTACTGGGCAGATATTCAGGCAACAAACATACAATCACAACTGGCACTAAGTGACATCTTTGCTAGCAGCAATCTCTCCATTCACACATCTTCTCAAGAAATAAGAGTGCTCTCTGCTACAAGGTCATTGCATGACTCCTAGAAATACATGCTATATAGGAAAGACACACAGCATCCATCACTGCTACTACATTCAGACTGTAGAGCAATCTACTGGAGCTGTTACTATTGTACAGTCTTTCCATTTACACTGGTGAGAGCGAATACATTTGGCCCTATTCTGTGTGAAGAGTTAGCAGCAGCTGCAACATTAGCACAAAAACTAGAGTTCTTCACACCAGCCCAAACCTCCTTTCTTAAATATGCAAATTCCAATCCCAATACTTGTGTCACTAGTTCAAGAAAACAAGATTGCTGTGGTTGCCAATTATCTGAGATCAGCAATTCAGTTCATTAACGCCCTGTAATTCCACATAAGAGGATAAGAGGGCAGTCAGCCAGGACTCTTCTAGGAGTTCATAACTGTGGAGGTCAAGCAGACACTTGAGGACAGATTTCAGATGAACACACAGCTCACAAATACTCCTAAGGCAGGGGTGCTTAATATCTCTGAAGAGAAATCCTATCATTTCCTCATGAGTGCTGCATGCTGAGGAGAGGATGCAGGAGACAGTAAAAAAGTCGTGATGCAGATTATTTCATGGTGTTGTCAGAAACTGTCAGGAGACCACAACATATTCCACCACTAAGCCACCTGAGCTGTGTTATTAGAGATTCTGCACTTCTGGGAAGACTTCTGGAGTGCAAAATTTTTATCTTGTTTACATTCATAGGATCACTAATGATATCTTACCACATTAATTCCTCCTGCATGGCTCTTGGAGCACACTGTTCCAACATAGGCCATTCCAGCTGTCCCCCCAAATCCCTTCTTCCTAGAACACATTGAGAGAAAGAGAGGAAAAGTCAACCATCCTAACTGTACAGCAATACACGAGACTTTAAACTGTACAGCCCATCCATAAAGCCACTCAATACATCCCTACTGCCTGTGTGGCACAAAATACTGTTTCCAGCTTTTAAATACTAAGAAAGAGAAGCACTGCTAAGAGCGCTACTGTTCATTCCAGGTGTTTCTCTGTACAAGTCCAGCTTTATCTTTCCATTTATGGTTCTTTTTTTCTTTTAAATTGAGACAAGAGTTTACAGAGAAAGTCAAGCTGTTCCACATCTTCCCTCTAAATATACAAAGCTAAACTGTTCACCCTTAAAATCACTGCCTTTAAATTAGGGATTAGCTGCCTTTTTACTATTGCCAAACTCCACAGATTTCTTTCCTTGTAGACTTTCTATACATTACTCTTATTTTGTTTCTACACAGCCCCTCTATCAAAGCTTAAGTGCAACAGCACAATGTACCACATTTTATTTTGTATAAAAGAGTAGAAGGGTAATGAATCCTTTTTCAGAGATTCATGAAACATGCTTGGAGCACCATGGTGCTGGGAGAGCGCATTTCCCTGGCGTTATGAAAGCTGCCTGCCGAGTTGCTCAAAGCAACAGAGATGTGGTTGCGCACAGGTGAGACCCACGGCCTCAGCAAGAAGCCTGGGCTGTTCTCCCTGTACAGGGCAACAGTTTCTGTTATGTTTTGACCTCAGAAGGAGCCACTGTCTTGAGGCACCAGACACCTGCATCAACTGAACGGTGCTGTTCTGCCTCAGAGGAGGAAGAGCTCCTGCTATACGCCTGCCGGAAGGGGAGCTTCTGCTTTGCACAAGGGCAGGTTGGGCTTTTGCCCCTGTGTGAGAGAGTGCTCTCGCCTCTGGCTTTTCTCATACTTTGGGTAGTGACTTCCTAAGCACAGCGTTATCTTTAGGAGGAGGAAGTGCACAGGAGACATGCATCCTGGAAGTGGAGCAGAGACGACAGTTCGGGAAGTTCTGCGCTAGTTTAAGGAAGTAGGGAAAGACAGATTAATGCCACATGTCAAAGCTCAAACCTTGTAACTAGCTTCTGGACGCCAACTGCAAATGCTCCATTAAACTGCAATGCTCAGCACCAAATTTATGCTAATTTTCAACTGAAGAAGCCCTAGATTACAAGTCAAATCAACATACAACCTGACTAAGGTTTATTTGAATTTCTCAGATGTGAGCTTTATACAATAGAAAATATAAAGCTGCATGACATACAGGACAAGATAAACATTTGTTATTTAGCAATGTATCTGTCAGAGAGGGCAGACATTGAATTCAAGGACCAGAAGAACGTTCTTAAAAATTGTTTGACTTGGAATGTTTTCCACGAATACATAAAACACAGCAGATTACACTGGATTCTCTACTGAATTACAACTGCTGCTTTTGACACCAGAGTGCAGCTAAGCAGATAGGAATAAAATATGCTTCTTAAAAGTCAAAGGGAAAGAACTGCAACTCACAGAACAAACTGGGCACTGTCATGTCTTCGACGCGTAACTAGATTCTTCTCTCGCCACTGTACAAAGTTTGCCAGCACATCACCAGCACCTCCATCCGTGCTAATTATGTTTTCATGCTTCCAGATCTCTAGACCAACCAGTACAATGCGGATGTTCAGCATGATGTACATCTGGAGCGGGGAAGAGGGAGGGAAAAAAGAGAAATATTCCTGAAGACCTTGAGATAAGAACAAATGGTCTTATGTTGTGTATCTCATTGCCAGGATCTAATTTTTCTGTTTGGTATACAATTCAAATCAACAGGATGCGTTTTTCCTGCAAGTTATACTTTCATTGGCTAAGGGATCAATGCTTAAATGCCACACTGGCCATCCTATTAAAAAAATAAACAAGACAGAAATAAAAAGGAGCCTCGGTCCTGACAAACAGCATCTTCTGAAATAGTCAACTTGAAAGACAGTTTTTCTGCAACCTTTACGCATACTCAACTACTGCAATAATTTGTCCTGACACTGTATGTAACACAGGTTATAAAAATTCCCCAAATTAATTCCTGCTTCAAGTACGATAATTGCAGATGAATTTAGGGGTAGAAACAGCTTTCCTAATGATGAGTTCATCATAACCCATAGTTGATAAATACTGCCATCACTTTGTAAGTCCCTGCTGTTTTGGCACTGCCCTACGGGATACTTCAGCACAATGCTAAGACACAGCTCAGGTGCAACTCGCAGTTCTGTCTCAGTTCAAAATCATTGCCAAGGGAACAAGTTTAGCTCCTGGCCTTATAAAAGGCTTTATTTCATTCTGACCAAAATGGTAACAGAACAGACGCCAAGGTGGAAGTTTACAAAAGTAAACAGAGCTGAAGGTCTGCTGCATACAGCATCACTCCCACTTCTGCTCAATGTAGCTTTAACTTACACTGTCAAGGAAGTTTGCCAGTTGCACCATGTGTTCTCTTACTTCTGCTTCACTCTTCCCAAAATCTTCAAACTGCAAGAAAAAGAAGCTTGGTCATGAAAAGGAGAGAGAAAGACAAGACTTAGAAAAAGAAAAAAAAACATTTTAAGACAAACAGCACAAAAAACATTCTTGCCAGCCTTGGAAGATAAGAACTTGAACCCCTGCCTAGAAGATGCTAATCAAGAAAACAGCACCTTCGTTGCTGCTGTTCAGCTGGTCAGTATTCAAGAGAAAACAGGAAAGACAGTTTTTGCCATGTGTTTCCCTTACATTATTAGAATCTTTGCTGACAGAAACTCTGAACACCTGACAGTTCACTCTTTTTCTGAAGTAAACCATATAGGACATGTGTAATCAGTTATAGGTTAACATATTTGTATATCCTAGGTTAGTGTCACTGTCTTTCAATAATCCATTTAGGAGTGATGAAGACTGAAGGGCTTTTCAAGTCATCTCCTGGGGAAAAGGGAAAGGAAAGAGACACATGGCCCCTACCTTTTCTTTATCCACAACTATGAACAGCTCCACATATCTTGTTTGATGCAGAACAGCTCTTTTTCTCTGAGGAAAAAAGAATTTTAGACAACTTCAAGTTTGTCAATTTAAGTGCAAACAAACAAAATTCATCATTATATTGTCATATTTCAGTTGATACCACTAGCAGCTTAAGAGACACATCCAAGCACACTGTGCCAAGATGAAAACAAGCCAAAACCAACAAGTGTAATCAAAGCAACAGCTATTTCTCTACAAGTGTTTTATGCTAAAATTGAGCTACACAAGGACTTCCAGTGCTTTATAGCAAGGTATCTTTTGGATTTCCACACAGGTTTCTTCGGAAAGACTGCATACACTTTTATAAAGGAGCGGAAAGATACTAACAGGCAAACACCAGCAACAAGGGAGACCTTCAAAACAAACTGTTATTCTGATGGCTAAGAGAACAGAATAAACCACATAATATTCTGCTGGCCTCTGCTGCAATACTTTATTAATGAGCCTGTCCAATAAGGGTAGCATTCCTGCCCTGACAACCCCCAACAGCTCTGCCAGTGAACAATCTAACCAGCCACTGAACTCTCATTGCTGTGTGCAGAAGCAGAAGGAAATTGCAACTGTATTGTTGAAGCAGGATATACCTACTGAGCTTTTTTAGTGGGGTAGAAAACCCTCTGATTCAGAAACCTTTAGGTATGTGTTAAACCCCAGGAAATCTGATAAGCTGCTTCCATATTATTAGCTGAACACTCACAAAACCCATTATGGGGACAGTGTGGAGAAAACAGTGGAGTACTTACGCGCAGCAGCTGAGTCATACTGGGATAGTGATTTTCCTCCGCATGTTCCCTTTCATGGCCTTCGGTGGTTACTCCACACATCACAGGCTCTTTCTTCACATTATCCAATCGATACATAATGTGTTTGGAACCAGAAGAGGAATCCATGGGCTCAATCCCATAGGTGATGTTCTCTATTGTCACCAAACCCCTAAAACGTGGAAGTGTATGAGAAATTCTTGCATCAAACACAGAGGATACCCAGGTTTTTATAGTAAAACAGAGGAAGTTATTCTTTAATAACTAAACGCATATCTATACCTTAGTCCTTACAAAACAACATGCTTCACTAAGGCTGAAAGCAGCCTTTCACTGCAAAGGGCCTTCACAAATACAGCGTATTAAACATTTTCAAAAGAGTCTCTGCAATGTCTGAGAAATTAAATCATGAGCCTTAAGCAAAAATGCTTCACTTCAATTAATAATTGCTACTTTGGTGTCTGACATGGCAATGCAACAAAGCATGTTCCAAATGATACAGAAATTACCCCAAAGCAGAAAAGTTCCCCAATCATATTTGAAGTATATAAGCTTTATGACCAATTTGGTAAAATTTGCGTTCCAGCTTCAGTTTTTGTATCAGGTACCAGTTATTTGTAGTGGCTCTCTAGCCAAATTAGAAAACAAGCCAAAAATTGTGCCAAAGAACAACTGACTGGACTCTGATATCGAATTGCATTAATCAACTTATTTAACCATTCTGCAAATATCTGTTAACTCTACATTAATAAAAGATACTGAATAAAGACTGCACAAAGACATAAACTATTGCAGTTTAGCTCCAGTCAATGAGTTTCAGTCTGGCTGAACAATAGTTAAAAACAGAGCAAGATTTTTGTTTCAGGTTCAGTGAGCTGCTAAAAGCACATGACAGCTGTGATACAAAAGAAGAGTTCTGCTACCTGAGCCCCGAGCAGGTGCTGACAGCAACAACAGAATCCAGGATCCCCTCCACATATCCCTGATAATGGCAGTGATCCTACAGGGGAAAATAAGGATGCGTTACACCCACATACCATGCACAAGTACACGCCCAGTGTAATCTGCCCAGTCTGCCACTGATCAGCAGCACAGTTAGAGCTTGACAATACACTACAGAACTCACAATAACATGCTTAAAGTTAAAACTGCAGCATGCCCTTTATCTGCAGTCTATAGCTTGCAACTTGCCTCTAGCGGTACCGCAATATAACGGCATTTCCTCCTCTAATATGTGCATCTAAAAATTTCCTCACATGTCTTAGTGCCACAAGAATTAATACATAAAGAAGCTAATCAGGATGCCAGTTGTCTAGGACTCAAACTGGATGCCCACCTCCCTGTACTGTACAGGCAGATGCTCTTCACAACCTGACAGGGCCAGTGGCTCATTAGAGATTTCAGTTTAAAATCCCACTCACCTATTCAACCTAAAGCTGGAGTCAGAGCTTGCAAGGGCTCAAGGCAAGCAGGGCTCAGAAGCATTATCTAGAGACCGGATTTCTTAACTTGAAATTAAGCCATCCTACTTTGAAGTTCTGTCCTCCACCCTGCCTCAGATATTTTAAGACCAGCCTCTCCCTATCGATTTGAGCCAACATATCATTCAACCTCTAGAAAACATTTTTGGAGAATGTATTTGATTTGCATGTAACCTCTCTCTATCAAGAAAAACACCAACACCTGCTATCCTCACCAACAGACACTGAGTTGTCCAAACTTTTCAGTTGCACAGTACATCCCTGACTAGCCATGAGAAGACAGAATACTTCCATTCTGCCCTCTGTATAAATAAATTTTGGAAACCAGACAGGGGGACTAGTACAAGGCAAATACATTCCACTCTGCAGCATAGAAGATTTTCTCTGGCAAGCGCATTTTTGCACATTACTGTAGGGGTCAGGTAGATTACATCACCTGTTGTTTCAGCAGGGAACTCGCACTTACGGCATGCAATAATCCTTAAGGGCCATTGCGACTTTCATGACCTCTTGCTGAAAAAGCCTTTTTACTCCTACTCAATCACTTGCTTCTTTATAAGAAGTAAATAGTCGGTTGATTTCAGTGCTCCATTTGCAAAAACAAGACCCTATGAATCATACATGACTAACAGTCCCCTTTCAAAGGAACAACGCTGATACATAAGAAGAGTGCAGCCATAAGAAATACTCTCATGCTTTTCATATCACACTATTCTTATTCTACATAAGCAATTAGATTTTCAAAGGCAAACTAGAAAGCAGCCTGCTTGTACAGGAAAAGAGGGCTGCAAACGCTTTTTTAATAGAACAATCCCAATGCTACAGAGATGACAAGCATCTCAGGAACCAAGATGCATAGGCAGGATGTTTCCTGAGAAATGCTTTTCGCCCCTCTCAAAGGTTCTCCAGACTTGATAACGTCTACTCCTTTTAGCAGCTCCCAACTTTCTGAGCTAATGGATGCCTGTCACCCCCCAAAATTCTTAGAGTCACTAGAACACAGTATTGCAAAATTGAAAAGACAGATCAGCCAACTAACCATTCATTTTGACTTTTGGACCAGTCTGGAAGACTATTGTGTATAAAAGTAAAAGCTATATTCAGTCATTAGACAACCTCCAGACAGCTGTTCTGCTCTGTGTGTACTGACCTCCATAAGAAACAGGACTTGTTCCCAGAAAGGGATACAAACACTCCACTTTATGACAAGACAGCACCACTGTCAGATAACGAGGTATTTGACAGCTGAGAAAAGCTACAGGCTAGATTCACATCCCAAATCAAGGGTTCTTTCCGGGAAGACTGCAGCATGTGAAAAATAAACTATCAATTTGTTAACATGACTCCCTCAAATTGTAGATGCTCAATGTTCAAGTCACCTTCAGTAAAGGCATAAAAAGAAAGAAATCCTACCTGGACATCTGGTTTTTCAGATTGCAACTTCCCCTCCTTATTATACGTATACACTGTGAAATCTTTGGGCAGCAATTCTCTGTGAGGAAAGGGGATAGAGGAGAAGGAATACAAGAGAAATATCACAAAATGTCTACGACACAATATAAGGGCAGTAAGATGACACATCCTCACCTAAATTGTCATGAACACTTAAGTTGCAATTAATTAAGGAACAGATTCAAAAGGAAAAACACCAAAACTTAACTGGGGAATGGGGTACTCATTAGGAATAATCTCCCTACAGCGAAATCAAAGATACTAGAATGGCAGGCTAGTTAATGAAAATAAATCAACCACCTCATTCAGGGTAAATAAAACAAGTGACGGAAAATAAACTGTGCTGAGTTTCATGCAGAAGATGGTAAATTGCAGCAGTCTGCTGCATGACTTCTCTTCCCCAGTTTTGGAAGAAAGTACATTGGGAAAGTCTCCCATGATTAAGACTGCTGACCCATACTGGTAAATCCATTGATGCAGTGAAGCTGAATTCCCACGTTCCTGAGGGTCAGGGGCTTGGCAAATGGCAGAAAGGGCTCCCTGGAGGCTTGTACATTTAAATAGTTATGTCTCTTTTGCTTATTTTGAGGGCAGTTTTAAGAGAGAAACTGCCAGATAGATGATAACTTACTGTTGCTACCAGTAACCCTTTAAAAGATTAAAAACAAATATAAAACATGACATCTACATTCTCTATATGTTATGTATATTAAGGCCTTGGATATAAAGTCAGCTTCCTCATTTGACACTACTGAGACAGGAAAAAAATTAAAACAATAAACAAAATCCAGGAGAAAGCAAAAATGTTTACTTGAAATATAGCTCAGTTTGTTTATTTTTAGATGTGAATGGAGAGAGTAATTTCAATGATTCCCCAGATCCCTTTTGAGCAAACTACTGCTTCCTTTACTGAAAGGGGATCACCAGGGTTGTAGGAGTTCAGCAAAATTTCTGGCTGATAGCCAAGCCCATGTGACTCAATCCGCTTTCACTGTCTTTCTCTGCAGATTTCACAGAGCCCGCATGTAACTGTACTTCTCATAACTAATCTCAAGAATCAGAACTAACATTTTGACACAGTAAATGGAATTTAGTAATATAAAGAAATTCATCACTTACTTGTTCTTTTCTAGATGAACTGTGTATTCTTTTCCCTCTATCTCAATAGCATATGATACCTTGTCCTGAATATAAAAAAAGAAGTTATAATCTACCCATGTTAGTGAAGAGAATATTCTTCAAAATCAACTAAAATTTTGCAGGAGACAGCCCCTGCAAGCTCCATTGCTATGAATATAACATTCAGATCACTACTATCACCTTCTGTTAACTCAGGACTAGTCTGTACTATTAACCTTTGCAGATATAGCCATAGCAGCAAAGTGCTGGAAATGCAGCTGACACCAACAAAATTTAAACTGTCTCCTTGAGGGATGCAAGACTCCTCTGTTGATCTGAGCTGCCTCTCCCATAATTCTTGCTGGCATCACAATGCTGGTTAGGGGACCAGGTTTTTGTTGTGCTCCTAACCAACTTTAACGTGCTGACCAGACTTCCCAACGAGAACAGGACCTCAGCCATCAGAATTTACTTTGGTTCCCAGACATGCAGCAGACAAAATGACTGCCTCGCTCCATCATGCCCACAGAGACGGAGCTAACAAACTTTCCTTCTTAACCTTGCTGATTGCCCCAGACCAGGAATAACCAAAGTGTGGGTGAGCCTGAAATCTATTTTATAATTGTTCCTATCTCGAGAACCTGGCATCTTTTCCTGTGTAGCTGGTAAGAAGTCACATGAAGAAAACTATTTCAAAATAGCTTTGTGGTTTTCTTATTCTGTGTTTCTAAGGCTTCCAGGGGAAAAAAAAAATGCTTAGTTACAGCTGGAAAAGGACAGCAGAGTTTTGTCACTGAACATACAGTGAGCCAGTACCTCCACAGCCTTGTATAAGTGCTGCACACAGTAACTAGGGTCCATAAATAAGCCAAATCACCTGATCACTATATTAAATATCACAGCAGGAGTACTAGTCCACAACTGCAATAAACTACAAGGCATTCTTGTTAGCATTAAATTCTGCCAATGCTTGTAAGACTTGTGACCAAAACAACAGTTGGTTTAATCCAAATGCCTTTAAGTGTGCAATCTTTAATTACGTGGCTACATCAAAATAATTTAGGCTGGGAAATACCTCTGGTCTCTAGTCCAACTCCCTGCTCAAAGCAGGGCCAGCTGCAGAGCTAGCTCAGGCTGCTCAAGGCCTTCTCCAGGCAAATTCCAAGCATTTCCCAGAATAACAGTTCCACCACCTCTCTGAAACTTGTTCCAGTACTTAACAACCCTTGCTATGATAAAAATTCCCTTGCTGCAACTTGCAACCTCTGGAGCAAGGAAGCATTTACCAGACCTGTACTAAAGTCAATGCTAGATGTTACACTTTTTGTAAGGATGAATACTTGTTTGCTGCTAGGTGAGTCAGACAGCAGTTTGTGAGAATTTAAGGTCAGTTTGGATGAGCCTTGTTAAGAAGTAGATAGCTAAATGGAAGTATTTGTAAGAATGCCCAGTACCTGTATGGAGGAGACACTGGAGGCCTCTCGTCGTTCTCTTCCTAACCTCTGTGGAATTATAACTTCATAGGAAGACAACAGGGAAATCTGCTGGAAACCTAGAAAGCATAAGAGAAAGGCTGTCAGATTAGAATGTCTAAAGAAACAAAACAAGCAGAGGGATAAGGCACAAGGAAGAAAACACAATTTTAGGAAAAGCCACTTCAGTAGGAAGGAAGCAGTCTGTGATTCTGGAAATTCCAATTCAAGTCTCCAACTTATCCCAGACCCTTATTGAAGTTGGGCCACCTAGTACAGATCTACAGCATGGCACCAAGCAGATCCCTAAGCAAACTTACAGCTCTGTCAAGGAAATTAGCTCGCTGCACCCCTTTGCCACTACACAAGCTAGCTCACGTATCCCCAGATGCTGCTTCCCAGCCTCAGTTCTCCATCTGTGAAATGGCATTAACGCTTCCTTCCTCTAAGGAGAGCAACGCTGAGAAGGTAACTACCTTGCAGGGCAATCAGACACTATTTTAAGCACTTTCTACAATGCTTAATGTCCACGTATCAACAAGAGACAGCATACTTGCAAGCTCTACTTATAAGAAGCAACATACCACCGTGCTGCCCAGGCACAGCACACGTTTCGAAAGCTGCATCCCCTTTAAGGTGTGCTTCTGAAGAGAAAGAGCCACAGGCTCTGATGCACACAGGAGAGCACAGAGCAAACCTCAGAGCAAAACACACTCAGATTGCCTTGTGAAGTGCCACAGCAAATCGCAGAGAAGACATCAAGTTCACCAAAATGTTTAAATCAAAAGCTCTGCAATCCAATTAGTCTCTTAGAAGTATCTATCTCATACAACACCATCTTTCATCAGCAGAAACCAGAGCACTTAACAAAGGAGGTCAGCACAAAGAGAACTTGTTCAAGGACACACAGAAAGACAGTGTCAAAGCCAGGTGTCCTGAGCCGCAAAGCTGCAAAAAAGCACCCACTCGGCTATGCAGACTCTCTAGATTAGCTCCCAGAGGCTCCAGCAGTTACCGTTCTTCCTAATGGTACCACAGCACAAAGCCAGCTGAGCAGAACTCACCCTCACCCCTGCACATGACAGTCAAAAATCTCCGACAAAAGGTCACGACTGCTAATTATGTTCTCAGAGAGCACTGGAGAACCTTATGAAAACTAATGAGGTGAAACGAATGCATGCAACACAAAGTAGCCTTTTGCAGGAGGTAACTTTATAAGTAATTTGCACATGCAACATCATGTAGATTCTCTGACTAAACCAAAAAGAAGCAAAACTCTACTAATCCAAGTTTCCTTAATGAGAATCAGGACAACAGTTTTTGCAAGCAACAGTTTTACATTGATTGTGTAAACAATAATAAATTGCATATGTAAATCAAATTTTGAATCAACAGACACTCTCTGTGCTTAGTTCAAGTGCCACTCCCCCTGGAAAGTGGGAGGTTGGTTGTCCTGGGATTGCATACAGGATTAAGAGCAACAGTTTTACTAGCTCATGGCAATGGAATCAATGAGCTCATCAGAGGAGCGCTAGCTTTCAGACCTAAAGGTAGGGGGAAGGGAATAGCTCTACTCCTTGTAATGATTTAACTCTAAAAAAACACCACACATCTTAGGAGGCGTTCGCTTTCAGAATGGGACCAAGATATCACATTCATTTTAAAAACAGCAACTTTGACCATACAGAAAATCAAACTGCAACTCAGAACACTGCTGTGGCCTCGCAAGTCATGCTAAGGCATTACTACGCACTCAAACCCTCCTCTGGAGGCCTGCTCCGTCATTTGAGAAATGGGCTGGAACCTCCAAACAATCTTTCAGTGTCACAGGTTCCTTTGAAAATCCCCCTGAGGCCAGCAAACTACGCTGAAAATTAAACTTCTGTAGATGCTCGCTCAAACTGCTCTTCATGTCAGCAGCAGAGTGCTGATCAGCCTCAGAGCAAGTCACCTGAATGAGAATGCTCATTCCTGAACTCGGGGAGGGAGATGCTTTGCAGCACGGCAAGTACAAAGCACTGTGCTACTTCAGAGCTATCCTAAGAACACGACCTCGGATTAACGCTTCAAAACCAGGACTGCTTTAATCCCAGACACCAGGACAGGATCCTTCACGCTGCTGTTCTTCACTGAGCACTGCAGAAACGTACTGTAGAGAGACCCAAGTCCCACCGCACAACCTCAGCAGAGCTCTCCTGCCTGTTGCGCCCAGTCAGGCCTTTCCAGGCTTGGCTTACCGAACGCTCGTCATGCACCGGTTCGCAGACAGGGCATCCGGGAGTCTGATGCAAGCTGCACCTGTGCAGCACAGCTCAGACATTAGGTACAGCTGCTGGATCCCTGGTAAGGAAAGCCCTCCTACGAACGCTTTCACCATTAAATAGGCAGGTCTTACTACCAAAGTCAAAGTGTGTTTAGAGATCACCACGGAGGCAGATTCACCCAAAGAATGAGGGAGGGGGATTTATCAAAGTTAGACTAGCATAAAAAACTATTCCTGCTTCTTTATGCTTTCTAACAGTGCTCTTGGACAACAGAGTTCTCCCCTCCTCGCAGAGAGCGGCTGCAAATTAAAGAACAAACTTCCTCCTCTTCCGAGGGCTTTTGAAAGACCTGCCTTCAGGCAGGAGAGCTGAGTGCATCTCCTTGCTCAGATCACGGAACAGCAGACAGCTGCAGCAGACTCGGACCTTTGCAGACCGCAAAAATCCCATACCTACGAGGCAGCATCCGAGGCACCCTCGGACGCTCAGTGCCATCCAAGTGACACTGGCGATATCAGGAGAGGTTTAAAACACATTGCTCCATTTCCTATGCTATCCTCTGCTGTACCGCAAGCTCACTATATAAGCAGAATATTTAATGGAAACTAGTAAAACATTAATGCATCTGAACTAAGACCCACATCCTCATACTGCTGCAGCCGTGTTCTCATCTCCTCCTCATGCTGAATCCGGACAAGTATACTTCAGCAGCCCGAGGCATAGATTACACCGATTCTATTTTTGCAAAGGATGCAGCCCTCCTCTGTGGAGCATTACAAAAAAAGCAGCATGCAAAAAAAGTGTGTGAAAAAATATTTACACCAAGACAGATCTATTTTATTTATTCCACAGTTAGCAAAAGCATCTGGGGGGGGGGTCTCTTGGCAGCCTGCAAATGCTTTTAGCTGTCTTACAACAACAGTACAGAGTTACTTTACAGCAACAGATGGGCCTTGTACTGACACTGCCACAGCAGCAAGTGAGGACTGTGACCATTTTGCACTCTTTTCAAAAATAATATCCTCAATGAAGAAGCAAAAGCAACTAGATTGCTTTCAATTTCTCTTACATTACAGTGTCCACGTGCGTCTGCTTGTGGAGAACATGGAGGTATTAAAGTGCACCTACTTGTAATAGAGCGTTTTTGTCCACTGAAGTATAGCCAGAGCTATACTATTTCTCAAGAAAATGTACAGTACACATATTGCAGCAGAACTTTCATCAATTATTGTGATTCTTGTATAGAAGGTAGAAACACCTTCCTCAAAATAGCCCTGCTGTGCAAAGGCTAGAGAAAGTACAGAGTTTCAATCCTCCTTGGCCAGAAAACAGGAGAGGGAAGGGCTGTTTCCTTCCCTGGGGTGAGCCACCAAAAGTATATGCTCTGGCAAATCACTTCTCTACATTTGTCATTTCCAACCACACATTTTAGTTCATATCCGGTCCTAAGCTTTAGCAAATTGCTGCTCTACACTTGTTGCTTCCCCAATCCATTCCAGAAGTTCCTTTATTTAAGTGGGGGACGGGATACTTCAAGAGACTTTTGGAGAAACCCTTACAACGCATGCAACAAAAACATTAGGGCACAATTAATCTTTGCAGCACTCCAAAAGCCGTACGCCTCTCCAAAAGCACACTTGGAAACAGAAGACAAAGGAGTGAATCATCATACAAAGCTAACATAACTGGGAGGATTTTCTGGGAATAATATAATTCTAAGAAGCTGCATCTTAGAAACACAACAATAAGAATATAATTTTCTACTCAGAATACTCTGACACTTCTCCCCCCACTTTGGGCTCTCCTTTCCTCACTTCGCTACTATCAGTTTGGAAGTTGATTTCAGGTACAATGTGCTATTCTTCCCTTTATTTTGTGTAAAATTTGTTAGAAGAGGAAGAAGCGTTTGTATTGACTAACAAAGTGCTTTCTACCGGAATAAGTTAAAATAAAAGAGTAAGACGACACCATCCTGCTTTCCAGTCTATTAGCTGAACTAAAAAGAGAACAGCAATGTCTACATTAAAAGTTTGAGATTAATGCAAACAGGTTTCCCTTTAACTCTCAGTTAAATTCTCTTCCTCTTCTCGCAAAAACCTCTATTCTCTCCCCAGGCCCTAAAAGGAATTAAATTGACACAAACTCACTTATTTACAAAATAGACAAAAGTTTTGTGTGGACTCTCCTCAGGAAACAAAACAGCTCTGCGCCCTGAAAACGCAGCACGCTCCATCGCTGGCATCCCCCAGAACAAAAGCGTTCTTTCTAGCAGGTATCTCCATTGCATTTACTCTCGCTTCATAAAGAATCGATTTCCATGCTGACTGCCCCATGCAACAACTCGTCCATCATTAGCAACCCTCAAAGAGGGCACCAGACTCCTGTTATTTGGAAGTCAAATAGAAGTGACACATGAAACAAAGCAGAAATGAGAAGACAGGCAAAAGATAATCCTGCCTCTATCTTCCTCCTACTGTCAAAGGCTAGCTATATGGGATTGACATTTTTCCTAGAGAGAAACGCAAAGCTTGAAAGCTATGACCTTAACCCCACAACACATTGGCCATCTTCAGTCCCATCTAGCATGCACTGCCCTTCCAGTGACTAACACAGTCAGACCTTATCTCACCCAGGGAGCAAAATATGTACTCAGTCTGACCTAATTAGCACAAGACAAAATTGTAGCAAGGACAAGGCAGTTCGCAACTATTGTAGCAGTCTAGCTCTAGCTAAATGCTAGCTTCCAGCATGTTACAAAGGCATTACCAGATGTGTTTCCGCAATCAAATCTGTATTAAATTGCTACCTTCCAGTCAAGATGGTCACTGTGAACATTCATCCACATATTTTAGTACAAGATAAAAATGGTTTAATTCATATCAATTAATTCTGAAAGAAAAGCAGAAACGATAGGAAAAAACAAACTCAGATATTCAGTTGTCTTGCACATAAGATGTTTGAAGATACTTATATTTCCCAAAATAAGCTCATTTTTGTAGCTTTTTCCTCACCCCCTTTCTTAAAAAAATACATCATAATACGATAAGGATGGATCTCAAGCACAGTAGTTTGCAATAAATTTTACAGTAGCCTACAGGAGTTGTAGGCAGGTGCTTCCTGCCATTGGCCAAGACTGCTGGCCGAGTTTCTCCACATTCCCCACCACAGCATCCGAGAATATGCTTCTTATCATTCATTCTTGGGTGTTATGTCAGTTGAGAGTGTATTTCCAAGGAGAACAAAGCAACTGCATCCACGATATTTATCTGGTCTCATTAAAGACTGCTTTAATTACCAAGCATCAGAGGCAACTAGGAAGATATGAATCATCTTCCCCTCCCTGTCCCGAATTCACAGGAAGAGTTTTGTGTACGTTCCACAGCATGTGGGAGCTTGAAAACCATCAAAATAAGTCATAGGTGTTACTGCTTTTCAGACGCTTGAGGTAAGCTGTTAGGGTACCTACTCCCCTACGGATGCGATCTATATTTGACACAAAAGTCAAGCTGCAGCCCTTACATTTATACACCTTGACATGCCTGCAGATCATTGCCTCAGCTGCAGAAATACAGCATACAGCTACATCCACCTACACAAAACAGTTCATCTCAATTATCACCCTTCCTTTTCAATAACTCTTTCCCAGGCCTGTTTAAAGTGAGG
This sequence comes from Apteryx mantelli, assembly GCF_036417845.1. Lineage (NCBI taxonomy): Eukaryota > Metazoa > Chordata > Aves > Apterygiformes > Apterygidae > Apteryx > Apteryx mantelli. Next base: position 6,645,493 of record NC_090006.1, on the reverse strand, counting down.
TCACAGATAAACTCTTCAGTGTAAACAAACAAACAAAAAAAACAGGAAAAAGGTTTAGATTGTTGCCTATTCCACCATAAAACAAACTCATTTCATAAAAACAAGCTCATCTGGCATGTGACCAGCACAGCAGCTCAGGCTGCAGACAAGCTACAGCAGGGAACATGCGAAAACCCACCCTGCCTCCACGGGAGGAATGGATTCTGCGGGGCAAACATCAGAAAACCACCCACCCCCCCCAGCACCACAGAGGGACACTGGGAACGTCAGCAATGCCTGCGAGGTTTGATTTTGCTCTGCCCTTTCCAGAAGCCTGTTGGATCCCGTACTGCTTTCAGGATCACAAGTGTCTCCCATTCTTTACGCAAAACAAATTCCTCCGATACTACCCAAATTTGCTTACAGCTTTCTGTTAGTGAACTTAAACACACAGGATACCCACTACGACCATATAGTTGTGTTTGCTTGCTTCAGTTTACTCTGCTGAATTCCTAAGTGAGAGTGAAAACTTTCCCACCGAGCCAGGAAAAAATTTAGTATCGCACAGAAGGTAATGCTAATATTCTCTTCAAATTTATTCTGTGACTGCATCCAAACTAACGACTTCTAGCCATTTTACTGTTAATGTAAAGGCTTGGACAAAACCATATTAAACCTAGGAACTCTGCAAATATCAGAGAGCTGCAAAGAGTTTTAATTTGCTATTAGCTATATGCATGTTTGAATCGAAAGATGCACATTGCTAAGGTATTAAATACACTGACTCATTAAGTTAACTATATTTTTAATTGATTACAATTAATAGATGAAGTCAACTGCACCAGTCATTTTACAGTTATGCAGAACGCTGTTCACTAGAAGAAGTGCTAAAAACATTATGAACTAGTCTAGTCCACCTGCCTGCCCCAAGGTAGGATCAGCTCCACCTGAAGCATCTCCAACAAATGTTTGCCTAACCTGTGCTGAAATCTTCACTGATAGGAGTTTCACAGCCTCCGCAAGCCATCTACTCCAGTGGTTTGTTCTCCTCACTTTATAAAGGGTTTTCCCTGATGTCCAGCAGATTTCCCTTATTGTGATTTTATCCAATTCACAAAGGAGGTGGACAGTTTACTCCCCTTCTCTCTGGTTGCAACGTTTTAAGATATGGTGTTGTCATATCCCCTCTCCTTTCCTTCAGCTAAGTAAAGCCCATTCTTCCAATATTTCCTTGTGGATCATATTTTCTAGACTTCTGACTGTTCACATTAGGCTCTACTGGACTCTTCAGTTAGACCACATCTATCCTGAAGAATCCAAAACTGGACACAATATTCAAGTGAGGCCTCACCAGTATCAAGCTTCATGAGCTGCATGAAAGATTGCTTCATGTGTTCATGCATCTCCACAGGTTTATTTTTGTCATGACAGACAGCACGGTTGACTGACATGCAGCTTAACCTGCCCTAACGCTCATTTCCTTTTCTGCCAGTGTGCTCTTGCATCCCATTTTCACCCTCTCATATTTGTGCAGACAATGATGCCCATCTTAGTAGTATAAGCACTTTGCACCTGTCCTTTCAAAACCACATCTTTATGTCAGATATTTCTCTCATGTGTTCACATTAACTGGATTGCTAATCCTTTTTTCAAGGTGCTTGCATCCTTTCTGACTGGACGGGCATCATCTGAAACTTCAACAAGCATTCTGTGCATTCCATTACCAAAATCATAAAGGACATTGCCAAGCGGTATCTGTTTGTGGAGAAACTTCTGTGAACCGCACTACATACATCCTTCCAGAATGATTTTTAACCGCTGATTACTCCTTCAGTATATTTCTTCAATGAATTGCATACTAGAGAAAGCATGTTTAAGTGCAGTTGACCTTTCCTCTAAGATGACAGCAGTAGTAAGATTTACTCTCCAGACTACTGGAAGTGAAAAACTCCTTCACTTTCACTATGTAAATATTATCTAAGTCCTTTTAAAAATATTTAGAGACTTACCCAAAACACCATGCTAACAAATCTATTGCAAAAAGTAGGAACACTTCCTGTGAAGCCACCAGTTTCAGTTCCTCTGATACCTCAAGGACTAAATAGTACCTTGCACTTTCATGGTGGTTCTCCAGCTCCAAAGCACCTGGGAACATCAGCCAAGCTCTTCTTCCAGAGCACACTCCTTCCCTTTACTTTTCTTTCTGTCTCCTCCCTCCCTTGCTCTAAATCTTCAGACCATGCGGGCCTCCTTCTGTCACAGTGTCTTTTTAAAAGGTAGGAAAAGGTGACCAACTATCATGGCAAAAGAAGCAAATTCATACTTGATTTATTACTCACCAGGAATACTTCTTTAACATTAAAACTGGCAAGTAAGCTTAATCTAAATCCTCTTAGTACTTTACTCGGAGCAAGGGGGGAGAAAGAAAAAACTGAGCTCTTCTACAGCAATGGTTGCTAGAATATGCTCACCTCCCTCCTGCTGAAATCCTGACCTATGCTGTAAGTGTTTCCTGTCTAGACTCTTACCATTCCTTCTTCCTTTTCTAAAGCCATACCCTAATTTGCCTGGAAGACACCAGCTATACTCTTGCTCCACAAAGAGGACCATCACTCTTGTTCTCTGGTATTATCACTAACATCCTTCCATCTTTTAATGTAATTTTACAAGGAGAAACAGACCAAAGCCACACTATCCTCCTCCAGTGCAAGTTTATTAATCTCACCCTGGACACCATTCTCCTGGGGCCAGTGGCCCAGGAATCTCTGCCCTTTCATCTATGAATGGCCACAGTCTGGGCCGTGTTGTTTTTAAGATGAGTTCCTTGCATATAAAGCCCACTCACTTCCTCCAAATCTAGTCAGTTGTGCAGATGTCAACTCATTTCACACGGTGAAGGTTCATGGGAAAGTTTCTTTCCTGGAGGTGTCACCATCTTTAAATTTGGTTACCAAAGGAAACCACGCAATACAAGTTCAATCACAGAACTCCGTGGAGTTGAGCAAGTAAACTGTTTTTTTCCTTTTTGTAAGTTTTAGCTTGAGAAATGAGAAATGATTGAAACAGGTAAAAACTACAAAGTCACATTTCAAATTTCCTTTCCCCCAAAACAAAGCACTACGAGAAGCTACATTGAAATTCTTTCCTCCTTCTATTCTTCACAGAGAGGAGATAACCACAAAAACCTCTCTCTACGCTGCTGAATGATTGTCCCAGATTTGTTGGAATATGGGTGAGGCAGGGCTGTGTTTTTCATGAGCTGCACAAAAGAATTATCTTAACCAAACATTGCATCTCCCCAGAAAATTCAAACCAAAGTGTTTACACATTTTAAAAATTCCTTTAAAAATTGGTAAAGTATGGCTATAACATCCTGATTTGTATACAGCACACCAAGTATCAGAGAAGAAACCAACTAGTAAAAAAACCTAGTACCTGCCAAACTGATGCCAGATTGTTCCTCCAGGAATTTATATAGCCAAAGCCTGAGCCCTCCTACAGACACAAATAGGAGGAAAAAAATCTACAACACATACACATCTCTCAAGGCTATGCATCATTATATGATATGTTCTTTCAGTAATTTTCAATTAGACGTTTCCGGTAACACCTCAGTTTCCGTCTCATATGCCTATTTACTGGGGAGTGTCCAAAGTAGTTACATTCCAAAACCAAGAAGTTGGATGAGTCTGGATCAACTAAAGCAGGTGACTTGCTTCTCCCCCCTTGTTCTCCCCACATCTGAGGCAAAGAAGGTTTATCATCTTTCACCAGTGATTTGGCATTACTAGCTAAGACAGAAACTTCAACACGTAGAGAGAAATATTGCCCATCAGCCATTAGCATCTACATCAACCTGTATTTCTTCCCACGCTTAGGTAGGAACTAAAATCTCAGTCCTCAAAATAGTGACCATTCTATTCGAAGCACAAGATCCAATTTCCAGAAGATGCATCACTCAAGACTCTGCTCGCTCCTCAGAGCTCTGGCAAAGCAGTTTCCAACAAGCCGTCCTACCTCCACAACAAGCCAACAGTGAGCTTTCAAACTCAGCCTTTGTCTAGCACACAGTTTACACCCGCCAGTAACAAGACATCAAGTGAAAAGCAAGAAATTCACAGCATAGAATCACTCAGAGTGAGGTAACCACGACAAGAGCGCTTTTTCTCAGCACGAGGCATCAGTGCTAGAAAATACTACTCAATAAGAATTAATGAGTCCTAACTATAAAACTCTCCATTAATGATAAACACACAAGTTTAACACAGTATGTCACATCTTTTTAGTGGAAAGAAAACAATGACAAATGAGACCTTCCAGCCTATCATGTACATATAACACCAGAGCCAGCATCATAAAAACCTAAAAATAACATACGGTGTCAATTCATTGTCATTAGTGATTATACTGTGTTGCATTTGAGTCCCTGCCAACCTCTGTTTTCCTTTACGAAGAGCAGTCCCTGCTAATGTCTGGCTGTTTCAGTGCAGATGATAGCCTGCTTTTGCCAGGGTATCCTGCCATACCCTGAATGCAGAGTAAGGCTACCTAAAAAGAGAGAGGGAAGATATGGGTCTCTTCACAGAACATGCTCTTTTGAAATGCAGTGGAAATGTTGGGTGCTGTGCCACCTCAATACAGAAATACAGCATCCAAGATATCCTCTGGGCACATGGAAATTACACGGTTATACCCAGCATATGCTCACCCCCAAACTTTGGGGATATCGGTACACAGATATCTGCCCACCCCAACCCAGCTTCTACTATGCAGGTGGCAATCAATACAGAAGAAAGCCTGGAAGAGCATCGGTAAGAACAGCACTACCTAGCCCGCCACAGGACTGCTGGAAAGCAAAGAGATGGTATTCACTGGATGCCCACAAGCAAGCGCAGGTGGAGCTGGATCTCCGCCAGAGCTTGTCAGGTTCACTGGTCTGAGATGCTTTCCTCAGATTTCAGGCTTCTTAAAACAAAGGGCCTGCTGTCCTCTAGGTCCCTTACAGCACTTTGACCACACACAAGTTTTTGCAGAGAACCTTCTGGGTAGGACACAGGTTGTGTCACCACCCACAGCACTCTCCTGTTTTGTGATTTTTAGACACCATGACCTCCACGCCAGGAGGTACGCAGTGTCCTGGGTAGCGAACACCGCCTGCCCAGAGCACAGAGACTAGCTGGGAGGAGCAGGGTCGCCCGCGAAAAGCGCTCCCAAAGCCAGAAGTCCAGGACACGCTACGCCACGACTGGATGGGGAGCGGGCACAGCGCTCCCCTCAGTATGGTGTCACAGCCGGCGATGCCAGGGATCCTTCCAGCGCATGCGGAGCAGGGGGACACCTTCCCTTTGCGCGAAACTTGAACACCAGGTGCCCGCGTCAGGGACAGGGCCTCGACGCCCGGTGCTCCGTACCTCCTCGGGCACTTGGCCGTGACCGGCCGGGCCGTCGCGGCGTGGGCAGTGTCACCGTGGCTGCCCCAGCAGAGGGAGAGCCCTCCCGTCCCCCAACCCCAGGCAGCACCCGCACAGCCCCGGGGAAGAGACGGGGGACCCGGACCCTGCTTGCCAGCCCCAGGGCCAGGCGCTGCCCTCGCAGCCCCGGGGAAGGGAAAGGGGGGTCCCCGACCGCATTAACGGACCTCTGGGGCCAGGCGCTGCCCTCGCAGCCGTGGGGAGGGCAGGGGGTCCAGTCCCGCTTACCAGGCGCCACCCTCACGGCCCCGGGACAGGACAGGGGTCCCTGGGGCCGGACAGGGGTCCCCACACCCCGTGAGCCGGCACAGGGGCAGGACAGGGGTCCCCGGGGCAGGGCAGGGGTCCCCACACCCCGTGAGCCGGCCCAGGGGCAGGACGGGGGTCCCCACGCCCCGTGAGCTGGCCCAGGGGCAGGACGGGGGTCCCCGGGGCCGGGCGGGGGTCCCCACACCCCGTGAGCCGGCACAGGGGCAGGACGGGGGTCCCCACGCCCCGTGAGCTGGCCCAGGGGCAGGACGGGGGTCCCAGGGGCAGGACGGGGGTCCCCACACCCCGTGAGCTGGCCCAGGGGCAGGACGGGGGTCCCCGGGGCCGGGCAGGGGTCCCCACACCCCGTGAGCCGGCCCAGGGGCAGGACGGGGGTCCCCACACCCCGTGAGCCGGCCCAGGGGCAGGACGGGGGTCCCCGAGGCAGGACAGGGGTCCCCACACCCCGTGAGCCGGCCCAGGGGCAGGACGGGGGTCCCCGGGGCCGGACAGGGGCTCCCACACCCCGTGAGCCGGCCCAGGGGCAGGACGGGGGTCCCCACACCCCGTGAGCCGGCCCAGGGGCAGGACGGGGGTCCCAGGGGCCGGACAGGGGTCCCCACACCCCGTGAGCCGGCCCAGGGGCAGGACGGGGGTCCCCGAGGCAGGACAGCGGTCCCCACACCCCGTGAGCCGGCCCAGGGGCAGGACGGGGGTCCCCGAGGCAGGGCAGGGGTCCCCACACCCCGTGAGCCGGCCCAGGGGCAGGACGGGGGTCCCCGAGGCAGGACAGGGGTCCCCACACCCCGTGAGCCGGCCCAGGGGCAGGACGGGGGTCCCCGGGGCCGGACAGGGGCTCCCACACCCCGTGAGCCGGCCCAGGGGTCGGGCAGGGGTCCCCGGGGCCGGGCACGGCCGCGCCGCCCCGCGGAGGCAGGAGGCAGGCGGGGGAGGGGAGCGAGGTGCCGCGGTCCCGTCCGTCAGGCCCGGCCCGGCCCGGCCCGGCGCGGCGGCGCCGCACTCACCCGCCCGGCCCTGCTGCCGGCTCGGCGCCGCGAGCAGCAGCAGGCAGAGGCAGCTGCCAGCCGCCCGCGCCCAGGCCATGGCGCTCCGGCTCCGCATCGCGGCCCCCGCCGCCTCGGCTCCGCTCCGCTCGGCTCCGGCCGGCGGCCCGCGGGCTTATGGAGCCGCAGCCGGAGCCTGCGCCGCCAGGCCGCGCCGCGCCGCCCCGGGGCGGAGCCGAGCCGAGCCGAGCCGAGCCGCCCCGAGCCGCCCGGCCCGCCCCGGCCCGGCAGCAGCACCACGGACAAGGGGCCCGGCCCGGCCCTCGGGGCGGCACGACCCCGCACGGCAACGTCCGCCGCCCTGGGGCCCCGCGCGTTAGCGGACACCCGCACGGCCGCGGCCAGCGGCACCGGCCGCTCCTGCCTGCCGTCTCCCCCGGAAGCCTGACGTTACGGTCGCACGCTATTCCGGCAGCACTCGGCCGCTATCAAACGCGAGCAGGTGCTTCACTACGGCAGCACGGTTGTCACCTTAACGGCCGAGGCTCCCGTCGGGGCCGCAGGCCCAGGGGGCTGCATGACGTCCAAAACACGCCTGTCGTACGCTAAATACCACAGCCTCGGAAGGGCTCCCTACGAAAACAGCTCTGTCCATCACCTTGCAGATCAGGTAACAAGAAAAATTCCTCAAGAAATGCGAAGGGTGGGGGGAAAGGCAGCTCTGCACAAGGTCAATACGTACAGGACGCGTGTCTCGCTTGAACAGCTGGAGAACAATCGCAAAGTCTACAGGAGGGGACGTCAGCATTTTGCACCGACTCTCAAAGTCACACTGGACGAAGCCTTCAGCTGGCTACTTGAAGACACTCATGTATTTGAGAGCTGCACTCACGTATGCCAAGAACAACTGCAGTAACTTTGGTTCTGACTAAGCGAACGCTTACTAAAGGACAGTCCTACGAGAAGCTGTGCAACTCCCAGAGCAGAAGATGCTCACAAATGCTTACGTGAGTCAGTTTTCAGGGGGAGACGCAGGACATCAACAAGAGTCACAGCGTGCCACCCACAGCAGTGGCAACATTGCAGGAACTTCGGTCCAACATCAACCATCCCTGACCACACCTGAGAAATTTAGTAGAGTCCTATGTGAGGGTTGCTAAGCTGGGGCTTACTGCAACCCCATGGAGAAACACCACACTTCAGCAAGAGCCCTGTTATTTCAGGAGAAATATCCAAACAGTACATCCTCACTTGAGAAACACTGGCAAGAATCTAGCTTTAAGATTTGCCACTATTGTTTTAGAGGAAAAATCAACTGCAAAAAAAAAAAAAAAAAAAAAAAGGATGCTTTATTGTTCCTGTCATTCCAAGTCCTAAAGAAAAAAATTGCTGAGAAGAATTGGTATCAGCACAGATCACAGAAAAAAATATTCTCCTGGCCCTTCCTTCCAAAAACTGCTTTACAAATTTGAAGCATCTGGAGATACAACTTCCCATTAACACTCCACTATGTAATATCATGGGATACAGGTGAGTAATAGAGAAATAAACTCCTTCTGGAATGAAAGATCATCTCAAACTTTACTACCTTCCGCTCTAAGTGCCATACACGTTGCTTTGACCCGCCTCTAACAACATATAGCAACATATTAAACACCTTTCCAAAACAGTACATGGAGCACAATGTCTTCCTCTGGGAGCAGAGGAAATAAACAACATGTGACACATTAGTCATGTTACTTAACAGGTTATTGAAAAGCACTCTCATACTACAGTGATATGCAGAGTACAAGAGCCTTTATAAAGCAAATCAAGTTTTACTGACAACTTTTCGATACTGATAACCTTCTCTGGTTTTTGATGGTGGTACACCATGGATTCAGGGTTTTTTATTTTTTTTTAGCATCTGCATTCTTTTTCCTAACAGGTGCTGGTGTTGAACAAAACCAATTCAGTGAAAGTATCTCACTGCAGATAAAGAGCCAGACTTATGCCAAAGGCCACATACATCTAATCAGCACAAATGCAAACAAAAGACGACTAAACATTAGTGCCCTTTGAGGGCTGTTAGCAAGAAACATCCCTATACACCCAGGTTCTCACACTCACAGGTGTCTGACTGACACCTACATTGTTTTAGAAACTACTTTTGAATGCATATTTTATAGAAAAAGCCATTAATAAGCACATGGTGGGCTAAACAACTGGCACAAGTCGTCTCTTCCTCCCTGCCCATCAGTTTTCTGAAGATATTCTAAGAATTTTTTATTGCTATCGCTCTGGTGAATAATTGAAGAGGAAACAGTCATTTGCCACACAGCATTCCAAAACTCTACATCCATTTTTCCAGGAGCTATAGGAAGATACCTGCTACTCAGGTTTCCTCCCAGGCTCCAGCAACTAGATAACCTCCAGTTTCTGTTGGAAAGAGGAAACACAATTCCATCTTATGAGCCATTTTTTTACATACCTAATGGAGCAAACCATAAAGCTATACAGGAAGCAGACACACTAAATTACATAATGCTGCAGGTGAGACATAGGATGGTATTCCTGTCTGATGTTAGAAACAACTTTATGTGGGATAGAGTTTATTTATCTTCAACCCATATGAAAATTGCACATAACTTTTGAGTCAGGTAGTACCAGTGCTTCCCAGAAGCTAGCTGTTACCCAAGATGTATAAGGCTTCCCATGGATTATGCTAATGCCATGGATCAAACATGGATATTATCGTGCAGTGTACAAATAATGCATAAACATGAATCATCCAAGGAATAAGTGATTCCTGCCTGAGGGGCATGAGATTCACATTTAGCAAGAGCCATATGCTCCTGTTACCTCTCCTGCCACTCACCACCACTGTTCCAGCCTTGGAATAAAAGGAATTTAAGACAACACACCTCAAAGTCCCAAACTCTAAAAACAAACCAGAAACAAGCCAGTAAACCTGCTACAGCTTCTGAATACACATTCTGTGTCAAATGTGAACCCGCCAATTTTGGAAGCAAACACTCTGCAGCATTGCTTATCTGATCAATCAGTTGAAATACACCTGCAGTTCCCATATAAGCAGATCCATATAAGTTGCTATCGTTCAGATATGGCAGATGATGTTCTTAGAAAAGAACCAGGTGAAACAAACCAACAAAATCCCAGAACTATCACGATGTCTTAAATCACAAATGAAAACTCAAAGGCAAGCACAGGGAGTTCATGCAATTAGTTGTGTTCAGCACAGACTTTATGACTAGAATAAGACCAAGTGACAAAATCCATTGCACACAAGAGCACTGGAGATTACTGGATATTAAAATCAGGATGTTTCATCTCTTTGAAGACTTGAATATGATTGATACTCTCTTAAATAGCTATGAAAAAACAGAAACAGGAAATATCTCAAAGAAGTGAACTTATTAAGAAAAAATGTACACATGTAGAAACCAAATATGCATGCTGGACATCTCATTTCCACAGGAAATTGGCAACACAGGAGTAACCCATGTGATTTCACAGCCAGGCTTCCTGAAGATGATGGGGCCAGTGAGACAAAAAGATGCAACAACTACTTACACCAAAGGCTTATGTGGTAGATGTTGGACAGGACCTCACGCAGCATCTGGGGAAGGCAGGGGGGATTTGGTGTTTTCCAAAACCAAGCATTCCAGCATCCTTTGACAGAATAGGTACTCAGTCTTCTTGCCTACAGTAGATGGTAGGACCACAAGACGCCAGCCACATATCCTACGGGATGCGGTGAAGAGGACACTGCAAGACCAGAGATGTAATGAACAGTAAATAATAGGGGCCTTTACATCTACTCTGCCGTGGTAAAGAAGGTTTATTAAAATAGGTGTCTCCTCTCTTTTTTTTTTCTCCTGTCACTGTCAGTCTCCTCCACATGCTTTAAATTTTTAGACTGGTTTCTAAAGGAAGTCAGGCCGATGAAATAACACATGGACAGTATGGTCCAATGTATCAGGAGTAAATCATGCATGAAGTTCACTGAGACTTTGTGAGGCTGGAAGATACACACTGCAGGACTGCGGTTTAGTGAGTCATATTGTGCTCAAGCAAACAGGGAGGGGAGAGGATAAGGAATGAATTCCCCAAACAGATATCTGCTGTTTGTCAGCTTTTTTCACAGTTCTCCTGTAACAAAGCTGTAGAATCAGCAAGAATAAATTTCTCAGAAATCCTCATGATGAGGCTAGGCTTACAGTCCTTCTCCAGTGAAAGCTGAACACACCTCTTTGCCAGACTGAAGGGTTATAAGGACTCAAAACTAATCCAGCTAAATATATAACAGGTTTTTTTTAAATAGCAACATCAGGTGTGTCACGTTCTCCTTCCAACCTCAACCCTGCTGCTTCCACATCCTCTCCACATTCCATTTTCATGGTGTCTGTTTATAAACACAGTATATATGCCAGACTAAGGACTTTGCATGCAGTCAGGACTTCACTGACATCACCAGCAAGAATCCAATTGGCTTCTGAAGCACACACTTGTTAATGCTACACAAGTGATTGCTGGCTGATTGGCACCTACTAATACTGTTAATGGCCATTTTCCAAATGCATTCTTATCAAATTACAAGTTTTGCCTGGCCTCCAGCAGGAGTTAATGAATGCCACATACCTGTCTCAAACTGTGCTTGGCATTTTCAATCTGATGACATCAAGACATTACGGGGCCATTAAATTCAGAAATTATATATATATATATATTTTTTTTTTTTGTTGCTTAAGCAAACTGGTGGAAAAGAGGCAGCAGCTTGTCCAGATTCAGAAAGTCAATAGTAGGATCCACACCTCCAATCCCCTACCTTTATATAGCCAAGTCGACTGTCCTCTTCACTTAATCACTGGGTGCCATCCAAAAAACAGTCTGTTAGACCTCTATAGGTCTTTGAGCACAGAATAGGGCCAAGATTAGGCAATAGGGTTTCCCAATGCCAATCACTTTGTATAAGGGGTAGTGGGAGTTAGGATAGAAAAGGTGTTATTTGATTACAAGATACGTGCAACGTTTGCCTCTGAAGGTTAAACCAATTTTGCTAGTCGACTACCTAAGCAGGACTAGTACCCAGCTTCCGGGTAGGGAGATGCACTAGACAACCCTTGAAATCCCTTCCCTGTTTTCCTATTAACAGGAAATCTGCTGAAGAAGTAGAGTCCCATTTATTTACAAAATACTTCCGAAGTTGCACTTTGGCGAGCTCAAAGGAACAGAGATACAGCTTGGCTCTTCCTGGCTCTCAGCCTCCTTCAGGCAGCGCTCGGCTGCAGAGCTCCCCGGGCTTTCTCAGGGCGGCGACCTCGGCGCTGCTGGGCTGGTGTCTCCTTACTGCCTCCTCTCACCCGTGACATCTCCCTTCGGGCATGCGACCTCTCAGCAGAGCAGCAGCCTGCTGCAGACAGGGTGCGGGGCTGCGGGTACGTACCCGCGCCTGGGCCACCTCGTGCTGTAAAGGACACAGCCTTTTCCTCGCAGCTCTGTTACCTGAGCAACAGCCGTTTCCTTCCCCCTGCTTCAAAGCTCCCACCTGTAAATATTCATAGCACGGCTACTAGCTGGCATCTAATAGAGAAAATTATGCAGCAGACTGCAATTAATTAATGTGGTAAACTCTGAAACAGCAGGCCCTAAGGCACGAGCTTTATACCCACTTCAGAGATGCTTTACACGGACAGGGTAACGAAAAACACGCACTGGATTCGATTTCTGCTCTGCGTTCCCTAGCGTTGGAAACTACACCCGCTGCCACCCCACCCCACACGCCATGGGGCCTTTGAGCTGTTACTGAAGGCGCTTGCGAGCCTCTCCGTCGTTACGGAAGGGCTCAGCGAGGCAGCTGCCGCCACATCTAACGCACAAACCACTTTCTGTCACAGGTCGGAGAAAAAATCCGACCGTAGCGGCACCGCAGAGAACTCGGCAAACGCGCGACACCTCCTCAGCGCGCGAGCCAAAGCCAGAGGCGGCGGCCGCGGCGCCCTCGCTGAGGGGAGGCGCCGCCACCCGCCTCGCCCGGGCCCCGCGCAGGCCGCACGCCCGGCCCGAGGGCGCCGGGGCCTCCCGGGGCGGCGCGGAGGCCGCTGCCCGCCGGAGGAGCCGCCCGGGCCTCGGCCGCTGGGAGGCGGCGCGGGGCGGCCGCGACGCGCCCTCGCGGCCGCTCCCCGGGGCGGGGCCGCCCCTTCCCGCCCCGGGGCGGCGGCGAAGGGGCACCGAGAGCGGCCCCCGGCTCCGCCCGCGCCCTTCCCGGGGAGCGGCCTGGCCGGGGCTGCGCGCGGCCGCGGCGGAGCTGCTCCGGCACCGCCGGCGCGCGAATGGCGTCGGACTGGGCGAGGGACCCACCACCCACCCGCTGCCAGGCCGCTTTAAATCCCAGGAGAAACCTCATTGGTTCCTGGCCCGACCCCTTGTCTTCGCCTATTGGCTAGCGGGCCAGGATAGCAGCCAACCGCCTCCTGGCTTCCCGTGCATTTCCGCCTGGCCTCCCCACTGCGCCACCGTACCGTCTCCCCCACCTCCCTCCGATTGGCTACGGGCGGCTGCGTCCCGCCCCCCGCGGCAGGCCGGGCGCGCCCATTGGCTGCCCGCGGGGCGGCGGCGGCGCGGCCTAGGCGGCGCGGGTGGGCCGCGGCGTTTCCTAGCAGCGGCGGCCGCCGCCATGGCGCCGCGGCGCGGCTGGCCCTTGAGCTACGCGCTGCTGTGCGGGCAGGCCGCGCTGCTGCTCGCCAACCTGCTGCTGCTGCAGGGCGTCTCGCGGAGCCACCAGCACAACGCCACCGAGGCCGCGCCGCCGCCGCCCGCCGCCGCCGCGCCCGCCTGGGCCTACAGCGACCCGCGGGCGCCGCTGGTGCTCTGCACCTACCTGTGAGCGGGGCCGGGGGTGGCGGGGCGGGGGGGGGGCGCGGGGGGCCGCGGCGCCGCCGCCTCCTCACCGCCTCCCTCGCTCCCTCCCTGCCGCAGGCCCGAGGAGTTCGTGGAGTGCGAGGAGCCCGTGGACCACGGCGGGAACGCCACGGCGCAGCAGGAGCTGGGCCACGGCTGCGTGAAGGTGAGGCGGGGGCGGGATGGGGGGGGGGGGAGCCGCGGGGCCGCCCCGCGCAGCGGCTCACGGCGCCGCCGTCCCCCGCAGCTCGGCGGCCAGGCCTACGGCGACGTGGAGCACACGCGGGTGCAGTGCCGGGCGCTGGACGGCATCGAGTGCGCCGAGCCGCGGACCTTCCTGCGCGGCAGCAAGCCCTGCATCAAGTAAGAGCCGCCCGCGCGGGGCGCGCTGCTGCCCCCCCCTCCCCCGCGAACCGAGGCCTTTAACGTCGCCTGCCCCGCGCGGCGACCCGCCCGCTTCCTCGCCGCAGCGCGGCCGCGCTCTGCCGGCGCTGCTTTGCTCCTGGGTGGCTGCTGGGCTGCAAAGTCTCCCGGCACCCGCTGGAGGGAGCCAGGCTGTAAGAATTGGGGTGAAGCCGGAGGCAGAGCTTACCTGGGGGTGAGGGGTTCACGTCCCCGGCCGCAGTCCCTGCTTGACAAACTTCTCAACACATCACTTGTAGGTACACTGGACACTATTTTATAACCACTTTACTCTACTCGTTTTTCCTGGGTTGCTTTGGAGTGGATCGGTTCTGTCTGGGCCACACGGGGACAGCTGTGGGAAAACTGCTGACGCTCGGAGGACTTGGCATCTGGTGGTTTGTTGATCTGATTCTTCTCATCACTGGCGGGCTGATGCCTAGTGATGGCAGCAATTGGTGCACAGTTTACTGACAGGAGCGAAGGCAATTTCTGAGAGCTGATCCCAAAAGAAGCCAACAGTGTCTCTGCAGGATTAGAGACAGACTTCTGCATGTTCTGTAGCGTCGGAACAGACTTCTCTGGGGGGTTTCTACCATATACAAACATGGATTTACAAAGCTGTAAATTAATTTGCAGAGCAGTTATTCCTGCTAACTCTTCTGTGCATACCTTGGATTGAATTTACATATTGAACGTTTCTGTGTATCTTGCTTGTTTAAAATAATCTGGAATTTTTCCCCTTCAGCAGGTAACACTGTAAAAATTAGGCCTTACAAACACAAATAAATCTTAAAATAAAGTGCGGAAAGAGAGCTGTTACTGAACTTAGTTTCTGTAATGGTTTGAGCATATGACTCCACTTATTCTCAATATTAAAGTACATGCAGCCAAATAAGAGGTGCAGTTAGAGGTGGAAGGCTGGCCATTAGCCTGTGGTTTTGTGTTACTAGACTAAACAAACCTTTAAAGTTCTGTAACTTAACGGTGTTACAGAGCCTCTGTGGCAAAATGATAAGCTCTAATTCCAAGTTGTTTGCTTAAGACGATATTCACTATTCATTGAAAGCAGGGAAGCTGGATTAGATTGTTTAGTATAGACTGCATCTTTTTGGAGAACATAAATTTCCATTCTTTCCAGGCTGGCACGGTGCAGCAAATAAAGCTGCAATTCAGGCTTCATGAAAGAAGCACTGATTTCCATTTGTTATCTTCCCCAGCATGGTA